>NC_090394.1:3809638-4444577 GCF_036365525.1 Heterodontus francisci | reverse complement strand
TAGTGAGTGTCAGAGAGTGGCAGAGAGTGCGAGAGAGTGTCAGAGAGCGTTAGTGAGTGTCTGAGAGTGTCAGAGAGTGTCAGAGAGTGATAGAGAGCTTCAGAGAGTGAAAGTGAATGTCTGAGAGTGATAGAGAGTGTCAGAGAGTGTCAGAGAGTGTCAGAGAGTGGCAGAGAGTGCGAGAGAGTGTCAGAGAGCGTTAATGAGTGTCTGAGAGTGTCAGAGAGTGTCAGAGAGTGATAGAGAGCTTCAGAGAGTGAAGGTGAATGTCTGAGAGTGTCTGAGAGTGTCTGAGAGTGTCAGAGAGTGTCAGAGAGTGATAGAGAGCTTCAGAGAGTGAAAGTGAATGTCTGAGAGTGATAGAGAGTGTCAGAGAGTGTCAGAGAGTGTCAGAGAGTGGCAGAGAGTGCGAGAGAGTGTCAGAGAGCGTTAGTGAGTGTCTGAGAGTGTCAGAGAGTGTCAGAGAGTGATAGAGAGCTTCAGAGAGTGAAGGTGAATGCCTGAGAGTGTCTGAGAGTGTCAGAGAGTGTCAGAGAGTGTCAGAGAGTGGCAGAGAGTGGCAGAGATTGTCAAAGAGTGGCAGAGATGGCAGAGAGTGCTAGAGAGTGTCAGAGAGTGGCAGAGAGTGATAGAGAGTGATAGAGAGTGTCAGAGAGTGTCAGAGGGTGTCAGAGAGTGATAGAGAGTGTCAGAGAGTGATAGAGAGTGTCAGACAGAAATAGAGAGAGATAGAGAGTGAGAGAGAGTGATAGAGAGTGTCATAGAGTGATAGAGAGTGATAGAGAGTGATAGAGAGTGTCAGAGAGTGATAGAGAGTGATAGAGAGTGTCAGAGAGTGTCAGAGAGTGATAGAGAGTGATAGAGAGTGATAGAGAGTGATAGAGAGTGATAGTGAGAGTCTGAGAGTGTCAGAGAGTGAGAGAGAGTGTCAGAGAGTGAGAGAGAGTGTCAGAGAGTGAAAGCGAGTGTTAGAGAGTTTCAGAGAGTGATAGTGAGTGTCTGAAAGTGTCAGAGAGTGATAGAGAGTGTATGAGAGTGTCAGAGAGTGATAGTGAGTGTCAGAGAGAGTCAGAGAATGATAGTGAGTGTCTGAGACTGTCCGATAGTGTCAGAGAGTGATAGTGAGTGTCAGAGAGTGTCAGAGAGTGATAGTGAGCGTCTGAGAGTGTCTGAGAGTGTCTGAGAGTGTCTGAGTTTGTCAGAGAGTGTCAGAGAGTGTCAGAGAGTATCAGAGAGTGATAGTCAGTGTCTGAGAGTGTCTGAGATTGTCATTGAGTGTCAGAGAGTGTCAGAGAGAGTCAGAGTGTGTCAGAGAGTGATAGAGAGTGTCAGAGATTGAATGTTAGTGTCTGAGAGTTCCTGAGAGTGTCTGAGATTGTCAGAGAGTGTCAGAGAGTGTCAGAGAGTGTCAGAGAGTGTCAGCGAGTGATGGAGAGTGATGGAGAGTGATGGAGAGTGTATGAGAGTGTCAGAGAGTGATAGTGAGTGTCAGAGAGAGTCAGAGAATGATAGTGAGTGTCTGAGACTGTCCGATAGTGTCAGAGAGTGATAGTGAGTGTCAGAGAGTGGCAGAGAGTGATAGAGAGAGTCAGAGAGTGATAGTGAATGTCAGAGAGTGTCAGAGAGTGTCAGAGAGAGACAGAGAGTGTCAGAGAGTGATAGTGAGTGTCTGAGAGTGTCTGAGATTGTCAGAGAGTGTCAGAGAGTGTCAGAGGGCGTCAGAGAGTGTCAGAAAGTGTCAGAGAGTATCAGATAGTGAAAGTGAGTGTCTGAGAGTGTCTGAGATTGTCAGAGATTGTCAGAGAGTGATAGAGAGTGTCAGAGAGTGTCAGAGAGTGTCAGAGAGTGTCAGAGAGTGATGGAGAGTGTCGGAGAGTGTCAGAGAGTGATAGAGAGTGTCAGAGAGTGATAGAGAGTGATGGAGAGTGATGGAGAGTGATAGAGAGTGCCTGAGAGTGTCTGAGAGTGTCAGAGAGTGATAGTGAGTGTCAGAGAGAGTCAGAGAGTGATAGTGAGTGTCTGAGACTGTCCGAGAGTGTCTGAGTTTGTCAGAGAGTGTCAGAGAGTGTCAGAGAGTATCACAGAGTATCAGAGAGTGATAGTCAGTGTCTGAGAGTGTCTGAGATTGTCATTGAGTGTCAGAGAGTGTCAGAGAGAGTCAGAGTGTGTCAGAGAGTGATAGAGAGTGTCAGAGATTGAATGTGAGAGTCTGAGAGTGCCTGAGAGTGTCTGAGATTGTCAGAGAGTGTCAGAGAGTGTCAGAGAGTGTCAGAGAGTGTCAGCGAGTGATGGAGAGTGTCAGCGAGTGATGGAGAGTGTCAGAGAGTGTCAGAGAGTGATAGAGAGAGTCAGAGAGTGATAGTGAATGTCAGAGAGTGTCAGAGAGTGTCAGAGAGAGATAGAGAGTGTCAGAGAGTGATAGTGAGTGTCTGAGAGTGTCTGAGAGTGTCAGAGTGTGTCAGAGAGTGATAGAGAGTGTCAGAGAGTGTCAGAGAGTGTCAGAGAGTGGCAGAGATTGTCAGAGATTGTCAGAGAGTGTCAGAGAGTGTCAGAGAGTGTCAGAGAGTGATAGAGAGTTTCAGAGAGTGAAGGTGAATGTCTGAGAGTGATAGAGAGTGTCAGAGAGTGTCAGAGAGTGCCAGAGAGTGGCAGAGAGTGCGAGAGAGTGTCAGAGAGTGATAGTGAGTGTCTGTGAGTGTCAGAGAGTGTCAGAGAGTGATAGAGAGCTTCAGAGAGTGAAGGTGAATGTCTGAGAGTGTCTGAGAGTGTCAGAGAGTGGCAGAGAGTGGCAGAGAGTGGCAGAGATTGTCAAAGAGTGGCAGAGATGGCAGAGAGTGTCAGAGAGTGTCAGAGAGTGTCAGAGAGTGTCAGAGAGTGATAGAGAGTGTCAGAGAGTGTCAGAGGGTGTCAGAGAGTGATAGAGAGTGTCAGAGAGTGATAGAGAGTGTCAGACAGAAATAGAGAGAGATAGAGAGTGACAGAGAGTGAGAGAGAGTGATAGAGAGTGTCATAGAGTGATAGAGAGTGATAGAGAGTGATAGAGAGTGTCAGAGAGTGATAGAGAGTGATAGAGAGTGTCAGAGAGTGTCAGAGAGTGATAGAGAGTGATAGAGAGTGATAGAGAGTGATAGAGAGTGATAGTGAGTGTCTGAGAGTGTCAGAGAGTGAGAGAGAGTGTCAGAGAGTGAGAGAGAGTGTCAGAGAGTGAAAGCGAGTGATAGAGAGTTTCAGAGAGTGATACTGAGTGTCTGAAAGTGTCAGAGAGTGATAGAGAGTGTCAGAGAGTGATAGAGAGTGTCAGAGAGTGATAGAGAGTGATAGAGAGTGATGGAGAGTGATGGAGAGTGATGGAGAGTGATAGAGAGTGTATGAGAGTGTCAGAGAGTGATAGTGAGTTTCAGAGAGAGTCAGAGAATGATAGTGAGTGTCTGAGACTGTCCGATAGTGTCAGAGAGTGATGGTGAGTGTCAGAGAGTGTCAGAGAGTGATAGTGAGTGTCTGAGAGTGTCTGAGAGTGTCTGAGAGTGTCTGAGTTTGTCAGAGAGTGTCAGAGAGTGTCAGAGAGTATCAGAGAGTGATAGTGAGTGTCAGAGAGTGTCAGAGAGTGATAGTGAGTGTCTGAGAGTGTCTGAGAGTGTCTGAGATTGTCATTGAGTGTCAGAGAGTGTCAGAGAGAGTCAGAGTGTGTCAGAGAGTGATAGAGAGTGTCAGAGATTGAATGTTAGTGTCTGAGAGTTCCTGAGAGTGTCTGAGATTGTCAGAGAGTGTCAGAGAGTGTCAGAGAGTGTCAGCGAGTGATGGAGAGTGATAGAGAGTGATAGAGAGTGATAGAGAGTGTCAGAGAGTGGCAGAGAGTGTCTGAGAGTGTCAGAGAGTGATAGAGAGTGATAGAGAGTGTCAGAGAGTGTCAGAGAGTGATAGAGAGTGATAGAGAGTGATAGAGAGTGTCAGAGAGTGTCAGAGAGTGATAGAGAGTGATAGAGAGTGATAGAGAGTGTCAGAGAGTGATAGAGAGTGATAGAGAGTGTCAGAGAGTGTCAGAGAGTGATAGAGAGTGATAGAGAGTGATAGAGAGTGTCAGAGAGTGTCAGAGAGTGATAGAGAGTGATAGAGAGTGATAGAGAGTGATATAGAGTGATAGAGAGTGTCAGAGAGTGTCAGAGAGTGTCTGAGAGTGTCAGAGAGTTACTGAGAGAGTCAGAGAGTGTCAGAGAGTGATAGAGAGTGTCAGAGAGTTTCTGAGAGTGTCAGAGAGTGTCAGAGAGTGTCAGAGAGAGTCAGAGAGTGATAGAGAGTGATAGAGAGTTTCAGAGAGTTTCAGAGATTGTCTGAGAGTGTCAGAGAGTGATAGAGAGTGATAGAGAGTGTCAGAGAGTGTCAGAGAGTGATAGTGATTTTCTGAGAATGTCAGAGAGTGTCAGAGAGTGTCAGAGAGAGTCAGAGAGTGTCTGAGAGTGTCAGAGAGTGATAGAGAGTGATAGAGAGTTTCAGAGAGTGTCAGAGAGTGTCAGAGAGTGATGGAGAGTGATAGAGAGTTTCAGAGAGTGTCAGAGAGTGTCAGAGAGTGTCAGAGAGTGTCTGAGAGTGTCAGAAAGTGATAGAGAGTGATAGAGAGTTTCAGAGAGTGTCAGAGAGTGTCAGAGAGTGATAGAGAGTGATAGAGAGTGTCAGAGAGTGTCAGAGAGTGATAGTGAGTGTCAGAGAGTGTCTGAGAGTGTCAGAGAGTGATAGTGAGTGTCAGAGAGTGTCAGAGAATGTCAGAGAGTGTCTGAAAGTGTCATAGAGTGATAGAGAGTGATAGAGAGTGTCTGAGAGTGTCAGAGAGTGATAGAGAGTGATAGAGTGTGTCAGAGAGTGTCAGAGAGTGTCAGAAAGTGTCAGAGAGTGTCAGAGAGGGTCAAAGAGTGTCAGACAGTGATAGAGAGTGATAGAGAGTTTCAGAGAGTGTCAGAGAGTGTCTGAGAGTGTCAGAGAGTGATAGAGAGAGATAGAGAGTGTCAGAGAGTGTCAGAGAGTGATAGAGAGTGATAGAGAGTGTCAGAGAGTGTCAGAGAGTGTCAGAGAGTGATAGAGAGTGATAGAGAGTTTCAGAGAGTGTCTGAGAGTGTCAGAGAGTGATAGAGAGTGATGGAGAGTGTCAGAGAGTGTCAGAGAGGGATAGAGAGTGATAGAGTGTGTCAGACAGTGTCAGAGAGTGATAGAGAGTGATAGAGAGTGTCAGAGAGTGTCAGAGAGTGATAGAGAGTGATAGAGAGTTTCAGAGAGTGTCAGAGAGTGTCTGAGAGTGTCAGAGAGTGATAGAGAGTGATAGAGAGTGTCAGAGAGTGTCAGAGAGTGATAGAGAGTGATAGAGAGTTTCAGAGAGTGTCAGAGAGTGTCAGAGAGTGTCAGAGAGTGTCAGAGAGTGATAGAGAGTTTCAGAGAGTGCCAGAGAGTGTCTGAGAGTGTCAGAGAGTGATAGAGAGTGATAGAGAGTGTCAGAGAGTGTCAGAGAGTGATAGAGAGTGTCAGAGAGTGTCAGAGATTGTCAGAGAGTGTCAGAGAGTGATAGAGAGTTTCAGAGAGTGTCAGAGAGTGTCTGAGAGTGTCAGAGAGTGATAGAGAGTGATAGAGAGTGATAGAGAGTGTCAGAGAGTGTCAGGGAGTGATAGACAGTGATAGAGAGTGATAGAGAGTGTCAGAGAGTGTCAGAGAGTGATAGTGATGTCTGAGAGTGATAGAGAGTGATAGAGAGTTTCAGAGAGTGGCAGAGAGTGTCTGAGAGTGTCAGAGAGTGATAGAGAGTGATAGAGAGTGTCAGAGAGTGTCAGAGAGTGATAGAGAGTGATAGAGAGTGATATAGAGTGTCAGAGAGTGTCAGAGAGTGATAGTGAGTGTCTGAGAGTGTCAGAGAGTGTCAGAGAGTGTCTGAGAGTGTCAGAGAGTTACTGAGAGAGTCAGAGAGTGTCAGAGAGTGATAGAGAGTGTCAGAGAGTTTCTGAGAGTGTCAGAGAGTGTCAGAGAGTGTCAGAGAGAGTCAGAGAGTGATAGAGAGTGATAGAGAGTTTCAGAGAGTTTCAGAGATTGTCTGAGAGTGTCTGAGAGTGTCAGAGAGTGATAGAGAGTGATAGAGAGTGTCAGAGAGTGTCAGAGAGTGTCAGAGAGTGATAGAGATTTTCTGAGAATGTCAGAGAGTGTCAGAGAGTGTCAGAGAGAGTCAGAGAGTGTCTGAGAGTGTCAGAGTGTGATAGAGAGTGATAGAGAGTGTCAGAGAGTGTCAGAGAGTGTCAGAGAGTGATGGAGAGTGATAGAGAGTTTCAGAGAGTGTCAGAGAGTGTCAGAGAGTGTCTGAGAGTGTCAGAAAGTGATAGAGAGTGATAGAGAGTTTCAGAGAGTGTCAGAGAGTGTCAGAGAGTGATAGAGAGTGATAGAGAGTGATAGAGAGTGTCAGAGAGTGTCAGAGAGTGTCAGAGAGTGATAGAGAGTGATAGAGAGTTTCAGAGAGTGTCAGAGAGTGTCTGAGAGTGTCAGAGAGTGATAGAGAGTGATAGAGTGTCAGAGAGTGTCAGAGAGTGATAGAGAGTGATAGAGAGTTTCAGAGAGTGTCAGAGAGTGATGGAGAGTGATAGAGAGTGTGAGAGAGTGTCAGAGAGTGATAGAGAGTGTCAGAGAGTGATAGAGAGTGATAGAGAGTGATAGAGAGTGATAGAGAGTGTCAGAGAGTGTAAGAGAGTGTAAGAGAGTGTCAGAGAGTGTCAGAGAGTGATAGAGTGTGTCAGAGAGTGTCAGAGAGTGTCAGAGAGTGTCAGAGAGTGATAGAGAGTGATAGAGAGTGATAGAGAGTTTCAGAGAGTGTCAGAGAGTGTCTGAGAGTGTCAGAGAGTGATAGAGAGTGATAGAGAGTGATAGAGAGTGTCAGAGAGTGTCAGAGAGTGATAGAGAGTGATAGAGAGTGATAGAGAGTGTCAGAGAGTGGCAGAGAGTGTCTGAGAGTGTCAGAGAGTGATAGAGAGTGATAGAGAGTGTCAGAGAGTGTCAGAGAGTGATAGAGAGTGATAGAGAGTGATAGAGAGTGTCAGAGAGTGTCAGAGAGTGATAGAGAGTGATAGAGAGTGATAGAGAGTGTCAGAGAGTGTCAGAGAGTGATAGTGAGTGTCTGAGAGTGTCAGAGAGTGTCAGAGAGTGTCTGAGAGTGTCAGAGAGTTACTGAGAGAGTCAGAGAGTGTCAGAGAGTGATAGAGAGTGATAGAGAGTGATAGAGAGTGTCAGAGAGTGTCAGAGAGTGATAGAGAGTGATAGAGAGTGATAGAGAGTGTCAGAGAGTGGCAGAGAGTGTCTGAGAGTGTCAGAGAGTGATAGAGAGTGATAGTGAGTGTCTGAGAGTGTCAGAGAGTGATAGAGAGTGATAGAGAGTGATAGAGAGTGTCAGAGAGTGTCAGAGAGTGATAGAGAGTGATAGAGAGTGATAGAGAGTGTCAGAGAGTGTCAGAGAGTGATAGTGAGTGTCTGAGAGTGTCAGAGAGTGTCAGAGAGTGTCTGAGAGTGTCAGAGAGTTACTGAGAGAGTCAGAGAGTGTCAGAGAGTTACTGAGAGAGTCAGAGAGTGTCAGAGAGTGATAGAGAGTGTCAGAGAGTTTCTGAGAGTGTCAGAGAGTGTCAGAGAGTGTCAGAGAGAGTCAGAGAGTGATAGAGAGTGATAGAGAGTTTCAGAGACTTTCAGAGATTGTCTGAGAGTGTCAGAGAGTGATAGAGAGTGATAGAGAGTGTCAGAGAGTGTCAGAGAGTGATAGAGATTTTCTGAGAATGTCAGAGAGTGTCAGAGAGTGTCAGAGAGAGTCAGAGAGTGTCTGAGAGTGTCAGAGAGTGATAGAGAGTGATAGAGAGTGTCAGAGAGTGTCAGAGAGTGTCAGAGAGTGATGGAGAGTGATAGAGAGTTTCAGAGAGTGTCAGAGAGTGTCTGAGAGTGTCAGAAAGTGATAGAGAGTGATAGAGAGTTTCAGAGAGTGTCAGAGAGTGTCAGAGAGTGATAGAGAGTGATAGAGAGTGTCAGAGAGTGTCAGAGAGTGATAGTGAGTGTCAGAGAGTGTCAGAGAGTGATAGTGAGTGTCAGAGAGTGTCAGAGAATGTCAGAGAGTGTCTGAAAGTGTCATAGAGTGATAGAGAGTGATAGAGAGTGTCTGAGAGTGTCAGAGAGTGATAGAGAGTGATAGAGTGTGTCAGAGAGTGTCAGAGAGTGTCAGAAAGTGTCAGAGAGTGTCAGAGAGGGTCAAAGAGTGTCAGACAGTGATAGAGAGTGATAGAGAGTTTCAGAGAGTGTCAGAGAGTGTCTGAGAGTGTCAGAGAGTGATAGAGAGTGATAGAGAGTGTCAGAGAGTGTCAGAGAGTGATAGAGAGTGATAGAGAGTGTCAGAGAGTGTCAGAGAGTGTCAGAGAGTGATAGAGAGTGATAGAGAGTTTCAGAGAGTGTCTGAGAGTGTCTGAGAGTGTCAGAGAGTGATAGAGAGTGATGGAGAGTGTCAGAGAGTGTCAGAGAGGGATAGAGATTGATAGAGTGTGTCAGACAGTGTCAGAGAGTGATAGAGAGTGATAGAGAGTGTCAGAGAGTGTCAGAGAGTGTCAGAGAGTGATAGAGAGTGATAGAGAGTTTCAGAGAGTGTCAGAGAGTGTCTGAGAGTGTCAGAGAGTGATAGAGAGTGATAGAGAGTGTCAGAGAGTGTCAGAGAGAGATAGAGAGTGATAGAGAGTTTCAGAGAGTGTCAGAGAGTGTCAGAGAGTGTCAGAGAGTGTCAGAGAGTGATAGAGAGTTTCAGAGAGTGCCAGAGAGTGTCTGAGAGTGTCAGAGAGTGATAGAGAGTGATAGAGAGTGTCAGAGAGTGTCAGAGAGTGATAGAGAGTGTCAGAGAGTGTCAGAGATTGTCAGAGAGTGTCAGAGAGTGATAGAGAGTTTCAGAGAGTGTCAGAGAGTGTCTGAGAGTGTCAGAGAGTGATAGAGAGTGATAGAGAGTGATAGAGAGTGTCAGAGAGTGTCAGGGAGTGATAGACAGTGATAGAGAGTGATAGAGAGTGTCAGAGAGTGTCAGAGAGTGATAGTGATGTCTGAGAGTGATAGAGAGTGATAGTGAGTTTCAGAGAGTGGCAGAGAGTGTCTGAGAGTGTCAGAGAGTGATAGAGAGTGATAGAGAGTGTCAGAGAGTGTCAGAGAGTGATAGAGAGTGTCAGAGAGTGTCAGAGAGTGTCAGAGAGAGTCAGAGAGTGATAGAGAGTGATAGAGAGTTTCAGAGAGTTTCAGAGATTGTCTGAGAGTGTCTGAGAGTGTCAGAGAGTGATAGAGAGTGATAGAGAGTGTCAGAGAGTGTCAGAGAGTGTCAGAGAGTGATAGAGATTTTCTGAGAATGTCAGAGAGTGTCAGAGAGTGTCAGAGAGAGTCAGAGAGTGTCTGAGAGTGTCAGAGTGTGATAGAGAGTGATAGAGAGTGTCAGAGAGTGTCAGAGAGTGTCAGAGAGTGATGGAGAGTGATAGAGAGTTTCAGAGAGTGTCAGAGAGTGTCAGAGAGTGTCTGAGAGTGTCAGAAAGTGATAGAGAGTGATAGAGAGTTTCAGAGAGTGTCAGAGAGTGTCAGAGAGTGATAGAGAGTGATAGAGAGTGTCAGAGAGTGTCAGAGAGTGTCAGAGAGTGATAGTGAGTGTCAGAGAGTGTCTGAGAGTGTCAGAGAGTGATAGTGAGTGTCAGAGAGTGATAGAGAGTAATCGAGAGAGATAGAGAATGTCAGAGAGTGTCTGAAAGTGTCAGAGAGTGATAGAGAGTGATAGAGAGTGTCAGAGAGTGTCAGAGAGTGATAGAGAGTGATAGAGTGTGTCAGAGAGTGTCAGAGAGTGTCAGAAAGTGTCAGAGAGTGTCAGAGAGGGTCAAAGAGTGTCAGACAGTGATAGAGAGTGATAGAGAGTTTCAGAGAGTGTCAGAGAGTGTCTGAGAGTGTCAGAGAGTGATAGAGAGTGATAGAGAGTGTCAGAGAGTGTCAGAGAGTGATAGAGAGTGATAGAGAGTGTCAGAGAGTGTCAGAGAGTGTCAGAGAGTGATAGAGAGTTTCAGAGAGTGTCTGAGAGTGTCTGAGAGTGTCAGAGAGTGATAGAGAGTGATGGAGAGTGTCAGAGAGTGTCAGAGAGGGATAGAGAGTGATAGAGTGTGTCAGACAGTGTCAGAGAGTGATAGAGAGTGATAGAGAGTGTCAGAGAGTGTCAGAGAGTGTCAGAGAGTGATAGAGAGTGATAGAGAGTTTCAGAGAGTGTCAGAGAGTGTCTGAGAGTGTCAGAGAGTGATAGAGAGTGATAGAGAGTGTCAGAGAGTGATAGAGAGTGATAGTGAGTTTCAGAGAGTGTCAGAGAGTGTCAGAGAGTGTCAGAGAGTGATAGAGAGTTTCAGAGAGTGCCAGAGAGTGTCTGAGAGTGTCAGAGAGTGATAGAGAGTGATAGAGAGTGTCAGAGAGTGTCAGAGAGTGATAGAGAGTGTCAGAGAGTGTCAGAGATTGTCAGAGAGTGTCAGAGAGTGATGGAGAGTTTCAGAGAGTGTCAGAGAGTGTCTGAGAGTGTCAGAGAGTGATAGAGAGTGATAGAGAGTGATAGAGAGTGTCAGAGAGTGTCAGGGAGTGATAGACAGTGATAGAGAGTGATAGAGAGTGTCAGAGAGTGTCAGAGAGTGATAGAGAGTTTCAGAGAGTGCCAGAGAGTGTCTGAGAGTGTCAGAGAGTGATAGAGAGTGATAGAGAGTGTCAGAGAGTGTCAGAGAGTGATAGAGAGTGTCAGAGAGTGTCAGAGATTGTCAGAGAGTGTCAGACAGTGATGGAGAGTTTCAGAGAGTGTCAGAGAGTGTCTGAGAGTGTCAGAGAGTGATAGAGAGTGATAGAGAGTGATAGAGAGTGTCAGAGAGTGTCAGGGAGTGATAGACAGTGATAGAGAGTGATAGAGAGTGTCAGAGAGTGTCAGAGAGTGATAGTGAGTGTCTGAGAGTGATAGAGAGTGATAGAGAGTTTCAGAGAGTGGCAGAGAGTGTCTGAGAGTGTCAGAGAGTGATAGAGAGTGATAGAGAGTGTCAGAGAGTGTCAGAGAGTGATAGAGAGTGATAGAGAGTGTCAGAGAGTGTCAGAGAGTGATAGTGAGTGTCTGAGAGTGTCAGAGAGTGTCAGAGAGTGATAGTGAGTGTCAGAGAGTGATAGAGAGTAATCGAGAGAGATAGAGAATGTCAGAGAGTGTCTGAAAGTGTCAGAGAGTGATAGAGAGTGATAGAGAGTGTCAGAGAGTGTCAGAGAGTGATAGAGAGTGATAGAGTGTGTCAGAGAGTGTCAGAGAGTGTCAGAAAGTGACAGAGAGTGTCAGAGAGGGTCAAAGAGTGTCAGACAGTGATAGAGAGTGATAGAGAGTTTCAGAGAGTGTCAGAGAGTGTCTGAGAGTGTCAGAGAGTGATAGAGAGTGATAGAGAGTGTCAGAGAGTGTCAGAGAGTGATAGAGAGTGATAGAGAGTGTCAGAGAGTGTCAGAGAGTGTCAGAGAGTGATAGAGAGTGATAGAGAGTTTCAGAGAGTGTCTGAGAGTGTCTGAGAGTGTCAGAGAGTGATAGAGAGTGATGGAGAGTGTCAGAGAGTGTCAGAGAGGGATAGAGAGTGATAGAGTGTGTCAGACAGTGTCAGAGAGTGATAGAGAGTGATAGAGAGTGTCAGAGAGTGTCAGAGAGTGTCAGAGAGTGATAGAGAGTGATAGAGAGTTTCAGAGAGTGTCAGAGAGTGTCTGAGAGTGTCAGAGAGTGATAGAGAGTGATAGAGAGTGTCAGAGAGTGTCAGAGAGTGATAGAGAGTGATAGTGAGTTTCGGAGAGTGTCAGAGAGTGTCAGAGCGTGTCAGAGAGTGTCAGAGAGTGATAGAGAGTTTCAGAGAGTGCCAGAGAGTGTCTGAGAGTGTCAGAGCGTGATAGAGAGTGATAGAGAGTGTCAGAGAGTGTCAGAGAGTGATAGAGAGTGTCAGAGAGTGTCAGAGATTGTCAGAGAGTGATGGAGAGTTTCAGAGAGTGTCAGAGAGTGTCTGAGAGTGTCAGAGAGTGATAGAGAGTGATAGAGAGTGATAGAGAGTGTCAGAGAGTGGCAGAGAGTGTCTGAGAGTGTCAGAGAGTGATAGAGAGTGATAGAGAGTGTCAGAGAGTGTCAGAGAGTGATAGTGAGTGTCTGAGAGTGATAGAGAGTGATAGAGAGTTTCAGAGAGTGGCAGAGAGTGTCTGAGAGTGTCAGAGAGTGATAGAGAGTGATAGAGAGTGTCAGAGAGTGTCAGAGAGTGATAGAGAGTGATAGAGAGTGATAGAGAGTGTCAGAGAGTGTCAGAGAGTGATAGTGAGTGTCAGAGAGTGATAGAGAGTAATCGAGAGAGATAGAGAATGTCAGAGAGTGTCTGAGAGTGTCAGAGAGTGATAGAGAGTGATAGAGAGTGTCAGAGAGTGTCAGAGAGTGATAGAGAGTGATAGAGTGTGTCAGAGAGTGTCAGAGAGTGTCAGAAAGTGTCAGAGAGTGTCAGAGAGGGTCAAAGAGTGTCAGACAGTGATAGAGAGTGTCAGAGAGTGTCTGAGAGTGTCAGAGAGTGTCAGAGAGTGTCAGAGAGTGATAGAGAGTGATAGAGAGTGTCAGAGAGTGTCAGAGAGTGATAGAGAGTGATAGAGAGTGTCAGAGAGTGTCAGAGAGTGTCAGAGAGTGATAGAGAGTGATGGAGAGTTTCAGAGAGTGTCTGAGAGTGTCTGAGAGTGTCAGAGAGTGATAGAGAGTGATGGAGAGTGTCAGAGAGTGTCAGAGAGGGATAGAGAGTGATAGAGTGTGTCAGACAGTGTCAGAGAGTGATAGAGAGTGATAGAGAGTGTCAGAGAGTGTCAGAGAGTGATAGAGAGTGATAGAGAGTTTCAGAGAGTGTCAGAGAGTGTCTGAGAGTGTCACAGAGTGATAGAGAGTGATAGAGTGTCAGAGAGTGTCAGAGAGTGATAGAGAGTGATAGAGAGTTTCAGAGAGTGTCAGAGAGTGATAGAGAGTGATAGAGAGTGTGAGAGAGTGTGAGAGAGTGTCAGAGAGTGATAGAGAGTGTCAGAGAGTGATAGAGAGTCATAGAGAGTGATAGAGAGTGTCAGAGAGTGTCAGAGAGTGATAGTGATAGTCTGAGACTGTCAGAGAGTGATAGAGAGTGTCAGAGAGTGTAAGAGAGTGTAAGAGAGTGTCAGAGAGTGATAGAGAGTGATAGAGTGTGTCAGAGAGTGTCAGAGAGTGTCAGAGAGTGATAGAGAGTGATAGAGAGTGATAGAGAGTGATAGAGAGTTTCAGAGAGTGATAGAGAGTGTCAGAGAGTGATAGAGAGTGATAGAGAGTGATAGAGAGTGTCAGAGAGTGTCAGAGAGTGATAGTGAGTGTCTGAGAGTGATAGAGAGTGATAGAGAGTTTCAGAGAGTGGCAGAGTGTGTCTGAGAGTGTCAGAGAGTGATAGAGAGTGATAGAGAGTGTCAGAGAGTGTCAGAGAGTGATAGAGAGTGTCAGAGAGTGTCAGAGATTGTCAGAGAGTGTCAGAGAGTGATAGAGAGTGATAGAGAGGTTCAGAGAGTGTCAGAGAGTGTCTGAGAGTGTCAGAGAGTGATAGAGAGTGATAGAGAGTGATAGAGAGTGTCAGAGAGTGTCAGAGAGTGATAGAGAGTGATAGAGAGTGATAGAGAGTGTCAGAGAGTGTCAGAGAGTGATAGTGAGTGTCTGAGAGTGATAGAGAGTGATAGAGAGTTTCAGAGAGTGGCAGAGAGTGTCTGAGAGTGTCAGAGAGTGATAGAGAGTGATAGAGAGTGTCAGAGAGTGATAGAGAGTGATAGAGAGTGATAGAGAGTGTCAGAGAGTGTCAGAGAGTGATAGAGAGTGTCAGAGAGTTTCTGAGAGTGTCAGAGAGTGTCAGAGAGTGTCAGAGAGTGTCAGAGAGAGTCAGAGAGTGATAGAGAGTGATAGAGAGTTTCAGAGAGTTTCAGAGATTGTCTGAGAGAGTCTGAGAGTGTCAGAGAGTGATAGAGAGTGATAGAGAGTGTCAGAGAGTGTCAGAGAGTGTCAGAGAGTGATAGAGATTTTCTGAGAATGTCAGAGAGTGTCAGAGAGAGTCAGAGAGTGTCTGAGAGTGTCAGAGAGTGATAGAGAGTGATAGAAAGTGTCAGAGAGTGTCATAGAGTGTCAGAGAGTGATAGAGAGTGATAGAGAGTTTCAGAGAGTGTCAGAGAGTGTCTGAGAGTGTCAGAAAGTGATAGAGAGTGATAGAGAGTTTCAGAGAGTGTCAGAGAGTGTCAGAGAGTGATAGAGAGTGATAGAGAGTGTCAGAGAGTGTCAGAGAGTGTCAGAGAGTGATAGTGAGTGTCAGAGAGTGTCTGAGAGTGTCAGAGAGTGATAGAGAGTGATAGAGAGAGATAGAGAATGTCAGAGAGTGTCAGAGAGTGATAGAGAGTGATAGAGAGTGTCAGAGAGTGTCAGAGAGTGACAGAGAGTGATAGAGAGTGATAGAGAGTGTCAGAGAGTGTCAGAGAGTGATAGAGAGTGATAGAGAGTGTCAGAGAGTGTCAGAGAGTGATAGAGAGTGATAGAGAGTTTCAGAGAGTGTCAGAGAGTGTCAGAGAGTGTCAGAGAGTGTCAGAGAGTGATAGAGAGTTTCAGAGAGTGCCAGAGAGTGTCAGAGAGTGATAGAGAGTGATAGAGAGTGTCAGAGAGTGTCAGAGAGTGATAGAGAGTGTCAGAGAGTGTCAGAGATTGTCAGAGAGTGTCAGAGAGTGATAGAGAGTTTCAGAGAGTGTCAGAGAGTGTCTGAGAGTGTCAGAGAGTGATAGAGAGTGATAGAGAGTGATAGAGAGTTTCAGAGAGTGTCAGGGAGTGATAGACAGTGATAGAGAGTGATAGAGAGTGTCAGAGAGTGTCAGAGAGTGATAGTGAGTGTCTGAGAGTGATAGAGAGTGATAGAGAGTTTCAGAGAGTGGCAGAGAGTGTCTGAGAGTGTCAGAGAGTGATAGAGAGTGATAGAGAGTGTCAGAGAGTGTCAGAGAGTGATAGAGAGTGATAGAGAGTGATAGAGAGTGTCAGAGAGTGTCAGAGAGTGATAGTGAGTGTCTGAGAGTGTCAGAGAGTGTCAGAGAGTGTCTGAGAGTGTCAGAGAGTTACTGAGAGAGTCAGAGAGTGTCAGAGAGTGATAGAGAGTGTCAGAGAGTTTCTGAGAGTGTCAGAGAGTGTCAGAGAGTGTCAGAGAGTGTCAGAGAGAGTCAGAGAGTGATAGAGAGTGATATAGAGTTTCAGAGAGTTTCAGAGATTGTCTGAGAGTGTCTGAGAGTGTCAGAGAGTGATAGAGAGTGATAGAGAGTGTCAGAGAGTGTCAGAGAGTGATAGAGATTTTCTGAGAATGTCAGAGAGTGTCAGAGAGTGTCAGAGAGAGTCAGAGAGTGTCTGAGAGTGTCAGTGAGTGATAGAGAGTGATAGAGAGTGTCAGAGAGTGTCAGAGAGTGTCAGAGAGTGATGGAGAGTGATAGAGAGTTTCAGAGAGTGTCAGAGAGTGTCAGAGAGTGTCTGAGAGTGTCAGAAAGTGATAGAGAGTGATAGAGAGTTTCAGAGAGTGTCAGAGAGTGTCAGAGAGTGATAGAGAGTGATAGAGAGTGTCAGAGAGTGTCAGAGAGTGTCAGAGAGTGATAGTGAGTGTCAGAGAGTGTCTGAGAGTGTCAGAGAGTGATAGTGAGTGTCAGAGAGTGATAGAGAGTAATCGAGAGAGATAGAGAATGTCAGAGAGTGTCTGAGAGTGTCAGAGAGTGATAGAGAGTGATAGAGAGTGTCAGAGAGTGTCAGAGAGTGATAGAGAGTGATAGAGTGTGTCAGAGAGTGTCAGAGAGTGTCAGAAAGTGTCAGAGAGTGTCAGAGAGGGTCAAAGAGTGTCAGACAGTGATAGAGAGTGATAGAGAGTTTCAGAGAGTGTCAGAGAGTGTCTGAGAGTGTCAGAGAGTGATAGAGAGTGATAGAGAGTGTCAGAGAGTGTCAGAGAGTGATAGAGAGTGATAGAGAGTGTCAGAGAGTGTCAGAGAGTGTCAGAGAGTGATAGAGAGTGATAGAGAGTTTCAGAGAGTGTCTGAGAGTGTCTGAGAGTGTCAGAGAGTGATAGAGAGTGATGGAGAGTGTCAGAGAGTGTCAGAGAGGGATAGAGAGTGATAGAGTGTGTCAGACAGTGTCAGAGAGTGATAGAGAGTGATAGAGAGTGTCAGAGAGTGTCAGAGAGTGTCAGAGAGTGATAGAGAGTGATAGAGAGTTTCAGAGAGTGTCAGAGAGTGTCTGAGAGTGTCAGAGAGTGATAGAGAGTGATAGAGAGTGATAGAGAGTGATAGAGAGTTTCAGAGAGTGTCAGAGAGTGATAGAGAGTGATAGAGAGTGTGAGAGAGTGTGAGAGAGTGTCAGAGAGTGATAGAGAGTGTCAGAGAGTGATAGAGAGTGATAGAGAGTGATAGAGAGTGTCAGAGAGTGTCAGAGAGTGATAGTGATTGTCTTAGACTGTCAGAGAGTGATAGAGAGTGTCAGAGAGTGTAAGAGAGTGTCAGAGAGTGTCAGAGAGTGTCAGAGAGTGATAGAGAGTGATAGAGAGTGATAGAGAGTGATAGAGAGTTTCAGAGAGTGTCAGAGAGTGTCTGAGAGTGTCAGAGAGTGATAGAGAGTGATAGAGAGTGATAGAGAGTGTCAGAGAGTGTCAGAGAGTGATAGAGAGTGATAGAGAGTGATAGAGAGTGTCAGAGAGTGGCAGAGAGTGTCTGAGAGTGTCAGAGAGTGATAGAGAGTGATAGAGAGTGTCAGAGAGTGTCAGAGAGTGATAGAGAGTGATAGAGAGTGATAGAGAGTGATATAGAGTGTCAGAGATTGTCAGAGAGTGATAGAGAGTGATAGAGAGTGATAGAGAGTGTCAGAGAGTGTCAGAGAGTGATAGTGAGTGTCTGAGAGTGTCAGAGAGTGTCAGAGAGTGTCTGAGAGTGTCAGAGAGTTACTGAGAGAGTCAGAGAGTGTCAGAGAGTGATAGAGAGTGTCAGAGAGTTTCTGAGAGTGTCAGAGAGTGTCAGAGAGTGTCAGTGAGAGTCAGAGAGTGATAGAGAGTGATAGAGAGTTTCAGAGAGTTTCAGAGATTGTCTGAGAGTGTCAGAGAGTGATAGAGAGTGATAGAGAGTGTCAGAGAGTGTCAGAGAGTGATAGAGATTTTCTGAGAATGTCAGAGAGTGTCAGAGAGTGTCAGAGAGAGTCAGAGAGTGTCTGAGAGTGTCAGAGAGTGATAGAGAGTGATAGAGAGTGTCAGAGAGTGTCAGAGAGTGTCAGAGAGTGATGGAGAGTGATAGAGAGTTTCAGAGAGTGTCAGAGAGTGTCAGAGAGTGTCTGAGAGTGTCTGAGAGTGTCAGAAAGTGATAGAGAGTGATAGAGAGTTTCAGAGAGTGTCAGAGAGTGTCAGAGAGTGATAGAGAGTGATAGAGAGTGTCAGAGAGTGTCAGAGAGTGATAGTGAGTGTCAGAGAGTGTCTGAGAGTGTCAGAGAGTGATAGTGAGTGTCAGAGAGTGTCAGAGAATGTCAGAGAGTGTCTGAAAGTGTCATAGAGTGATAGAGAGTGATAGAGAGTGTCAGAGAGTGTCAGAGAGTGATAGAGAGTGATAGAGTGTGTCAGAGAGTGTCAGAGAGTGTCAGAAAGTGTCAGAGAGTGTCAGAGAGGGTCAAAGAGTGTCAGACAGTGATAGAGAGTGATAGAGAGTTTCAGAGAGTGTCAGAGAGTGTCTGAGAGTGTCAGAGAGTGATAGAGAGTGATAGAGAGTGTCAGAGAGTGTCAGAGAGTGATAGAGAGTGATAGAGAGTGTCAGAGAGTGTCAGAGAGTGTCAGAGAGTGATAGAGAGTGATAGAGAGTTTCAGAGAGTGTCTGAGAGTGTCTGAGAGTGTCAGAGAGTGATAGAGAGTGATGGAGAGTGTCAGAGAGTGTCAGAGAGGGATAGAGAGTGATAGAGTGTGTCAGACAGTGTCAGAGAGTGATAGAGAGTGATAGAGAGTGTCAGAGAGTGTCAGAGAGTGTCAGAGAGTGATAGAGAGTGATAGAGAGTTTCAGAGAGTGTCAGAGAGTGTCTGAGAGTGTCAGAGAGTGATAGAGAGTGATAGAGAGTGTCAGAGAGTGTCAGAGAGTGATAGAGAGTTTCAGAGAGTTTCAGAGAGTGTCAGAGAGTGTCAGAGAGTGTCAGAGAGTGTCAGAGTGTGATAGAGAGTTTCAGAGAGTGCCAGAGAGTGTCTGAGAGTGTCAGAGAGTGATAGAGAGTGATAGAGAGTGTCAGAGAGTGTCAGAGAGTGATAGAGAGTGTCAGAGAGTGTCAGAGATTGTCAGAGAGTGTCAGAGAGTGATAGAGAGTTTCAGAGAGTGTCAGAGAGTGTCTGAGAGTGTCAGAGAGTGATAGAGAGTGATAGAGAGTGATAGAGAGTGTCAGAGAGTGTCAGGGAGTGATAGACAGTGATAGAGAGTGATAGAGAGTGTCAGAGAGTGTCAGAGAGTGATAGTGATGTCTGAGAGTGATAGAGAGTGATAGAGAGTTTCAGAGTGTGGCAGAGAGTGTCTGAGAGTGTCAGAGAGTGATAGAGAGTGATAGAGAGTGTCAGAGAGTGTCAGAGAGTGATAGAGAGTGATAGAGAGTGATAGAGAGTGTCAGAGAGTGTCTGAGAGTGATAGTGAGTGTCTGAGAGTGTCAGAGAGTGTCAGAGAGTGTCTGAGAGTGTCAGAGAGTTACTGAGAGAGTCAGAGAGTGTCAGAGAGTGATAGAGAGTGTCAGAGAGTTTCTGAGAGTGTCAGAGAGTGTCAGAGAGTGTCAGAGAGAGTCAGAGAGTGATAGAGAGTGATAGAGAGTTTCAGAGAGTTTCAGAGATTGTCTGAGAGTGTCTGAGAGTGTCAGAGAGTGATAGAGAGTGATAGACAGTGTCAGAGAGTGTCAGAGAGTGTCAGAGAGTGATAGAGATTTTCTGAGAATGTCAGAGAGTGTCAGAGAGTGTCAGAGAGAGTCAGAGAGTGTCTGAGAGTGTCAGAGTGTGATAGAGAGTGATAGAGAGTGTCAGAGAGTGTCAGAGAGTGTCAGAGAGTGATGGAGAGTGATAGAGAGTTTCAGAGAGTGTCAGAGAGTGTCAGAGAGTGTCTGAGAGTGTCAGAAAGTGATAGAGAGTGATAGAGAGTTTCAGAGAGTGTCAGAGAGTGTCAGAGAGTGATAGAGAGTGATAGAGAGTGTCAGAGAGTGTCAGAGAGTGTCAGAGAGTGATAGTGAGGGTCAGAGAGTGTCTGAGAGTGTCAGAGAGTGATAGTGAGTGTCAGAGAGTGATAGAGAGTAATCGAGAGAGATAGAGAATGTCAGAGAGTGTCAGAGAGTGATAGAGAGTGATAGAGAGTGTCAGAGAGTGTCAGAGAGTGATAGAGAGTGATAGAGTATGTCAGAGAGTGTCAGAGAGTGTCAGAAAGTGTCAGAGAGTGTCAGAGAGGGTCAAAGAGTGTCAGACAGTGATAGAGAGTGATAGAGAGTTTCAGAGAGTGTCAGAGAGTGTCTGAGAGTGTCAGAGAGTGATAGAGAGTGATAGAGAGTGTCAGAGAGTGTCAGAGAGTGATAGAGAGTGATAGAGAGTGTCAGAGAGTGTCAGAGAGTGTCAGAGAGTGATAGAGAGCGATAGAGAGTTTCAGAGAGTGTCTGAGAGTGTCTGAGAGTGATAGAGAGTTTCAGAGAGTGCCAGAGAGTGACTGAGAGTGTCAGAGAGTGATAGAGAGTGATAGAGAGTGTCAGAGAGTGATAGAGAGTGTCAGAGAGTGTCAGAGATTGTCAGAGAGTGTCAGAGAGTGATAGAGAGTTTCAGAGAGTGTCAGAGAGTGTCTGAGAGTGTCAGAAAGTGATAGAGAGTGATAGAGAGTGATAGAGAGTGTCAGAGAGTGTCAGGGAGTGATAGACAGTGATAGAGAGTGATAGAGAGTGTCAGAGAGTGTCAGAGAGTGATAGTGAGTGTCTGAGAGTGATAGAGAGTGATAGAGAGTTTCAGAGAGTGGCAGAGAGTGTCTGAGAGTGTCAGAGAGTGATAGAGAGTGATAGAGAGTGTCAGAGAGTGTCAGAGAGTGATAGAGAGTGATAGAGAGTGATAGAGAGTGTCAGAGAGTGTCAGAGAGTGATAGTGAGTGTCTGAGAGTGTCAGAGAGTGTCAGAGAGTGTCTGAGAGTGTCAGAGAGTTACTGAGAGAGTCAGAGAGTGTCAGAGAGTGATAGAGAGTGTCAGAGAGTTTCTGAGAGTGTCAGAGAGTGTCAGAGAGTGTCAGAGAGTGTCAGAGAGAGTCAGAGAGTGATAGAGAGTGATAGAGAGTTTCAGAGATTGTCTGAGAGTGTCTGAGAGTGTCAGAGAGTGTCAGAGAGTGATAGAGATTTTCTGAGAATGTCAGAGAGTGTCAGAGAGTGTCAGAGAGAGTCAGAGAGTGTCTGAGAGTGTCAGAGAGTGATAGAGAGTGATAGAGACTGTCAGAGAGTGTCAGAGAGTGTCAGAGAGTGATGGAGAGTGATAGAGAGTTTCAGAGAGTTTCAGAGAGTGTCAGAGAGTGTCAGAGAGTGTCTGAGAGTGTCAGAAAGTGATGGAGAGTGGTAGAGAGTTTCAGAGAGTGTCAGAGAGTGTCAGAGAGTGATAGAGAGTGATAGAGAGTGTCAGAGAGTGTCAGAGAGTGTCAGAGAGTGATAGTGAGTGTCAGAGAGTGTCTGAGAGTGTCAGAGAGTGATAGTGAGTGTCAGAGAGTGATAGAGAGTAATCGAGAGAGATAGAGAATGTCAGAGAGTGTCTGAAAGTGTCAGAGAGTGATAGAGAGTGATAGAGAGTGTCAGAGAGTGTCAGAGAGTGATAGAGAGTGATAGAGTGTGTCAGAGAGTGTCAGAGAGTGTCAGAAAGTGTCAGAGAGTGTCAGAGAGGATCAAAGAGTGTCAGACAGTGATAGAGAGTGATAGAGAGTTTCAGAGAGTGTCAGAGAGTGTCTGAGAGTGTCAGAGAGTGATAGAGAGTGATAGAGAGTGTCAGAGAGTGTCAGAGAGTGATAGAGAGTGATAGAGTGTGTCAGACAGTGTCAGAGAGTGATAGAGAGTGATAGAGAGTGTCAGAGAGTGTCAGAGAGTGTCAGAGAGTGATAGAGAGTGATAGAGAGTTTCAGAGAGTGTCAGAGAGTGTCTGAGAGTGTCAGAGAGTGATAGAGAGTGATAGAGAGTGTCAGAGAGTGTCAGAGAGTGATAGAGAGTGATAGTGAGTTTCAGAGAGTGTCAGAGAGTGTCAGAGAGTGTCAGAGAGTGATAGAGAGTTTCAGAGAGTGCCAGAGAGTGTCTGAGAGTGTCAGAGATTGATAGAGAGTGATAGAGAGTGTCAGAGAGTGTCAGAGAGTGATAGAGAGTGTCAGAGAGTGTCAGAGATTGTCAGAGAGTGTCAGAGAGTGATGGAGAGTTTCAGAGAGTGTCAGAGAGTGTCTGAGAGTGTCAGAGAGTGATAGAGAGTGATAGAGAGTGATAGAGAGTGTCAGAGAGTGTCAGGGAGTGATAGACAGTGATAGAGAGTGATAGAGAGTGTCAGAGAGTGTCAGAGAGTGATAGTGAGTGTCAGAGAGTGTCAGAGAGTGATAGAGAGTTTCAGAGAGTGCCAGAGAGTGTCTGTGAGTGTCAGAGAGTGATAGAGAGTGATAGAGAGTGTCAGAGAGTGTCAGAGAGTGATAGAGAGTGTAGGAGAGTGTCAGAGATTGTCAGAGAGTGTCAGAGAGTGATGGAGAGTTTCAGAGAGTGTCAGAGAGTGTCTGAGAGTGTCAGAGAGTGATAGAGAGTGATAGAGAGTGATAGAGAGTGTCAGAGAGTGTCAGGGAGTGATAGACAGTGATAGAGAGTGATAGAGAGTGTCAGAGAGTGTCAGAGAGTGATAGTGAGTGTCTGAGAGTGATAGAGAGTGATAGAGAGTTTCAGAGAGTGGCAGAGAGTGTCTGAGAGTGTCAGAGAGTGATAGAGAGTGATAGAGAGTGTCAGAGAGTGTCAGAGAGTGATAGAGAGTGATAGAGAGTGATAGAGAGTGTCAGAGAGTGTCAGAGAGTGATAGTGAGTGTCTGAGAGTGTCAGAGAGTGTCAGAGAGTGATAGTGAGTGTCAGAGAGTGATAGAGAGTAATCGAGAGAGATAGAGAATGTCAGAGAGTGTCTGAAAGTGTCAGAGAGTGATAGAGAGTGATAGAGAGTGTCAGAGAGTGTCAGAGAGTGATAGAGTGTGATAGAGTGTGTCAGAGAGTGTCAGAGAGTGTCAGAAAGTGTCAGAGAGTGTCAGAGAGGGTCAAAGAGTGTCAGACAGTGATAGAGAGTGATAGAGAGTTTCAGAGAGTGTCAGAGAGTGTCTGAGAGTGTCAGAGAGTGATAGAGAGTGATAGAGAGTGTCAGAGAGTGTCAGAGAGTGATAGAGAGATAGAGAGTGTCAGAGTGTGTCAGAGAGTGTCAGAGAGTGATAGAGAGTGATAGAGAGTTTCAGAGAGTGTCTGAGAGTGTCTGAGAGTGTCAGAGAGTGATAGAGAGTGATGGAGAGTGTCAGAGAGTGTCAGAGAGGGATAGAGAGTGATAGAGTGTGTCAGACAGTGTCAGAGAGTGATAGAGAGTGATAGAGAGTGTCAGAGAGTGTCAGAGAGTGTCAGAGAGTGATAGAGAGTGATAGAGAGTTTCAGAGAGTGTCAGAGAGTGTCTGAGAGTGTCAGAGAGTGATAGAGAGTGATAGAGAGTGTCAGAGAGTGTCAGAGAGTGATAGAGAGTGATAGTGAGTTTCAGAGAGTGTCAGAGAGTGTCAGAGAGTGTCAGAGAGTGTCAGAGAGTGATAGAGAGTTTCAGAGAGTGCCAGAGAGTGTCTGAGAGTGTCAGAGAGTGATAGAGAGTGATAGAGAGTGTCAGAGAGTGTCAGAGAGTGATAGAGAGTGTCAGAGAGTGTCAGAGATTGTCAGAGAGTGTCAGAGAGTGATGGAGAGTTTCAGAGAGTGTCAGAGAGTGTCTGAGAGTGTCAGAGAGTGATAGAGAGTGATAGAGAGTGATAGAGAGTGTCAGAGAGTGTCAGGGAGTGATAGACAGTGATAGAGAGTGATAGAGAGTGTCAGAGAGTGTCAGAGAGTGATAGTGAGTGTCTGAGAGTGATAGAGAGTGATAGAGAGTTTCAGAGAGTGGCAGAGAGTGTCAGAGAGTGATAGTGAGTGTCTGAGAGTGATAGAGAGTGATAGAGAGTGTCAGAGAGTGTCAGAGAGTGATAGAGAGTGATAGAGAGTGATAGAGAGTGATAGAGAGTGCCAGAGAGTGTCAGAGAGTGATAGTGAGTGTCTGAGAGTGTCAGAGAGTGTCTGAGAGTGTCAGAGAGTTACTGAGAGAGTCAGAGAGTGTCAGAGAGTGATAGAGAGTGTCAGAGAGTTTCGGAGAGTGTCAGAGAGTGTCAGAGAGTGTCAGAGAGTGTCAGAGAGAGTCAGAGAGTGATAGAGAGTGATAGAGAGTTTCAGAGAGTTTCAGAGATTGTCTGAGAGTGTCTGAGAGTGTCAGAGAGTGATAGAGAGTGATAGAGAGTGTCAGAGAGTGTCAGAGAGTGTCAGAGAGTGATAGAGATTTTCTGAGAATGTCAGAGAGTGTCAGAGAGAGTCAGAGAGTGTCTGAGAGTGTCAGAGAGTGATAGAGAGTGATAGAGAGTGTCAGAGAGTGTCAGAGAGTGTCAGAGAGTGATGGAGAGTGATAGAGAGTTTCAGAGAGTGTCAGAGAGTGTCAGAGAGTGTATGAGAGTGTCAGAAAGTGATAGAGAGTGATAGAGAGTTTCAGAGAGTGTCGGAGAGTGTCAGAGAGTGATAGAGAGTGATAGAGAGTGTCAGAGAGTGTCTGAGAGTGTCAGAGAGTGATAGTGAGTGTCAGAGAGTGATAGAGAGTAATCGAGAGAGATAGAGAATGTCAGAGAGTGTCAGAGAGTGATAGAGAGTGATAGAGAGTGTCAGAGAGTGTCAGAGAGTGATAGAGAGTGATAGAGTGTGTCAGAGAGTGTCAGAGAGTGTCAGAAAGTGTCAGAGAGTGTCAGAGAGGGTCAAAGAGTGTCAGAAAGTGATAGAGAGTGTCAGAGAGTGTCTGAGAGTGTCAGAGAGTGTCAGAGAGTGTCAGAGAGTGATAGAGAGTGATAGAGAGTGTCAGAGAGTGATAGAGAGTGATAGAGAGTGTCAGAGAGTGTCAGAGAGTGTCAGAGAGTGATAGAGAGTGATGGAGAGTTTCAGAGAGTGTCTGAGAGTGTCTGAGAGTGTCAGAGAGTGATAGAGAGTGATGGAGAGTGTCAGAGAGTGTCAGAGAGGGATAGAGAGTGATAGAGTGTGTCAGACAGTGTCAGAGAGTGATAGAGAGTGATAGAGAGTGTCAGAGAGTGTCAGAGAGTGTCAGAGAGTGATAGAGAGTGATAGAGAGTTTCAGAGAGTGTCAGAGAGTGTCTGAGAGTGTCAGAGGGTGATAGAGAGTGATAGAGTGTCAGAGAGTGTCAGAGAGTGATAGAGAGTGATAGAGAGTTTCAGAGAGTGTCAGAGAGAGATAGAGAGTGATAGAGAGTGTGAGAGAGTGTGAGAGAGTGTCAGAGAGTGATATAGAGTGTCAGAGAGTGATAGAGAGTGATAGAGAGTGTAAGAGAGTGTCAGAGAGTGATAGAGAGTGATAGAGTGTGTCAGAGAGTGTCAGAGAGTGTCAGAGAGAGTCAGAGAGTGATAGAGAGTGATAGAGAGTTTCAGAGAGTTTCAGAGATTGTCTGAGAGTGTCTGAGAGTGTCAGAGAGTGATAGAGAGTGATAGAGAGTGTCAGAGAGTGTCAGAGAGTGTCAGAGAGTGATAGAGATTTTCTGAGAATGTCAGAGAGTGTCAGAGAGTGTCAGAGAGAGTCAGAGAGTGTCTGAGAGTGTCAGAGTGTGATAGAGAGTGATAGAGAGTGTCAGAGAGTGTCAGAGAGTGTCAGAGAGTGATGGAGAGTGATAGAGAGTTTCAGAGAGTGTCAGAGAGTGTCAGAGAGTGTCTGAGAGTGTCAGAAAGTGATAGAGAGTGATAGAGAGTTTCAGAGAGTGTCAGAGAGTGTCAGAGAGTGATAGAGAGTGATAGAGAGTGTCAGAGAGTGTCAGAGAGTGTCAGAGAGTGATAGTGAGTGTCAGAGAGTGTCTGAGAGTGTCAGAGAGTGATAGTGAGTGTCAGAGAGTGATAGAGAGTAATCGAGAGAGATAGAGAATGTCAGAGAGTGTCAGAGAGTGATAGAGAGTGATAGAGAGTGTCAGAGAGTGTCAGAGAGTGATAGAGAGTGATAGAGTATGTCAGAGAGTGTCAGAGAGTGTCAGAAAGTGTCAGAGAGTGTCAGAGAGGGTCAAAGAGTGTCAGACAGTGATAGAGAGTGATAGAGAGTTTCAGAGAGTGTCAGAGAGTGTCTGAGAGTGTCAGAGAGTGATAGAGAGTGATAGAGAGTGTCAGAGAGTGTCAGAGAGTGATAGAGAGTGATAGAGAGTGTCAGAGAGTGTCAGAGAGTGTCAGAGAGTGATAGAGAGCGATAGAGAGTTTCAGAGAGTGTCTGAGAGTGTCTGAGAGTGATAGAGAGTTTCAGAGTGTGCCAGAGAGTGTCTGAGAGTGTCAGAGAGTGATAGAGAGTGATAGAGAGTGTCAGAGAGTGATAGAGAGTGTCAGAGAGTGTCAGAGATTGTCAGAGAGTGTCAGAGAGTGATAGAGAGTTTCAGAGAGTGTCAGAGAGTGTCTGAGAGTGTCAGAAAGTGATAGAGAGTGATAGAGAGTGATAGAGAGTGTCAGAGAGTGTCAGGGAGTGATAGACAGTGATAGAGAGTGATAGAGAGTGTCAGAGAGTGTCAGAGAGTGATAGTGAGTGTCTGAGAGTGATAGAGAGTGATAGAGAGTTTCAGAGAGTGGCAGAGAGTGTCTGAGAGTGTCAGAGAGTGATAGAGAGTGATAGAGAGTGTCAGAGAGTGTCAGAGAGTGATAGAGAGTGATAGAGAGTGATAGAGAGTGTCAGAGAGTGTCAGAGAGTGATAGTGAGTGTCTGAGAGTGTCAGAGAGTGTCAGAGAGTGTCTGAGAGTGTCAGAGAGTTACTGAGAGAGTCAGAGAGTGTCAGAGAGTGATAGAGAGTGTCAGAGAGTTTCTGAGAGTGTCAGAGAGTGTCAGAGAGTGTCAGAGAGTGTCAGAGAGAGTCAGAGAGTGATAGAGAGTGATAGAGAGTTTCAGAGATTGTCTGAGAGTGTCTGAGAGTGTCAGAGAGTGTCAGAGAGTGATAGAGATTTTCTGAGAATGTCAGAGAGTGTCAGAGAGTGTCAGAGAGAGTCAGAGAGTGTCTGAGAGTGTCAGAGAGTGATAGAGAGTGATAGAGACTGTCAGAGAGTGTCAGAGAGTGTCAGAGAGTGATGGAGAGTGATAGAGAGTTTCAGAGAGTTTCAGAGAGTGTCAGAGAGTGTCAGAGAGTGTCTGAGAGTGTCAGAAAGTGATGGAGAGTGGTAGAGAGTTTCAGAGAGTGTCAGAGAGTGTCAGAGAGTGATAGAGAGTGATAGAGAGTGTCAGAGAGTGTCAGAGAGTGTCAGAGAGTGATAGTGAGTGTCAGAGAGTGTCTGAGAGTGTCAGAGAGTGATAGTGAGTGTCAGAGAGTGATAGAGAGTAATCGAGAGAGATAGAGAATGTCAGAGAGTGTCTGAAAGTGTCAGAGAGTGATAGAGAGTGATAGAGAGTGTCAGAGAGTGTCAGAGAGTGATAGAGAGTGATAGAGTGTGTCAGAGAGTGTCAGAGAGTGTCAGAAAGTGTCAGAGAGTGTCAGAGAGGATCAAAGAGTGTCAGACAGTGATAGAGAGTGATAGAGAGTTTCAGAGAGTGTCAGAGAGTGTCTGAGAGTGTCAGAGAGTGATAGAGAGTGATAGAGAGTGTCAGAGAGTGTCAGAGAGTGATAGAGAGTGATAGAGTGTGTCAGACAGTGTCAGAGAGTGATAGAGAGTGATAGAGAGTGTCAGAGAGTGTCAGAGAGTGTCAGAGAGTGATAGAGAGTGATAGAGAGTTTCAGAGAGTGTCAGAGAGTGTCTGAGAGTGTCAGAGAGTGATAGAGAGTGACAGAGAGTGTCAGAGAGTGTCAGAGAGTGATAGAGAGTGATAGTGAGTTTCAGAGAGTGTCAGAGAGTGTCAGAGAGTGTCAGAGAGTGTCAGAGAGTGATAGAGAGTTTCAGAGAGTGCCAGAGAGTGTCTGAGAGTGTCAGAGATTGATAGAGAGTGATAGAGAGTGTCAGAGAGTGTCAGAGAGTGATAGAGAGTGTCAGAGAGTGTCAGAGATTGTCAGAGAGTGTCAGAGAGTGATGGAGAGTTTCAGAGAGTGTCAGAGAGTGTCTGAGAGTGTCAGAGAGTGATAGAGAGTGATAGAGAGTGATAGAGAGTGTCAGAGAGTGTCAGGGAGTGATAGACAGTGATAGAGAGTGATAGAGAGTGTCAGAGAGTGTCAGAGAGTGATAGTGAGTGTCAGAGAGTGTCAGAGAGTGATAGAGAGTTTCAGAGAGTGCCAGAGAGTGTCTGAGAGTGTCAGAGAGTGATAGAGAGTGATAGAGAGTGTCAGAGAGTGTCAGAGAGTGATAGAGAGTGTAGGAGAGTGTCAGAGATTGTCAGAGAGTGTCAGAGAGTGATGGAGAGTTTCAGAGAGTGTCAGAGAGTGTCTGAGAGTGTCAGAGAGTGATAGAGAGTGATAGAGAGTGATAGAGAGTGTCAGAGAGTGTCAGGGAGTGATAGACAGTGATAGAGAGTGATAGAGAGTGTCAGAGAGTGTCAGAGAGTGATAGTGAGTGTCTGAGAGTGATAGAGAGTGATAGAGAGTTTCAGAGAGTGGCAGAGAGTGTCTGAGAGTGTCAGAGAGTGATAGAGAGTGATAGAGAGTGTCAGAGAGTGTCAGAGAGTGATAGAGAGTGATAGAGAGTGATAGAGAGTGTCAGAGAGTGTCAGAGAGTGATAGTGAGTATCTGAGAGTGTCAGAGAGTGTCAGAGAGTGATAGTGAGTGTCAGAGAGTGATAGAGAGTAATCGAGAGAGATAGAGAATGTCAGAGAGTGTCTGAAAGTGTCAGAGAGTGATAGAGAGTGATAGAGAGTGTCAGAGAGTGTCAGAGAGTGATAGAGAGTGATAGAGTGTGTCAGAGAGTGTCAGAGAGTGTCAGAAAGTGTCAGAGAGTGTCAGAGAGGGTCAAAGAGTGTCAGACAGTGATAGAGAGTGATAGAGAGTTTCAGAGAGTGTCAGAGAGTGTCTGAGAGTGTCAGAGAGTGATAGAGAGTGATAGAGAGTGTCAGAGAGTGTCAGAGAGTGATAGAGAGTGATAGAGAGTGTCAGAGTGTGTCAGAGAGTGTCAGAGAGTGATAGAGAGTGATAGAGAGTTTCAGAGAGTGTCTGAGAGTGTCTGAGAGTGTCAGAGAGTGATAGAGAGTGATGGAGAGTGTCAGAGAGTGTCAGAGAGGGATAGAGAGTGATAGAGTGTGTCAGACAGTGTCAGAGAGTGATAGAGAGTGATAGAGAGTGTCAGAGAGTGTCAGAGAGTGTCAGAGAGTGATAGAGAGTGATAGAGAGTTTCAGAGAGTGTCAGAGAGTGTCTGAGAGTGTCAGAGAGTGATAGAGAGTGATAGAGAGTGTCAGAGAGTGTCAGAGAGTGATAGAGAGTGATAGTGAGTTTCAGAGAGTGTCAGAGAGTGTCAGAGAGTGTCAGAGAGTGTCAGAGAGTGATAGAGAGTTTCAGAGAGTGCCAGAGAGTGTCTGAGAGTGTCAGAGAGTGATAGAGAGTGATAGAGAGTGTCAGAGAGTGTCAGAGAGTGATAGAGAGTGTCAGAGAGTGTCAGAGATTGTCAGAGAGTGTCAGAGAGTGATGGAGAGTTTCAGAGAGTGTCAGAGAGTGTCTGAGAGTGTCAGAGAGTGATAGAGAGTGATAGAGAGTGATAGAGAGTGTCAGAGAGTGTCAGGGAGTGATAGACAGTGATAGAGAGTGATAGAGAGTGTCAGAGAGTGTCAGAGAGTGATAGTGAGTGTCTGAGAGTGATAGAGAGTTTCAGAGAGTGGCAGAGAGTGTCAGAGAGTGATAGTGAGTGTCTGAGAGTGATAGAGAGTGATAGAGAGTGTCAGAGTGTGTCAGAGAGTGATAGAGAGTGATAGAGAGTGATAGAGAGTGATAGAGAGTGTCAGAGAGTGTCAGAGAGTGATAGTGAGTGTCTGAGAGTGTCAGAGAGTGTCTGAGAGTGTCAGAGAGTTACTGAGAGAGTCAGAGAGTGTCAGAGAGTGATAGAGAGTGTCAGAGAGTTTCGGAGAGTGTCAGAGAGTGTCAGAGAGTGTCAGAGAGTGTCAGAGAGAGTCAGAGAGTGATAGAGAGTGATAGAGAGTTTCAGAGAGTTTCAGAGATTGTCTGAGAGTGTCTGAGAGTGTCAGAGAGTGATAGAGAGTGATAGAGAGTGTCAGAGAGTGTCAGAGAGTGTCAGAGAGTGATAGAGATTTTCTGAGAATGTCAGAGAGTGTCAGAGAGAGTCAGAGAGTGTCTGAGAGTGTCAGAGAGTGATAGAGAGTGATAGAGAGTGTCAGAGAGTGTCAGAGAGTGTCAGAGAGTGATGGAGAGTGATAGAGAGTTTCAGAGAGTGTCAGAGAGTGTCAGAGAGTGTATGAGAGTGTCAGAAAGTGATAGAGAGTGATAGAGAGTTTCAGAGAGTGTCGGAGAGTGTCAGAGAGTGATAGAGAGTGATAGAGAGTGTCAGAGAGTGTCAGAGAGTGTCAGAGAGTGATAGTGAGTGTCAGAGAGTGTCTGAGAGTGTCAGAGAGTGATAGTGAGTGTCAGAGAGTGATAGAGAGTAATCGAGAGAGATAGAGAATGTCAGAGAGTGTCAGAGAGTGATAGAGAGTGATAGAGAGTGTCAGAGAGTGTCAGAGAGTGATAGAGAGTGATAGAGTGTGTCAGAGAGTGTCAGAGAGTGTCAGAAAGTGTCAGAGAGTGTCAGAGAGGGTCAAAGAGTGTCAGAAAGTGATAGAGAGTGTCAGAGAGTGTCTGAGAGTGTCAGAGAGTGTCAGAGAGTGTCAGAGAGTGATAGAGAGTGATAGAGAGTGTCAGAGAGTGATAGAGAGTGATAGAGAGTGTCAGAGAGTGTCAGAGAGTGTCAGAGAGTGATAGAGAGTGATGGAGAGTTTCAGAGAGTGTCTGAGAGTGTCTGAGAGTGTCAGAGAGTGATAGAGAGTGATGGAGAGTGTCAGAGAGTGTCAGAGAGGGATAGAGAGTGATAGAGTGTGTCAGACAGTGTCAGAGAGTGATAGAGAGTGATAGAGAGTGTCAGAGAGTGTCAGAGAGTGTCAGAGAGTGATAGAGAGTGATAGAGAGTTTCAGAGAGTGTCAGAGAGTGTCTGAGAGTGTCAGAGGGTGATAGAGAGTGATAGAGTGTCAGAGAGTGTCAGAGAGTGATAGAGAGTGATAGAGAGTTTCAGAGAGTGTCAGAGAGAGATAGAGAGTGATAGAGAGTGTGAGAGAGTGTGAGAGAGTGTCAGAGAGTGATAGAGAGTGTCAGAGAGTGATAGAGAGTGATAGAGAGTGATAGAGAGTGTCAGAGAGTGTCAGAGAGTGATAGTGATAGTCTGAGACTGTCAGAGAGTGATAGAGAGTGTCAGAGAGTGTAAGAGAGTGTAAGAGAGTGTCAGAGAGTGATAGAGAGTGATAGAGAGTGTCAGAGAGTGTCAGAGAGTGTCAGAGAGTGATAGAGATTTTCTGAGAATGTCAGAGAGTGTCAGAGAGAGTCAGAGAGTGTCTGAGAGTGTCAGAGAGTGATAGAGAGTGATAGAGAGTGTCAGAGAGTGTCAGAGAGTGTCAGAGAGTGATGGAGAGTGATAGAGAGTTTCAGAGAGTGTCAGAGAGTGTCAGAGAGTGTATGAGAGTGTCAGAAAGTGATAGAGAGTGATAGAGAGTTTCAGAGAGTGTCGGAGAGTGTCAGAGAGTGATAGAGAGTGATAGAGAGTGTCAGAGAGTGTCAGAGAGTGTCAGAGAGTGATAGTGAGTGTCAGAGAGTGTCTGAGAGTGTCAGAGAGTGATAGTGAGTGTCAGAGAGTGATAGAGAGTAATCGAGAGAGATAGAGAATGTCAGAGAGTGTCAGAGAGTGATAGAGAGTGATAGAGAGTGTCAGAGAGTGTCAGAGAGTGATAGAGAGTGATAGAGTGTGTCAGAGAGTGTCAGAGAGTGTCAGAAAGTGTCAGAGAGTGTCAGAGAGGGTCAAAGAGTGTCAGAAAGTGATAGAGAGTGTCAGAGAGTGTCTGAGAGTGTCAGAGAGTGTCAGAGAGTGTCAGAGAGTGATAGAGAGTGATAGAGAGTGTCAGAGAGTGATAGAGAGTGATAGAGAGTGTCAGAGAGTGTCAGAGAGTGTCAGAGAGTGATAGAGAGTGATGGAGAGTTTCAGAGAGTGTCTGAGAGTGTCTGAGAGTGTCAGAGAGTGATAGAGAGTGATGGAGAGTGTCAGAGAGTGTCAGAGAGGGATAGAGAGTGATAGAGTGTGTCAGACAGTGTCAGAGAGTGATAGAGAGTGATAGAGAGTGTCAGAGAGTGTCAGAGAGTGTCAGAGAGTGATAGAGAGTGATAGAGAGTTTCAGAGAGTGTCAGAGAGTGTCTGAGAGTGTCAGAGGGTGATAGAGAGTGATAGAGTGTCAGAGAGTGTCAGAGAGTGATAGAGAGTGATAGAGAGTTTCAGAGAGTGTCAGAGAGAGATAGAGAGTGATAGAGAGTGTGAGAGAGTGTGAGAGAGTGTCAGAGAGTGATAGAGAGTGTCAGAGAGTGATAGAGAGTGATAGAGAGTGATAGAGAGTGTCAGAGAGTGTCAGAGAGTGATAGTGATAGTCTGAGACTGTCAGAGAGTGATAGAGAGTGTCAGAGAGTGTAAGAGAGTGTAAGAGAGTGTCAGAGAGTGATAGAGAGTGATAGAGTGTGTCAGAGAGTGTCAGAGAGTGTCAGAGAGTGATAGAGAGTGATAGAGAGTGTCAGAAAGTGATAGAGAGTGTCAGAGAGTGTCTGAGAGTGTCAGAGAGTGTCAGAGAGTGTCAGAGAGTGATAGAGAGTGATAGAGAGTGTCAGAGAGTGATAGAGAGTGATAGAGAGTGTCAGAGAGTGTCAGAGAGTGTCAGAGAGTGATAGAGAGTGATGGAGAGTTTCAGAGAGTGTCTGAGAGTGTCTGAGAGTGTCAGAGAGTGATAGAGAGTGATGGAGAGTGTCAGAGAGTGTCAGAGAGGGATAGAGAGTGATAGAGTGTGTCAGACAGTGTCAGAGAGTGATAGAGAGTGATAGAGAGTGTCAGAGAGTGTCAGAGAGTGTCAGAGAGTGATAGAGAGTGATAGAGAGTTTCAGAGAGTGTCAGAGAGTGTCTGAGAGTGTCAGAGGGTGATAGAGAGTGATAGAGTGTCAGAGAGTGTCAGAGAGTGATAGAGAGTGATAGAGAGTTTCAGAGAGTGTCAGAGAGAGATAGAGAGTGATAGAGAGTGTGAGAGAGTGTGAGAGAGTGTCAGAGAGTGATAGAGAGTGTCAGAGAGTGATAGAGAGTGATAGAGAGTGATAGAGAGTGTCAGAGAGTGTCAGAGAGTGATAGTGATAGTCTGAGACTGTCAGAGAGTGATAGAGAGTGTCAGAGAGTGTAAGAGAGTGTAAGAGAGTGTCAGAGAGTGATAGAGAGTGATAGAGTGTGTCAGAGAGTGTCAGAGAGTGTCAGAGAGTGATAGAGAGTGATAGAGAGTGATAGAGAGTGATAGAGAGTGATAGAGAGTTTCAGAGTGTGTCAGAGAGTGTCTGAGAGTGTCAGAGAGTGATAGAGAGTGATAGAGAGTGATAGAGAGTGTCAGAGAGTGTCAGAGAGTGATAGAGAGTGATAGAGAGTGATAGAGAGTGTCAGAGAGTGTCAGAGAGTGATAGTGAGTGTCTGAGAGTGATAGAGAGTGATAGAGAGTTTCAGAGAGTGGCAGAGTGTGTCTGAGAGTGTCAGAGAGTGATAGAGAGAGATAGAGAGTGTCAGAGTGTGTCAGAGAGTGATAGAGAGTGTCAGAGATTGTCAGAGAGTGTCAGAGAGTGATAGAGAGTGATAGAGAGGTTCAGAGAGTGTCAGAGAGTGTCTGAGAGTGTCAGAGAGTGATAGAGAGTGATAGAGAGTGATAGAGAGTGTCAGAGAGTGTCAGAGAGTGATAGAGAGTGATAGAGAGTGATAGAGAGTGTCAGAGAGTGTCAGAGAGTGATAGTGAGTGTCTGAGAGTGATAGATAGTGATAGAGAGTTTCAGAGAGTGGCAGAGAGTGTCTGAGAGTGTCAGAGAGTGATAGAGAGTGATAGAGAGTGTCAGAGAGTGTCAGAGAGTGATAGAGAGTGATAGAGAGTGATAGAGAGTGTCAGAGAGTGTCAGAGAGTGATAGTGAGTGTCTGAGATTGTCAGAGAGTGTCAGAGAGTGATAGAGAGTGATAGAGAGGTTCAGAGAGTGTCAGAGAGTGTCTGAGAGTGTCAGAGAGTGTCAGAGAGTGTCAGAGAGTGTAAGAGAGTGATAGACAGTGTCAGAGAGTGATAGAGAGTGATAGAGTGTGTCAGAGAGTGTCAGAGAGTGTCAGAGAGTGATAGAGAGTGATAGAGAGTGATAGAGAGTTTCAGAGTGTGTCAGAGAGTGTCTGAGAGTGTCAGAGAGTGATAGAGAGTGATAGAGAGTGATAGAGAGTGTCAGAGAGTGTCAGAGAGTGATAGAGAGTGATAGAGAGTGATAGAGAGTGTCAGAGAGTGTCAGAGAGTGATAGTGAGTGTCTGAGAGTGATAGAGAGTGATAGAGAGTTTCAGAGAGTGGCAGAGTGTGTCTGAGAGTGTCAGAGAGTGATAGAGAGTGATAGAGAGTGTCAGAGTGTGTCAGAGTGTGATAGAGAGTGTCAGAGATTGTCAGAGATTGTCAGAGAGTGTCAGAGAGTGATAGAGAGTGATAGAGAGGTTCAGAGAGTGTCAGAGAGTGTCTGAGAGTGTCAGAGAGTGATAGAGAGTGATAGAGAGTGATAGAGAGTGTCAGAGAGTGTCAGAGAGTGATAGAGAGTGATAGAGAGTGATAGAGAGTGTCAGAGAGTGTCAGAGAGTGATAGTGAGTGTCTGAGAGTGATAGAGAGTGATAGAGAGTTTCAGAGAGTGGCAGAGAGTGTCTGAGAGTGTCAAAGAGTGATAGAGAGTGATAGAGAGTGTCAGAGAGTGTCAGAGAGTGATAGAGAGTGATAGAGAGTGATAGAGAGTGTCAGAGAGTGTCAGAGAGTGATAGTGAGTGTCTGAGAGTGTCAGAGAGTGTCAGAGAGTGTCTGAGAGTGTCAGAGAGTTACTGATAGAGTCAGAGAGTGTCAGAGAGTGATAGAGAGTGTCAGAGAGTTTCTGAGAGTGTCAGAGAGTGTCAGAGAGTGTCAGAGAGAGTCAGAGATTGATAGAGAGTGATAGAGAGTTTCAGAGAGTTTCAGAGATTGTCTGAGAGAGTCTGAGAGTGTCAGAGAGTGATAGAGAGTGATAGAGAGTGTCAGAGAGTGTCAGAGAGTGTCAGAGAGTGATAGAGATTTTCTGAGAATGTCAGAGAGTGTCAGAGAGAGTCATAGAGTGTCTGAGAGTGTCAGAGAGTGATAGAGAGTGATAGAAAGTGTCAGAGAGTGTCATAGAGTGTCAGAGAGTGATAGAGAGTGATAGAGAGTTTCAGAGAGTGTCAGAGAGTGTCTGAGAGTGTCAGAAAGTGATAGAGAGTGATAGAAAGTTTCAGAGAGTGTCAGAGAGTGATAGAGAGTGATAGAGAGTGTCAGAGAGTGTCAGAGAGTGTCAGAGAGTGATAGTGAGTGTCAGAGAGTGTCTGAGAGTGTCAGAGAGTGATAGAGAGTGATAGAGAGAGATAGAGAATGTCAGAGAGTGTCAGAGAGTGATAGAGAGTGATAGAGAGTGTCAGAGAGTGTCAGAGAGTGACAGAGAGTGATAGAGAGTGATAGAGAGTGTCAGAGAGTGTCAGAGAGTGATAGTGAGTGTCAGAGAGTGTCTGAGAGTGTCAGAGAGTGTATGAGAGTGTCAGAAAGTGATAGAGAGTGATAGAGAGTTTCAGAGAGTGTCGGAGAGTGTCAGAGAGTGATAGAGAGTGATAGAGAGTGTCAGAGAGTGTCAGAGAGTGTCAGAGAGTGATAGTGAGTGTCAGAGAGTGTCTGAGAGTGTCAGAGAGTGATAGTGAGTGTCAGAGAGTGATAGAGAGTAATCGAGAGAGATAGAGAATGTCAGAGAGTGTCAGAGAGTGATAGAGAGTGATAGAGAGTGTCAGAGAGTGTCAGAGAGTGATAGAGAGTGATAGAGTGTGTCAGAGAGTGTCAGAGAGTGTCAGAAAGTGTCAGAGAGTGTCAGAGAGGGTCAAAGAGTGTCAGAAAGTGATAGAGAGTGTCAGAGAGTGTCTGACAGTGTCAGAGAGTGTCAGAGAGTGTCAGAGAGTGATAGAGAGTGATAGAGAGTGTCAGAGAGTGATAGAGAGTGATAGAGAGTGTCAGAGAGTGTCAGAGAGTGTCAGAGAGTGATAGAGAGTGATGGAGAGTTTCAGAGAGTGTCTGAGAGTGTCTGAGAGTGTCAGAGAGTGATAGAGAGTGATGGAGAGTGTCAGAGAGTGTCAGAGAGGGATAGAGAGTGATAGAGTGTGTCAGACAGTGTCAGAGAGTGATAGAGAGTGATAGAGAGTGTCAGAGAGTGTCAGAGAGTGTCAGAGAGTGATAGAGAGTGATAGAGAGTTTCAGAGAGTGTCAGAGAGTGTCTGAGAGTGTCAGAGGGTGATAGAGAGTGATAGAGTGTCAGAGAGTGTCAGAGAGTGATAGAGAGTAATAGAGAGTTTCAGAGAGTGTCAGAGAGAGATAGAGAGTGATAGAGAGTGTGAGAGAGTGTGAGAGAGTGTCAGAGAGTGATAGAGAGTGTCAGAGAGTGATAGAGAGTGATAGAGAGTGATAGAGAGTGTCAGAGAGTGTCAGAGAGTGATAGTGATAGTCTGAGACTGTCAGAGAGTGATAGAGAGTGTCAGAGAGTGTAAGAGAGTGTAAGAGAGTGTCAGAGAGTGATAGAGAGTGATAGAGAGTGTCAGAGAGTGTCAGAGAGTGTCAGAGAGTGATAGAGATTTTCTGAGAATGTCAGAGAGTGTCAGAGAGAGTCAGAGAGTGTCTGAGAGTGTCAGAGAGTGATAGAGAGTGATAGAGAGTGTCAGAGAGTGTCGGAGAGTGATAGAGAGTTTCAGAGAGTGTCAGAGAGTGTCAGAGAGTGTATGAGAGTGTCAGAAAGTGATAGAGAGTGATAGAGAGTTTCAGAGAGTGTCGGAGAGTGTCAGAGAGTGATAGAGAGTGATAGAGAGTGTCAGAGAGTGTCAGAGAGTGTCAGAGAGTGATAGTGAGTGTCAGAGAGTGTCTGAGAGTGTCAGAGAGTGATAGTGAGTGTCAGAGAGTGATAGAGAGTAATCGAGAGAGATAGAGAATGTCAGAGAGTGTCAGAGAGTGATAGAGAGTGATAGAGAGTGTCAGAGAGTGTCAGAGAGTGATAGAGAGTGATAGAGTGTGTCAGAGAGTGTCAGAGAGTGTCAGAAAGTGTCAGAGAGTGTCAGAGAGGGTCAAAGAGTGTCAGAAAGTGATAGAGAGTGTCAGAGAGTGTCTGAGAGTGTCAGAGAGTGTCAGAGAGTGTCAGAGAGTGATAGAGAGTGATAGAGAGTGTCAGAGAGTGATAGAGAGTGATAGAGAGTGTCAGAGAGTGTCAGAGAGTGTCAGAGAGTGATAGAGAGTGATGGAGAGTTTCAGAGAGTGTCTGAGAGTGTCTGAGAGTGTCAGAGAGTGATAGAGAGTGATGGAGAGTGTCAGAGAGTGTCAGAGAGGGATAGAGAGTGATAGAGTGTGTCAGACAGTGTCAGAGAGTGATAGAGAGTGATAGAGAGTGTCAGAGAGTGTCAGAGAGTGTCAGAGAGTGATAGAGAGTGATAGAGAGTTTCAGAGAGTGTCAGAGAGTGTCTGAGAGTGTCAGAGGGTGATAGAGAGTGATAGAGTGTCAGAGAGTGTCAGAGAGTGATAGAGAGTGATAGAGAGTTTCAGAGAGTGTCAGAGAGAGATAGAGAGTGATAGAGAGTGTGAGAGAGTGTGAGAGAGTGTCAGAGAGTGATAGAGAGTGTCAGAGAGTGATAGAGAGTGATAGAGAGTGTCAGAGAGTGTCAGAGAGTGTCAGAGAGTGATAGTGATAGTCTGAGACTGTCAGAGAGTGATAGAGAGTGTCAGAGAGTGTAAGAGAGTGTAAGAGAGTGTCAGAGAGTGATAGAGAGTGATAGAGTGTGTCAGAGAGTGTCAGAGAGTGTCAGAGAGTGATAGAGAGTGATAGAGAGTGATAGAGAGTGATAGAGAGTTTCAGAGTGTGTCAGAGAGTGTCTGAGAGTGTCAGAGAGTGATAGAGAGTGATAGAGAGTGATAGAGAGTGTCAGAGAGTGTCAGAGAGTGATAGAGAGTGATAGAGAGTGTCAGAGAGTGTCAGAGAGTGATAGTGAGTGTCTGAGAGTGATAGAGAGTGATAGAGAGTTTCAGAGAGTGGCAGAGTGTGTCTGAGAGTGTCAGAGAGTGATAGAGAGAGATAGAGAGTGTCAGAGTGTGTCAGAGAGTGATAGAGAGTGTCAGAGATTGTCAGAGAGTGTCAGAGAGTGATAGAGAGTGATAGAGAGGTTCAGAGAGTGTCAGAGAGTGTCTGAGAGTGTCAGAGAGTGATAGAGAGTGATAGAGAGTGATAGAGAGTGTCAGAGAGTGTCAGAGAGTGATAGAGAGTGATAGAGAGTGATAGAGAGTGTCAGAGAGTGTCAGAGAGTGATAGTGAGTGTCTGAGAGTGATAGATAGTGATAGAGAGTTTCAGAGAGTGGCAGAGAGTGTCTGAGAGTGTCAGAGAGTGATAGAGAGTGATAGAGAGTGTCAGAGAGTGTCAGAGAGTGATAGAGAGTGATAGAGAGTGATAGAGAGTGTCAGAGAGTGTCAGAGAGTGATAGTGAGTGTCTGAGATTGTCAGAGAGTGTCAGAGAGTGATAGAGAGTGATAGAGAGGTTCAGAGAGTGTCAGAGAGTGTCTGAGAGTGTCAGAGAGTGTCAGAGAGTGTCAGAGAGTGTAAGAGAGTGATAGACAGTGTCAGAGAGTGATAGAGAGTGATAGAGTGTGTCAGAGAGTGTCAGAGAGTGTCAGAGAGTGATAGAGAGTGATAGAGAGTGATAGAGAGTTTCAGAGTGTGTCAGAGAGTGTCTGAGAGTGTCAGAGAGTGATAGAGAGTGATAGAGAGTGATAGAGAGTGTCAGAGAGTGTCAGAGAGTGATAGAGAGTGATAGAGAGTGATAGAGAGTGTCAGAGAGTGTCAGAGAGTGATAGTGAGTGTCTGAGAGTGATAGAGAGTGATAGAGAGTTTCAGAGAGTGGCAGAGTGTGTCTGAGAGTGTCAGAGAGTGATAGAGAGTGATAGAGAGTGTCAGAGTGTGTCAGAGAGTGATAGAGAGTGTCAGAGATTGTCAGAGATTGTCAGAGAGTGTCAGAGAGTGATAGAGAGTGATAGAGAGGTTCAGAGAGTGTCAGAGAGTGTCTGAGAGTGTCAGAGAGTGATAGAGAGTGATAGAGAGTGATAGAGAGTGTCAGAGAGTGTCAGAGAGTGATAGAGAGTGATAGAGAGTGATAGAGAGTGTCAGAGAGTGTCAGAGAGTGATAGTGAGTGTCTGAGAGTGATAGAGAGTGATAGAGAGTTTCAGAGAGTGGCAGAGAGTGTCTGAGAGTGTCAAAGAGTGATAGAGAGTGATAGAGAGTGTCAGAGAGTGTCAGAGAGTGATAGAGAGTGATAGAGAGTGATAGAGAGTGTCAGAGAGTGTCAGAGAGTGATAGTGAGTGTCTGAGAGTGTCAGAGAGTGTCAGAGAGTGTCTGAGAGTGTCAGAGAGTTACTGATAGAGTCAGAGAGTGTCAGAGAGTGATAGAGAGTGTCAGAGAGTTTCTGAGAGTGTCAGAGAGTGTCAGAGAGTGTCAGAGAGAGTCAGAGATTGATAGAGAGTGATAGAGAGTTTCAGAGAGTTTCAGAGATTGTCTGAGAGAGTCTGAGAGTGTCAGAGAGTGATAGAGAGTGATAGAGAGTGTCAGAGAGTGTCAGAGAGTGTCAGAGAGTGATAGAGATTTTCTGAGAATGTCAGAGAGTGTCAGAGAGAGTCATAGAGTGTCTGAGAGTGTCAGAGAGTGATAGAGAGTGATAGAAAGTGTCAGAGAGTGTCATAGAGTGTCAGAGAGTGATAGAGAGTGATAGAGAGTTTCAGAGAGTGTCAGAGAGTGTCTGAGAGTGTCAGAAAGTGATAGAGAGTGATAGAAAGTTTCAGAGAGTGTCAGAGAGTGATAGAGAGTGATAGAGAGTGTCAGAGAGTGTCAGAGAGTGTCAGAGAGTGTCAGAGAGTGATAGTGAGTGTCAGAGAGTGTCTGAGAGTGTCAGAGAGTGATAGAGAGTGATAGAGAGAGATAGAGAATGTCAGAGAGTGTCAGAGAGTGATAGAGAGTGATAGAGAGTGTCAGAGAGTGTCAGAGAGTGACAGAGAGTGATAGAGAGTGATAGAGAGTGTCAGAGAGTGTCAGAGAGTGATAGTGAGTGTCAGAGAGTGTCTGAGAGTGTCAGAGAGTGTTAGTGAGTGTCAGAGAGTGATAGAGAGTGATAGAGAGAGATAGAGAATGTCAGAGAGTGTCAGAGAGTGATAGAGAGTGATAGAGAGTGTCAGAGAGTGTCAGAGAGTGATAGAGAGTGATAGAGAGTGTCAGAGAGTGTCAGAGAGTGATAGTGAGTGTCTGAGAGTGTCAGAGAGTGATAGAGAGGGATAGAGAGTGATAGAGAGAGTCAGAGAGTGTCAGAGAGTGATAGTGAGTGTCTGAGAGTGTCAGAGAGTGATAGAGAGTGATAGAGAGTGTCAGAGAGTGTCAGAGAGTGATAGAGAGTGTCAGATAGTGTCAGAGAGTGTCTGAGAGTGTCAGAGAGTGATAGAGAGTGTCAGAGAGTGTCAGAGAGTGTCAGAGAGTGTCAGAGAGTGATAGAGAGTTTCAGAGAGTGCCAGAGAGTGTCTGAGAGTGTCAGAGTGATAGAGAGTGATAGAGAGTGATAGAGAGTGTCAGAGAGTGTCAGAGAGTGTCAGAGAGTGTCAGAGATTGTCAGAGAGTGTCAGAGAGTGATAGAGAGTTTCAGAGAGTGTCAGAGAGTGTCTGAGAGTGTCAGAGAGTGAAAGAGAGTGATAGAGAGTGATAGAGAGTGATAGAGAGTGTCAGAGAGTGATAGAGAGTGATAGAGAGTGATAGAGAGTGTCAGAGAGTGTCAGAGAGTGATAGTGAGGGTCTGAGAGTGATAGAGAGTGATAGAGAGTTTCAGAGAGTGGCAGAGAGTGTCTGAGAGTGTCAGAGAGTGATAGAGAGTGATAGAGAGTGTCAGAGAGTGTCAGAGAGTGATAGAGAGTGATAGAGAGTGTCAGAGAGTGTCAGAGAGTGATAGTGAGTGTCTGAGAGTGTCAGAGAGTGTCAGAGAGTGTCTGAGATTGTCAGAGAGTTACTGATAGAGTCAGAGAGTGTCAGAGATTGATAGAGAGTGTCAGAGAGTTTCTGAGAGTGTCAGAGAGTGTCAGAGAGTGTCAGAGAGTGTCAGAGAGTGTCAGAGAGAGTCAGAGAGTGATAGAGAGTGATAGAGAGTTTCAGAGAGTTTCAGAGATTGTCTGAGAGTATCTGAGAATGTCAGAGTGTGATAGAGAGTGATAGAGAGTGTCAGAGAGTGTCAGAGAGTGTCAGAGAGTGATAGAGATTTTCTGAGAATGTCAGAGAGTGTCAGAGAGTGTCAGAGAGTGTCAGAGAGTGATAGAGAGTGATAGAGAGTGTCAGAGAGTGTCAGAGAGTGTCAGAGAGTGATAGAGAGTGATAGAGAATTTCAGAGAGTGTCAGAGAGTGTCAGAGAGTGTCAGAGAGTTTCAGAGATTGTCTGAGAGTATCTGAGAGTGTCAGAGTGTGATAGAGAGTGTCAGAGAGAGTCAGAGAGTGTCTGAGAGTGTCAGAGAGTGATAGAGAGTGATAGAGAGTGTCAGAGAGTGTCAGAGAGTGTCAGAGAGTGATAGAGAGTGATAGAGAGTGTCAGAGAGTGTCAGAGATTGTCAGAGAGTGTCTGAGAGTGTCAGAGAGTGATAGAGAGTGATAGAGAGTGTCAGAGAGTGTCAGAGAGTGATAGAGAGTGATAGAGAGTGATAGAGAGTGTCAGAGAGTGTCAGAGAGTGATAGTGAGTGTCTGAGAGTGATAGAGAGTGATAGAGAGTTTCAGAGAGTGGCAGAGAGTGTCTGAGAGTGTCAGAGAGTGATAGAGAGTGTCAGAGAGTGTCAGAGAGTGTCAGAGAGTGTCAGAGAGTGATAGAGAGTTTCAGAGAGTGCCAGAGAGTGTCTGAGAGTGTCAGAGAGTGATAGAGAGTGATAGAGAGTGTCAGAGAGTGTCAGAGAGTGATAGAGAGTGTCAGAGAGTGTCAGAGATTGTCAGAGAGTGTCAGAGAGTGATATAGAGTGATAGAGAGTTTCAGAGAGTGCCAGAGAGTGTCTGAGAGTGTCAGAGAGTGATAGAGAGTGATAGAGAGTGATAGAGAGTGATAGAGAGTGTCAGAGAGTGATAGACAGTGATAGAGAGTGATAGAGAGTGTCAGAGAGTGTCAGAGAGTGATAGTGAGTGTCTGAGAGTGATAGAGAGTGATAGAGAGTTTCAGAGAGTGGCAGAGAGTGTCTGAGAGTGTCAGAGAGTGATAGAGAGTGATAGAGAGTGTCAGAGAGTGTCAGAGAGTGATAGAGAGTGATAGAGAGTGTCAGAGAGTGTCAGAGAGAGTCAGAGAGTGATAGAGAGTGATAGAGAGTTTCAGAGAGTTTCAGAGATTGTCTGAGAGTATCTGAGAGTGTCAGAGTGTGATAGAGAGTGATAGAGAGTGTCAGAGAGTTTCAGAGATTGTCTGAGAGTATCTGAGAGTGTCAGAGTGTGATAGAGAGTGATAGAGAGTGTCAGAGAGTGTCAGAGAGTGTCAGAGAGTGATAGAGATTTTCTGAGAATGTCAGAGAGTGTCAGAGAGTGTCAGAGAGAGTCAGAGAGTGTCTGAGAGTGTCAGAGAGTGATAGAGAGTGATAGAGAGTGTCAGAGAGTGTCAGAGAGTGTCAGAGAGTGATAGAGAGTGATAGAGAATTTCAGAGAGTGTCAGAGAGTGTCAGAGAGTGTCAGAGAGTGTCAGAGAGTGATAGAGAGTGTCAGAGAGTGTCAGAGATTGTCAGAGAGTGTCAGAGAGTGATAGAGAGTGATAGAGAGTTTCAGAGAGTGTCAGAGAGTGTCTGAGAGTGTCAGAGAGTGATAGAGAGTGATAGAGAGTGATAGAGAGTGTCAGAGAGTGTCAGAGAGTGATAGAGAGTGATAGAGAGTGATAGAGAGTGTCAGAGAGTGTCAGAGAGTGATAGTGAGTGTCTGAGAGTGATAGAGAGTGATAGAGAGTTTCAGAGAGTGGCAGAGAGTGTCTGAGAGTGTCAGAGAGTGATAGAGAGTGATAGAGAGTGTCAGAGTGTGTCAGAGAGTGATAGAGAGTGATAGAGAGTGATAGAGAGTGTCAGAGAGTGTCAGAGAGTGATAGTGAGTGTCTGAGAGTGTCAGAGAGTGTCAGAGACTGTCTGAGAGTGTCAGAGAGTTACTGATAGAGTCAGAGAGTGTCAGAGAGTGATAGAGAGTGTCAGAGAGTTTCTGAGAGTGTCAGAGAGTGTCAGAGAGTGTCAGAGAGAGTCAGAGAGTGATAGAGAGTGATAGAGAGTTTCAGAGAGTTTCAGAGATTGTCTGAGAGAGTCTGAGAGTGTCAGAGAGTGATAGAGAGTGATAGAGAGCGTCAGACAGTGTCAGAGAGTGTCAGAGAGTGATAGAGATTTTCTGAGAATGTCAGAGAGTGTCAGAGAGAGTCAGAGAGTGTCTGAGAGTGTCAGAGAGTGATAGAGAGTGATAGAAAGTGTCAGAGAGTGTCATAGAGTGTCAGAGAGTGATATAGAGTGATAGAGAGTTTCAGAGAGTGTCAGAGAGTGTCAGAGAGTGTCTGAGAGTGTCAGAAAGTGATATAGAGTGATAGAGAGTTTCAGAGAGTGTCAGAGAGTGATAGAGAGTTATAGAGAGTGTCAGAGAGTGTCAGAGAGTGTCAGAGAGTGATAGTGAGAGTCAGAGAGTGTCTGAGAGTGTCAGAGAGTGATAGTGAGTGTCAGAGAGTGATAGAGAGTGATAGAGAGAGATAGAGAATGTCAGAGAGTGTCAGAGAGTGATAGAGAGTGATAGAGAGTGTCAGAGAGTGTCAGAGAGTGACAGAGAGTGATAGAGAGTGATAGAGAGTGTCAGAGAGTGTCAGAGAGTGATAGTGAGTGTCAGAGAGTGTCTGAGAGTGTCAGAGAGTGATAGTGAGTGTCAGAGAGTGATAGAGAGTGATAGAGAGAGATAGAGAATGTCAGAGAGTGTCAGAGAGTGTCAGAGAGTGATAGAGAGTGATAGAGAGTGATAGAGAGTGTCAGAGAGTGTCAGAGAGTGATAGAGAGTGATAGAGAGTGATAGAGAGTGTCAGAGAGTGTCAGAGAGTGATAGTGAGTGTCTGAGAGTGATAGAGAGTGATAGAGAGTTTCAGAGAGTGGCAGAGAGTGTCTGAGAGTGTCAGAGAGTGATAGAGAGTGATAGAGAGTGTCAGAGTGTGTCAGAGAGTGATAGAGAGTGATAGAGAGTGATAGAGAGTGTCAGAGAGTGTCAGAGAGTGATAGTGAGTGTCTGAGAGTGTCAGAGAGTGTCAGAGACTGTCTGAGAGTGTCAGAGAGTTACTGATAGAGTCAGAGAGTGTCAGAGAGTGATAGAGAGTGTCAGAGAGTTTCTGAGAGTGTCAGAGAGTGTCAGAGAGTGTCAGAGAGTGTCAGAGAGTGATAGAGATTTTCTGAGAATGTCAGAGAGTGTCAGAGAGAGTCAGAGAGTGTCTGAGAGTGTCAGAGAGTGATAGAGAGTGATAGAAAGTGTCAGAGAGTGTCATAGAGTGTCAGAGAGTGATATAGAGTGATAGAGAGTTTCAGAGAGTGTCATAGAGTGTCAGAGAGTGATATAGAGTGATAGAGAGTTTCAGAGAGTGTCACAGAGTGTCAGAGAGTGTCTGAGAGTGTCAGAAAGTGATAGAGAGTGATAGAGAGTTTCAGAGAGTGTCAGAGAGTGATAGAGAGTTATAGAGAGTGTCAGAGAGTGTCAGAGAGTGATAGTGAGTGTCAGAGAGTGTCTGAGAGTGTCAGAGAGTGATAGTGAGTGTCAGAGAGTGATAGAGAGTGATAGAGAGAGATAGAGAATGTCAGAGAGTGTCAGAGAGTGATAGAGAGTGATAGAGAGTGTCAGAGAGTGTCAGAGAGTGACAGAGAGTGATAGAGAGTGATAGAGAGTGTCAGAGAGTGTCAGAGAGTGATAGTGAGTGTCAGAGAGTGTCTGAGAGTGTCAGAGAGTGATAGTGAGTGTCAGAGAGTGATAGAGAGTGATAGAGAGAGATAGAGAATGTCAGAGAGTGTCAGAGAGTGATAGAGAGTGATAGAGAGGGTCAGAGAGTGTCAGAGAGTGATAGAGAGTGATAGAGAGTGATAGAGAGTGTCAGAGAGTGTCAGAGAGTGATAGTGAGTGTCTGAGAGTGTCAGAGAGTGATAGAGAGAGATAGAGAGTGATAGAGAGAGTCAGAGAGTGTCAGAGAGTGATAGAGAGTGTCAGAGAGTGTCAGAGAGTGATAGTGAGTGTCAGAGAGTGTCTGAGAGTGTCAGAGAGTGATAGTGAGTGTCAGAGAGTGATAGAGAGTGATAGAGAGAGATAGAGAATGTCAGAGAGTGTCAGAGAGTGATAGAGAGTGATAGAGAGTGTCAGAGAGTGTCAGAGAGTGATAGAGAGTGATAGAGAGTGATAGTGAGTGTCAGAGAGTGATAGTGAGTGTCAGAGAGTGATAGAGAGTGATAGAGAGAGATAGAGAATGTCAGAGAGTGTCAGAGAGTGATAGAGAGTGATAGAGAGTGTCAGAGAGTGTCAGAGAGTGATAGAGAGTGATAGAGAGTGTCAGAGAGTGTCAGAGAGTGATAGTGAGTGTCTGAGAGTGTCAGAGAGTGATAGAGAGCGATAGAGAGTGTCAGAGAGTGTCAGAGAGTGTCAGAGAGTGATAGTGAGTGTCAGAGAGTGTCTGAGAGTGTCAGAGAGTGATAGTGAGTGTCAGAGAGTGATAGAGAGTGATAGAGAGAGATAGAGAATGTCAGAGAGTGTCAGAGAGTGATAGAGAGTGATAGAGAGTGTCAGAGAGTGTCAGAGAGTGATAGAGAGTGATAGAGAGTGATAGAGAGTGTCAGAGAGTGTCAGAGAGTGATAGTGAGTGTCTGAGAGTGTCAGAGAGTGATAGAGAGCGATAGAGAGTGATAGAGAGAGTCAGAGAGTGTCAGAGAGTGATAGTGAGTGTCTGAGAGTGTCAGAGAGTGATAGAGAGTGATAGAGAGTGTCAGAGAGTGTCAGAGAGTGATAGAGAGTGTCAGATAGTGTCAGAGAGTGTCTGAGAGTGTCAGAGAGTGATAGAGAGTGTCAGAGAGTGTCAGAGAGTGTCAGAGAGTGTCAGAGAGTGATAGAGAGTGATAGAGAGTGTCAGAGATTGTCAGAGAGTGATAGAGAGTGTCAGATAGTGTCAGAGAGTGTCTGAGAGTGTCAGAGAGTGATAGAGAGTGTCAGAGAGTGTCAGAGAGTGTCAGAGAGTGATAGAGAGTTTCAGAGAGTGCCAGAGAGTGTCTGAGAGTGTCAGAGAGTGATAGAGAGTGATAGAGAGTGTCAGAGAGTGTCAGAGAGTGATATAGAGTGTCAGAGAGTGTCAGAGATTGTCAGAGAGTGTCAGAGAGTGATAGAGAGTGATAGAGAGTTTCAGAGAGTGTCAGAGAGTGTCTGAGAGTGTCAGAGAGTGATATAGAGTGATAGAGAGTGATAGAGAGTGATAGAGAGTGTCAGAGAGTGTCAGAGAGTGATAGAGAGTGATAGAGAGTGATAGAGAGTGTCAGAGAGTGATAGTGAGCGTCTGAGAGTGATAGAGAGTGATAGAGAGCGTCAGAGAGTGTCAGAGAGTGTCAGAGAGTGATAGAGATTTTCTGAGAATGTCAGAGAGTGTCAGAGAGAGTCAGAGAGTGTCAGAGAGTGATAGAGAGTGATAGAGAGTTTCAGAGAGTGTCAGAGAGTGTCTGAGAGTGTCAGAGAGTGATAGAGAGTGATAGAGAGTGATAGAGAGTGTCAGAGAGTGTCAGAGAGTGATAGAGAGTGATAGAGAGTGATAGAGAGTGTCAGAGAGTGTCAGAGAGTGATAGTGAGTGTCTGAGATTGATAGAGAGTTTCAGAGAGTGGCAGAGAGTGTCTGAGAGTGTCAGAGAGTGATAGAGAGTGATAGAGAGTGTCAGAGAGTGTCAGAGAGTGATAGAGAGTGATAGAGAGTGTCTGAGAGTGTCAGAGAGTGATAGAGAGTGATAGAGAGTGTCAGAGAGTGTCAGAGAGTGATAGAGAGTGATAGAGAGTGATAGAGAGTGTCAGAGAGTGTCAGAGAGTGATAGAGAGTGATAGAGAGTGATAGAGAGTGTCAGAGAGTGTCAGAGAGTGATAGTGAGTGTCTGAGAGTGTCAGAGAGTGATAGAGAGTGATAGAGAGTGATAGAGAGTGTCAGAGAGTGTCAGAGAGTGATAGAGAGTGATAGAGAGTGATAGAGAGTGTCAGAGAGTGTAAGAGAGTGATAGTGAGTGTCTGAGAGTGATGGAGAGTGATAGAGAGTTTCAGAGAGTGGCAGACAGTGTCTGAGAGTGTCAGAGAGTGATAGAGAGTGATAGAGAGTGTCAGAGAGTGTTCGAGAGTGATAGAGAGTGATAGAGAGTGATAGAGAGTGTCTGAGAGTGTCAGAGAGTGATAGAGAGTGATAGAGAGTGTCAGAGAGTGTCAGAGAGTGATAGAGAGTGATAGAGAGTGATAGAGAGTGTCAGAGAGTGTCAGAGAGTGATAGAGAGTGATAGAGAGTGATAGAGAGTGTCAGAGAGTGTCAGAGAGTGATAGTGAGTGTCTGAGAGTGTCAGAGAGTGATAGAGAGAGATAGAGAGTGATAGAGAGAGTCAGAGAGTGTCAGAGAGTGATAGTGAGTGTCTGAGAGTGTCAGAGAGTGATAGAGAGTGATAGAGAGTGTCAGAGAGTGTCAGAGAGTGATAGAGAGTGTCAGATAGTGTCAGAGAGTGTCTGAGAGTGTCAGAGAGTGATAGAGAGTGTCAGAGAGTGTCAGAGAGTGTCAGAGAGTGTCAGAGAGTGATAGAGAGTGATAGAGAGTGATAGAGAGTGTCAGAGAGTGTCAGAGAGTGATAGAGAGTGTCAGATAGTGTCAGAGTGTGTCTGAGAGTGTCAGAGAGAGATAGAGAGTGTCAGAGAGTGTCAGAGAGTGTCAGAGAGTGTCAGAGAGTGATAGAGAGTTTCAGAGAGTGCCAGAGAGTGTCTGAGAGTGTCAGAGAGTGATAGAGAGTGATAGAGAGTGTCAGAGAGTGTCAGAGAGTGATAGAGAGTGTCAGAGAGTGTCAGAGATTGTCAGAGAGTGTCAGAGAGTGATAGAGAGTGATAGAGAGTTTCAGAGAGTGTCAGAGAGTGTCTGAGAGTGTCAGAGAGTGATAGAGAGTGATAGAGAGTGATAGAGAGTGATAGAGAGTGTCAGAGCGTGTCAGAGAGTGATAGTGAGTGTCTGAGAGTGTCAGAGAGTGATAGAGAGCGATAGAGAGTGATAGAGAGAGTCAGAGAGTGTCAGAGAGTGATAGTGAGTGTCTGAGAGTGTCAGAGAGTGATAGAGAGTGATAGAGAGTGTCAGAGAGTGTCAGAGAGTGATAGAGAGTGTCAGATAGTGTCAGAGAGTGTCTGAGAGTGTCAGAGAGTGATAGAGAGTGTCAGAGAGTGTCAGAGAGTGTCAGAGAGTGTCAGAGAGTGATAGAGAGTGATAGAGAGTGTCAGAGAGTGTCAGAGAGTGATAGAGAGTGTCAGATAGTGTCAGAGAGTGTCTGAGAGTGTCAGAGAGTGATAGAGAGTGTCAGAGAGTGTCAGAGAGTGTCAGAGAGTGATAGAGAGTTTCAGAGAGTGCCAGAGAGTGTCTGAGAGTGTCAGAGAGTGATAGAGAGTGATAGAGAGTGTCAGAGAGTGTCAGAGAGTGATATAGAGTGTCAGAGGGTGTCAGAGATTGTCAGAGAGTGTCAGAGAGTGATAGAGAGTGATAGAGAGTTTCAGAGAGTGTCAGAGAGTGTCTGAGAGTGTCAGAGAGTGATATAGAGTGATAGAGAGTGATAGAGAGTGATAGAGAGTGTCAGAGAGTGTCAGAGAGTGATAGAGAGTGATAGAGAGTGATAGAGAGTGTCAGAGAGTGATAGTGAGCGTCTGAGAGTGATAGAGAGTGATAGAGAGCGTCAGAGAGTGTCAGAGAGTGTCAGAGAGTGATAGAGATTTTCTGAGAATGTCAGAGAGTGTCAGAGAGAGTCAGAGAGTGTCAGAGAGTGATAGAGAGTGATAGAGAGTGATAGAGAGTTTCAGAGAGTGTCAGAGAGTGTCTGAGAGTGTCAGAGAGTGATAGAGAGTGATAGAGAGTGATAGAGAGTGTCAGAGAGTGTCAGAGAGTGATAGAGAGTGATAGAGAGTGATAGAGAGTGTCAGAGAGTGTCAGAGAGTGATAGTGAGTGTCTGAGATTGATAGAGAGTTTCAGAGAGTGGCAGAGAGTGTCTGAGAGTGTCAGAGAGTGATAGAGAGTGATAGAGAGTGTCAGAGAGTGTCAGAGAGTGATAGAGAGTGATAGAGAGTGATAGAGAGTGTCTGAGAGTGTCAGAGAGTGATAGAGAGTGATAGAGAGTGTCAGAGAGTGTCAGAGAGTGATAGAGAGTGATAGAGAGTGATAGAGAGTGTCAGAGAGTGTCAGAGAGTGATAGAGAGTGATAGAGAGTGATAGAGAGTGTCAGAGAGTGTCAGAGAGTGATAGTGAGTGTCTGAGAGTGTCAGAGAGTGATAGAGAGTGATAGAGAGTGATAGAGAGTGTCAGAGAGTGTCAGAGAGTGATAGAGAGTGATAGAGAGTGATAGAGAGTGTCAGAGAGTGTAAGAGAGTGATAGTGAGTGTCTGAGAGTGATAGAGAGTGATAGAGAGTTTCAGAGAGTGGCAGACAGTGTCTGAGAGTGTCAGAGAGTGATAGAGAGTGATAGAGAGTGTCAGAGAGTGTTCGAGAGTGATAGAGAGTGATAGAGAGTGATAGAGAGTGTCTGAGAGTGTCAGAGAGTGATAGAGAGTGATAGAGAGTGTCAGAGAGTGTCAGAGAGTGATAGAGAGTGATAGTGAGTGATAGAGAGTGTCAGAGAGTGTCAGAGAGTGATAGAGAGTGATAGAGAGTGATAGAGAGTGTCAGAGAGTGTCAGAGAGTGATAGTGAGTGTCTGAGAGTGTCAGAGAGTGATAGAGAGAGATAGAGAGTGATAGAGAGAGTCAGAGAGTGTCAGAGAGTGATAGTGAGTGTCTGAGAGTGTCAGAGAGTGATAGAGAGTGATAGAGAGTGTCAGAGAGTGTCAGAGAGTGATAGAGAGTGTCAGATAGTGTCAGAGAGTGTCTGAGAGTGTCAGAGAGTGATAGAGAGTGTCAGAGAGTGTCAGAGAGTGTCAGAGAGTGTCAGAGAGTGATAGAGAGTGATAGAGAGTGATAGAGAGTGTCAGAGAGTGTCAGAGAGTGATAGAGAGTGTCAGATAGTGTCAGAGTGTGTCTGAGAGTGTCAGAGAGAGATAGAGAGTGTCAGAGAGTGTCAGAGAGTGTCAGAGAGTGTCAGAGAGTGATAGAGAGTTTCAGAGAGTGCCAGAGAGTGTCTGAGAGTGTCAGAGAGTGATAGAGAGTGATAGAGAGTGTCAGAGAGTGTCAAAGAGTGATAGAGAGTGTCAGAGAGTGTCAGAGATTGTCAGAGAGTGTCAGAGAGTGATAGAGAGTGATAGAGAGTTTCAGAGAGTGTCAGAGAGTTATAGAGAGTGTCAGAGAGTGATAGAGAGTGATAGAGAGTGATAGAGAGTGATAGAGAGTGTCAGAGAGTGTCAGAGAGTGATAGAGAGTGATAGAGAGTGTCAGAGAGTGTCAGAGAGTGATAGTGAGTGTCTGAGAGTGATAGAGAGTGATAGAGAGCGTCAGAGAGTGTCAGAGAGTGTCAGAGAGTGATAGAGATTTTCTGAGAATGTCAGAGAGTGTCAGAGAGAGTCAGAGAGTGTCTGAGAGTGTCAGAGAGTGATAGAGAGTGATAGAAAGTGTCAGAGAGTGTCATAGAGTGTCAGAGAGTGATAGAGAGTGATAGAGAGTTTCAGAGAGTGTCAGAGAGTGTCAGAGAGTGTCAGAGAGTGTCTGAGAGTGTCAGAAAGTGATAGAGAGTGATAGAGAGTTTCAGAGAGTGTCTGAGAGTGTCAGAGAGTGATAGAGAGTGATGGAGAGTGTCAGAGAGTGTCAGAGAGGGATAGAGAGTGATAGAGTGTGTCAGACAGTGTCAGAGAGTGATAGAGAGTGATAGAGAGTGTCAGAGAGTGTCAGAGAGTGTCAGAGAGTGATAGAGAGTGATAGAGAGTTTCAGAGAGTGTCAGAGAGTGTCTGAGAGTGTCAGAGAGTGATAGAGAGTGATCGAGAGTGTCAGAGAGTGTCAGAGAGTGATAGAGAGTGATAGAGAGTTTCAGAGAGTGTCAGAGAGTGATAGAGAGTGTGAGAGAGTGTGAGAGAGTGTCAGAGAGTGATAGAGAGTGTCAGAGAGTGATAGAGAGTGATAGAGAGTGATAGAGAGTGTCAGAGAGTGTCAGAGAGTGATAGTGATTGTCTGAGACTGTCAGAGAGTGATAGAGAGTGTCAGAGAGTGTAAGAGAGTGTAAGAGAGTGTCAGAGAGTGTCAGAGAGTGATAGAGAGTGATAGAGTGTGTCAGAGAGTGTCAGAGAGTGTCAGAGAGTGTCAGAGAGTGATAGAGAGTTTCAGAGAGTGTCAGAGAGTGTCTGAGAGTGTCAGAGAGTGATAGAGAGTGATAGAGAGTGATAGAGAGTGTCAGAGAGTGTCAGAGAGTGATAGAGAGTGATAGAGAGTGATAGAGAGTGTCAGAGAGTGTCAGAGAGTGATAGTGAGTGTCAGAGAGTGATAGTGAGTGTCTGAGAGTGTCAGAGAGTGTCTGAGAGTGTCAGAGAGTGTCAGAGAGTGTCTGAGAGAGTCAGAGAGTTACTGATAGAGTCAGAGAGTGTCAGAGAGTGATAGAGAGTGTCAGAGAGTTTCTGAGAGTGTCAGAGAGTGTCAGAGAGTGTCAGAGAGTGTCAGAGAGAGTCAGAGAGTGTCAGAGAGTGATAGTGAGTGTCAGAGAGTGTCTGAGAGTGTCAGAGAGTGATAGAGAGTGATAGAGAGAGATAGAGAATGTCAGAGAGTGTCAGAGAGTGATAGAGAGTGATAGAGAGTGTCAGAGAGTGTCAGAGAGTGACAGAGAGTGATAGAGAGTGATAGAGAGTGTCAGAGAGTGTCAGAGAGTGATAGTGAGTGTCAGAGAGTGTCTGAGAGTGTCAGAGAGTGATAGTGAGTGTCAGAGAGTGATAGAGAGTGATAGAGAGAGATAGAGAATGTCAGAGTGTGTCAGAGAGTGATAGAGAGTGTCAGAGAGTGATAGTGAGTGTCAGAGAGTGATAGAGAGTGATAGAGAGAGATAGAGAATGTCAGAGAGTGTCAGAGAGTGATAGTGAGTGTCAGAGAGTGTCTGAGAGTGTCAGAGAGTGATAGTGAGTGTCAGAGAGTGATAGAGAGTGATAGAGAGAGATAGAGAATGTCAGAGAGTGTCAGAGAGTGATAGAGAGTGTCAGAGAGTGATAGTGAGTGTCAGAGAGTGATAGAGAGTGATAGAGAGAGATAGAGAATGTCAGAGAGTGTCAGAGAGTGATAGAGAGTGATAGAGAGTGTCAGAGAGTGTCATAGAGTGATAGAGAGTGATAGAGAGTGATAGAGAGTGTCAGAGAGTGTCAGAGAGTGATAGTAAGTGTCTGAGAGTGTCAGAGAGTGATAGAGAGTGTCAGAGAGTGTCAGAGAGTGATAGTGAGTGTCTGAGAGTGTCAGAGAGTGATAGAGAGAGATAGAGAGTGATAGAGAGAGTCAGAGAGTGTCAGAGAGTGATAGTGAGTGTCTGAGAGTGTCAGAGATTGATAGAGAGTGATAGAGAGTGATAGAGAGTGTCAGAGAGTGTCAGAGAGTGATAGAGAGTGTCAGAGAGTGTCAGAGAGTGTCTGAGAGTGTCAGAGAGTGATAGAGAGTGTCAGAGAGTGTCAGAGAGTGTCAGAGAGTGATAGAGAGTTTCAGAGAGTGCCAGAGAGTGTCTGAGAGTGTCAGAGAGTGATAGAGAGTGATAGAGAGTGTCAGAGAGTGTCAGAGATTGTCAGAGAGTGTCAGAGAGTGATAGAGAGTGATAGAGAGTTTCAGAGAGTGTCAGAGAGTGTCTGAGAGTGTCAGAGAGTGATAGAGAGTGATAGAGAGTGATAGAGAGTGATAGAGTGTGTCAGAGAGTGTCAGAGAATGATAGAGAGTGATAGAGAGAGATAGAGAATGTCAGAGAGTGTCAGAGAGTGATAGTGAGTGTCAGAGAGTGTCTGAGAGTGTCAGAGAGTGATAGTGAGTGTCAGAGAGTGATAGAGAGTGATAGAGAGAGATAGAGAATGTCAGAGAGTGTCAGAGAGTGATAGAGAGTGTCAGAGAGTGATAGTGAGTGTCAGAGAGTGATAGAGAGTGATAGAGAGAGATAGAGAATGTCAGAGAGTGTCAGAGAGTGATAGAGAGTGATAGAGAGTGTCAGAGAGTGTCAGAGAGTGATAGAGAGTGATAGAGAGTGATAGAGAGTGTCAGAGAGTGTCAGAGAGTGATAGTAAGTGTCTGAGAGTGTCAGAGAGTGATAGAGAGTGTCAGAGAGTGTCAGAGAGTGATAGTGAGTGTCTGAGAGTGTCAGAGAGTGATAGAGAGAGATAGAGAGTGATAGAGAGAGTCAGAGAGTGTCAGAGAGTGATAGTGAGTGTCTGAGAGTGTCAGAGATTGATAGAGAGTGATAGAGAGTGATAGAGACTGTCAGAGAGTGTCAGAGAGTGATAGAGAGTGTCAGAGAGTGTCAGAGAGTGTCTGAGAGTGTCAGAGAGTGATAGAGAGTGTCAGAGAGTGTCAGAGAGTGTCAGAGAGTGATAGAGAGTTTCAGAGAGTGCCAGAGAGTGTCTGAGAGTGTCAGAGAGTGATAGAGAGTGATAGAGAGTGTCAGAGAGTGTCAGAGATTGTCAGAGAGTGTCAGAGAGTGATAGAGAGTGATAGAGAGTTTCAGAGAGTGTCAGAGAGTGTCTGAGAGTGTCAGAGAGTGATAGAGAGTGATAGAGAGTGATAGAGAGTGATAGAGTGTGTCAGAGAGTGTCAGAGAATGATAGAGAGTGATAGAGAGTGATAGAGAGTGTCAGAGAGTGTCAGAGAGTGATAGTGTGTGTCTGAGAGTGATAGAGAGTGATAGAGAGTTTCAGAGAGTGGCAGAGAGTGTCTGAGAGTGTCAGAGAGTGATAGAGAGTGATAGAGAGTGTCAGAGAGTGTCAGAGAGTGATAGAGAGTGATAGAGAGTGATAGAGAGTGTCAGAGAGTGTCAGAGAGTGATAGTGAGTGTCTGAGAGTGTCAGAGAGTGTCAGAGAGTGTCTGAGAGTGTCAGAGAGTTACTGATAGAGTCTGAGAGTGTCAGAGAGTGATAGAGAGTGTCAGAGAGTTTCTGAGAGTGTCAGAGAGTGTCAGAGAGTGTCAGAGAGAGTCAGAGAGTGATAGAGAATGATAGAGAGTTTCAGAGAGTTTCAGAGATTGTCTGAGAGTGTCTGAGAGTGTCAGAGAGTGATAGAGAGTGATAGAGAGTGTCAGAGAGTGTCAGGGAGTGTCAGAGAGTGATAGAGATTTTCTGAGAATGTCAGAGAGTGTCAGAGAGTGTCAGAGAGTGTCAGAGAGTGTCTGAGAGTGTCAGAGAGTGATAGAGAGTGATAGAGAGTGTCAGAGAGTGTCTGAGAGTGTCAGAGAGTGATAGAGAGTGATAGAGAGTGTCAGAGAGTGTCAGAGAGTGATAGAGAGTGTCAGAGAGTGTCAGAGATTGTCAGAGAGTGTCAGTGAGTGATAGAGAGTGATAGAGAGTTTCAGAGAGTGTCAGAGAGTGTCAGAGAGTGATAGAGAGTGATAGAGAGTGATAGAGAGTGTCAGAGAGTGTCAGAGAGTGATAGAGAGTGATAGAGAGTGATAGAGAGTGTCAGAGAGTGTCAGAGAGTGATAGTGAGTGTCTGAGAGTGATAGAGAGTGATAGAGAGTTTCAGAGAGTGGCAGAGAGTGTCTGAGAGTGTCAGAGAGTGATAGAGAGTGATAGAGAGTGTCAGAGAGTGTCAGAGAGTGATAGAGAGTGATAGAGAGTGATAGAGAGTGTCAGAGAGTGTCAGAGAGTGATAGTGAGTGTCTGAGAGTGTCAGAGAGTGTCTGAGAGTGTCAGAGAGTGTCAGAGAGTGTCTGAGAGTGTCAGAGAGTTACTGATAGAGTCAGAGAGTGTCAGAGAGTGATAGAGAGTGTCAGAGAGTTTCTGAGAGTGTCAGAGAGTGTCAGAGAGTGTCAGAGAGTGTCAGAGAGAGTCAGAGAGTGATAGAGAGTGATAGAGAGTTTCAGAGAGTTTCAGAGATTGTCTGAGAGAGTCTGAGAGTGTCAGAGAGTGATAGAGAGTGATAGAGAGTGTCAGAGAGTGTCAGAGAGTGTCATAGAGTGTCAGAGAGTGATAGAGAGTTTCAGAGAGTGTCAGAGAGTGTCAGAGAGTGTCAGAGAGTGTCTGAGAGAGTCAGAAAGTGATAGAGAGTGATAGAGAGTTTCAGAGAGTGTCAGAGAGTGTCAGAGAGTGATAGAGAGTGATAGAGAGTGTCAGAGAGTGTCAGAGAGTGATAGTGAGTGTCAGAGAGTGTCAGAGAGTGTCAGAGAGTGATAGTGAGTGTCAGAGAGTGATAGAGAGTGATAGAGAGAGATAGAGAATGTCAGAGAGTGTCAGAGAGTGATAGAGAGTGATAGAGAGTGTCAGAGAGTGTCAGAGAGTGACAGAGAGTGATAGAGAGTGATAGAGAGTGTCAGAGAGTGTCAGAGAGTGATAGTGAGTGTCAGAGAGTGTCTGAGAGTGTCAGAGAGTGATAGTGAGTGTCAGAGAGTGATAGAGAGTGATAGAGAGAGATAGAGAATGTCAGAGAGTGTCAGAGAGTGATAGAGAGTGATAGAGAGTGTCAGAGAGTGTCAGAGAGTGACAGAGAGTGATAGAGAGTGATAGAGAGTGTCAGAGAGTGTCAGAGAGTGATAGTGAGTGTCAGAGAGTGTCTGAGAGTGTCAGAGAGTGATAGTGAGTGTCAGAGAGTGATAGAGAGTGATAGAAAGAGATAGAGAATGTCAGAGAGTGTCAGAGAGTGCTAGAGAGTGATAGAGAGTGTCAGAGAGTGTCAGAGAGTGATAGAGAGTGATAGAGAGTGATAGAGAGTGTCAGAGAGTGTCAGAGAGTGATAGTGAGTGTCTGAGAGTGTCAGAGAGTGATAGAGAGTGTCAGAGAGTGATAGAGAGTGATAGAGAGTGATAGAGAGTGTCAGAGAGTGTCAGAGAGTGATAGTGATTGTCTGAGACTGTCAGAGAGTGATAGAGAGTGTCAGAGAGTGTAAGAGAGTGTCAGAGAGTGTCAGAGAGTGATAGAGAGTGATAGAGTGTGTCAGAGAGTGTCAGAGAGTGTCAGAGAGTGTCAGAGAGTGTCAGAGAGTGATAGAGAGTGATAGAGAGTGATAGAGAGTGTCAGAGAGTGTCAGAGAGTGATAGAGAGTGATAGAGAGTGATAGAGAGTGTCAGAGAGTGTCAGAGAGTGATAGTGAGTGTCTGAGAGTGATAGAGAGTGATAGAGAGTTTCAGAGAGTGGCAGAGAGTGTCTGAGAGTGTCAGAGAGTGATAGAGAGTGATAGAGAGTGTCAGAGAGTGTCAGAGAGTGATAGAGAGTGTCAGAGAGTGTCAGAGATTGTCAGAGAGTGTCAGTGAGTGATAGAGAGTGATAGAGAGTTTCAGAGAGTGTCAGAGAGTGTCAGAGAGTGATAGAGAGTGATAGAGAGTGATAGAGAGTGTCAGAGAGTGTCAGAGAGTGATAGAGAGTGATAGAGAGTGATAGAGAGTGTCAGAGAGTGTCAGAGAGTGATAGTGAGTGTCTGAGAGTGATAGAGAGTGATAGAGAGTTTCAGAGAGTGGCAGAGAGTGTCTGAGAGTGTCAGAGAGTGATAGAGAGTGATAGAGAGTGTCAGAGAGTGTCAGAGAGTGATAGAGAGTGATAGAGAGTGATAGAGAGTGTCAGAGAGTGTCAGAGAGTGATAGTGAGTGTCTGAGATTTTCAGAGAGTGTCTGAGAGTGTCAGAGAGTGTCAGAGAGTGTCTGAGAGTGTCAGAGAGTTACTGATAGAGTCAGAGAGTGTCAGAGAGTGATAGAGAGTGTCAGAGAGTTTCTGAGAGTGTCAGAGAGTGTCAGAGAGTGTCAGAGAGTGTCAGAGAGAGTCAGAGAGTGATAGAGATTGATAGAGAGATTCAGAGAGTTTCAGAGATTGTCTGAGAGAGTCTGAGAGTGTCAGAGAGTGATAGAGAGTGATAGAGAGTGTCAGAGAGTGTCAGAGAGTGTCAGAGAGTGATAGAGATTTTCTGAGAATGTCAGAGAGTGTCAGAGAGAGTCAGAGAGTGTCTGAGAGTGTCAGAGAGTGATAGAGAGTGATAGAAAGTGTCAGAGAGTGTCATAGAGTGTCAGAGAGTGATAGAGAGTGATAGAGAGTTTCAGAGAGTGTCAGAGAGTGTCAGAGAGTGTCAGAGAGTGTCTGAGAGTGTCAGAAAGTGATAGAGAGTGATAGAGAGTTTCAGAGAGTGTCAGAGAGTGTCAGAGAGTGATAGAGAGTGATAGAGAGTGTCAGAGAGTGTCAGAGAGTGTCAGAGAGTGATAGTGAGTGTCAGAGAGTGATAGTGAGTGTCAGAGAGTGATAGTGTGTGTCAGAGAGTGATAGAGAGTGATAGGGAGAGATAGAGAATGTCAGAGAGTGTCAGAGAGTGATAGAGAGTGATAGAGAGTGTCAGAGAGTGTCAGAGAGTGACAGAGAGTGATAGAGAGTGATAGAGAGTGTCAGAGAGTGTCAGAGAGTGATAGTGAGTGTCAGAGAGTGTCTGAGAGTGTCAGAGAGTGATAGAGTGTCAGAGAGTGATAGAGAGTGATAGAGAGAGATAGAGAATGTCAGAGAGTGTCAGAGAGTGATAGAGAGTGATAGAGTGTCAGAGAGTGTCAGAGAGTGATAGAGAGTGATAGAGAGTGATAGAGAGTGTCAGAGAGTGTCAGAGAGTGATAGTGAGTGTCTGAGAGTGTCAGAGAGTGATAGAGAGTGTCAGAGAGTGTCAGAGAGTGATAGTGAGTGTCTGAGAGTGTCAGAGAGTGATAGAGAGAGATAGAGAGTGATAGAGAGAGTCAGAGAGTGTCAGAGAGTGATAGTGAGTGTCTGAGAGTGTCAGAGATTGATAGAGAGTGATAGAGAGTGATAGAGAGTGTCAGAGAGTGTCAGAGAGTGATAGAGAGTGTCAGAGAGTGTCAGAGAGTGTCTGAGAGTGTCAGAGAGTGATAGAGAGTGTCAGAGAGTGTCAGAGAGTGTCAGAGAGTGATAGAGAGTTTCAGAGAGTGCCAGAGAGTGTCTGAGAGTGTCAGAGAGTGATAGAGAGTGATAGAGAGTGTCAGAGAGTGTCAGAGATTGTCAGAGAGTGTCAGAGAGTGATAGAGAGTGATAGAGAGTTTCAGAGAGTGTCTGAGAGTGTCAGAGAGTGATAGAGAGTGATAGAGAGTGATAGAGAGTGATAGAGAGTGATAGAGTGTGTCAGAGAGTGTCAGAGAATGATAGAGAGTGATAGAGAGTGATAGAGAGTGTCAGAGAGTGTCAGAGAGTGATAGTGTGTGTCTGAGAGTGATAGAGAGTGATAGAGAGTTTCAGAGAGTGGCAGAGAGTGTCTGAGAGTGTCAGAGAGTGATAGAGAGTGATAGAGAGTGTCAGAGAGTGTCAGAGAGTGATAGAGAGTGATAGAGAGTGATAGAGAGTGTCAGAGAGTGTCAGAGAGTGATAGTGAGTGTCTGAGAGTGTCAGAGAGTGTCAGAGAGTGTCTGAGAGTGTCAGAGAGTTACTGATAGAGTCAGAGAGTGTCAGAGAGTGATAGAGAGTGTCAGAGAGTTTCTGAGAGTGTCAGAGAGTGTCAGAGAGTGTCAGAGAGAGTCAGAGAGTGATAGAGAATGATAGAGAGTTTCAGAGAGTTTCAGAGATTGTCTGAGAGTGTCTGAGAGTGTCAGAGAGTGATAGAGAGTGATAGAGAGTGTCAGAGAGTGTCAGAGAGTGTCAGAGAGTGATAGAGATTTTCTGAGAATGTCAGAGAGTGTCAGAGAGTGTCAGAGAGAGTCAGAGAGTGTCTGAGAGTGTCAGAGAGTGATAGAGAGTGATAGAGAGTGTCAGAGAGTGTCAGAGAGTGTCAGAGAGTGATAGAGAGTGATAGAGAATTTCAGAGAGTGTCAGAGAGTGTCAGAGAGTATCTGAGAGTGTCAGAAAGTGATAGAGAGTGATAGAGAGTTTCAGAGAGTGTCAGAGAGTGTCAGAGAGTGATAGAGAGTGATAGAGAGTGTCAGAGAGTTTCAGAGAGAGTCAGAGAGTGATAGTGAGTGTCAGAGAGTGTCTGAGAGTGTCAGAGAGTGATAGTGAGTGTCAGAGAGTGATAGAGAGTGATAGAGAGAGATAGAGAGTGTCAGAGAGTGTCTGAGAGTGTCAGAGAGTGATAGAGAGTGATAGAGTGTGTCAGAGAGTGTCTGAGAGTGTCAGAGAGTGTCAGAGAGTGATAGAGAGTGTCAGAGAGTGATAGAGAGTGTCTGAGAGTGTCAGAGAGTGATAGAGAGTGATAGAGAGTGTCAGAGAGTGTCTGAGAGTGTCAGAGAGTGTCAGAGAGTGACAGAGAGTGTCAGAGAGTGTCAGAGAGTGATTGAGTGTGATAGAGAGTGTCAGAGAGTGTCAGAGAGTGTCAGAGAGTGATAGCGAGTGTCTGAGAGTGTCAGAGATTGTCAGAGAGTGTCTGAGAGTGTCTGAGAGTGATAGAGAGAGATAGAGAGTGATAGAGAGAGTCAGAGAGTGTCAGAGAGTGATAGTGAGTGTCTGAGAGTGTCAGAGAGTGATAGAGAGTGATAGAGAGTGTCAGAGAGTGTCAGAGAGTGATAGAGAGTGTCAGATAGTGTCAGAGAGTGTCTGAGAGTGTCAGAGAGTGATAGAGAGTGTCAGAGAGTGTCAGAGAGTGTCAGAGAGTGATAGAGAGTTTCAGAGAGTGCCAGAGAGTGTCTGAGAGTGTCAGAGAGTGATAGAGAGTGATAGAGAGTGTCAGAGAGTGTCAGAGAGTGATAGAGAGTGTCAGAGAGTGTCAGAGATTGTCAGAGAGTGTCAGAGAGTGATAGAGAGTGATAGAGAGTTTCAGAGAGTGTCAGAGCGTGTCTGAGAGTGTAAGAGAGTGATAGAGAGTGATAGAGAGTGATAGAGAGTGATAGAGTGTGTCAGAGAGTGTCAGAGAGTGATAGAGAGTGATAGAGAGTGATAGAGAGTGTCAGAGAGTGTCAGAGAGTGATAGTGAGTGTCTGAGAGTGATAGAGAGTGATAGAGAGTTTCAGAGAGTGGCAGAGAGTGTCTGAGAGTGTCAGAGAGTGATAGAGAGTGATAGAGAGTGTCAGAGAGTGTCAGAGAGTGATAGAGAGTGATAGAGAGTGATAGAGAGTGTCAGAGAGTGTCAGAGAGTGATAGTGAGTGTCTGAGAGTGTCAGAGAGTGTCAGAGAGTGTCTGAGAGTGTCAGAGAGTTACTGATAGAGTCAGAGAGTGTCAGAGAGTGATAGAGAGTGTCAGAGAGTTTCTGAGAGTGTCAGAGAGTGTCAGAGAGTGTCAGAGAGTGTCAGAGAGTGTCAGAGAGAGTCAGAGAGTGATAGAGAGTGATAGAGAGTTTCAGAGAGTTTCAGAGATTGTCTGAGAGTGTCTGAGAGTGTCAGAGAGTGATAGAGAGTGATAGAGAGTGTCAGAGAGTGTCAGAGAGTGTCAGAGAGTGATAGAGATTTTCTGAGAATGTCAGAGAGTGTCAGAGAGTGTCAGAGAGAGTCAGAGAGTGTCTGAGAGTGTCAGAGAGTGATAGAGAGTGATAGAGAGTGTCAGAGAGTGTCAGAGAGTGTCAGAGAGTGATAGAGAGTGATAGAGAATTTCAGAGAGTGTCAGAGAGTGTCAGAGAGTGTCTGAGAGTGTCAGAAAGTGATAGAGAGTGATAGAGAGTTTCAGAGAGTGTCAGAGAGTGTCAGAGAGTGATAGAGAGTGTCAGAGAGTGTCAGAGAGTGTCAGAGAGTGATAGTGAGTGTCAGAGAGTGTCTGAGAGTGTCAGAGAGTGATAGTGAGTGTCAGAGAGTGATAGAGAGTGATAGAGAGAGATAGAGAGTGTCAGAGAGTGTCTGAGAGTGTCAGAGAGTGATAGAGAGTGATAGAGAGTGTCAGAGAGTGTCTGAGAGTGTCAGAGATTGTCAGAGAGTGATAGAGAGTGTCAGAGAGTGATAGAGAGTGTCTGAGAGTGTCAGAGAGTGATAGAGAGTGATAGAGAGTGTCAGAGAGTGTCTGAGAGTGTCAGAGAGTGTCAGAGAGTGATAGAGAGTGTCAGAGAGTGTCAGAGAGTGATTGAGAGTGATAGAGAGTGTCAGAGAGTGTCAGAGAGTGTCAGAGAGTGATAGCGAGTGTCTGAGAGTGTCAGAGAGTGTCAGAGAGTGATAGTGAGTGTCTGAGAGTGATAGAGAGTGATAGAGAGAGATAGAGAGTGTCAGAGAGTGTCTGAGAGTGTCAGAGAGTGATAGAGAGTGATAGAGAGTGTCAGAGAGTGTCTGAGAGTGTCAGAGATTGTCAGAGAGTGATAGAGAGTGTCAGAGAGTGATAGAGAGTGTCTGAGAGTGTCAGAGAGTGATAGAGAGTGATAGAGAGTGTCAGAGAGTGTCTGAGAGTGTCAGAGAGTGATAGAGAGTGTCAGAGAGTGTCAGAGAGTGATTGAGAGTGATAGAGAGTGTCAGAGAGTGTCAGAGAGTGTCAGAGAGTGATAGCGAGTGTCTGAGAGTGTCAGAGAGTGTCAGAGAGTGATAGTGAGTGTCTGAGAGTGTCAGAGAGTGTCAGAGAGTGACAGAGAGTGATAGAGTGTTTCTGAGAGTGTCAGAGAGTGTCAGAGAGTGATAGAGAGTGATAGAGTGTGATAGAGAGTGTCAGAGAGTGTCAGAGAGTGATAGTGAGTGTCTGAGAGTGTCAGAGAGTGATAGAGAGTGATAGAGAGTGTCAGAGAGTGTCTGAGAGTGTCAGAGAGTGTCAGAGAGTGATAGTGAGTGTCTGAGAGTGTCAGAGAGTGTCAGAGAGTGACATTGAGTGATAGAGTGTGTCTGAGAGTGTCAGAGAGTGTCAGAGAGTGATAGAGAGTGTCAGAGAGTGTCAGAGAGTGTCAGAGAGTGATAGAGATATTCTGAGAATGTCAGAGAGTGTCAGAGAGTGTAAGAGAGAGTCAGAGAGTGTCTGAGAGTGTCAGAGAGTGATAGAGAGTGATAGAGAGTGTCAGAGAGTGTCAGAGAGTGTCAGAGAGTGATAGAGAATTTCAGAGTGTGTCAGAGAGTGTCAGAGAGTATCTGAGAGTGTCAGAAAGTGATAGAGAGTGATAGAGAGTTTCAGAGAGTGTCAGAGAGTGTCAGAGAGTGATAGAGAGTGATAGAGAGTGTCAGAGAGTTTCAGAGAGAGTCAGAGAGTGATAGAGAGTGTCAGAGAGTGTCTGAGAGTGTCAGAGAGTGATAGTGAGTGTCAGAGAGTGATAGAGAGTGATAGAGAGAGATAGAGAGTGTCAGAGAGTGTCTGAGAGTGTCAGAGAGTGATAGAGAGTGATAGAGAGTGTCAGAGAGTGTCTGAGAGTGTCAGAGAGTGTCAGAGAGTGATAGAGAGTGTCAGAGAGTGATAGAGAGTGTCTGAGAGTGTCAGAGAGTGATAGAGAGTGATAGAGAGTGTCAGAGAGTGTCTGAGAGTGTCAGAGAGTGTCAGAGAGTGATAGCGAGTGTCAGAGAGTGTCTGAGAGTGTCAGAGAGTGATAGTGAGTGTCAGAGAGTGATAGAGAGTGATAGAGAGAGATAGAGAGTGTCAGAGAGTGTCTGAGAGTGTCAGAGAGTGATAGAGAGTGTCAGAGAGTGTCAGAGAGTGATAGAGAGTGTCAGAGAGTGATAGAGAGTGTCTGAGAGTGTCAGAGAGTGATAGAGAATGATAGAGAGTGTCAGAGAGTGTCTGAGAGTGTCAGAGAGTTTCAGAGAGTGATAGAGAGTGTCAGAGAGTGTCAGAGAGTGATTGAGAGTGATAGAGAGTGTCAGAGAGTGTCAGAGAGTGTCAGAGAGTGATAGTGAGTGTCAGAGAGTGATAGAGAGTGATAGAGAGAGATAGAGAGTGTCAGAGAGTGTCTGAGAGTGTCAGAGAGTAATAGAGAGTGTCAGAGAGTGTCAGAGAGTGATAGAGAGTGTCAGAGAGTGATAGAGAGTGTCTGAGAGTGTCAGAGAGTGATAGAGAATGATAGAGAGTGTCAGAGAGTGTCTGAGAGTGTCAGAGAGTTTCAGAGAGTGATAGAGAGTGTCAGAGAGTGTCAGAGAGTGATTGAGAGTGATAGAGAGTGTCAGAGAGTGTCAGAGAGTGTCAGAGAGTGATAGCGAGTGTCTGAGAGTGTCAGAGAGTGTCAGAGAGTGTCTGAGAGTGTCAGAGAGTGATAGTGAGTGTCAGAGAGTGATAGAGAGTGATAGAGAGAGATAGAGAGTGTCAGAGAGTGTCTGAGAGTGTCAGAGAGTGATAGAGAGTGATAGAGAGTGTCAGAGAGTGTCTGAGAGTGTCAGAGAGTGTCAGAGAGTGATAGAGAGTGTCAGAGAATGATAGAGAGTGTCTGAGAGTGTCAGAGAGTGATAGAGAGTGATAGAGAGTGTCAGAGAGTGTCTGAGAGTGTCAGAGAGTGTCAGAGAGTGATAGAGAGTGTCAGAGAGTGTCAGAGAGTGATTGAGAGTGATAGAGAGTGTCAGAGAGTGTCAGAGAGTGTCAGAGAGTGATAGCGAGTGTCTGAGAGTGTCAGAGATTGTCAGAGAGTGTCTGAGAGTGTCAGAGAGTGATAGTGAGTGTCAGAGAGCGATAGTGAGTGTCTGAGAGTGATAGTGAGTGTCAGAGAGTGATAGAGAGTGATAGAGAGAGATAGAGAGTGTCAGAGAGTGTCTGAGAGTGTCAGAGAGTGATAGAGAGTGATAGAGAGTGTCAGAGAGTGTCTGAGAGTGTCAGAGAGTGTCAGAGAGTGATAGAGAGTGTCAGAGAGTGATAGAGAGTGTCTGAGAGTGTCAGAGAGTGATAGAGAGTGATAGAGAGTGTCAGAGAGTGTCTGAGAGTGTCAGAGAGTGTCAGAGAGTGATAGAGAGTGTCAGAGAGTGTCTGAGAGTGTCAGAGAGTGATAGTGAGTGTCAGAGAGTGATAGAGAGTGATAGAGAGAGATAGAGAGTGTCAGAGAGTGTCTGAGAGTGTCAGAGAGTGATAGAGAGTGTCAGAGAGTGTCAGAGAGTGATAGAGAGTGTCAGAGAGTGATAGAGAGTGTCTGAGAGTGTCAGAGAGTGATAGAGAGTGATAGAGAGTGTCAGAGAGTGTCTGAGAGTGTCAGAGAGTGTCAGAGAGTGATAGAGAGTGTCAGAGAGTGTCAGAGAGTGATTGAGAGTGATAGAGAGTGTCAGAGAGTGTCAGAGAGTGTCAGAGAGTGATAGCGAGTGTCTGAGAGTGTCAGAGAGTGTCAGAGAGTGTCTGAGAGTGTCAGAGAGTGATAGTGAGTGTCAGAGAGTGATAGAGAGTGATAGAGAGAGATAGAGAGTGTCAGAGAGTGTCTGAGAGTGTCAGAGAGTGATAGAGAGTGATAGAGAGTGTCAGAGAGTGTCTGAGAGTGTCAGAGAGTGTCAGAGAGTGATAGAGAGTGTCAGAGAGTGATAGAGAGTGTCTGAGAGTGTCAGAGAGTGATAGAGAGTGATAGAGAGTGTCAGAGAGTGTCTGAGAGTGTCAGAGAGTGTCAGAGAGTGATAGAGAGTGTCAGAGAGTGTCAGAGAGTGATTGAGAGTGATAGAGAGTGTCAGAGAGTGTCAGAGAGTGTCAGAGAGTGATAGCGAGTGTCTGAGAGTGTCAGAGATTGTCAGAGAGTGTCTGAGAGTGTCAGAGAGTGATAGTGAGTGTCAGAGAGCGATAGTGAGTGTCTGAGAGTGATAGTGAGTGTCTGAGAGTGTCAGAGAGTGTCAGAGAGTGATAGTGAGTGTCTGAGAGTGTCAGAGAGTGTCAGAGAGTGATAGAGAGTGATAGAGAGTGTCAGAGAGTGTCAGAGAGTGTCAGAGAGTGATAGAGAGTTTCAGAGAGTGTCAGAGAGTGTCAGAGAGTGATAGTGAGTGTCTGAGAGAGTCAGAGAGTGATAGAGAGTGATAGAGAGTGTCACAGAGTGTCTGAGAGTGTCAGAGAGTGACAGAGAGTGATAGAGTGTTTCTGAGAGTGTCAGAGAGTGTCAGAGAGTGATAGAGAGTGATAGAGAGTGATAGAGAGTGTCAGAGAGTGTCAGAGAGTGTCAGAGAGTGATAGAGAGTGTCAGAGAGTGTCAGAGAGTGTCAGAGAGTGATAGTGAGTGTCAGAGAGTGATAGAGAGTGATAGAGAGAGATAGAGAGTGTCAGAGAGTGTCTGAGAGTGTCAGAGAGTAATAGAGAGTGTCAGAGAGTGTCAGAGAGTGATAGAGAGTGTCAGAGAGTGATAGAGAGTGTCTGAGAGTGTCAGAGAGTGATAGAGAATGATAGAGAGTGTCAGAGAGTGATAGAGAGTGATAGAGAGTGTCAGAGAGTGTCAGAGAGTGTCAGAGAGTGATAGAGAGTGATAGAGAATTTCAGAGAGTGTCAGAGAGTGTCAGAGAGTGTCTGAGAGTGTCAGAAAGTGATAGAGAGTGATAGAGAGTTTCAGAGAGTGTCAGAGAGTGTCAGAGAGTGATAGAGAGTGATAGAGAGTGTCAGAGAGTGTCAGAGAGTGTCAGAGAGTGATAGTGAGTGTCAGAGAGTGTCTGAGAGTGTCAGAGAGTGATAGTGAGTGTCAGAGAGTGATAGAGAGTGATAGAGAGAGATAGAGAGTGTCAGAGAGTGTCTGAGAGTGTCAGAGAGTGATAGAGAGTGATAGAGAGTGTCAGAGAGTGTCTGAGAGTGTCAGAGATTGTCAGAGAGTGATAGAGAGTGTCAGAGAGTGATAGAGAGTGTCTGAGAGTGTCAGAGAGTGATAGAGAGTGATAGAGAGTGTCAGAGAGTGTCTGAGAGTGTCAGAGAGTGTCAGAGAGTGATAGAGAGTGTCAGAGAGTGTCAGAGAGTGATTGAGAGTGATAGAGAGTGTCAGAGAGTGTCAGAGAGTGTCAGAGAGTGATAGCGAGTGTCTGAGAGTGTCAGAGAGTGTCAGAGAGTGATAGTGAGTGTCTGAGAGTGATAGAGAGTGATAGAGAGAGATAGAGAGTGTCAGAGAGTGTCTGAGAGTGTCAGAGAGTGATAGAGAGTGATAGAGAGTGTCAGAGAGTGTCTGAGAGTGTCAGAGATTGTCAGAGAGTGATAGAGAGTGTCAGAGAGTGATAGAGAGTGATAGAGTGTTTCTGAGAGTGTCAGAGAGTGTCAGAGAGTGTCAGAGAGTGTAAGAGAGAGTCAGAGAGTGTCTGAGAGTGTCAGAGAGTGATAGAGAGTGATAGAGAGTGTCAGAGAGTGTCAGAGAGTGTCAGAGAGTGATAGAGAATTTCAGAGTGTGTCAGAGAGTGTCAGAGAGTATCTGAGAGTGTCAGAAAGTGATAGAGAGTGATAGAGAGTTTCAGAGAGTGTCAGAGAGTGTCAGAGAGTGATAGAGAGTGATAGAGAGTGTCAGAGAGTTTCAGAGAGAGTCAGAGAGTGATAGAGAGTGTCAGAGAGTGTCTGAGAGTGTCAGAGAGTGATAGTGAGTGTCAGAGAGTGATAGAGAGTGATAGAGAGAGATAGAGAGTGTCAGAGAGTGTCTGAGAGTGTCAGAGAGTGATAGAGAGTGATAGAGAGTGTCAGAGAGTGTCTGAGAGTGTCAGAGAGTGTCAGAGAGTGATAGAGAGTGTCAGAGAGTGATAGAGAGTGTCTGAGAGTGTCAGAGAGTGATAGAGAGTGATAGAGAGTGTCAGAGAGTGTCTGAGAGTGTCAGAGAGTGTCAGAGAGTGATAGCGAGTGTCAGAGAGTGTCTGAGAGTGTCAGAGAGTGATAGTGAGTGTCAGAGAGTGATAGAGAGTGATAGAGAGAGATAGAGAGTGTCAGAGAGTGTCTGAGAGTGTCAGAGAGTGATAGAGAGTGTCAGAGAGTGTCAGAGAGTGATAGAGAGTGTCAGAGAGTGATAGAGAGTGTCTGAGAGTGTCAGAGAGTGATAGAGAATGATAGAGAGTGTCAGAGAGTGTCTGAGAGTGTCAGAGAGTTTCAGAGAGTGATAGAGAGTGTCAGAGAGTGTCAGAGAGTGATTGAGAGTGATAGAGAGTGTCAGAGAGTGTCAGAGAGTGTCAGAGAGTGATAGTGAGTGTCAGAGAGTGATAGAGAGTGATAGAGAGAGATAGAGAGTGTCAGAGAGTGTCTGAGAGTGTCAGAGAGTAATAGAGAGTGTCAGAGAGTGTCAGAGAGTGATAGAGAGTGTCAGAGAGTGATAGAGAGTGTCTGAGAGTGTCAGAGAGTGATAGAGAATGATAGAGAGTGTCAGAGAGTGTCTGAGAGTGTCAGAGAGTTTCAGAGAGTGATAGAGAGTGTCAGAGAGTGTCAGAGAGTGATTGAGAGTGATAGAGAGTGTCAGAGAGTGTCAGAGAGTGTCAGAGAGTGATAGCGAGTGTCTGAGAGTGTCAGAGAGTGTCAGAGAGTGTCTGAGAGTGTCAGAGAGTGATAGTGAGTGTCAGAGAGTGATAGAGAGTGATAGAGAGAGATAGAGAGTGTCAGAGAGTGTCTGAGAGTGTCAGAGAGTGATAGAGAGTGATAGAGAGTGTCAGAGAGTGTCTGAGAGTGTCAGAGAGTGTCAGAGAGTGATAGAGAGTGTCAGAGAATGATAGAGAGTGTCTGAGAGTGTCAGAGAGTGTCTGAGAGTGTCAGAGAGTGTCAGAGAGTGATAGAGAGTGTCAGAGAGTGTCAGAGAGTGATTGAGAGTGATAGAGAGTGTCAGAGAGTGTCAGAGAGTGTCAGAGAGTGATAGCGAGTGTCTGAGAGTGTCAGAGATTGTCAGAGAGTGTCTGAGAGTGTCAGAGAGTGATAGTGAGTGTCAGAGAGCGATAGTGAGTGTCTGAGAGTGATAGTGAGTGTCAGAGAGTGATAGAGAGTGATAGAGAGAGATAGAGAGTGTCAGAGAGTGTCTGAGAGTGTCAGAGAGTGATAGAGAGTGATAGAGAGTGTCAGAGAGTGTCTGAGAGTGTCAGAGAGTGTCAGAGAGTGATAGAGAGTGTCAGAGAGTGATAGAGAGTGTCTGAGAGTGTCAGAGAGTGATAGAGAGTGATAGAGAGTGTCAGAGAGTGTCTGAGAGTGTCAGAGAGTGTCAGAGAGTGATAGAGAGTGTCAGAGAGTGTCTGAGAGTGTCAGAGAGTGATAGTGAGTGTCAGAGAGTGATAGAGAGTGATAGAGAGAGATAGAGAGTGTCAGAGAGTGTCTGAGAGTGTCAGAGAGTGATAGAGAGTGTCAGAGAGTGTCAGAGAGTGATAGAGAGTGTCAGAGAGTGATAGAGAGTGTCTGAGAGTGTCAGAGAGTGATAGAGAGTGATAGAGAGTGTCAGAGAGTGTCTGAGAGTGTCAGAGAGTGTCAGAGAGTGATAGAGAGTGTCAGAGAGTGTCAGAGAGTGATTGAGAGTGATAGAGAGTGTCAGAGAGTGTCAGAGAGTGTCAGAGAGTGATAGCGAGTGTCTGAGAGTGTCAGAGAGTGTCAGAGAGTGTCTGAGAGTGTCAGAGAGTGATAGTGAGTGTCAGAGAGTGATAGAGAGTGATAGAGAGAGATAGAGAGTGTCAGAGAGTGTCTGAGAGTGTCAGAGAGTGATAGAGAGTGATAGAGAGTGTCAGAGAGTGTCTGAGAGTGTCAGAGAGTGTCAGAGAGTGATAGAGAGTGTCAGAGAGTGATAGAGAGTGTCTGAGAGTGTCAGAGAGTGATAGAGAGTGATAGAGAGTGTCAGAGAGTGTCTGAGAGTGTCAGAGAGTGTCAGAGAGTGATAGAGAGTGTCAGAGAGTGTCAGAGAGTGATTGAGAGTGATAGAGAGTGTCAGAGAGTGTCAGAGAGTGTCAGAGAGTGATAGCGAGTGTCTGAGAGTGTCAGAGATTGTCAGAGAGTGTCTGAGAGTGTCAGAGAGTGATAGTGAGTGTCAGAGAGCGATAGTGAGTGTCTGAGAGTGATAGTGAGTGTCTGAGAGTGTCAGAGAGTGTCAGAGAGTGATAGTGAGTGTCTGAGAGTGTCAGAGAGTGTCAGAGAGTGATAGAGAGTGATAGAGAGTGTCAGAGAGTGTCAGAGAGTGTCAGAGAGTGATAGAGAGTTTCAGAGAGTGTCAGAGAGTGTCAGAGAGTGATAGTGAGTGTCTGAGAGAGTCAGAGAGTGATAGAGAGTGATAGAGAGTGTCACAGAGTGTCTGAGAGTGTCAGAGAGTGACAGAGAGTGATAGAGTGTTTCTGAGAGTGTCAGAGAGTGTCAGAGAGTGATAGAGAGTGATAGAGAGTGATAGAGAGTGTCAGAGAGTGTCAGAGAGTGTCAGAGAGTGATAGAGAGTGTCAGAGAGTGTCAGAGAGTGTCAGAGAGTGATAGTGAGTGTCTGAGAGTGTCAGAGAGTGATAGAGAGTGATAGAGAGTGTCAGAGAGTGTCTGAGAGTGTCAGAGAGTGTCAGAGAGTGATAGTGAGTGTCTGAGAGTGTCAGAGAGTGTCAGAGAGTGACATTGAGTGATAGAGTGTGTCTGAGAGTGTCAGAGAGTGTCAGAGAGTGATAGAGAGCGTCAGAGAGTGTCAGAGAATGTCAGAGAGTGTCAGAGAGTGATAGTGAGTGTCTGAGAGTGTCAGAGAGTGTCTGAGAGTGTCTGAGAGTGTCAGAGAGTGATAGTGAGTGTCTGAGAGTGTCAGAGAGTGATAGTGAGTGTCAGAGAGTGATAGTGAGTGTCAGAGAGTGATAGTGAGTGTCTGAGAGTGTCAGAGAGTGATAGTGAGTGTCAGAGAGTGATAGTGAGTGTCTGAGAGTGATAGTGAGTGTCTGAGAGTGTCAGAGAGTGTCAGAGAGTGTCAGAGACTGATAGTGAGTGTCTGAGAGTGTCTGAGAGTGTCAGAGAGTGTCAGAGAGTGACAGAGAGTGATAGAGTGTGTCTGAGAGTGTCAGAGAGTGTCAGAGAGTGATAGAGAGTGTCAGAGAGTGTCAGAGATTGATAGAGAGTGTCAGAGAGTGTCAGAGAGTGATAGAGAGAGTCAGAGAGTGTCAGAGAGTGATAGAGAGCGATAGAGAGTGTCAGAGAGTGTCTGAGAGTGTCTGAGAGTGTCAGAGAGTGTCAGAGAGTGATAGAGAGTGTCAGAGAGTGTAAGAGAGTGTCAGAGAGTGTCAGAGAGTGTCAGAGAGTGATAGAGAGTGATAGAGAGTGTCAGAGAGTGTAAGAGAGTGTCAGAGAGTGTCAGAGAGTGTCAGAGAGTGATAGAGAGTGATAGAGAGTGTCAGAGAGTGTAAGAGAGTGTCAGAGAGTGTCAGAGAGTGTCAGAGAGTGACAGAGAGTGATAGAGTGTGTCTGAGAGTGTCAGAGAGTGTCAGAGAGTGATAGAGAGTGTCAGAGAGTGTCAGAGAGTGTCAGAGAGTGATAGAGAGTGTCAGAGAGTGTCAGAGAGTGATAGTGAGTGTCTGAGAGTGTCAGAGAGTGATAGAGAGTGTCAGAGAGTGTCTGAGAGTGTCTGAGAGTGTCAGAGAGTGTCAGAGAGTGATAGAGAGTGTCAGAGAGTGTAAGAGAGTGTCAGAGAGTGTCAGAGAGTGTCAGAGAGTGATAGAGAGTGATAGAGAGTGTCAGAGAGTGTAAGAGAGTGTCAGAGAGTGTCAGAGAGTGATAGAGAGTGATAGAGAGTTTCAGAGAGGCTCAGGCAGTGTCTGAGAGTGTCAGAGAGTGATAGAGAGTGATAGAGAGTGATAGAGAGTGTCAGAGAGTGTCTGAGAGTGATAGAGAGTGATAGAGAGTGTCAGAGAGTGTCTGAGAGTGTCAGAGAGTGTCAGAGAGTGATAGAGAGTGTCTGAGAGTATCAGAGAGTGATAGAGAGCGATAGAGAGTGTCAGACAGTGTCTGAGAGTGTCAGAGAGTGTCAGAGAGTGATAGAGATTGATAGAGAGTGTCAGAGAGTGTCAGAGAATGTCAGAGAGTGATGGAGAGTGTCAGAGTGTGTCTGAGAGTGTCAGAGAGTGTCAGAGAGTGTTAGAGAGTGTCTGAGAGTGTCAGAGAGTGATAGAGAGTGATAGAGAGTGTCAGAGAGTGTCTGAGAGTGTCAGAGAGTGATAGAGAGTGTCAGAGAGTGTCAGAGAGTGATAGAGAGTGTCAGAGAGTGTCAGAGAGTGATAGAGAGTGATAGAGAGTGATAGAGAGTGATAGAGAGTGTCAGAGAGTGTCTGAGAGTGTCAGAGAGTGATAGAGAGTGATAGAGAGTGTCAGAGAGTGTCTGAGATTGTCGGAGAGTGTCAGAGAGTGATAGTGAGTGTCTGAGAGTGTCAGAGAGTGTCTGAGAGTGTCAGAGAGTGTCGGAGAGTAATAGAGAGTGTCTGAGAGTGTCAGAGAGTGATAGAGAGTGATAGAGAGTGTCAGAGAGTGTCAGAGAGTGTCAGAGAGTGATAGAGAGTGTCAGAGAGTGTCAGAGAGTGATAGAGAGTGATAGAGAGTGTCAGAGAGTGTCAGAGAGTGTCAGAGAGTGATAGAGAGTGTCAGAGAGTGTCAGAGAGTGATAGAGAGTTATAGAGAGTGTCAGAGAGTGTCAGAGAGTGTCAGAGAGTGATAGAGAGTGATAGAGAGTGTCAGAGAGTGTCAGAGAGTGTCAGAGAGTGATAGTGAGTGTCTGAGAGTGTCAGAGAGTGATAGACAGTGTCAGAGAGTGATAGAGAGTGATAGAGAGTGTCAGAGAGTGTCTGAGAGTGTCAGAGAGTGTCAGAGAGTGATAGAGAGTGTCTGAGATTGTCAGAGAGTGATAGAGAGTGATAGAGAGTGTCAGAGAGTGTCTGAGAGTGTCAGAGAGTGTCAGAGAGTGATAGAGAGAGTCAGAGAGTGTCAGAGAGTGATAGAGAGTGTCAGAGAGTGATAGTGAGTGTCTGAGAGTGTCTGAGAGTGTCAGAGAGTGATAGAGAGTGATAGAGAGTGTCAGAGTGTGTCTGAGAGTGTCTGAGAGTGTCAGAGAGTGTCAGAGAGTGATAGAGAGTGTCTGAGAGTGTCAGAGAGTGATAGAGAGTGATAGAGAGTGTCAGAGAGTGTCTGAGAGTGTCAGAGAGTGATAGAGAGTGTCAGAGAGTGTCAGAGAGTGATAGAGAGTGTCAGAGAGTGTCAGAGAGTGATAGAGAGTGATAGAGAGTGATAGAGAGTGATAGAGAGTGTCAGAGAGTGTCTGAGAGTGTCAGAGAGTGATAGAGAGTGATAGAGAGTGTCAGAGAGTGTCTGAGAGTGATAGAGAGTGTCAGAGAGTGTCAGAGAGTGATAGAGAGTGATAGAGAGTGATAGAGAGTGATAGAGAGTGTCAGAGAGTGTCTGAGAGTGTCAGAGAGTGATAGAGAGTGATAGAGAGTGTCAGAGAGTGTCTGAGAGTGTCGGAGAGTGTCAGAGAGTGATAGAGAGTGTCTGAGAGTGTCAGAGAGTGTCGGAGAGTGATAGAGAGTGTCTGAGAGTGTCAGAGAGTGATAGAGAGTGATAGAGAGTGTCAGAGAGTGTCAGAGAGTGTCAGAGAGTGATAGAGAGTGTCAGAGAGTGTCAGAGAGTGATAGAGAGTGATAGAGAGTGTCAGAGAGTGTCAGAGAGTGATAGAGAGTGTCAGAGAGTGTCAGAGAGTGTCAGAGAGTGTCAGAGAGTGTCAGAGAGTGATAGAGAGTGATAGAGAGTGATAGAGAGTGTCAGAGAGTGTCAGAGAGTGTCAGAGAGTGATAGTGAGTGTCTGAGAGTGTCAGAGAGTGATAGAGAGTGTCAGAGAGTGTGTGAGAGTGTCAGAGAGTGTCAGAGAGTGATAGAGAGTGTCTGAGAGTGTCAGAGAGTGATAGAGAGTGATAGAGAGTGTCAGAGAGTGTCTGAGAGTGTCAGAGAGTGTCAGAGAGTGATAGAGAGAGTCTGAGAGTGTCAGAGAGTGATAGAGAGTGTCAGAGAGTGATAGAGACTGATAGAGAGTGTCAGAGAGTGTCTGAGAGTGTCAGAGAGTGTCAGAGAGTGATAGAGAGTGTCTGAGAGTGTCAGAGAGTGATAGAGAGTGATAGAGAGTGTCAGAGAGTGTCTGAGAGTGTCAGAGAGTGTCAGAGAGTGATAGAGAGAGTCAGAGAGTGTCAGAGAGTGATAGAGAGTGATAGAGAGTGTCAGAGAGTGATAGAGAGTGATAGAGAGTGATAGAGAGTGATAGAGAGTGTCAGAGAGTGTCTGAGAGTGATAGAGAGTGATAGAGAGTGTCAGAGAGTGTCTGAGAGTGTCAGAGAGTGTCAGAGAGTGATAGAGAGTGTCTGAGAGTATCAGAGAGTGATAGAGAGCGATAGAGAGTGTCAGAGAGTGTCTGAGAGTGTCAGAGAGTGTCAGAGAGTGATAGAGAGTGATAGAGAGTGTCAGAGAGTGTCTGAGAGTGTCAGAGAGTGTCAGAGAGTGATAGAGAGTGTCTGAGATTGTCAGAGAGTGATCGAGAGTGATAGAGAGTGTCAGAGAGTGTCTGAGAGTGTCAGAGAGTGTCAGAGAGTGATAGAGAGAGTCAGAGAGTGTCAGAGAGTGATAGAGAGTGTCAGAGAGTGATAGTGAGTGTCTGAGAGTGTCTGAGAGTGTCAGAGAGTGATAGAGAGTGATAGAGAGTGTCAGAGTGTGTCTGAGAGTGTCTGAGAGTGTCAGAGAGTGTCAGAGAGTGTCTGAGAGTGTCAGAGAGTGATAGAGAGTGATAGAGAGTGTCAGAGAGTGTCTGAGAGTGTCAGAGAGTGATAGAGAGTGTCAGAGAGTGTCAGAGAGTGATAGAGAGTGTCAGAGAGTGTCAGAGAGTGATAGAGAGTGATAGAGAGTGATAGAGAGTGATAGAGAGTGTCAGAGAGTGTCTGAGAGTGTCAGAGAGTGATAGAGAGTGATAGAGAGTGTCAGAGAGTGTCTGAGAGTGATAGAGAGTGTCAGAGAGTGTCAGAGAGTGATAGAGAGTGATAGAGAGTGATAGAGAGTGATAGAGAGTGTCAGAGAGTGTCTGAGAGTGTCAGAGAGTGATAGAGAGTGATAGAGAGTGTCACAGAGTGTCTGAGAGTGTCAGAGAGTGACAGAGAGTGATAGAGTGTTTCTGAGAGTGTCAGAGAGTGTCAGAGAGTGATAGAGAGTGATAGAGAGTGTTAGAGAGTGTCAGAGAGTGTCAGAGAGTGATAGAGAGTGTCAGAGAGTGTCAGAGAGTGTCAGAGAGTGATAGTGAGTGTCTGAGAGTGTCAGAGAGTGATAGAGAGTGATAGAGAGTGTCAGAGAGTGTCTGAGAGTGTCAGAGAGTGTCAGAGAGTGATAGTGAGTGTCAGAGAGTGTCAGAGAGTGATAGAGAGTGTCTGAGATTGTCAGAGAGTGATCGAGAGTGATAGAGAGTGTCAGAGAGTGTCTGAGAGTGTCAGAGAGTGTCAGAGAGTGATAGAGAGAGTCAGAGAGTGTCAGAGAGTGATAGAGAGTGTCAGAGAGTGATAGTGAGTGTCTGAGAGTGTCTGAGAGTGTCAGAGAGTGATAGAGAGTGATAGAGAGTGTCAGAGTGTGTCTGAGAGTGTCTGAGAGTGTCAGAGAGTGTCAGAGAGTGTCTGAGAGTGTCAGAGAGTGATAGAGAGTGATAGAGAGTGTCAGAGAGTGTCTGAGAGTGTCAGAGAGTGATAGAGAGTGTCAGAGAGTGTCAGAGAGTGATAGAGAGTGTCAGAGAGTGTCAGAGAGTGATAGAGAGTGATAGAGAGTGATAGAGAGTGATAGAGAGTGTCAGAGAGTGTCTGAGAGTGTCAGAGAGTGATAGAGAGTGATAGAGAGTGTCAGAGAGTGTCTGAGAGTGATAGAGAGTGTCAGAGAGTGTCAGAGAGTGATAGAGAGTGATAGAGAGTGATAGAGAGTGATAGAGAGTGTCAGAGAGTGTCTGAGAGTGTCAGAGAGTGATAGAGAGTGATAGAGAGTGTCACAGAGTGTCTGAGAGTGTCAGAGAGTGACAGAGAGTGATAGAGTGTTTCTGAGAGTGTCAGAGAGTGTCAGAGAGTGATAGAGAGTGATAGAGAGTGTTAGAGAGTGTCAGAGAGTGTCAGAGAGTGATAGAGAGTGTCAGAGAGTGTCAGAGAGTGTCAGAGAGTGATAGTGAGTGTCTGAGAGTGTCAGAGAGTGATAGAGAGTGATAGAGAGTGTCAGAGAGTGTCTGAGAGTGTCAGAGAGTGTCAGAGAGTGATAGTGAGTGTCTGAGAGTGTCAGAGAGTGTCAGAGAGTGACATTGAGTGATAGAGTGTGTCTGAGAGTGTCAGAGAGTGTCAGAGAGTGATAGAGAGCGTCAGAGAGTGTCAGAGAATGTCAGAGAGTGTCAGAGAGTGATAGTGAGTGTCTGAGAGTGTCAGAGAGTGTCTGAGAGTGTCTGAGAGTGTCAGAGAGTGATAGAGAGTGTCAGAGAGTGTCTGAGAGTGTCAGAGAGTGATAGTGAGTGTCTGAGAGTGTCAGAGAGTGATAGTGAGTGTCTGAGAGTGTCAGAGAGTGATAGTGAGTGTCAGAGAGTGATAGTGAGTGTCTGAGAGTGATAGTGAGTGTCTGAGAGTGTCAGAGAGAGTCAGAGAGTGTCAGAGATTGTCAGAGAGTGTCAGAGAGTGATAGTGAGTGTCTGAGAGTTTCAGAGAGTGTCTGAGAGTGTCTGAGAGTGTCAGAGAGTGATAGAGAGTGTCAGAGAGTGTCTGAGAGTGTCAGAGACTGATAGTGAGTGTCTGAGAGTGTCTGAGAGTGTCAGAGAGTGTCAGAGAGTGACAGAGAGTGATAGAGTGTGTCTGAGAGTGTCAGAGAGTGTCAGAGAGTGATAGAGAGTGTCAGAGAGTGTCAGAGATTGATAGAGAGTGTCAGAGAGTGTCAGAGAGTGATAGTGAGTGTCTGAGAGTGTCAGAGAGTGATAGAGAGCGATAGAGAGTGTCAGAGAGTGTCTGAGAGTGTCTGAGAGTGTCAGAGAGTGTCAGAGAGTGATAGAGAGTGTCAGAGAGTGTAAGAGAGTGTCAGAGAGTGTCAGAGAGTGTCAGAGAGTGATAGAGAGTGATAGAGAGTGTCAGAGAGTGTAAGAGAGTGTAAGAGAGTGTCAGAGAGTGTCAGAGAGTGTCAGAGAGTGTCAGAGAGTGATAGAGAGTGATAGAGAGTGTCAGAGAGTGTAAGAGAGTGTCAGAGAGTGTCAGAGAGTGTCAGAGAGTGTCAGAGAGTGACAGAGAGTGATAGAGTGTGTCTGAGAGTGTCAGAGAGTGTCAGAGAGTGATAGAGAGTGTCAGAGAGTGTCAGAGAGTGTCAGAGAGTGATAGAGAGTGTCTGAGAGTGTCAGAGAGTGATAGTGAGTGTCTGAGAGTGTCAGAGAGTGATAGAGAGTGTCAGAGAGTGTCTGAGAGTGTCTGAGAGTGTCAGAGAGTGTCAGAGAGTGATAGAGAGTGTCAGAGAGTGTAAGAGAGTGTCAGAGAGTGTCAGAGAGTGTCAGAGAGTGTCAGAGAGTGACAGAGAGTGATAGAGTGTGTCTGAGAGTGTCAGAGAGTGTCAGAGAGTGATAGAGAGTGTCAGAGAGTGTCAGAGAGTGTCAGAGAGTGATAGAGAGTGATAGAGAGTGTCAGAGAGTGTAAGAGAGTGTCAGAGAGTGTCAGAGAGTGATAGAGAGTGATAGAGAGTTTCAGAGAGGCTCAGGCAGTGTCTGAGAGTGTCAGAGAGTGATAGAGAGTGATAGAGAGTGATAGAGAGTGTCAGAGAGTGTCTGAGAGTGATAGAGAGTGATAGAGAGTGTCAGAGAGTGTCTGAGAGTGTCAGAGAGTGTCAGAGAGTGATAGAGAGTGTCTGAGAGTATCAGAGAGTGATAGAGAGCGATAGAGAGTGTCAGAGAGTGTCTGAGAGTGTCAGAGAGTGTCAGAGAGTGATAGAGAGTGATAGAGTGTGTCAGAGAGTGTCAGAGAATGTCAGAGAGTGATGGAGAGTGTCAGAGTGTGTCTGAGAGTGTCAGAGAGTGTCAGAGAGTGTTAGAGAGTGTCTGAGAGTGTCAGAGAGTGATAGAGAGTGATAGAGAGTGTCAGAGAGTGTCAGAGAGTGATAGAGAGTGTCAGAGAGTGTCAGAGAGTGATAGAGAGTGATAGAGAGTGATAGAGAGTGATAGAGAGTGTCAGAGAGTGTCTGAGAGTGTCAGAGAGTGATAGAGAGTGATAGAGAGTGTCAGAGAGTGTCTGAGATTGTCGGAGAGTGTCAGAGAGTGATAGAGAGTGTCTGAGAGTGTCAGAGAGTGTCTGAGAGTGTCAGAGAGTGTCGGAGAGTGATAGAGAGTGTCTGAGAGTGTCAGAGAGTGATAGAGAGTGATAGAGAGTGTCAGAGAGTGTCAGAGAGTGTCAGAGAGTGATAGAGAGTGTCAGAGAGTGTCAGAGAGTGATAGAGAGTGATAGAGAGTGTCAGAGAGTGTCAGAGAGTGTCAGAGAGTGATAGAGAGTGTCAGAGAGTGTCAGAGAGTGATAGAGAGTTATAGAGAGTGTCAGAGAGTGTCAGAGAGTGTCAGAGAGTGATAGAGAGTGATAGAGAGTGTCAGAGAGTGTCAGAGAGTGTCAGAGAGTGATAGTGAGTGTCTGAGAGTGTCAGAGAGTGATAGACAGTGTCAGAGAGTGATAGAGAGTGATAGAGAGTGTCAGAGAGTGTCTGAGAGTGTCAGAGAGTGTCAGAGAGTGATAGAGAGTGTCTGAGATTGTCAGAGAGTGATAGAGAGTGATAGAGAGTGTCAGAGAGTGTCTGAGAGTGTCAGAGAGTGTCAGAGAGTGATAGAGAGAGTCAGAGAGTGTCAGAGAGTGATAGAGAGTGTCAGAGAGTGATAGTGAGTGTCTGAGAGTGTCTGAGAGTGTCAGAGAGTGATAGAGAGTGATAGAGAGTGTCAGAGTGTGTCTGAGAGTGTCTGAGAGTGTCAGAGAGTGTCAGAGAGTGATAGAGAGTGTCTGAGAGTGTCAGAGAGTGATAGAGAGTGATAGAGAGTGTCAGAGAGTGTCTGAGAGTGTCAGAGAGTGATAGAGAGTGTCAGAGAGTGTCAGAGAGTGATAGAGAGTGTCAGAGAGTGTCAGAGAGTGATAGAGAGTGATAGAGAGTGATAGAGAGTGATAGAGAGTGTCAGAGAGTGTCTGAGAGTGTCAGAGAGTGATAGAGAGTGATAGAGAGTGTCAGAGAGTGTCTGAGAGTGATAGAGAGTGTCAGAGAGTGTCAGAGAGTGATAGAGAGTGATAGAGAGTGATAGAGAGTGATAGAGAGTGTCAGAGAGTGTCTGAGAGTGTCAGAGAGTGATAGAGAGTGATAGAGAGTGTCAGAGAGTGTCTGAGAGTGTCGGAGAGTGTCAGAGAGTGATAGAGAGTGTCTGAAAGTGTCAGAGAGTGTCGGAGAGTGATAGAGAGTGTCTGAGAGTGTCAGAGAGTGATAGAGAGTGATAGAGAGTGTCAGAGAGTGTCAGAGAGTGTCAGAGAGTGATAGAGAGTGTCAGAGAGTGTCAGAGAGTGATAGAGAGTGATAGAGAGTGTCAGAGAGTGTCAGAGAGTGATAGAGAGTGTCAGAGAGTGTCAGAGAGTGTCAGAGAGTGTCAGAGAGTGTCAGAGAGTGATAGAGAGTGATAGAGAGTGTCAGAGAGTGTCAGAGAGTGTCAGAGAGTGATAGTGAGTGTCTGAGAGTGTCAGAGAGTGATAGAGAGTGTCTGAGAGTGTCAGAGAGTGATAGAGAGTGATAGAGAGTGTCAGAGAGTGTCAGAGAGTGTCAGAGAGTGATAGAGAGTGTCAGAGAGTGTCAGAGAGTGATAGAGAGTGATAGAGAGTGTCAGAGAGTGTCAGAGAGTGATAGAGAGTGTCAGAGAGTGTCTGAGAGTGTCAGAGAGTGTCAGAGAGTGATAGAGAGTGTCTGAGATTGTCAGAGAGTGATAGAGAGTGATAGAGAGTGTCAGAGAGTGTCTGAGAGTGTCAGAGAGTGTCAGAGAGTGATAGAGAGAGTCAGAGAGTGTCAGAGAGTGATAGAGAGTGTCAGAGAGTGATAGTGAGTGTCTGAGAGTGTCTGAGAGTGTCAGAGAGTGATAGAGAGTGATAGAGAGTGTCAGAGTGTGTCTGAGAGTGTCTGAGAGTGTCAGAGAGTGTCAGAGAGTGATAGAGAGTGTCTGAGAGTGTCAGAGAGTGATAGAGAGTGATAGAGAGTGTCAGAGAGTGTCTGAGAGTGTCAGAGAGTGATAGAGAGTGTCAGAGAGTGTCAGAGAGTGATAGAGAGTGTCAGAGAGTGTCAGAGAGTGATAGAGAGTGATAGAGAGTGATAGACAGTGATAGAGAGTGTCAGAGAGTGTCTGAGAGTGTCAGAGAGTGATAGAGAGTGATAGAGAGTGTCAGAGAGTGTCTGAGAGTGATAGAGAGTGTCAGAGAGTGTCAGAGAGTGATAGAGAGTGATAGAGAGTGATAGAGAGTGATAGAGAGTGTCAGAGAGTGTCTGAGAGTGTCAGAGAGTGATAGAGAGTGATAGAGAGTGTCAGAGAGTGTCTGAGAGTGTCGGAGAGTGTCAGAGAGTGATAGAGAGTGTCTGAGAGTGTCAGAGAGTGTCGGAGAGTGATAGAGAGTGTCTGAGAGTGTCAGAGAGTGATAGAGAGTGATAGAGAGTGTCAGAGAGTGTCAGAGAGTGTCAGAGAGTGTCAGAGAGTGATAGAGAGTGTCAGAGAGTGTCAGAGAGTGATAGAGAGTGTCAGAGAGTGTCAGAGAGTGATAGAGAGTGTCAGAGAGTGTCAGAGAGTGTCAGAGAGTGTCAGAGAGTGTCAGAGAGTGATAGAGAGTGATAGAGAGTGATAGAGAGTGTCAGAGAGTGTCAGAGAGTGTCAGAGAGTGATAGTGAGTGTCTGAGAGTGTCAGAGAGTGATAGAGAGTGTCAGAGAGAGTGTGAGAGTGTCAGAGAGTGTCAGAGAGTGATAGAGAGTGTCTGAGAGTGTCAGAGAGTGATAGAGAGTGATAGAGAGTGTCAGAGAGTGTCTGAGAGTGTCAGAGAGTGTCAGAGAGTGATAGAGAGAGTCTGAGAGTGTCAGAGAGTGATAGAGAGTGTCAGAGAGTGATAGAGACTGATAGAGAGTGTCAGAGAGTGTCTGAGAGTGTCAGAGAGTGTCAGAGAGTGATAGAGAGTGTCTGAGAGTGTCAGAGAGTGATAGAGAGTGATAGAGAGTGTCAGAGAGTGTCTGAGAGTGTCAGAGAGTGTCAGAGATTGATAGAGAGAGTCAGAGAGTGTCAGAGAGTGATAGAGAGTGATAGAGAGTGTCAGAGAGTGATAGAGAGTGATAGAGAGTGAGAGAGAGTGATAGAGAGTGTCAGAGAGTGTCTGAGAGTGATAGAGAGTGATAGAGAGTGTCAGAGAGTGTCTGAGAGTGTCAGAGAGTGTCAGAGAGTGATAGAGAGTGTCTGAGAGTATCAGAGAGTGATAGAGAGCGATAGAGAGTGTCAGAGAGTGTCTGAGAGTGTCAGAGAGTGTCAGAGAGTCATAGAGAGTGATAGAGAGTGTCAGAGAGTGTCAGAGAATGTCAGAGAGTGATGGAGAGTGTCAGAGTCTGTCTGAGAGTGTCAGAGAGTGTCAGAGAGTGTTAGAGAGTGTCTGAGAGTGTCAGAGAGTGATAGAGAGTGATAGAGAGTGTCAGAGAGTGTCTGAGAGTGTCAGAGAGTGATAGAGAGTGTCAGAGAGTGTCAGAGAGTGATAGAGAGTGTCAGAGAGTGTCAGAGAGTGATAGAGAGTGATAGAGAGTGATAGAGAGTGATAGAGAGTGATAGAGAGTGTCAGAGAGTGTCTGAGAGTGTCAGAGAGTGATAGAGAGTGATAGAGAGTGTCAGAGAGTGTCTGAGAGTGTCGGAGAGTGTCAGAGAGTGATAGAGAGTGTCTGAGAGTGTCAGAGAGTGTCTGAGAGTGTCAGAGAGTGTCGGAGAGTGATAGAGAGTGTCTGAGAGTGTCTGAGAGTGATAGAGAGTGATAGAGTGTCAGAGAGTGTCAGAGAGTGTCAGAGAGTGATAGAGAGTGTCAGAGAGTGTCAGAGAGTGATAGAGAGTGATAGAGAGTGTCAGAGAGTGTCAGAGAGTGTCAGAGAGTGATAGAGAGTGTCAGAGAGTGTCAGAGAGTGATAGAGAGTTATAGAGAGTGTCAGAGAGTGTCAGAGAGTGTCAGAGAGTGATAGAGAGTGATAGAGAGTGTCAGAGAGTGTCAGAGAGTGTCAGAGAGTGATAGTGAGTGTCTGAGAGTGTCAGAGAGTGATAGACAGTGTCAGAGAGTGATAGAGAGTGATAGAGAGTGTCAGAGAGTGTCTGAGAGTGTCAGAGAGTGTCAGAGAGTGATAGAGAGTGTCTGAGATTGTCAGAGAGTGATAGAGAGTGATAGAGAGTGTCAGAGAGTGTCTGAGAGTGTCAGAGAGTGTCAGAGAGTGATAGAGAGAGTCAGAGAGTGTCAGAGAGTGATAGAGAGTGTCTGAGAGTGATAGTGAGTGTCTGAGAGTGTCTGAGAGTGTCAGAGAGTGATAGAGAGTGATAGAGAGTGTCAGAGTGTGTCTGAGAGTGTCTGAGAGTGTCAGAGAGTGTCAGAGAGTGATAGAGAGTGTCTGAGAGTGTCAGAGAGTGATAGAGAGTGATAGAGAGTGTCAGAGAGTGTCTGAGAGTGTCAGAGAGTGATAGAGAGTGTCAGAGAGTGTCAGAGAGTGATAGAGAGTGTCAGAGAGTGTCAGAGAGTGATAGAGAGTGATAGAGAGTGATAGAGAGTGATAGAGAGTGTCAGAGAGTGTCTGAGAGTGTCAGAGAGTGATAGAGAGTGATAGAGAGTGTCAGAGAGTGTCTGAGAGTGATAGAGAGTGTCAGAGAGTGTCAGAGAGTGATAGAGAGTGATAGAGAATGATAGAGAGTGTCAGAGAGTGTCTGAGAGTGTCAGAGAGTGATAGAGAGTGATAGAGAGTGTCAGAGAGTGTCTGAGAGTGTCGGAGAGTGTCAGAGAGTGATAGAGAGTGTCTGAGAGTGTCAGAGAGTGTCGGAGAGTGATAGAGAGTGTCTGAGAGTGTCAGAGATTGATAGAGAGTGATAGAGAGTGTCAGAGAGTGTCAGAGAGTGTCAGAGAGTGATAGAGAGTGTCAGAGAGTGTCAGAGAGTGTCAGAGAGTGATAGAGAGTGATAGAGAGTGTCAGAGAGTGTCAGAGAGTGATAGAGAGTGTCAGAGAGTGTCAGAGAGTGTCAGAGAGTGTCAGAGAGTGTCAGAGAGTGATAGAGAGTGATAGAGAGTGATAGAGAGTGTCAGAGAGTGTCAGAGAGTGTCGGAGAGTGATAGTGAGTGTCTGAGAGTGTCAGAGAGTGATAGAGAGTGTCAGAGAGTGTGTGAGAGTGTCAGAGAGTGTCAGAGAGTGATAGAGAGTGTCTGAGAGTGTCAGAGAGTGATAGAGAGTGATAGAGAGTGTCAGAGAGTGTCTGAGAGTGTCAGAGAGTGTCAGAGAGTGATAGAGAGAGTCTGAGAGTGTCAGAGAGTGATAGAGAGTGTCAGAGAGTGATAGAGACTGATAGAGAGTGTCAGAGAGTGTCTGAGAGTGTCAGAGAGTGTCAGAGAGTGATAGAGAGTGTCTGAGAGTGTCAGAGAGTGATAGAGAGTGATAGAGAGTGTCAGAGAGTGTCTGAGAGTGTCAGAGAGTGTCAGAGAGTGATAGAGAGAGTCAGAGAGTGTCAGAGAGTGATAGAGAGTGATAGAGAGTGTCAGAGAGTGATAGAGAGTGTCAGAGAGTGTCAGAGAGTGATAGAGAGTGTCTGAGAGTGTCAGAGAGTGATAGAGAGTGATAGAGAGTGTCAGAGAGTGTCTGAGAGTGTCAGAGAGTGTCAGAGAGTGATAGAGAGTGTCAGAGAGTGATAGTGAGTGTCTGAGAGTGTCTGAGAGTGTCAGAGAGTGTCAGAGAGTGATAGAGAGAGTCAGAGAGTGTCAGAGAGTGATAGAGAGTGATAGAGAGTGTCAGAGAGTGATAGTGAGTGTCTGAGAGTGTCTGAGAGTGTCAGAGAGTGATAGAGAGTGGTAGAGAGTGTCAGAGTGTGTCTGAGAGTGTCTGAGAGTGTCAGAGAGTGTCAGAGAGTGATAGAGAGTGTCAGAGAGTGTCAGAGATTGATAGAGAGTGATAGAGAGTGATAGAGAGTGATAGAGAGTGTCAGAGAGTGTCTGAGAGTGTCAGAGAGTGATAGAGAGTGATAGAGAGTGTCTGAGAGTGTCAGAGAGTGTCTGAGAGTGTCAGAGAGTGTCGGAGAGTGATAGAGAGTGTCTGAGAGTGTCAGAGAGTGATAGAGAGTGATAGAGAGTGTCAGAGAGTGTCAGAGAGTGTCAGAGAGTGATAGAGAGTGTCAGAGAGTTTCAGAGAGTGATAGAGAGTGATAGAGAGTGTCAGAGAGTGTCAGAGAGTGTCAGAGAGTGATAGAGAGTGTCAGAGAGTGATAGAGACTGATAGAGAGTGTCAGAGAGTGTCTGAGAGTGTCAGAGAGTGTCAGAGAGTGATAGAGAGTGTCTGAGAGTGTCAGAGAGTGATAGAGAGTGATAGAGAGTGTCAGAGAGTGTCTGAGAGTGTCAGAGAGTTATAGAGAGAGTCAGAGAGTGTCAGAGAGTGATAGAGAGTGATAGAGAGTGTCAGAGAGTGATAGAGAGTGTCAGAGAGTGTCAGAGAGTGATAGAGAGTGTCTGAGAGTGTCAGAGAGTGATAGAGAGTGATAGAGAGTGTCAGAGAGTGTCTGAGAGTGTCAGAGAGTGTCAGAGAGTGATAGAGAGAGTCAGAGAGTGTCAGAGAGTGATAGAGAGTGATAGAGAGTGTCAGAGAGTGATAGTGAGTGTCTGAGAGTGTCTGAGAGTGTCAGAGAGTGTCAGAGAGTGATAGAGAGAGTCAGAGAGTGTCAGAGAGTAATAGAGAGTGATAGAGAGTGTCAGAGAGTGATAGTGAGTGTCTGAGAGTGTCTGAGAGTGTCAGAGAGTGATAGAGAGTGGTAGAGAGTGTCAGAGTGTGTCTGAGAGTGTCTGAGAGTGTCAGAGAGTGTCAGAGAGTGATAGAGAGTGTCAGAGAGTGTCATAGATTGATAGAGAGTGATAGAGAGTGATAGAGAGTGATAGAGAGTGTCAGAGAGTGTCTGAGAGTGTCAGAGAGTGATAGAGAGTGATAGAGAGTGTCTGAGAGTGTCAGAGAGTGTCTGAGAGTGTCAGAGAGTGTCGGAGAGTGATAGAGAGTGTCTGAGAGTGTCAGAGAGTGATAGAGAGTGATAGAGAGTGTCAGAGAGTGTCAGAGAGTGTCAGAGAGTGATAGAGAGTGTCAGAGAGTGTCAGAGAGTGATAGAGAGTGATAGAGAGTGTCAGAGAGTGTCAGAGAGTGTCAGAGAGTGATAGAGAGTGTCAGAGAGTGATAGAGAATGATAGAGAGTTATAGAGAGTGTCAGAGAGTGTCAGAGAGTGTCAGAGAGTGATAGAGAGTGATAGAGAGTGATAGAGAGTGTCAGAGAGTGTCAGAGAGTGTCAGAGAGTGATAGTGAGTGTCTGAGAGTGTCAGAGAGTGATAGAGAGTGATAGAGAGTGTCAGAGAGTGTCTGAGAGTGTCAGAGAGTGTCAGAGAGTGATAGAGAGTGTCGGAGAGTGTCAGAGAGTGATAGAGAGTGTCTGAGAGAGTCAGAGAATGTCTGAGAGTGTCAGAGAGTGTCGGAGAGTGATAGAGAGTGTCTGAGAGTGTCAGAGAGTGATAGAGAGTGATAGAGAGTGTCAGAGAGTGTCAGAGAGTGTCAGAGAGTGATAGAGAGTGTCAGAGAGTGTCAGAGAGTGATAGAGAGTTATAGAGAGTGTCAGAGAGTGTCAGAGAGTGTCAGAGAGTGTCAGAGAGTGATAGTGAGTGTCTGAGAGTGTCAGAGAGTGTCGGAGAGTGATAGAGAGTGTCTGAGAGTGTCAGAGAGTGATAGAGAGTGATAGAGAGTGTCAGAGAGTGTCAGAGAGTGTCAGAGAGTGATAGAGAGTGTCAGAGAGTGTCAGAGAGTGATAGAGAGTGATAGAGAGTGTCAGAGAGTGTCAGAGAGTGTCAGAGAGTGATAGAGAGTGTCAGAGAGTGTCAGAGAGTGATAGAGAGTTATAGAGAGTGTCAGAGAGTGTCGGAGAGTGATAGAGAGTGTCTGAGAGTGTCAGAGAGTGATAGAGAGTGATAGAGAGTGTCAGAGAGTGTCAGAGAGTGTCAGAGAGTGATAGAGATTGTCAGAGAGTGTCAGAGAGTGATAGAGAGTTATAGAGAGTGTCAGAGAGTGATAGAGAGTGTCAGAGAGTGTCAGAGAGTGTCAGAGAGTGATAGTGAGTGTCTGAGAGTGTCAGAGAGTGATAGAGAGTGATAGAGAGTGTCAGAGAGTGTCTGAGAGTGTCAGAGAGTGTCAGAGAGTGATAGAGAGTGTCTGAGAGTGTCAGAGAGTGATAGAGAGTGATAGAGAGTGTCAGAGAGTGTCTGAGAGTGTCAGAGAGTGTCAGAGAGTGATAGAGAGTGTCAGAGAGTGTCAGAGAGTGATAGAGAGTGATAGAGAGTGATAGAGAGTGATAGAGAGTGTCAGAGAGTGTCTGAGAGTGATAGAGAGAGTCAGAGAGTGTCAGAGAGTGATAGAGAGTGTCAGAGAGTGATAGTGAGTGTCTGAGAGTGTCAGAGAGTGTCGGAGAGTGATAGAGAGTGTCTGAGAGTGTCAGAGAGTGATAGAGAGTGATAGAGAGTGTCAGAGAGTGTCAGAGAGTGTCAGAGAGTGATAGAGAGTGTCAGAGAGTGTCAGAGAGTGATAGAGAGTGATAGAGAGTGTCAGAGAGTGTCAGAGAGTGATAGAGAGTGTCAGAGAGTGTCAGAGAGTGATAGAGAGTTATAGAGAGTGTCAGAGAGTGTCAGAGAGTGTCAGAGAGTGTCAGAGAGTGATAGAGAGTGATAGAGAGTGTCAGAGAGTGACAGAGAGTGTCAGAGAGTGATAGTGAGTGTCTGAGAGTGTCAGAGAGTGTCAGAGAGTGATAGAGAGTGTCTGAGAGTGTCAGAGAGTGATAGAGAGTGATAGAGAGTGTCAGAGAGTGTCTGAGAGTGTCAGAGAGTGATAGAGAGTGTCAGAGAGTGTCAGAGAGTGATAGAGAGTGTCAGAGAGTGTCAGAGAGTGATAGAGAGTGATAGAGAGTGATAGAGAGTGATAGAGAGTGTCAGAGAGTGTCTGAGAGTGTCAGAGAGTGATGGAGAGTGATAGAGAGTGTCAGAGAGTGTCTGAGAGTGTCGGAGAGTGTCAGAGAGTGATAGAGAGTGTCTGAGAGTGTCAGAGAGTGTCTGAGAGTGTCAGAGAGTGTCGGAGAGTGATAGAGAGTGTCTGAGAGTGTCAGAGAGTGATAGAGAGTGATAGAGAGTGTCAGAGAGTGTCAGAGAGTGATAGAGAGTGTCAGAGAGTGTCAGAGAGTGATAGAGAGTGATAGAGAGTGTCAGAGAGTGTCAGAGAGTGTCAGAGAGTGATAGAGAGTTATAGAGAGTGTCAGAGAGTGTCAGAGAGTGTCAGAGAGTGTCAGAGAGTGATAGAGAGTGATAGAGAGTGTCAGAGAGTGACAGAGAGTGTCAGAGAGTGATAGTGAGTGTCTGAGAGTGTCAGAGAGTGATAGAGAGTGATAGAGAGTGTCAGAGATTGTCTGAGAGTGTCAGAGAGTGTCAGAGAGTGATAGAGAGTGTCTGAGAGTGTCAGAGAGTGATAGAGAGTGATAGAGAGTGTCAGACAGTGTCTGAGAGTGTCAGAGAGTGTCAGAGAGTGATAGAGAGTGATAGAGAGTGTCAGAGAGTGATAGTGAGTGTCTGAGAGTGTCAGAGAGTGTCAGAGAGTGATAGAGAGTGATAGAGAGTGTCAGAGAGTGACAGAGAGTGTCAGAGAGTGATAGTGAGTGTCTGAGAGTGTCAGAGAGTGTCAGAGAGTGATAGAGAGTGATAGAGAGTGTCAGAGAGTGTCAGAGAGTGTCAGAGAGTGATAGTGAGTGTCTGAGAGTGTCAGAGAGTGATAGAGAGTGATAGAGAGTGTCAGAGAGTGTCAGAGAGTGATAGTGAGTGTCTGAGAGTGTCAGAGAGTGATAGAGAGTGATAGAGAGTGTCAGAGAGTGTCAGAGAGTGTCAGAGAGTGATGGTGAGTTTCTGTGAGTGTCAGAGAGTGTCAGAGAGTGTCAGAGAGTGATAGAGAGTGTCAGAGAGTGTCAGAGAGAGATAGAGAGTGATAGAGAGTGTCAGAGAGTGTCAGAGAGTGTCAGAGAGTGATAGAGAGTGTCAGAGAGTGTCAGAGAGTGATAGAGAGTTATAGAGAGTGTCAGAGAGTGTCAGAGAGTGTCAGAGAGTGATAGAGAGAGTCAGAGAGTGTCAGAGAGTGATAGAGAGTGATAGAGAGTGTCAGAGAGTGATAGTGAGTGTCTGATAGTGTCAGAGAGTGTCAGAGTGTGATAGAGAGTGTCAGAGAGTGATAGAGAGTGTCAGAGAGTGTCAGAGAGTGATAGAGAGTGTCAGAGAGTGTCAGAGAGTGATAGAGAGTGTCAGAGAGTGATGGAGAGTGATAGAGAGTGTCAGAGAGTGTCTGAGAGTGTCGGAGAGTGTCAGAGAGTGATAGAGAGTGTCTGAGAGTGTCAGAGAGTGTCTGAGAGTGTCAGAGAGTGTCGGAGAGTGATAGAGAGTGTCTGAGAGTGTCAGAGAGTGATAGAGAGTGATAGAGAGTGTCAGAGAGTGTCAGAGAGTGTCAGAGAGTGATAGAGAGTGTCAGAGAGTGTCAGAGAGTGATAGAGAGTGATAGAGAGTGTCAGAGAGTGTCAGAGAGTGTCAGAGAGTGATAGAGAGTGTCAGAGAGTGTCAGAGAGTGATAGAGAGTTATAGAGAGTGTCAGAGAGTGTCAGAGAGTGTCAGAGAGTGTCAGAGAGTGATAGAGAGTGATAGAGAGTGTCAGAGAGTGACAGAGAGTGTCAGAGAGTGATAGTGAGTGTCTGAGAGTGTCAGAGAGTGATAGAGAGTGATAGAGAGTGTCAGAGAGTGTCTGAGAGTGTCAGAGAGTGTCAGAGAGTGATAGAGAGTGTCTGAGAGTGTCAGAGAGTGATAGAGAGTGATAGAGAGTGTCAGACAGTGTCTGAGAGTGTCAGAGAGTGTCAGAGAGTGATAGAGAGAGTCAGAGAGTGTCAGAGAGTGATAGAGAGTGATAGAGAGTGTCAGAGAGTGATAGTGAGTGTCTGAGAGTGTCAGAGAGTGTCAGAGAGTGTCAGAGAGTGATAGAGAGTGTCAGAGAGTGTCAGAGAGTGATAGAGAGTTATAGAGAGTGTCAGAGAGTGTCAGAGAGTTTCAGAGAGTGTCAGAGAGTGATAGAGAGTGATAGAGAGTGATAGAGAGTGTCAGAGAGTGACAGAGAGTGTCAGAGAGTGATAGAGAGTGTCAGAGAGTGTCTGAGAGTGTCAGAGTGTGTCAGAGAGTGATAGAGAGTGTCTGAGAGTGTCAGAGAGTGATAGAGAGTGATAGAGAGTGTCAGACAGTGTCTGAGAGTGTCAGAGAGTGTCAGAGAGTGATAGAGAGAGTCAGAGAGTGTCAGAGAGTGATAGAGAGTGATAGAGAGTGTCAGAGAGTGATAGTGAGTGTCTGAGAGTGTCAGAGAGTGTCAGAGAGTGATAGAGAGTGATAGAGAGTGTCAGAGAGTGACAGAGAGTGTCAGAGAGTGATAGTGAGTGTCTGAGAGTGTCAGAGAGTGTCAGAGAGTGATAGAGAGTGATAGAGAGTGTCAGAGAGTGTCAGAGAGTGTCAGAGAGTGATAGTGAGTGTCTGAGAGTGTCAGAGAGTGATAGAGAGTGATAGAGAGTGTCAGAGAGTGTCAGAGAGTGATAGTGAGTGTCTGAGAGTGTCAGAGAGTGATAGAGAGTGATAGAGAGTGTCAGAGAGTGTCAGAGAGTGTCAGAGAGTGATAGTGAGTTTCTGTGAGTGTCAGAGAGTGTCAGAGAGTGTCAGAGAGTGATAGAGAGTGTCAGAGAGTGTCAGAGAGTGATAGAGAGTGATAGAGAGTGTCAGAGAGTGTCAGAGAGTGATAGAGAGTGTCAGAGAGTGTCAGAGAGTGATATAGAGTTATAGAGAGTGTCAGAGAGTGTCAGAGAGTGTCAGAGAGTGATAGAGAGAGTCAGAGAGTGTCAGAGAGTGATAGAGAGTGTCAGAGAGTGATAGAGAGTGTCAGAGAGTGATGGAGAGTGATAGAGACTGTCAGAGAGTGTCTGAGAGTGTCGGAGAGTGTCAGAGAGTGATAGAGAGTGTCTGAGAGTGTCAGAGAGTGTCTGAGAGTGTCAGAGAGTGTCGGAGAGTGATAGAGAGTGTCTGAGAGTGTCAGAGAGTGATAGAGAGTGATAGAGAGTGTCAGAGAGTGTCAGAGAGTGTCAGAGAGTGATAGAGAGTGTCAGAGAGTGTCAGAGAGTGATAGAGAGTGATAGAGAGTGTCAGAGAGTGTCAGAGAGTGTCAGAGAGTGATAGAGAGTGTCAGAGAGTGTCAGAGAGTGATAGAGAGTTATAGAGAGTGTCAGAGAGTGTCAGAGAGTGTCAGAGAGTGTCAGAGAGTGATAGAGAGTGATAGAGAGTGTCAGAGAGTGACAGAGAGTGTCAGAGAGTGATAGTGAGTGTCTGAGAGTGTCAGAGAGTGATAGAGAGTGATAGAGAGTGTCAGAGAGTGTCTGAGAGTGTCAGAGAGTGTCAGAGAGTGATAGAGAGTGTCTGAGAGTGTCAGAGAGTGATAGAGAGTGATAGAGAGTGTCAGACAGTGTCTGAGAGTGTCAGAGAGTGTCAGAGAGTGATAGAGAGAGTCAGAGAGTGTCAGAGAGTGATAGAGAGTGATAGAGAGTGTCAGAGAGTGATAGTGAGTGTCTGAGAGTGTCAGAGAGTGTCAGAGAGTGTCAGAGAGTGATAGAGAGTGTCAGAGAGTGTCAGAGAGTGATAGAGAGTTATAGAGAGTGTCAGAGAGTGTCAGAGAGTTTCAGAGAGTGTCAGAGAGTGATAGAGAGTGATAGAGAGTGATAGAGAGTGTCAGAGAGTGACAGAGAGTGTCAGAGAGTGATAGAGAGTGTCAGAGAGTGTCTGAGAGTGTCAGAGTGTGTCAGAGAGTGATAGAGAGTGTCTGAGAGTGTCAGAGAGTGATAGAGAGTGATAGAGAGTGTCAGACAGTGTCTGAGAGTGTCAGAGAGTGTCAGAGAGTGATAGAGAGAGTCAGAGAGTGTCAGAGAGTGATAGAGAGTGATAGAGAGTGTCAGAGAGTGATAGTGAGTGTCTGAGAGTGTCAGAGAGTGTCAGAGAGTGATAGAGAGTGATAGAGAGTGTCAGAGAGTGACAGAGAGTGTCAGAGAGTGATAGTGAGTGTCTGAGAGTGTCAGAGAGTGTCAGAGAGTGATAGAGAGTGATAGAGAGTGTCAGAGAGTGTCAGAGAGTGTCAGAGAGTGATAGTGAGTGTCTGAGAGTGTCAGAGAGTGATAGAGAGTGATAGAGAGTGTCAGAGAGTGTCAGAGAGTGATAGTGAGTGTCTGAGAGTGTCAGAGAGTGATAGAGAGTGATAGAGAGTGTCAGAGAGTGTCAGAGAGTGTCAGAGAGTGATAGTGAGTTTCTGTGAGTGTCAGAGAGTGTCAGAGAGTGTCAGAGAGTGATAGAGAGTGTCAGAGAGTGTCAGAGAGTGATAGAGAGTGATAGAGAGTGTCAGAGAGTGTCAGAGAGTGATAGAGAGTGTCAGAGAGTGTCAGAGAGTGATATAGAGTTATAGAGAGTGTCAGAGAGTGTCAGAGAGTGTCAGAGAGTGATAGAGAGAGTCAGAGAGTGTCAGAGAGTGATAGAGAGTGATAGAGAGTGTCAGAGAGTGATAGTGAGTGTCTGATAGTGTCAGAGAGTGTCAGAGTGTGATAGAGAGTGATAGAGAGTGTCAGAGAGTGTCAGAGAGTGTCAGAGAGTGATAGTGAGTGTCTGAGAGTGTCAGAGAGTGTCAGAGAGTGATAGAGAGTGATAGAGAGTGTCAGAGAGTGTCAGAGAGTGTCAGAGAGTGATAGTGAGTGTCTGAGAGTGTCAGAGAGTGTCAGAGAGTGATAGAGAGTGATAGAGAGTGTCAGAGAGTGTCAGAGAGTGTCAGAGAGTGATAGTGAGTGTCTGAGAGTGTCAGAGAGTGTCAGAGAGTGATAGAGAGTGATAGAGAGTGTCAGAGAGTGTCAGAGAGTGTCAGAGAGTGATAGTGAGTGTCTGAGAGTGTCAGAGAGTGATAGAGAGTGATAGAGAGTGTCAGAGAGTGTCAGAGAGTGTCAGAGAGTGATAGTGAGTGTCTGAGAGTGTCAGAGAGTGACAGAGAGTGATAGAGAGTGATAGAGAGTGTCAGAGAGTGTCAGAGAGTGTCAGAGAGTGATAGTGAGTTTCTGAGAGTGTCAGAGAGTGCCAGAGAGTGTCAGAGAGTGATAGAGAGTGTCAGAGAGTGTCAGAGAGTGATAGAGAGTTATAGAGAGTGTCAGAGAGTGTCAGAGAGTGTCAGAGAGTGTCAGAGAGTGATAGAGAGTGATAGAGAGTGTCAGAGAGTGTCAGAGAGTGTCAGAGAGTGATAGTGAGTGTCTGAGAGTGTCAGAGAGTGATAGAGAGTGTCAGAGAGTGATAGAGAGTGATAGAGAGTGTCAGAGAGTGTCAGAGAGTGTCAGAGAGTGATAGAGAGTGTCAGAGAGTGTCAGAGAGTGATAGAGAGTTATAGAGAGTGTCAGAGAGTGTCAGAGAGTGTCAGAGAGTGTCAGAGAGTGATAGAGAGTGATAGAGCGTGTCAGAGAGTGTCAGAGAGTGTCAGAGAGTGATAGTGAGTGTCTGAGAGTGTCAGAGAGTGATAGAGAGTGTCAGAGAGTGATAGAGAGTGATAGAGAGTGTCAGAGAGTGTCTGAGAGTGTCAGAGAGTGATAGAGAGTGATAGAGAGTGATAGAGAGCGTCAGAGAGTGATAGAGAGTGTCAGAGAGTGATAGTGAGTGTCTGAGAGTGTCAGAGAGTGATAGAGAGTGTCAGAGAGTGATAGAGAGTGATAGAGAGTGTCAGAGAGTGTCAGAGAGTGTCAGAGAGTGATAGTGAGTGTCTGAGAGTGTCAGAGAGTGATAGAGAGTGTCAGAGAGTGATAGAGAGTGATAGAGAGTGTCAGAGAGTATCTGAGAGTGTCAGAGAGTGATAGAGATTGATAGAGTGATAGAGAGTGTCAGAGAGTGATAGAGAGTGTCAGAGAGTGATAGTGAGTGTCTGAGAGTGTCAGAGAGTGATAGAGAGTGTCAGAGAATGATAGAGAGTGATAGAGAGTGTCAGAGAGTGTCTGAGAGTGTCAGAGAGTGTCAGAGAGTGTCAGAGAGTGATAGAGAGTGATAGAGAGTGTCTGAGAGTGTCAGAGAGTGATAGAGAGTGATAGAGAGTGATAGAGAGTGTCAGAGAGTGTCAGAGAGTGATAGAGAGTGTCAGAGAGTGATAGTGAGTGTCTGAGAGTGTCAGAGAGTGATAGAGAGTGTCAGAGAGTGATAGAGAGTGATAGAGAGTGTCAGAGAGTGTCTGAGAGTGATAGAGAGTGATAGAGAGTGTCAGAGAGTGTCAGAGAGTGTCAGAGAGTGATAGTGAGTGTCTGATAGTGTCAGAGAGTGTCAGAGTGTGATAGAGAGTGATAGAGAGTGTCAGAGAGTGTCAGAGAGTGTCAGAGAGTGATAGTGAGTGTCTGAGAGTGTCAGAGAGTGATAGAGAGTGATAGAGAGTGTCAGAGAGTGTCAGAGAGTGATAGAGAGTGTCAGAGAGTGATAGTGAGTGTCTGAGAGTGTCAGAGAGTGATAGAGAGTGTCAGAGAGTGATAGAGAGTGATAGAGAGTGTCAGAGAGTGTCTGAGAGTGATAGAGAGTGATAGAGAGTGTCAGAGAGTGTCAGAGAGTGTCAGAGAGTGATAGTGAGTGTCTGATAGTGTCAGAGAGTGTCAGAGTGTGATAGAGAGTGATAGAGAGTGTCAGAGAGTGTCAGAGAGTGTCAGAGAGTGATAGTGAGTGTCTGAGAGTGTCAGAGAGTGTCAGAGAGTGATAGAGAGTGATAGAGAGTGTCAGAGAGTGTCAGAGAGTGTCAGAGAGTGATAGTGAGTGTCTGAGAGTGTCAGAGAGTGTCAGAGAGTGATAGAGAGTGATAGAGAGTGTCAGAGAGTGTCAGAGAGTGTCAGAGAGTGATAGTGAGTGTCTGAGAGTGTCAGAGAGTGTCAGAGAGTGATAGAGAGTGATAGAGAGTGTCAGAGAGTGTCAGAGAGTGTCAGAGAGTGATAGTGAGTGTCTGAGAGTGTCAGAGAGTGATAGAGAGTGATAGAGAGTGTCAGAGAGTGTCAGAGAGTGTCAGAGAGTGATAGTGAGTGTCTGAGAGTGTCAGAGAATGACAGAGAGTGATAGAGAGTGATAGAGAGTGTCAGAGAGTGTCAGAGAGTGTCAGAGAGTGATAGTGAGTTTCTGAGAGTGTCAGAGAGTGCCAGAGAGTGTCAGAGAGTGATAGAGAGTGTCAGAGAGTGTCAGAGAGTTATAGAGAGTGTCAGAGAGTGTCAGAGAGTGTCAGAGAGTGTCAGAGAGTGATAGAGAGTGATAGAGAGTGTCAGAGAGTGTCAGAGAGTGTCAGAGAGTGATAGTGAGTGTCTGAGAGTGTCAGAGAGTGATAGAGAGTGTCAGAGAGTGATAGAGAGTGATAGAGAGTGTCAGAGAGTGTCAGAGAGTGTCAGAGAGTGATAGAGAGTGTCAGAGAGTGTCAGAGAGTGATAGAGAGTTATAGAGAGTGTCAGAGAGTGTCAGAGAGTGTCAGAGAGTGTCAGAGAGTGATAGAGAGTGATAGAGCGTGTCAGAGAGTGTCAGAGAGTGTCAGAGAGTGATAGTGAGTGTCTGAGAGTGTCAGAGAGTGATAGAGAGTGTCAGAGAGTGATAGAGAGTGATAGAGAGTGTCAGAGAGTGTCTGAGAGTGTCAGAGAGTGATAGAGAGTGATAGAGAGTGATAGAGAGTGTCAGAGAGTGATAGAGAGTGTCAGAGAGTGATAGTGAGTGTCTGAGAGTGTCAGAGAGTGATAGAGAGTGTCAGAGAGTGATAGAGAGTGATAGAGAGTGTCAGAGAGTGTCAGAGAGTGTCAGAGAGTGATAGTGAGTGTCTGAGAGTGTCAGAGAGTGATAGAGAGTGTCAGAGAGTGATAGAGAGTGATAGAGAGTGTCAGAGAGTATCTGAGAGTGTCAGAGAGTGATAGAGATTGATAGAGTGATAGAGAGTGTCAGAGAGTGATAGAGAGTGTCAGAGAGTGATAGTGAGTGTCTGAGAGTGTCAGAGAGTGATAGAGAGTGTCAGAGAATGATAGAGAGTGATAGAGAGTGTCAGAGAGTGTCTGAGAGTGTCAGAGAGTGTCAGAGAGTGTCAGAGAGTGATAGAGAGTGATAGAGAGTGTCTGAGAGTGTCAGAGAGTGATATAGAGTGATAGAGAGTGATAGAGAGTGTCAGAGAGTGATAGAGAGTGTCAGAGAGTGATAGTGAGTGTCTGAGAGTGTCAGAGAGTGATAGAGAGTGTCAGAGAGTGATAGAGAGTGATAGAGAGTGTCAGAGAGTGTCTGAGAGTGATAGAGAGTGATAGAGAGTGTCAGAGAGTGTCAGAGAGTGTCAGAGAGTGATAGTGAGTGTCTGAGAGGGGTCAGAGAGTGATAGAGAGTGTCAGAGAGTGATAGAGAGTGATAGAGAGTGTCAGAGAGTGTCTGAGAGTGATATAGAGTGATAGAGAGTGTCAGAGAGTGTCAGAGAGTGTCAGAGAGTGATAGTGAGTGTCTGAGAGTGTCAGAGAGTGATAGAGAGTGATAGAGAGTGTCAGAGAGTGTCTGAGAGTGTCAGAGAGTGTCAGAGAGTGATAGAGAGTGTCTGGGAGTGTCAGAGAGTGATAGAGAGTGATAGAGAGTGTCAGAGAGTGTCTGAGAGTGTCAGAGAGTGTCAGAGAGTGATAGAGAGAGTCAGAGAGTGTCAGAGAGTGATAGAGAGTGTCAGAGAATGATAGTGAGTGTCTGAGAGTGTCAGAGAGTGTCAGAGAGTGATAGAGAGTGTCTGAGAGTGTCAGAGAGTGATAGAGAGTGATAGAGAGTGTCAGAGAGTGTCAGAGAGTGATAGAGAGTGTCAGAGAGTGTCAGAGAATGATAGAGAGTGATAGAGAGTGATAGAGAGTGATAGAGAGTGTCAGAGAGTGTCTGAGAGTGTCAGAGAGTGATAGAGAGTGATAGAGAGTGTCAGAGAGTGTATGAGAGTGTCAGAGAGTGATAGAGAGTGTCAGAGAGTGTCAGAGAGTGATAGAGAGTGTCAGAGAGTGTCAGAGAATGATAGAGAGTGATAGAGAGTGATAGAGAGTGATAGAGAGTGTCAGAGAGTGTCTGAGAGTGTCAGAGAGTGATAGAGAGTGTCAGAGAGTGTCTGAGAGTGTCGGAGAGTGTCAGAGAGTGATAGAGAGTGTCTGAGAGTGTCAGAGAGTGTCTGAGAGTGTCAGAGAGTGTCGGAGAGTGATAGAGAGTGTCAGAGAGTGTCAGAGAGTGATAGAGAGTGTCTGAGAGTGTCAGAGAGTGATAGAGAGTGATAGAGAGTGTCAGAGAGTGTCTGAGAGTGTCAGAGAGTGTCAGAGAGTGATAGAGAGAGTCAGAGAGTGTCAGAGAGTGTCAGAGAGTGTCAGAGAGTGATAGAGAGTGTCAGAGATTGTCAGAGAGTGATAGAGAGTGTCAGAGAGTGATAGTGAGTGTCTGAGAGTGTCAGAGAGTGTCAGAGAGTGACAGAGAGTGTCTGAGAGTGTCAGAGAGTGATAGAGAGTGATAGAGAGTGTCAGAGAGTGTCTGAGAGTGTCAGAGAGTGATAGAGAGTGTCAGAGAGTGTCAGAGAGTGATAGAGAGTGATAGAGAGTGTCAGAGAGTGTCTGAGAGTGTCAGAGAGTGATAGAGAGTGTCAGAGAGTGTCAGAGAGTGATAGAGAGTGTCAGAGAGTGTCAGAGAGTGATAGAGAGTGATAGAGAGTGATAGAGAGTGATAGAGAGTGTCAGAGAGTGTCTGAGAGTGTCAGAGAGTGATAGAGAGTGATAGAGAGTGTCAGAGAGTGTCAGAGAGTGTCGGAGAGTGTCAGAGTGTGATAGAGAGTGTCTGAGAGTGTCAGAGAGTGTCTGAGAGTGTCGGAGAGTGTCGGAGAGTGATAGAGAGTTTCTGAGAGTGTCAGAGAGTGATAGAGAGTGATAGAGAGTGTCAGAGAGTGTCAGAGAGTGATAGAGAGTGTCAGAGAGTGTCTGAGAGTGTCAGAGAGTGTCAGAGAGTGTCAGAGAGTGATAGAGAGTGATAGAGAGTGTCTGAGCGTGTCAGAGAGTGATAGAGAGTGATAGAGAGTGATAGAGAGTGTCAGAGAGTGATAGAGAGTGTCAGAGAGTGATAGTGAGTGTCTGAGAGTGTCAGAGAGTGATAGAGAGTGATAGAGAGTGTCAGAGAGTGTCTGAGAGTGTCAGAGAGTGTCAGAGAGTGATAGAGAGTGTCTGAGAGTGTCAGAGAGTGATAGAGAGTGATAGAGAGTGTCAGAGAGTGTCTGAGAGTGTCAGAGAGTGTCAGAGAGTGATAGAGAGAGTCAGAGAGTGTCAGAGAGTGTCAGAGAGTGTCAGAGAGTGATAGAGAGTGTCAGAGATTGTCAGAGAGTGATAGAGAGTGTCAGAGAGTGATAGTGAGTGTCTGAGAGTGTCAGAGAGTGTCTGAGAGTGTCAGAGAGTGATAGAGAGTGATAGAGAGTGTCAGAGAGTGTCTGAGAGTGTCAGAGAGTGATAGAGAGTGTCAGAGAGTGTCAGAGAGTGATAGAGAGTGATAGAGAGTGTCAGAGAGTGTCTGAGAGTGTCAGAGAGTGATAGAGAGTGTCAGAGAGTGTCAGAGAGTGATAGAGAGTGTCAGAGAGTGTCAGAGAGTGATAGAGAGTGATAGAGAGTGATAGAGAGTGATAGAGAGTGTCAGAGAGTGTCTGAGAGTGTCAGAGAGTGATAGAGAGTGATAGAGAGTGTCAGAGAGTGTCAGAGAGTGTCGGAGAGTGTCAGAGTGTGATAGAGAGTGTCTGAGAGTGTCAGAGAGTGTCTGAGAGTGTCAGAGAGTGTCGGAGAGTGATAGAGAGTGTCTGAGAGTGTCAGAGAGAGATAGAGAGTGATAGAGAGTGTCAGAGAGTGTCAGAGAGTGATAGAGAGTGTCAGAGAGTGTCAGAGAGTGATAGAGAGTGATAGAGAGTGTCAGAGAGTGTCAGAGAGTGTCAGAGAGTGATAGAGAGTGTCAGAGAGTGTCAGAGAGTGATAGAGAGTTATAGAGAGTGTCAGAGAGTGTCGGAGAGTGATAGAGAGTGTCTGAGAGTGTCAGAGAGTGATAGAGAGTGATAGAGAGTGTCAGAGAGTGTCAGAGAGTGTCAGAGAGTGATAGAGAGTGTCAGAGAGTGTCAGAGAGTGATAGAGAGTTATAGAGAGTGTCAGAGAGTGATAGAGAGTGTCAGAGAGTGTCAGAGAGTGTCAGAGAGTGATAGTGAGTGTCTGAGAGTGTCAGAGAGTGATAGAGAGTGATAGAGAGTGTCAGAGAGTGTCTGAGAGTGTCAGAGAGTGTCAGAGAGTGATAGAGAGTGTCTGAGAGTGTCAGAGAGTGATAGAGAGTGATAGAGAGTGTCAGAGAGTGTCTGAGAGTGTCAGAGAGTGTCAGAGAGTGATAGAGAGAGTCAGAGAGTGTCAGAGAGTGATAGAGAGTGTCAGAGAGTGATAGTGAGTGTCTGAGAGTGTCAGAGAGTGATAGAGAGTGATAGAGAGTGTCAGAGAGTGTCTGAGAGTGTCAGAGAGTGATAGAGAGTGTCAGAGAGTGTCAGAGAGTGATAGAGAGTGTCAGAGAGTGTCAGAGAGTGATAGAGAGTGATAGAGAGTGATAGAGAGTGATAGAGAGTGTCAGAGAGTGTCTGAGAGTGTCAGAGAGTGATGGAGAGTGATAGAGAGTGTCAGAGAGTGTCTGAGAGTGATAGAGAGTGTCAGAGAGTGATAGAGAGTGTCTGAGAGTGTCAGAGAGTGTCTGAGAGTGTCAGAGAGTGTCGGAGAGTGATAGAGAGTGTCTGAGAGTGTCAGAGAGTGATAGAGAGTGATAGAGAGTGTCAGAGAGTGTCAGAGAGTGTCAGAGAGTGATAGAGAGTGTCAGAGAGTGTCAGAGAGTGATAGAGAGTGAAAGAGAGTGTCAGAGAGTGTCAGAGAGTGTCAGAGAGTGATAGAGAGTGTCAGAGAGTGTCAGAGAGTGATAGAGAGTTATAGAGAGTGTCAGAGAGTGTCAGAGAGTGTCAGAGAGTGTCAGAGAGTGATAGAGAGTGATAGAGAGTGTCAGAGAGTGTCAGAGAGTGATAGAGAGTTATAGAGAGTGTCAGAGAGTGTCAGAGAGTGTCAGAGAGTGTCAGAGAGTGATAGAGAGTGATAGAGAGTGTCAGAGAGTGTCAGAGAGTGTCAGAGAGTGATAGAGAGTGATAGAGAGTGTCAGAGAGTGTCAGAGAGTGTCAGAGAGTGATAGTGAGTGTCTGAGAGTGTCAGAGAGTGATAGAGAGTGATAGAGAGTGTCAGAGAGTGTCAGAGAGTGATAGTGAGTGATAGAGAGTGTCAGAGAGTGATAGAGAGTGTCAGAGAGTGATAGAGAGTGATAGAGAGTGTCAGAGAGTGTCTGAGAGTGTCAGAGAGTGTCAGAGAGTGATAGAGAGTGTCTGAGAGTGTCAGAGAGTGATAGAGAGTGATAGAGAGTGATAGAGAGTGTCAGAGAGTGATAGAGAGTGTCAGAGAGTGATAGTGAGTGTCTGAGAGTGTCAGAGAGTGATAGAGAGTGTCAGAGAGTGATAGAGAGTGATAGAGAGTGTCAGAGAGTGTCAGAGAGTGTCAGAGAGTGATAGAGAGTGATAGAGAGTGTCTGAGAGTGTCAGAGAGTGATAGAGAGTGATAGAGAGTGATAGAGAGTGTCAGAGAGTGATAGAGAGTGTCAGAGAGTGATAGTGAGTGACTGAGAGTGTCAGAGAGTGATAGAGAGTGTCAGAGAGTGATAGAGAGTGATAGAGAGTGTCAGAGAGTGTCTGAGAGTGATAGAGAGTGATAGAGAGTGTCAGAGAGTGTCAGAGAGTGTCAGAGAGTGATAGTGAGTGTCTGAGAGTGTCAGAGAGTGATAGAGAGTGATAGAGAGTGTCAGAGAGTGTCTGAGAGTGTCAGAGAGTGTCAGAGAGTGATAGAGAGTGTCTGGGAGTGTCAGAGAGTGATAGAGAGTGATAGAGAGTGTCAGAGAGTGTCTGAGAGTGTCAGAGAGTGTCAGAGAGTGATAGAGAGAGTCAGAGAGTGTCAGAGAGTGATAGAGAGTGTCAGAGAGTGTCAGAGAGTGATAGAGAGTGATAGAGAGTGATAGAGAGTGTCTGAGAGTGTCAGAGAGTGTCAGAGAGTGATAGAGAGTGTCTGAGAGTGTCAGAGAGTGATAGAGAGTGATAGAGAGTATCAGAGAGTGTCTGAGAGTGTCAGAGAGTGATAGAGAGTGTCAGAGAGTGTCAGAGAGTGATAGAGAGTGTCAGAGAGTGCCAGAGAATGATAGAGAGTGATAGAGAGTGATAGAGAGTGATAGAGAGTGTCAGAGAGTGTCTGAGAGTGTGAGAGAGTGATAGAGAGTGATAGAGAGTGTCAGAGAGTGTCTGAGAGTGTCGGAGAGTGTCAGAGAGTGATAGAGAGTGTCTGAGAGTGTCAGAGAGTGTCTGAGAGTGTCAGAGAGTGTCGGAGAGTGATAGAGAGTGTCTGAGAGTGTCAGAGAGTGATAGAGAGTGATAGAGAGTGTCAGAGAGTGTCAGAGAGTGTCAGAGAGTGATAGAGAGTGTCAGAGAGTGTCAGAGAGTGATAGAGAGTGATAGAGAGTGTCAGAGAGTGTCAGAGAGTGATAGAGAGTGTCAGAGATTGTCAGAGAGTGATAGAGAGTTATAGAGAGTGTCAGAGAGTGTCAGAGAGTGTCAGAGAGTGTCAGAGAGTGATAGAGAGTGATAGAGAGTGATAGAGAGTTTCAGAGAGTGTCAGAGAGTGTCAGAGAGTGATAGTGAGTGTCTGAGAGTGTCAGAGAGTGATATAGAGTGATAGAGAGTGTCAGAGAGTGTCAGAGAGTGTCAGAGAGTGATAGTGAGTTTCTGTGAGTGTCAGAGAGTGTCAGAGAGTGTCAGAGAGTGATAGAGAGTGTCAGAGAGTGTCAGAGAGTGATAGAGAGTGATAGAGAGTGTCAGAGAGTGTCAGAGAGTGTCAGAGAGTGATAGAGAGTGTCAGAGAGTGTCAGAGAGTGATAGAGAGTTATAGAGAGTGTCAGAGAGTGTCAGAGAGTGTCAGAGAGTGATAGAGAGAGTCAGAGAGTGTCAGAGAGTGATAGAGAGTGATAGAGAGTGTCAGAGAGTGATAGTGAGTGTCTGAGAGTGTCAGAGAGTGTCAGAGAGTGATAGAGAGTGATAGAGAGTGTCAGAGAGTGTCAGAGAGTGTCAGAGAGTGATAGTGAGTGTCTGAGAGTGTCAGAGAGTGTCAGAGAGTGATAGTGAGTGTCTGAGAGTGTCAGAGAGTGTCAGAGAGTGATAGAGAGTGATAGAGAGTGTCAGAGAGTGTCAGAGAGTGTCAGAGAGTGATAGTGAGTGTCTGAGAGTGTCAGAGAGTGTCAGAGAGTGATAGAGAGTGATAGAGAGTGTCAGAGAGTGTCAGAGAGTGTCAGAGAGTGATAGTGAGTGTCTGAGAGTGTCAGAGAGTGATAGAGAGTGATAGAGAGTGTCAGAGAGTGTCAGAGAGTGATAGTGAGTGTCTGAGAGTGTCAGAGAGTGACAGAGAGTGATAGAGAGTGATAGAGAGTGTCAGAGAGTGTCAGAGAGTGATAGTGAGTTTCTGAGAGTGTCAGAGAGTGCCAGAGAGTGTCAGAGAGTGATAGAGAGTGTCAGAGAGTGTCAGAGAGTGATAGAGAGTTATAGAGAGTGTCAGAGAGTGTCAGAGAGTGTCAGAGAGTGATAGAGAGTGATAGAGAGTGTCAGAGAGTGTCAGAGAGTGTCAGAGAGTGATAGTGAGTGTCTGAGAGTGTCAGAGAGTGATAGAGAGTGTCAGAGAGTGATAGAGAGTGATAGAGAGTGTCAGAGAGTGTCTGAGAGTGTCAGAGAGTGTCAGAGAGTGATAAAGAGTGTCAGAGAGTGTCAGAGAGTGATAGAGAGTTATAGAGAGTGTCAGAGAGTGTCAGAGAGTGTCAGAGAGTGTCAGAGAGTGATAGAGAGTGATAGAGAGTGTCAGAGAGTGTCAGAGAGTGTCAGAGAGTGATAGTGAGTGTCTGAGAGTGTCTGAGAGTGTCAGAGAGTGTCAGAGAGTGATAGAGAGTGTCTGAGAGTGTCAGAGAGTGATAGAGAGTGATAGAGAGTGATAGAGAGTGTCAGAGAGTGATAGAGAGTGTCAGAGAGTGATAGTGAGTGTCTGAGAGTGTCAGAGAGTGATAGAGAGTGTCAGAGAGTGATAGAGAGTGATAGAGAGTGTCAGAGAGTGTCTGAGAGTGTCTGAGAGTGTCAGAGAGTGTCAGAGAGTGTCAGAGAGTGATAGAGAGTGTCTGAGAGTGTCAGAGAGTGATAGAGAGTGATAGAGAGTGATAGAGAGTGTCAGAGAGTGATAGAGAGTGATAGAGAGTGTCAGAGAGTGTCTGAGAGTGATAGAGAGTGATAGAGAGTGTCAGAGAGTGTCAGAGAGTGTCAGAGAGTGATAGTGAGTTTCTGAGAGTGTCAGAGAGTGCCAGAGAGTGTCAGAGAGTGATAGAGAGTGTCAGAGAGTGTCAGAGAGTGATAGAGAGTTATAGAGAGTGTCAGAGAGTGTCAGAGAGTGTCAGAGAGTGATAGAGAGTGATAGAGAGTGTCAGAGAGTGTCAGAGAGTGTCAGAGAGTGATAGTGAGTGTCTGAGAGTGTCAGAGAGTGATAGAGAGTGTCAGAGAGTGATAGAGAGTGATAGAGAGTGTCAGAGAGTGTCTGAGAGTGTCAGAGAGTGTCAGAGAGTGATAAAGAGTGTCAGAGAGTGTCAGAGAGTGATAGAGAGTTATAGAGAGTGTCAGAGAGTGTCAGAGAGTGTCAGAGAGTGTCAGAGAGTGATAGAGAGTGATAGAGAGTGTCAGAGAGTGTCAGAGAGTGTCAGAGAGTGATAGTGAGTGTCTGAGAGTGTCTGAGAGTGTCAGAGAGTGTCAGAGAGTGATAGAGAGTGTCTGAGAGTGTCAGAGAGTGATAGAGAGTGATAGAGAGTGATAGAGAGTGTCAGAGAGTGATAGAGAGTGTCAGAGTGATAGTGAGTGTCTGAGAGTGTCAGAGAGTGATAGAGAGTGTCAGAGAGTGATAGAGAGTGATAGAGAGTGTCAGAGAGTGTCTGAGAGTGTCTGAGAGTGTCAGAGAGTGTCAGAGAGTGTCAGAGAGTGATAGAGAGTGTCTGAGAGTGTCAGAGAGTGATAGAGAGTGATAGAGAGTGATAGAGAGTGTCAGAGAGTGATAGAGAGTGATAGAGAGTGTCAGAGAGTGTCTGAGAGTGATAGAGAGTGATAGAGAGTGTCAGAGAGTGTCAGAGAGTGTCAGAGAGTGATAGTGAGTGTCTGAGAGTGTCAGAGAGTGATAGAGAGTGATAGAGAGTGTCAGAGAGTGTCTGAGAGTGTCAGAGAGTGTCAGAGAGTGATAGAGAGTGTCTGGGAGTGTCAGAGAGTGATAGAGAGTGATAGAGAGTGTCAGAGAGTGTCTGAGAGTGTCAGAGAGTGATAGAGAGAGTCAGAGAGTGTCAGAGAGTGATAGAGAGTGTCAGAGAGTGTCAGAGAGTGATAGAGAGTGATAGAGAGTGATAGAGAGTGTCTGAGAGTGTCAGAGAGTGTCAGAGAGTGATAGAGAGTGTCTGAGAGTGTCAGAGAGTGATAGAGAGTGATAGAGAGTATCAGAGAGTGTCTGAGAGTGTCAGAGAGTGATAGAGAGTGTCAGAGAGTGTCAGAGAGTGATAGAGAGTGTCAGAGAGTGTCAGAGAGTGTCAGAGAATGATAGAGAGTGATAGAGAGTGATAGAGAGTGATAGAGAGTGTCAGAGAGTGTCTGAGAGTGTCAGAGAGTGATAGAGAGTGATAGAGAGTGTCAGAGAGTGTCTGAGAGTGTCGGAGAGTGTCAGAGAGTGATAGAGAGTGTCTGAGAGTGTCAGAGAGTGTCTGAGAGTGTCAGAGAGTGTCGGAGAGTGATAGAGAGTGTCTGAGAGTGTCAGAGAGTGATAGAGAGTGATAGAGAGTGTCAGAGAGTGTCAGAGAGCGTCAGAGAGTGATAGAGAGTGTCAGAGAGTGTCAGAGAGTGTCAGAGAGTGATAGAGAGTGTCAGAGATTGTCAGAGAGTGATAGAGAGTTATAGAGAGTGTCAGAGAGTGTCAGAGAGTGTCAGAGAGTGTCAGAGAGTGATAGAGAGTGATAGAGAGTGATAGAGAGTGTCAGAGAGTGTCAGAGAGTGATAGTGAGTGTCTAGGAGTGTCAGAGAGTGATAGAGAGTGATAGAGAGTGTCAGAGAGTGTCTGAGAGTGTCAGAGAGTGATAGAGAGTGTCTGAGAGTGTCAGAGAGTGATAGAGAGTGATAGAGAGTGTCAGAGAGTGTCTGAGAGTGTCAGAGAGTGTCAGAGAGTGATAGAGAGAGTCAGAGAGTGTCAGAGAGTGTCAGAGAGTGTCAGAGAGTGATAGAGAGTGTCAGAGATTGTCAGAGAGTGATAGAGAGTTATAGAGAGTGATAGAGAGTGTCAGAGAGTGTCAGAGAGTGTCAGAGAGTGATAGAGAGTGATAGAGAGTGATAGAGAGTGTCTGAGAGTGTCAGAGAGTGTCAGAGAGTGATAGAGAGTGTCTGAGAGTGTCAGAGAGTGATAGAGAGTGATAGAGAGTATCAGAGAGTGTCTGAGAGTGTCAGAGAGTGATAGAGAGTGTCAGAGAGTGTCAGAGAGTGATAGAGAGTGTCAGAGAGTGTCAGAGAGTGTCAGAGAATGATAGAGAGTGATAGAGAGTGATAGAGAGTGATAGAGAGTGTCAGAGAGTGTCTGAGAGTGTCAGAGAGTGATAGAGAGTGATAGAGAGTGTCAGAGAGTGTCTGAGAGTGTCGGAGAGTGTCAGAGAGTGATAGAGAGTGTCTGAGAGTGTCAGAGAGTGTCTGAGAGTGTCAGAGAGTGTCGGAGAGTGATAGAGAGTGTCTGAGAGTGTCAGAGAGTGATAGAGAGTGATAGAGAGTGTCAGAGAGTGTCAGAGAGCGTCAGAGAGTGATAGAGAGTGTCAGAGAGTGTCAGAGAGTGTCAGAGAGTGATAGAGAGTGTCAGAGATTGTCAGAGAGTGATAGAGAGTTATAGAGAGTGTCAGAGAGTGTCAGAGAGTGTCAGAGAGTGTCAGAGAGTGATAGAGAGTGATAGAGAGTGATAGAGAGTGTCAGAGAGTGTCAGAGAGTGATAGTGAGTGTCTAGGAGTGTCAGAGAGTGATAGAGAGTGATAGAGAGTGTCAGAGAGTGTCTGAGAGTGTCAGAGAGTGATAGAGAGTGTCTGAGAGTGTCAGAGAGTGATAGAGAGTGATAGAGAGTGTCAGAGAGTGTCTGAGAGTGTCAGAGAGTGTCAGAGAGTGATAGAGAGAGTCAGAGAGTGTCAGAGAGTGTCAGAGAGTGTCAGAGAGTGATAGAGAGTGTCAGAGATTGTCAGAGAGTGATAGAGAGTTATAGAGAGTGTCAGAGAGTGTCAGAGAGTGTCAGAGAGTGTCAGAGAGTGATAGAGAGTGATAGAGAGTGATAGAGAGTGTCAGAGAGTGTCAGAGAGTGTCAGAGAGTGATAGTGAGTGTCTGAGAGTGTCAGAGAGTGATAGAGGGTGATAGAGAGTGTCAGAGAGTGTCTGAGAGTGTCAGAGAGTGTCAGAGAGTGATAGAGAGTGTCTGAGAGTGTCAGAGAGTGATAGAGAGTGATAGAGAGTGTCAGAGAGTGTCTGAGAGTGTCAGAGAGTGTCAGAGAGTGATAGAGAGAGTCAGAGAGTGTCAGAGAGTGATAGAGAGTGATAGAGAGTGTCAGAGAGTGATAGAGAGTGTCTGAGAGTGTCAGAGAGTGTCTGAGAGTGTCAGAGAGTGTCGGAGAGTGATAGAGAGTGTCTGAGAGTGTCAGAGAGTGATAGAGAGTGTCAGAGAGTGTCAGAGAGTGTCAGAGAGTGATAGAGAGTGTCAGAGAGTGTCAGAGAGAGATAGAGAGTGATAGAGAGTGTCAGAGAGTGTCAGAGAGTGTCAGAGAGTGATAGAGAGGGTCAGTGATTGTCAGAGAGTGATAGAGAGTTATAGAGAGTGTCAGAGAGTGTCAGAGAGTGTCAGAGAGTGTCAGAGAGTGATAGAGAGTGATAGAGAGTGATAGAGAGTGTCAGAGAGTGTCAGAGAGTGTCAGAGAGTGATAGTGAGTGTCTAGGAGTGTCAGAGAGTGATAGAGAGTGATAGAGAGTGTCAGAGAGTGTCTGAGAGTGTCAGAGAGTGTCAGAGAGTGATAGAGAGTGTCTGAGAGTGTCAGAGAGTGATAGAGAGTGATAGAGAGTGTCAGAGAGTGTCTGAGAGTGTCAGAGAGTGTCAGAGAGTGATAGAGAGAGTCAGAGAGTGTCAGAGAGTGTCAGAGAGTGTCAGAGAGTGATAGAGAGTGATAGAGAGTGATAGAGAGTGTCAGAGAGTGTCAGAGAGTGATAGTGAGTGTCTGAGAGTGTCAGAGAGTGATAGAGAGTGATAGAGAGTGTCAGAGAGTGATAGAGAGTGTCTGAGAGTGTCAGAGAGTGTCTGAGAGTGTCAGAGAGTGTCGGAGAGTGATAGAGAGTGATAGAGAGTGTCAGAGAGTGTCAGAGAGTGTCAGAGAGTGATAGAGAGTGTCAGAGAGTGTCAGAGAGAGATAGAGAGTGATAGAGAGTGTCAGAGAGTGTCAGAGAGTGTCAGAGAGTGATAGAGAGGGTCAGTGATTGTCAGAGAGTGATAGAGAGTTATAGAGAGTGTCAGAGAGTGTCAGAGAGTGTCAGAGAGTGTCAGAGAGTGATAGAGAGTGATAGAGAGTGATAGAGAGTGTCAGAGAGTGTCAGAGAGTGTCAGAGAGTGATAGTGAGTGTCTAGGAGTGTCAGAGAGTGATAGAGAGTGATAGAGAGTGTCAGAGAGTGTCTGAGAGTGTCAGAGAGTGTCAGAGAGTGATAGAGAGTGTCTGAGAGTGTCAGAGAGTGATAGAGAGTGATAGAGAGTGTCAGAGAGTGTCTGAGAGTGTCAGAGAGTGTCAGAGAGTGATAGAGAGAGTCAGAGAGTGTCAGAGAGTGTCAGAGAGTGTCAGAGAGTGATAGAGAGTGATAGAGAGTGATAGAGAGTGTCAGAGAGTGTCAGAGAGTGATAGTGAGTGTCTGAGAGTGTCAGAGAGTGATAGAGAGTGATAGAGAGTGTCAGAGAGTGATAGAGAGTGTCTGAGAGTGTCAGAGAGTGTCTGAGAGTGTCAGAGAGTGTCGGAGAGTGATAGAGAGTGTCTGAGAGTGTCAGAGAGTGATAGAGAGTGATAGAGAGTGTCAGAGAGTGTCAGAGAGTGTCAGAGAGTGATAGAGAGTGTCAGAGAGTGTCAGAGAGTGATAGAGAGTGATAGAGAGTGTCAGAGAGTGTCAGAGAGTGTCAGAGAGTGATAGAGAGTGTCAGAGATTGTCAGAGAGTGATAGAGAGTTATAGAGAGTGTCAGAGAGTGTCAGAGAGTGTCAGAGAGTGTCAGAGAGTGATAGAGAGTGATAGAGAGTGATAGAGAGTGTCAGAGAGTGTCAGAGAGTGTCAGAGAGTGATAGTGAGTGTCTAGGAGTGTCAGAGAGTGATAGAGAGTGATAGAGAGTGTCAGAGAGTGTCTGAGAGTGTCAGAGAGTGATAGAGAGTGTCTGAGAGTGTCAGAGAGTGATAGAGAGTGATAGAGAGTGTCAGAGAGTGTCTGAGAGTGTCAGAGAGTGATAGAGAGAGTCAGAGAGTGTCAGAGAGTGTCAGAGAGTGTCAGAGAGTGATAGAGAGTGATAGAGAGTGATAGAGAGTGTCAGAGAGTGTCAGAGAGTGTCAGAGAGTGATAGTGAGTGTCTGAGAGTGTCAGAGAGTGATAGAGGGTGATAGAGAGTGTCAGAGAGTGTCTGAGAGTGTCAGAGAGTGTCAGAGAGTGATAGAGAGTGTCTGAGAGTGTCAGAGAGTGATAGAGAGTGATAGAGAGTGTCAGAGAGTGTCTGAGAGTGTCAGAGAGTGTCAGAGAGTGATAGAGAGAGTCAGAGAGTGTCAGAGAGTGATAGAGAGTGATAGAGAGTGTCAGAGAGTGATAGAGAGTGTCTGAGAGTGTCAGAGAGTGTCTGAGAGTGTCAGAGAGTGTCGGAGAGTGATAGAGAGTGTCTGAGAGTGTCAGAGAGTGATAGAGAGTGTCAGAGAGTGTCAGAGAGTGTCAGAGAGTGATAGAGAGTGTCAGAGAGTGTCAGAGAGTGATAGAGAGTGATAGAGAGTGTCAGAGAGTGTCAGAGAGTGTCAGAGAGTGATAGAGAGGGTCAGTGATTGTCAGAGAGTGATAGAGAGTTATAGAGAGTGTCAGAGAGTGTCAGAGAGTGATAGAGAGTGATAGAGAGTGATAGAGAGTGATAGAGAGTGATAGAGAGTGTCAGAGAGTGTCAGAGAGTGTCAGAGAGTGATAGTGAGTGTCTAGGAGTGTCAGAGAGTGATAGAGAGTGATAGAGAGTGTCAGAGAGTGTCTGAGAGTGTCAGAGAGTGTCAGAGTGTGATAGAGAGTGTCTGAGAGTGTCAGAGAGTGATAGAGAGTGATAGAGAGTGTCAGAGAGTGTCTGAGAGTGTCAGAGAGTGTCAGAGAGTGATAGAGAGAGTCAGAGAGTGTCAGAGAGTGTCAGAGAGTGTCAGAGAGTGATAGAGAGTGTCAGAGATTGTCAGAGAGTGTCAGAGAGTGATAGAGAGTTATAGAGAGTGTCAGAGAGTGTCAGAGAGTGTCAGAGAGTGATAGAGAGTGATAGAGAGTGATAGAGATTGTCAGAGAGTGTCAGAGAGTGTCAGAGAGTGTCAGAGAGTGTCTGAGAGTGTCAGAGAGTGATAGAGAGTGATAGAGAGTGTCAGAGAGTGTCTGAGAGTGTCAGAGAGTGTCAGAGAGTGATAGAGAGTGTCTGAGAGTGTCAGAGAGTGATAGAGAGTGATAGAGAGTGTCAGAGAGTGTCTGAGAGTGTCAGAGAGTGTCAGAGAGTGATAGAGAGAGTCAGAGAGTGTCAGAGAGTGATAGTGAGTGTCTGAGAGTGTCAGAGAGTGTCAGAGAGTGATAGAGAGTGATAGAGAGTGTCAGAGAGTGTCAGAGAGTGTCAGAGAGTGATAGTGAGTGTCTGAGAGTGTCAGAGAGTGATAGAGAGTGATAGAGAGTGTCTGAGAGTGTCAGAGAGTGATAGAGAGTGATAGAGAGTGTCAGAGAGTGTCAGAGAGTGTCAGAGAGTGATAGTGAGTTTCTGTGAGTGTCAGAGAGTGTTAGAGAGTGTCAGAGAGTGTCAGAGAGTGATAGAGAGTGATAGAGAGTGTCAGAGAGTGTCAGAGAGTGTCAGAGAGTGATAGAGAGTGTCAGAGAGTGTCAGAGAGTGATAGAGAGTTATAGAGAGTGTCAGAGAGTGTCAGAGAGTGTCAGAGAGTGATAGAGAGAGTCAGAGAGTGTCAGAGAGTGATAGAGAGTGATAGAGAGTGTCAGAGAGTGATAGTGAGTGTCTGAGAGTGTCAGAGAGTGTCAGAGAGTGATAGAGAGTGATAGAGAGTGTCAGAGAGTGTCAGAGAGTGATAGAGAGTGATAGAGAGTGTCAGAGAGTGTCAGAGAGTGTCAGAGAGTGATAGTGAGTGTCTGAGAGTGTCAGAGAGTGTCAGAGAGTGATAGAGAGTGATAGAGAGTGTCAGAGAGTGTCAGAGAGTGTCAGAGAGTGATAGTGAGTGTCTGAGAGTGTCAGAGAGTGATAGAGAGTGATAGAGAGTGTCAGAGAGTGATAGTGAGTGTCTGAGAGTGTCAGAGAGTGATAGAGAGTGATAGAGAGTGTCAGAGAGTGTCAGAGAGTGTCAGAGAGTGATGGTGAGTGTCTGAGAGTGTCAGAGAGTGACAGAGAGTGATAGAGAGTGATAGAGAGTGTCAGAGAGTGTCAGAGAGTGTCAGAGAGTGATAGTGAGTTTCTGAGAGTGTCAGAGAGTGTCAGAGAGTGTCAAAGAGTGATAGAGAGTGTCAGAGAGTGTCAGAGAGTGATATTGAGTTATAGAGAGTGTCAGAGAGTGTCAGAGAGTGTCAGAGTGTGATAGAGAGTGATAGAGAGTGTCAGAGAGTGTCAGAGAGTGTCAGAGAGTGATAGTGAGTGTCTGAGAGTGTCAGAGAGTGATAGAGAGTGTCAGAGAGTGATAGAGAGTGATAGAGAGTGTCAGAGAGTGTCTGAGAGTGTCAGAGAGTGTCAGAGAGTGATAGAGAGTGATAGAGAGTGTCAGAGAGTGTCTGAGAGTGTCAGAGAGTGTCAGAGAGTGATAGAGAGTGTCAGAGAGTGTCAGAGAGTGATAGAGAGTTATAGAGAGTGCCAGAGAGTGTCACAGAGTTTCAGAGAGTGATAGAGAGTGATAGAGAGTGTCAGAGAGTGTCAGAGAGTGATAGAGAGTGTCAGAGAGTGTCAGAGAGTGTCAGAGAGGGTCAGAGAGTGTCAGACAGTGATAGAGAGTGATAGAGAGTTTCAGAGAGTGTCAGAGAGTGTCTGAGAGTGTCAGAGATTGATAGAGAGTGATAGAGAGTGTCAGAGAGTGTCAGAGAGTGATAGAGAGTGATAGAGAGTGTCAGAGAGTGTCAGAGAGTGTCAGAGAGTGATAGAGAGTGATAGAGAGTTTCAGAGAGTGTCTGAGAGTGTCTGAGAGTGTCAGAGAGTGATAGAGAGTGATGGAGAGTGTCAGAGAGTGTCAGAGAGGGATAGAGAGTGATAGAGTGTGTCAAACAGTGTCAGAGAGTGATAGAGAGTGATAGAGAGTGTCAGAGAGTGTCAGAGAGTGTCAGAGAGTGATAGAGAGTGATAGAAGTGTTTCAGAGAGTTTCAGAGAGTGTCAGAGAGTGATAGAGAGTGTCAGAGAGTGTCAGAGAGTGTCAGAGAGTGATAGTGAGTGTCTGAGAGTGTCAGAGAGTGATACAGAGTGATAGAGAGTGTCAGAGAGTGTCTGAGATTGTCAGAGAGTGTCAGAGAGTGATAGAGAGTGTCTGAGAGTGTCAGAGAGTGATAGAGAGTGATAGAGAGTGTCAGAGAGTGTCTGAGAGTGTCAGAGAGTGTCAGAGAGTGATAGAGAGAGTCAGAGAGTGTCAGAGAGTGATAGAGAGTGATAGAGAGTGTCAGAGAGTGATAGTGAGTGTCTGAGAGTGTCAGAGAGTGTCAGAGAGTGATAGAGAGTGATAGAGAGTGTCAGAGAGTGATAGAGAGTGTCAGAGAGTGATAGTGAGTGTCTGAGAGTGTCAGAGAGTGTCAGAGAGTGATAGAGAGTGATAGAGAGTGTCAGAGAGTGTCAGAGAGTGATAGAGAGTGATAGAGAGTGTCAGAGAGTGTCAGAGAGTGTCAGAGAGTGATAGAGAGTGATAGAGAGTTTCAGAGAGTGTCTGAGAGTGTCTGAGAGTGTCAGAGAGTGATAGAGAGTGATGGAGAGTGTCAGAGAGTGTCAGAGAGGGATAGAGAGTGATAGAGTGTGTCAAACAGTGTCAGAGAGTGATAGAGAGTGATAGAGAGTGTCAGAGAGTGTCAGAGAGTGTCAGAGAGTGATAGAGAGTGATAGAAGTGTTTCAGAGAGTTTCAGAGAGTGTCAGAGAGTGATAGAGAGTGTCAGAGAGTGTCAGAGAGTGTCAGAGAGTGATAGTGGGTGTCTGAGAGTGTCAGAGAGTGATACAGAGTGATAGAGAGTGTCAGAGAGTGTCTGAGAGTGTCAGAGAGTGTCAGAGAGTGATAGAGAGTGTCTGAGAGTGTCAGAGAGTGATAGAGAGTGATAGAGAGTGTCAGAGAGTGTCTGAGAGTGTCAGAGAGTGTCAGAGAGTGATAGAGAGAGTCAGAGAGTGTCAGAGAGTGATAGAGAGTGATAGAGAGTGTCAGAGAGTGATAGTGAGTGTCAGAGAGTGATAGTGAGTGTCTGAGAGTGTCAGAGAGTGTCAGAGAGTGATAGAGAGTGATAGAGAGTGTCAGAGAGTGATAGAGAGTGTCAGAGAGTGATAGTGAGTGTCTGAGAGTGTCAGAGAGTGTCAGAGAGTGATAGAGAGTGATAGAGAGTGTCAGAGAGTGTCAGAGAGTGTCAGAGAGTGATAGTGAGTGTCTGAGAGTGTCAGAGAGCGATAGAGAGTGATAGAGAGTGTCTGAGAGTGTCAGAGAGTGATAGAGAGTGTCAGAGAGTGTCAGAGAGTGTCAGAGAGTGTCAGAGAGTGATAGTGAGTTTCTGTGAGTGTCAGAGAGTGTTAGAGAGTGTCAGAGAGTGTCAGAGAGTGATAGAGAGTGATAGAGAGTGTCAGAGAGTGTCAGAGAGTGATAGAGAGTGTCAGAGAGTGTCAGAGAGTGATAGAGAGTTATAGAGAGTGTCAGAGAGTGTCAGAGAGTGTCAGAGAGTGATAGAGAGAGTCAGAGAGTGTCAGAGAGTGATAGAGAGTGATAGAGAGTGTCAGAGAGTGATAGTGAGTGTCTGAGAGTGTCAGAGAGTGTCAGAGAGTGATAGAGAGTGATAGAGAGTGTCAGAGAGTGTCAGAGAGTGTCAGAGAGTGATAGTGAGTGTCTGAGCGTGTCAGAGAGTGTCAGAGAGTGATAGAGAGTGATAGAGAGTGTCAGAGAGTGTCAGAGAGTGTCAGAGAGTGATAGTGAGTGTCTGAGAGTGTCAGAGAGTGTCAGAGAGTGATAGAGAGTGTCAGAGAGTGTCAGAGAGTGTCAGAGAGTGATAGTGAGTGTCTGAGAGTGTCAGAGAGTGACAGAGAGTGATAGAGAGTGATAGAGAGTGTCAGAGAGTGTCAGAGAGTGATAGTGAGTTTCTGAGAGTGTCAGAGAGTGTCAGAGAGTGTCAGAGAGTGATAGAGAGTGTCAGAGAGTGTCAGAGAGTGATAGAGAGTTATAGAGAGTGTCAGAGAGTGTCAGAGAGTGTCAGAGTGTGATAGAGAGTGATAGAGAGTGTCAGAGAGTGTCAGAGAGTGTCAGAGAGTGATAGTGAGTGTCTGAGAGTGTCAGAGAGAGATAGAGAGTGATAGAGAGTGTCAGAGAGTGTCAGAGAGTGATAGAGAGTGATAGAGAGTGTCAGAGAGTGTCAGAGAGTGTCAGAGAGTGATAGAGAGTGATAGAGAGTGATAGAGAGTGTCAGAGAGTGTCAGAGAGTGTCAGAGAGTGATAGAGAGTGATAGAGAGTTTCAGAGAGTGTCAGACAGTGATAGAGAGTGATAGAGAGTTTCAGAGAGTGTCAGAGAGTGTCTGAGAGTGTCAGAGAGTGATAGAGAGTGATAGAGAGTGTCAGAGAGTGTCAGAGAGTGATAGAGAGTGATAGAGAGTGTCAGAGAGTGTCAGAGAGTGTCAGAGAGTGATAGAGAGTGATAGAGAGTTTCAGAGAGTGTCAGAGAGTGTCTGAGAGTGTCAGAGAGTGACAGTGAGTGTCTGAGAGTGTCAGAGAGTGTCAGAGAGTGATAGAGAGTGATAGAGAGTGTCAGAGAGTGTCAGAGAGTCATAGAGAGTCATAGAGAGTTTCAGAGAGTGTCAGAGAGTGTCTGAGAGTGTCTGAGAGTGTCAGAGAGAGATAGAGAGTGATAGAGAGTGTCAGAGAGTGTCAGAGAGTGATAGAGAGTGATAGAGAGTGTCAGAGAGTGTCAGAGAGTGTCAGAGAGTGATAGAGAGTGATAGAGAGTGATAGAGAGTGTCAGAGAGTGTCAGAGAGTGTCAGAGAGTGATAGAGAGTGATAGAGAGTTTCAGAGAGTGTCAGACAGTGATAGAGAGTGATAGAGAGTTTCAGAGAGTGTCAGAGAGTGTCTGAGAGTGTCAGAGAGTGATAGAGAGTGATAGAGAGTGTCAGAGAGTGTCAGAGAGTGATAGAGAGTGATAGAGAGTGTCAGAGAGTGTCAGAGAGTGTCAGAGAGTGATAGAGAGTGATAGAGAGTTTCAGAGAGTGTCAGAGAGTGATAGAGAGTGATAGAGAGTGATAGAGAGTGATGGAGAGTGTCAGAGAGTGTCAGAGAGGGATAGAGAGTGATAGAATGTGTCAAACAGTGTCAGAGAGTGATAGAGAGTGATAGAGAGTGTCAGAGAGTGTCAGAGAATGTCAGAGAGTGATAGAGAGTGATAGAAGTGTTTCAGAGAGTTTCAGAGAGTGTCAGAGAGTGATAGAGAGTGATAGAGAGTGTGAGAGTGTGTGAGAGAGTGTCAGAGAGTGATAGAGATTGTCAGAGAGTGTCAGAGAGTGATAGAGAGTGATAGAGAGTGTCAGAGAGTGTCAGAGAGTGTCAGAGAGTGATAGAGAGTGTCAGAGAGTGACAGTGAGTGTCTGAGAGTGTCAGAGAGTGTCAGAGTGTGATAGAGAGTGATAGAGAGTGTCAGAGAGTGTCAGAGAGTCATAGAGAGTCATAGAGAGTTTCAGAGTGTGTCAGAGAGTCATAGAGAGTTTCAGAGAGTGTCAGAGAGTGTCTGAGAGTGTCTGAGAGTGTCAGAGAGAGATAGAGAGTGATAGAGAGTGTCAGAGAGTGTCAGAGTGTGATAGAGTTGATAGAGAGTGTCAGAGAGTGTCAGAGAGTGATAGAGAGTGATAGAGAGTGTCAGAGAGTGTCAGAGAGTGATAGTGATTGTCTGAGACAGTCAGAGAGTGATAGAGAGTGTCAGAGAGTGTAAGAGAGTGTCAGAGAGTATCAGAGAGTGATAGAGAGTGATGGAGGGTGTCAGAGAGTGTCAGAGAGTGTCAGAGAGTGTCAGAGAGTGTCAGAGAGTGATAGAGAGTGATAGAGAGTGATAGAGAGTGTCAGAGAGTGTCAGAGAGTGTCAGAGAGTGATAGAGAGTGATAGAGAGTGATCGAGAGTGTCAGAGAGTGTCAGAGAGTGATAGTGAGTGTCTGAGAGTGATAGAGAGTGATAGAGAGTTTCAGAGAGTGGCAGAGAGTGTCTGAGAGTGTCAGAGAGTGATAGAGAGTGACAGAGAGTGTCAGAGAGTGTCAGAGAGTGATAGAGAGTGATAGAGAGTGATAGAGAGTGTCAGAGAGTGTCAGAGAGTGATAGAGAGTGATAGAGAGTGTCAGAGAGTGTCAGAGAGTGTCAGAGAGTGATAGTGAGTGTCTGAGAGTGTCAGAGAGTGATAGAGAGTGATAGAGAGTGTCTGAGAGTGTCAGAGAATGTCAGAGAGTGATAGAGAGTGATAGAAGTGTTTCAGAGAGTTTCAGAGAGTGTCAGAGAGTGATAGAGAGTGATAGAGAGTGTGAGAGTGTGTGAGAGAGTGTCAGAGAGTGATAGAGATTGTCAGAGAGTGTCAGAGAGTGATAGAGAGTGATAGAGAGTGTCAGAGAGTGTCAGAGAGTGTCAGAGAGTGATAGAGAGTGTCAGAGAGTGACAGTGAGTGTCTGAGAGTGTCAGAGAGTGTCAGAGAGTGATAGAGAGTGATAGAGAGTGTCAGAGAGTGTCAGAGAGTCATAGAGAGTCATAGAGAGTTTCAGAGAGTGTCAGAGAGTGTCTGAGAGTGTCTGAGAGTGTCAGAGAGAGATAGAGAGTGATAGAGAGTGTCAGAGAGTGTCAGAGAGTGATAGAGAGTGATAGAGAGTGTCAGAGAGTGTCAGAGAGTGTCAGAGAGTGATAGAGAGTGATAGAGAGTGATAGAGAGTGTCAGAGAGTGTCAGAGAGTGTCAGAGAGTGATAGAGAGTGATAGAGAGTGATAGAGAGTTTCAGAGAGTGTCAGACAGTGATAGAGAGTGATAGAGAGTTTCAGAGAGTGTCAGAGAGTGTCTGAGAGTGTCAGAGAGTGATAGAGAGTGATAGAGAGTGTCAGAGAGTGTCAGAGAGTGATAGAGAGTGATAGAGAGTGTCAGAGAGTGTCAGAGAGTGTCAGAGAGTGATAGAGAGTGATAGAGAGTTTCAGAGAGTGTCAGAGAGTGTCTGAGAGTGTCAGAGAGTGACAGTGAGTGTCTGAGAGTGTCAGAGAGTGTCAGAGAGTGATAGAGAGTGATAGAGAGTGTCAGAGAGTGTCAGAGAGTCATAGAGAGTCATAGAGAGTTTCAGAGAGTGTCAGAGAGAGATAGAGAGTGATAGAGAGTGTCAGAGAGTGTCAGAGAGTGATAGAGAGTGATAGAGAGTGTCAGAGAGTGTCAGAGAGTGTCAGAGAGTGATAGAGAGTGATAGAGAGTGATAGAGAGTGTCAGAGAGTGTCAGAGAATGTCAGAGAGTGATAGAGAGTGATAGAAGTGTTTCAGAGAGTTTCAGAGAGTGTCAGAGAGTGATAGAGAGTGATAGAGAGTGTGAGAGTGTGTGAGAGAGTGTCAGAGAGTGATAGAGATTGTCAGAGAGTGTCAGAGAGTGATAGAGAGTGATAGAGAGTGTCAGAGAGTGTCAGAGAGTGTCAGAGAGTGATAGAGAGTGTCAGAGAGTGTCAGAGAGTGATAGAGAGTGATAGAGAGTGTCAGAGAGTGTCAGAGAGTGTCAGAGAGTGTCAGAGAGTGATAGAGAGTGATAGAGAGTGTCAGAGAGTGTCAGAGAGTGATAGAGAGTCATAGAGAGTTTCAGAGAGTGTCAGAGAGTGTCTGAGAGTGTCTGAGAGTGTCAGAGAGAGATAGAGAGTGATAGAGAGTGTCAGAGAGTGTCAGAGTGTGATAGAGTTGATAGAGAGTGTCAGAGAGTGTCAGAGAGTGATAGAGAGTGATAGAGAGTGTCAGAGAGTGTCAGAGAGTGATAGTGATTGTCTGAGACAGTCAGAGAGTGATAGAGAGTGTCAGAGAGTGTAAGAGAGTGTCAGAGAGTATCAGAGAGTGATAGAGAGTGATGGAGGGTGTCAGAGAGTGTCAGAGAGTGTCAGAGAGTGTCAGAGAGTGTCAGAGAGTGATAGAGAGTGATAGAGAGTGATAGAGAGTGTCAGAGAGTGTCAGAGAGTGTCAGAGAGTGATAGAGAGTGATAGAGAGTGATCGAGAGTGTCAGAGAGTGTCAGAGAGTGATAGTGAGTGTCTGAGAGTGATAGAGAGTGATAGAGAGTTTCAGAGAGTGGCAGAGAGTGTCTGAGAGTGTCAGAGAGTGATAGAGAGTGACAGAGAGTGTCAGAGAGTGTCAGAGAGTGATAGAGAGTGATAGAGAGTGATAGAGAGTGTCAGAGAGTGTCAGAGAGTGATAGAGAGTGATAGAGAGTGTCAGAGAGTGTCAGAGAGTGTCAGAGAGTGATAGTGAGTGTCTGAGAGTGTCAGAGAGTGATAGAGAGTGATAGAGAGTGTCTGAGAGTGTCAGAGAGTGATAGAGAGTGATAGAGAGTGTCAGAGAGTGTCAGAGAGTGTCAGAGAGTGATAGTGAGTTTCTGTGAGTGTCACAGAGTGTCAGAGAGTGATAGAGAGTGTCAGAGAGTGTCAGAGAGTGATAGAGAGTGTCAGAGAGTGTCAGAGAGTGTCAGAGAGTGATAGAGTGTGTCAGAGAGTGTCAGAGAGTGATAGAGAGTTATAGAGAGTGTCAGAGAGTGTCAGAGAGTGTCAGAGAGTGATAGAGAGACTCAGAGAGTGTCAGAGAGTGATAGAGAGTGTCAGAGAGTGATAGTGAGTGTCTGAGAGTGTCAGAGAGTGTCAGAGAGTGATAGAGAGTGATAGAGAGTGTCAGAGAGTGTCAGAGAGTGTCAGAGAGTGATAGTGAGTGTCAGAGAGTGTCAGAGAGTGATAGTGAGTGTCTGAGACTGTCAGAGAGTGATAGAGAGTGATAGAGAGTGTCAGAGAGTGATAGAGAGTGATAGAGAGTGTCAGAGAGTGTCAGAGAGTGTCAGAGAGTGATAGTGAGTTTCTGAGAGTGTCAGAGAGTGTCAGAGAGTGTCAGAGAGTGATAGAGAGTGTCAGAGAGTGTCAGAGAGTGATAGAGAGATATAGAGAGTGTCAGAGAGTGTCAGAGAGTGTCAGAGAGTGATAGAGAGAGATAGAGAGTGTCAGAGAGTGTCCGAGAGGGATTGTGAGTGTCTGAGAGTGTCAGAGAGTGATAGAGAGTGTCAGAGAGTGATAGAGAGTGATAGAGAGTGTCAGAGAGTTTCTGAGAGTGTCAGAGAGTGTCAGAGAGTGATAGAGAGTGTCAGAGAGTGTCAGAGAGTGATAGAGAGTTATAGAGAGTGTCAGAGAGTGTCAGAGAGTGTCAGAGAGTGTCAGAGAGTGATAGAGAGTGATAGAGAGTGTCAGAGAGTGATAGAGAGTGTCAGAGAGTGATAGAGAGTGTCAGAGAGTGTCAGAGAGTGTCAGAGAGGGTCAGAGAGTGTCAGAAAGTGATAGAGAGTGATAGAGAGTTTCAGAGAGTGTCAGAGAGTGTCAGAGAGTGATAGAGAGTGATAGAGAGTGTCAGAGAGTGTCAGAGAGTGATAGAGAGTGATAGAGAGTGTCAGAGAGTGTCAGAGAGTGTCAGAGAGTGATAGAGAGTGATAGAGAGTTTCAGAGAGTGTCTGAGAGTGTCTGAGAGTGTCAGAGAGTGATAGAGAGTGATGGAGAGTGTCAGAGAGGGATAGAGAGTGATAGAGTGTGTCAAACAGTGTCAGAGAGTGATAGAGAGTGATAGAGAGTGTCAGAGAGTGTCAGAGAGTGTCAGAGAGTGATAGAGAGTGATAGAAGTGTTTCAGAGAGTTTCAGAGAGTGTCAGAGAGTGATAGAGAGTGATAGAGAGTGTGAGAGAGTGTGAGAGAGTGTCAGAGAGTGATAGAGATTGTCAGAGAGTGTCAGAGAGTGATAGAGAGTGATAGAGAGTGTCAGAGAGTGTCAGAGAGTGTCAGAGAGTGATAGAGAGTGTCAGAGAGTGTCAGAGAGTGATACAGAGTGATAGAGAGTTATAGAGAGTGTCAGAGAGTGTCAGAGAGTGTCAGAGAGTGATAGAGAGTGATAGAGAGTGTCAGAGAGTGTCAGAGAGTGTCAGAGAGTCATAGAGAGTCATAGAGAGTTTCAGAGAGTGTCAGAGAGTGTCTGAGAGTGTCTGAGAGTGTCAGAGAGAGATAGAGAGTGATAGAGAGTGTCAGAGAGTGTCAGAGTGTGATAGAGTTGATAGAGAGTGTCAGAGAGTGTCAGAGAGTGATAGAGAGTGATAGAGAGTGTCAGAGAGTGTCAGAGAGTGATAGTGATTGTCTGAGACTGTCAGAGAGTGATAGAGAGTGTCAGAGAGTGATAGAGAGTGTCAGAGATTGTCAGAGAGTGATAGAGAGTGATGGAGGGTGTCAGAGAGTGTCAGAGAGTGTCAGAGAGTATCAGAGAGTGATAGAGAGTGATAGAGAGTGATAGAGAGTGTCAGAGAGTGTCAGAGAGTGGCAGAGAGTGATAGTGAGTGTCTGAGAGTGTCAGAGAGTGATAGAGAGTGATAGAGAGTGTCAGAGAGTGTCTGAGAGTGTCAGAGAGGGTCAGAGAGTGATAGAGAGTGTCTGAGAGTGTCAGAGAGTGATAGAGAGTGATAGAGAGTGTCAGAGAGTGTCTGAGAGTGTCAGAGAGTGTCAGAGAGTGATAGAGAGTGATGGAGAGTGTCAGAGAGTGTCAGAGAGGGATAGAGAGTGATAGAGTGCGTCAAACAGTGTCAGAGAGTGATAGAGAGTGATAGAGAGTGTCAGAGAGTGTCAGAGAGTGTCAGAGAGTGATAGAGAGTGATAGAAGTGTTTCAGAGAGTTTCAGAGAGTGTCAGAGAGTGATAGAGAGTGATAGAGAGTGTGAGAGAATGTGAGAGGGTGTCAGAGAGTGATATAGATTGTCAGAGAGTGTCAGAGAGTGATAGAGAGTGTCAGAGAGTGTCAGAGAGTGTCAGAGAGGGTCAGAGAGTGTCAGACAGTGATAGAGAGTGATAGAGAGTTTCAGAGAGTGTCAGAGAGTGTCTGAGAGTGTCAGAGATTGATAGAGAGTGATAGAGAGTGTCAGAGAGTGTCAGAGAGTGATAGAGAGTGATAGAGAGTGTCAGAGAGTGTCAGAGAGTGTCAGAGAGTGATAGAGAGTGATAGAGAGTTTCAGAGAGTGTCTGAGAGTGTCAGAGAGTGTCAGAGAGTGATAGAGAGTGATGGAGAGTGTCAGAGAGTGTCAGAGAGGGATAGAGAGTGATAGAGTGTGTCAAACAGTGTCAGAGAGTGATAGAGAGTGTCAGAGAGTGTCAGAGAGTGTCAGAGAGTGATAGAGAGTGATAGAAGTGTTTCAGAGAGTTTCAGAGAGTGTCAGAGAGTGATAGAGAGTGATAGAGAGTGTGAGAGAGTGTGAGAGAGTGTCAGAGAGTGATAGAGATTGTCAGAGAGTGTCAGAGAGTGATAGAGAGTGATAGAGAGTGTCAGAGAGTGTCAGAGAGTGTCAGAGAGTGATAGAGAGTGTCAGAGAGTGTCAGAGAGTGATAGAGAGTGATAGAGAGTTATAGAGAGTGTCAGAGAGTGTCAGAGAGTGTCAGAGAGTGTCAGAGAGTGATAGAGAGTGATAGAGAGTGTCAGAGAGTGTCAGAGAGTGTCAGAGAGTGATAGAGAGTCATAGAGAGTTTCAGAGAGTGTCAGAGAGTGTCTGAGAGTGTCTGAGAGTGTCAGAGAGAGATAGAGAGTGATAGAGAGTGTCAGAGAGTGTCAGAGTGTGATAGAGAGTGATAGAGAGTGATAGAGAGTGTCAGAGAGTGTCAGAGAGTGTCAGAGAGTGACAGTGAGTGTCTGAGAGTGTCAGAGAGTGATAGAGAGTGATAGAGAGTGTCAGAGAGTGTCTGAGAGTGTCAGAGAGTGTCAGAGAGTGATAGAGAGTGTCTGAGAGTGTCAGAGAGTGATAGAGAGTGTCAGAGAGTGTCTGAGAGTGTCAGAGAGTGTCAGAGAGTGATAGAGAGAGTCAGAGAGTGTCAGAGAGTGATAGAGAGTGATAGAGAGTGTCAGAGAGTGACAGTGAGTGTCTGAGAGTGTCAGAGAGTGTCAGAGAGTGATAGAGAGTGATAGAGAGTGTCAGAGAGTGATAGAGAGTGATAGAGAGTGTCAGAGAGTGTCAGAGAGTGTCAGAGAGTGATAGTGAGTGTCAGAGAGTGTCAGAGAGTGATAGAGAGTGTCTGAGAGTGTCAGAGAGTGATAGAGAGTGTCAGAGAGTGTCTGAGAGTGTCAGAGAGTGTCAGAGAGTGATAGAGAGAGTCAGAGAGTGTCAGAGAGTGATAGAGAGTGATAGGGAGTGTCAGAGAGTGACAGTGAGTGTCTGAGAGTGTCAGAGAGTGTCAGAGAGTGATAGAGAGTGATAAAGAGTGTCAGAGAGTGATAGAGAGTGTCAGAGAGTGATAGTGAGTGTCTGAGAGTGTCAGAGAGTGATAGAGAGGGTCTGAGAGTGTCAGAGAGTGATAGAGAGTGTCAGAGAGTGTCTGAGAGTGTCAGAGAGTGATAGAGAGTGTCAGAGAGTGTCTGAGAGTGTCAGAGAGTGTCAGAGAGTGTCAGAGAGTGATAGAGAGTGATAGAGAGTGATAGAGAGTGTCAGAGAGTGACAGTGAGTGTCTGAGAGTGTCAGAGAGTGTCAGAGAGTGATAGAGAGTGATAGAGAGTGTCAGAGAGTGATAGAGAGTGTCAGAGAGTGATAGTGAGTGTCAGAGAGTGTCAGAGAGTGATAGAGAGTGTCTGAGAGTGTCAGAGAGTGATAGAGAGTGTCAGAGAGTGTCTGAGAGTGTCAGAGAGTGTCAGAGAGTGATAGAGAGAGTCAGAGAGTGTCAGAGAGTGATAGAGAGTGATAGAGAGTGTCAGAGAGTGACAGTGAGTGTCTGAGAGTGTCAGAGAGTGTCAGAGAGTGATAGAGAGTGATAAAGAGTGTCAGAGAGTGATAGAGAGTGTCAGAGAGTGATAGTGAGTGTCTGAGAGTGTCTGAGAGTGTCAGAGAGTGTCAGAGAGTGATAGAGAGAGTCAGAGAGTGTCAGAGAGTGATAGAGAGTGTCTGAGAGTGTCAGAGAGTGATAGAGAGTGTCAGAGAGTGTCTGAGAGTGTCAGAGAGTGTCAGAGAGTGATAGAGAGAGTCAGAGAGTGTCAGAGAGTGATAGAGCGTGATAGAGAGTGTCAGAGAGTGACAGTGAGTGTCTGAGAGTGTCAGAGAGTGTCTGAGAGTGTCAGAGAGTGTCAGAGAGTGATAGAGAGTCATAGAGAGTTTCAGAGAGTGTCAGAGAGTGTCTGAGAGTGTCTGAGAGTGTCAGAGAGAGATAGAGAGTGATAGAGAGTGTCAGAGAGTTTCAGAGTGTGATAGAGTTGATAGAGAGTGTCAGAGAGTGTCAGAGAGTGATAGAGAGTGATAGAGAGTGTCAGAGAGTGTCAGAGAGTGATAGTGATTGTCTGAGACTGTCAGAGAGTGATAGAGAGTGTCAGAGAGTGATAGAGAGTGTCAGAGATTGTCAGAGAGTGATAGAGAGTGATGGAGGGTGTCAGAGAGTGTCAGAGAGTGTCAGAGAGTGTCAGAGAGTGATAGAGAGTGATAGAGAGTGATAGAGAGTGTCAGAGAGTGTCAGAGAGTGTCAGAGAGTGATAGTGAGTGTCTGAGAGTGTCAGAGAGTGATAGAGAGTGATAGAGAGTGTCAGAGAGTGTCTGAGAGTGTCAGAGAGTGTCAGAGAGTGATAGAGAGTGTCTGAGAGTGTCAGAGAGTGATAGAGAGTGTTAGAGAGTGTCAGAGAGTGTCTGAGAGTGTCAGAGAGTGTCAGAGAGTGATAGAGAGTGATGGAGAGTGTCAGAGAGTGTCAGAGAGGGATAGAGAGTGATAGAGTGTGTCAAACAGTGTCAGAGAGTGATAGAGAGTGATAGAGAGTGTCAGAGAGTGTCAGAGAGTGTCAGAGAGTGATAGAGAGTAATAGAAGTGTTTCAGAGAGTTTCAGAGAGTGTCAGAGAGTGATAGAGAGTGATAGAGAGTGTGAGAGAGTGTGAGAGAGTGTCAGAGAGTGATAGAGATTGTCAGAGTGTGTCAGAGAGTGATAGAGAGTGTCAGAGAGTGTCAGAGAGTGTCAGAGAGTGTCTGAGAGTGTCAGAGAGTGATAGAGAGTGATAGAGAGTGTCAGAGAGTGTCAGAGAGTGATAGAGAGTGATAGAGAGTGATAGAGAGTGATAGAGAGTGTCAGAGAGTGTCAGGGAGTGATAGAGAGTGATAGAGAGTTTCAGAGAGTTTCTGAGAGTGTCTGAGAGTGTCAGAGAGTGATAGAGAGTGATGGAGAGTGTCAGAGAGTGTCAGAGAGGGATAGAGAGTGATAGAGAGTGTCAGAGAGTGATAGTGAGTGTCTGAGAGTGTCAGAGAGTGTCAGAGAGTGATAGAGAGTGATAGAGAGTGTCAGAGAGTGATAGAGAGTGTCAGAGAGTGATAGTGAGTGTCTGAGAGTGTCAGAGAGTGTCAGAGAGTGATAGAGAGTGATAGAGAGTGTCAGAGAGTGTCAGAGAGTGTCAGAGAGTGATAGAGAGTCATAGAGAGTTTCAGAGAGTGTCAGAGAGTGTCTGAGAGTGTCTGAGAGTGTCAGAGAGAGATAGAGAGTGATAGAGAGTGTCAGAGAGTGTCAGAGTGTGATAGAGTTGATAGAGAGTGTCAGAGAGTGTCAGAGAGTGATAGAGAGTGTCAGAGAGTGTCAGAGAGTGATAGTGATTGTCTGAGACTGTCAGAGAGTGATAGAGAGTGTCAGAGAGTGATAGAGAGTGTCAGAGATTGTCAGAGAGTGATAGAGAGTGATGGAGGGTGTCAGAGAGTGTCAGAGAGTGTCAGAGAGTGTCAGAGAGTGATAGAGAGTGATAGAGAGTGTCAGAGAGTGTCAGAGAGTGTCAGAGAGTGATAGTGAGTGTCTGAGAGTGTCAGAGAGTGATAGAGAGTGATAGAGAGTGTCAGAGAGTGTCTGAGAGTGTCAGAGAGTGTCAGAGAGTGAGAGAGAGTGTCTGAGAGTGTCAGAGAGTGATAGAGAGTGTCAGAGAGTGTCTGAGAGTGTCAGAGAGTGTCAGAGAGTGATAGAGAGTGATGGAGAGTGTCAGAGAGTGTCAGAGAGGGATAGAGAGTGATAGAGTGTGTCAAACAGTGTCAGAGAGTGATAGAGAGTGATAGAGAGTGTCAGAGAGTGTCAGAGAGTGTCAGAGAGTGATAGAGAGTGATAGAAGTGTTTCAGAGAGTTTCAGAGAGTGTCAGAGAGTGATAGAGAGTGATAGAGAGTGTGAGAGAGTGTGAGAGAGTGTCAGAGAGTGATAGAGATTGTCAGAGAGTGTCAGAGAGTGATAGAGAGTGTCAGAGAGTGTCAGAGAGTGTCAGAGAGGGTCAGAGAGTGTCAGACAGTGATAGAGAGTGATAGAGAGTTTCAGAGAGTGTCAGAGAGTGTCTGAGAGTGTCAGAGAGTGATAGAGAGTGATAGAGAGTGTCAGAGAGTGTCAGAGAGTGATAGAGAGTGATAGAGAGTGTCAGAGAGTGTCAGAGAGTGTCAGAGAGTGATAGAGAGTGATAGAGAGTTTCAGAGAGTGTCTGAGATTGTCTGAGAGTGTCAGAGTGTGATAGAGTTGATAGAGAGTGTCAGAGAGTGTCAGAGAGTGATAGAGAGTGATAGAGAGTGTCAGAGAGTGTCAGAGAGTGATAGTGATTGTCTGAGACTGTCAGAGAGTGATAGAGAGTGTCAGAGAGTGATAGAGATTGTCAGAGATTGTCAGAGAGTGATAGAGAGTGATGGAGGGTGTCAGAGAGTGTCAGAGAGTGTCAGAGAGTGTCAGAGAGTGATAGAGAGTGATAGTGAGTGTCTGAGAGTGTCAGAGAGTGATAGAGAGTGATAGAGAGTGTCAGAGAGTGTCTGAGAGTGTCAGAGAGTGTCAGAGAGTGATAGAGAGTGTCTGAGAGTGTCAGAGAGTGATAGAGAGTTATAGAGAGTGTCAGAGATTGTCTGAGAGTGTCAGAGAGTGTCAGAGAGTGATAGAGAGAGTCAGAGAGTGTCAGAGAGTGATAGAGAGTGATAGAGAGTGATAGAGAGTGATAGTGAGTGTCTGAGAGTGTCAGAGAGTGATAGAGAGTGATAGAGAGTGTCAGAGAGTGTCTGAGAGTGTCAGAGAGTGTCAGAGAGTGATAGAGAGTGTCTGAGAGTGTCAGAGAGTGATAGAGAGTGTCAGAGATTGTCTGAGAGTGTCAGAGAGTGTCAGAGAGTGATAGAGAGAGTCAGAGAGTGTCAGAGAGTGATAGAGAGTGATAGAGAGTGTCAGAGAGTGTCAGAGAGTGTCAGAGAGTGATAGAGAGTGTCTGAGAGTGTCAGAGAGTGATAGAGAGTGATAGAGAGTGTCAGAGATTGTCTGAGAGTGTCAGAGAGTGTCAGAGAGTGATAGAGAGAGTCAGAGAGTGTCAGAGAGTGATAGAGAGTGATAGAGAGTGTCAGAGAGTGATAGTGAGTGTCTGAGAGTGTCAGAGAGTGTCAGAGAGTGATAGAGAGTGATAGAGAGTGTCAGAGAGTGATAGAGAGTGTCAGAGAGTGATAGTGAGTGTCAGAGAGTGATAGTGAGTGTCTGAGAGTGTCAGAGAGTGTCAGAGAGTGATAGAGAGTGATAGAGAGTGTCAGAGAGTGTCAGAGAGTGTCAGAGAGTGATAGTGAGTGTCTGAGAGTGTCAGAGAGTGATAGAGAGTGATAGAGAGTGATAGAGAGTGTCAGAGAGTGATAGAGAGTGATAGAGAGTGTCAGAGAGTGTCAGAGAGTGATAGTGAGTTTCTGTGAGTGTCAGAGAGTGATAGAGAGTGTCAGAGAGTTTCAGAGAGTGATAGAGAGTGATAGAGAGTGTCAGAGAGTGTCAGAGAGTGTCAGAGAGTGATAGAGAGTGTCAGAGAGTGTCAGAGAGTGATAGAGAGTTATAGAGAGTGTCAGAGAGTGTCAGAGAGTGATAGAGAGTGTCTGAGAGTGTCAGAGAGTGATAGAGAGTGATAGAGAGTGTCAGAGAGTGTCTGAGAGTGTCACAGAGTGTCAGAGAGTGATAGAGAGAGTCAGAGAGTGTCAGAGAGTGATAGAGAGTGATAGAGAGTGTCAGAGAGTGACAGTGAGTGTCTGAGAGTGTCAGAGAGTGTCAGAGAGTGATAGAGAGTGATAGAGAGTGTCAGAGAGTGATAGAGAGTGTCAGAGAGTGATAGAGAGTGATAGAGAGTGTCAGAGAGTGTCAGAGAGTGTCAGAGAGTGATAGAGAGTCATAGAGAGTTTCAGAGAGTGTCAGAGAGTGTCTGAGAGTGTCTGAGAGTGTCAGAGAGAGATAGAGAGTGATAGAGAGTGTCAGAGAGTGTCAGAGTGTGATAGAGTTGATAGAGAGTGTCAGAGAGTGTCAGAGAGTGATAGAGAGTGATAGAGAGTGTCAGAGAGTGTCAGAGAGTGATAGTGATTGTCTGAGAATGTCAGAGAGTGATAGAGAGTGTCAGAGAGTGATAGAGAGTGTCAGAGATTGTCAGAGAGTGATAGAGAGTGATGGAGCGTGTCAGAGAGTGTCAGAGAGTGTCAGAGAGTGTCAGAGAGTGATAGAGAGTGATAGAGAGTGATAGAGAGTGTCAGAGAGTGTCAGAGAGTGGTAGTGAGTGTCTGAGAGTGTCAGAGAGTGATAGAGAGTGATAGAGAGTGTCAGAGAGTGTCTGAGAGTGTCAGAGAGTGTCAGAGAGTGATAGAGAGTGTCTGAGAGTGTCAGAGAGTGATAGAGAGTGATAGAGAGTGTCAGAGAGTGTCTGAGAGTGTCTGAGAGTGTCAGAGAGTGATAGAGAGTGATGGAGAGTGTCAGAGAGTGTCAGAGAGGGATAGAGAGTGATAGAGTGTGTCAAACAGTGTCAGAGAGTGATAGAGAGTGATAGAGAGTGTCAGAGAGTGTCAGAGAGTGTCAGAGAGTGATAGAGAGTAATAGAAGTGTTTCAGAGAGTTTCAGAGAGTGTCAGAGAGTGATAGAGAGTGATAGAGAGTGTGAGAGAGTGTGAGAGAGTGTCAGAGAGTGATAGAGATTGTCAGAGAGTGTCAGAGAGTGATAGAGAGTGTCAGAGAGTGTCAGAGAGGGTCAGAGAGTGTCAGACAGTGATAGAGAGTGATAGAGAGTTTCAGAGAGTGTCAGAGAGTGTCTGAGAGTGTCAGAGAGTGATAGAGAGTGATAGAGAGTGTCAGAGAGTGTCAGAGAGTGATAGAGAGTGATAGAGAGTGTCAGCGAGTGTCAGAGAGTGTCAGAGAGTGATAGAGAGTGATAGAGAGTTTCAGAGAGTGTCTGAGAGTGTCTGAGAGTGTCAGAGAGTGATAGAGGGTGATGGAGAGTGTCAGAGAGTGTCAGAGAGGGATAGAGAGTGATAGAGAGTGTCAGAGAGTGTCAGAGAGTGATAGAGAGTGATAGAGAGTGTCAGAGAGTGATAGAGAGTGTCAGAGAGTGATAGTGAGTGTCTGAGAGTGTCAGAGAGTGTCAGAGAGTGACAGAGAGTGATAGAGAGTGTCAGAGAGTGTCAGAGAGTGTCAGAGAGTGATAGAGAGTCATAGAGAGTTTCAGAGAGTGTCAGAGAGTGTCTGAGAGTGTCTGAGAGTGTCAGAGAGAGATAGAGAGTGATAGAGAGTGTCAGAGAGTGTCAGAGTGTGATAGAGTTGATAGAGAGTGTCAGAGAGTGTCAGAGAGTGATAGAGAGTGATAGAGAGTGTCAGAGAGTGTCAGAGAGTGATAGTGATTGTCTGAGACTGTCAGAGAGTGATAGAGAGTGTCAGAGAGTGATAGAGAGTGTCAGAGATTGTCAGAGAGTGATAGAGAGTGATTGAGGGTGTCAGAGAGTGTCAGAGAGTGTCAGAGAGTGTCTGAGAGTGTCAGAGAGTGATAGAGAGTGATAGAGAGTGTCAGAGAGTGTCTGAGAGTGTCAGAGAGTGATAGAGAGTGTCTGAGAGTGTCAGAGAGTGATAGAGAGTGATAGAGAGTGTCAGAGATTGTCTGAGAGTGTCAGAGAGTGTCAGAGAGTGATAGAGAGAGTCAGAGAGTGTCAGAGAGTGATAGAGAGTGATAGAGAGTGTCAGAGAGTGTCAGAGAGTGTCAGAGAGTGATAGAGAGTGTCTGAGAGTGTCAGAGAGTGATAGAGAGTGATAGAGAGTGTCAGAGATTGTCTGAGAGTGTCAGAGAGTGTCAGAGAGTGATAGAGAGAGTCAGAGAGTGTCAGAGAGTGATAGAGAGTGATAGAGAGTGTCAGAGAGTGATAGTGAGTGTCTGAGAGTGTCAGAGAGTGTCAGAGAGTGATAGAGAGTGATAGAGAGTGTCAGAGAGTGATAGAGAGTGTCAGAGAGTGATAGTGAGTGTCTGAGAGTGTCAGAGAGTGTCAGAGAGTGATAGAGAGTGATAGAGAGTGTCAGAGAGTGTCAGAGAGTGTCAGAGAGTGATAGTGAGTGTCTGAGAGTGTCAGAGAGTGATAGAGAGTGATAGAGAGTGATAGAGAGTGTCAGAGAGTGATAGAGAGTGATAGAGAGTGTCAGAGAGTGTCAGAGAGTGATAGTGAGTTTCTGTGAGTGTCAGAGAGTGATAGAGAGTGTCAGAGAGTTTCAGAGAGTGATAGAGAGTGATAGAGAGTGTCAGAGAGTGTCAGAGAGTGTCAGAGAGTGATAGAGAGTGTCAGAGAGTGTCAGAGAGTGATAGAGAGTTATAGAGAGTGTCAGAGAGTGTCAGAGAGTGATAGAGAGTGTCTGAGAGTGTCAGAGAGTGATAGAGAGTGATAGAGAGTGTCAGAGAGTGTCTGAGAGTGTCACAGAGTGTCAGAGAGTGATAGAGAGAGTCAGAGAGTGTCAGAGAGTGATAGAGAGTGATAGAGAGTGTCAGAGAGTGACAGTGAGTGTCTGAGAGTGTCAGAGAGTGTCAGAGAGTGATAGAGAGTGATAGAGAGTGTCAGAGAGTGATAGAGAGTGTCAGAGAGTGATAGAGAGTGATAGAGAGTGTCAGAGAGTGTCAGAGAGTGTCAGAGAGTGATAGAGAGTCATAGAGAGTTTCAGAGAGTGTCAGAGAGTGTCTGAGAGTGTCTGAGAGTGTCAGAGAGAGATAGAGAGTGATAGAGAGTGTCAGAGAGTGTCAGAGTGTGATAGAGTTGATAGAGAGTGTCAGAGAGTGTCAGAGAGTGATAGAGAGTGATAGAGAGTGTCAGAGAGTGTCAGAGAGTGATAGTGATTGTCTGAGACTGTCAGAGAGTGATAGAGAGTGTCAGAGAGTGATAGAGAGTGTCAGAGATTGTCAGAGAGTGATAGAGAGTGATGGAGCGTGTCAGAGAGTGTCAGAGAGTGTCAGAGAGTGTCAGAGAGTGATAGAGAGTGATAGAGAGTGATAGAGAGTGTCAGAGAGTGTCAGAGAGTGGTAGTGAGTGTCTGAGAGTGTCAGAGAGTGATAGAGAGTGATAGAGAGTGTCAGAGAGTGTCTGAGAGTGTCAGAGAGTGTCAGAGAGTGATAGAGAGTGTCTGAGAGTGTCAGAGAGTGATAGAGAGTGATAGAGAGTGTCAGAGAGTGTCTGAGAGTGTCTGAGAGTGTCAGAGAGTGATAGAGAGTGATGGAGAGTGTCAGAGAGTGTCAGAGAGGGATAGAGAGTGATAGAGTGTGTCAAACAGTGTCAGAGAGTGATAGAGAGTGATAGAGAGTGTCAGAGAGTGTCAGAGAGTGTCAGAGAGTGATAGAGAGTAATAGAAGTGTTTCAGAGAGTTTCAGAGAGTGTCAGAGAGTGATAGAGAGTGATAGAGAGTGTGAGAGAGTGTGAGAGAGTGTCAGAGAGTGATAGAGATTGTCAGAGAGTGTCAGAGAGTGATAGAGAGTGTCAGAGAGTGTCAGAGAGTGTCAGAGAGGGTCAGAGAGTGTCAGACAGTGATAGAGAGTGATAGAGAGTTTCAGAGAGTGTCAGAGAGTGTCTGAGAGTGTCAGAGAGTGATAGAGAGTGATAGAGAGTGTCAGAGAGTGTCAGAGAGTGATAGAGAGTGATAGAGAGTGTCAGCGAGTGTCAGAGAGTGTCAGAGAGTGATAGAGAGTGATAGAGAGTTTCAGAGAGTGTCTGAGAGTGTCTGAGAGTGTCAGAGAGTGATAGAGGGTGATGGAGAGTGTCAGAGAGTGTCAGAGAGGGATAGAGAGTGATAGAGAGTGTCAGAGAGTGATAGTGAGTGTCTGAGAGTGTCAGAGAGTGTCAGAGAGTGATAGAGAGTGATAGAGAGTGTCAGAGAGTGATAGAGAGTGTCAGAGAGTGATAGTGAGTGTCTGAGAGTGTCAGAGAGTGTCAGAGAGTGACAGAGAGTGATAGAGAGTGTCAGAGAGTGTCAGAGAGTGTCAGAGAGTGATAGAGAGTCATAGAGAGTTTCAGAGAGTGTCAGAGAGTGTCTGAGAGTGTCTGAGAGTGTCAGAGAGAGATAGAGAGTGATAGAGAGTGTCAGAGAGTGTCAGAGTGTGATAGAGTTGATAGAGAGTGTCAGAGAGTGTCAGAGAGTGATAGAGAGTGATAGAGAGTGTCAGAGAGTGTCAGAGAGTGATAGTGATTGTCTGAGACTGTCAGAGAGTGATAGAGAGTGTCAGAGAGTGATAGAGAGTGTCAGAGATTGTCAGAGAGTGATAGAGAGTGATTGAGGGTGTCAGAGAGTGTCAGAGAGTGTCAGAGAGTGTCAGAGAGTGTCAGAGAGTGATAGAGAGTGATAGAGAGTGTCAGAGAGTGTCAGAGAGTGTCAGAGAGTGATAGTGAGTGTCTGAGAGTGTCAGAGAGTGTCAGAGAGTGTCTGAGAGTGTCAGAGAGTGTCAGAGAGTGATAGAGAGTGTCTGAGAGTGTCAGAGAGTGATAGAGAGTGATAGAGAGTGTCAGAGAGTGTCAGAGAGTGTCAGAGAGTGTCAGAGAGTGATAGAGAGTGATGGAGAGTGTCAGAGAGTGTCAGAGAGGGATAGAGAGTGATAGAGTGTGTCAAACAGTGTCAGAGAGTGATAGAGAGTGATAGAGAGTGTCAGAGAGTGTCAGAGAGTGTCAGAGAGTGATAGAGAGTGATAGAAGTGTTTCAGAGAGTTTCAGAGAGTGTCAGAGAGTGATAGAGAGTGATAGAGAGTGTGAGAGAGTGTGAGAGAGTGTCAGAGAGTGATAGAGATTGTCAGAGAGTGTCAGAGAGTGATAGAGAGTGTCAGAGAGTGTCAGAGAGTGTCAGAGAGGGTCAGAGAGTGTCAGACAGTGATATAGAGTGATAGAGATTTTCAGAGAGTGTCAGAGAGTGTCTGAGAGTGTCAGAGAGTGATAGAGAGTGATAGAGAGTGTCAGAGAGTGTCAAAGAGTGATAGAGAGTGATAGAGAGTGTCAGAGAGTGTCAGAGAGTGTCAGAGAGTGATAGAGAGTGATAGAGAGTTTCAGAGAGTGTCTGAGATTGTCTGAGAGTGTCAGAGAGTGATAGAGAGTGATGGAGAGTGTCAGAGAGTGTCAGAGAGGGATAGAGAGTGATAGAGTGTGTCAAACAGTGTCAGAGAGTGATAGAGAGTGATAGAGAGTGTCAGAGAGTGTCAGAGAGTGTCAGAGAGTGATAGAGAGTGATAGAAGTGTTTCAGAGAGTTTCAGAGAGTGTCAGAGAGTGATAGAGAGTGATAGAGAGTGTGAGAGAGTGTCAGAGAGTGATAGAGATTGTCAGAGAGTGTCAGAGAGTGATAGAGAGTGATAGAGAGTGTCAGAGAGGGTCAGAGAGTGTCAGAGAGTGATAGAGAGTGTCAGAGAGTGTCAGAGAGTGATAGAGAGTGATAGAGAGTTATAGAGAGTTATAGAGAGTGTCAGAGAGTGTCAGAGAGTGTCAGAGAGTGTCAGAGAGTGATAGAGAGTGATAGAGAGTGTCAGAGAGTGTCAGAGAGTGTCAGAGAGTGATAGAGAGTCATAGAGAGTTTCAGAGAGTGTCAGAGAGTGTCTGAGAGTGTCTGAGAGTGTCAGAGAGAGATAGAGAGTGATAGAGAGTGTCAGAGAGTGTCAGAGTGTGATAGAGTTGATAGAGAGTGTCAGAGAGTGTCAGAGAGTGATAGAGAGTGATAGAGAGTGTCAGAGAGTGTCAGAGAGTGATAGTGATTGTCTGAGACTGTCAGAGAGTGATAGAGAGTGTCAGAGAGTGATAGAGAGTGTCAGAGATTGTCAGAGAGTGATAGAGAGTGATGGAGGGTGTCAGAGAGTGTCAGAGAGTGTCAGAGAGTGTCAGAGAGTGATAGAGAGTGATAGAGAGTAATAGAGAGTGTCAGAGAGTGTCAGAGAGTGTCAGAGAGTGATAGTGAGTGTCTGAGAGTGTCAGAGAGTGATAGAGAGTGATAGAGAGTGTCAGAGAGTGTCTGAGAGTGTCAGAGAGTGTCAGAGAGTGATAGAGAGTGTCTGAGAGTGTCAGAGAGTGATAGAGAGTGATAGAGAGTGTCAGAGAGTGTCTGAGAGTGTCAGAGAGTGTCAGAGAGTGATAGAGAGAGTCAGAGAGTGTCAGAGAGTGATAGAGAGTGATAGAGAGTGTCAGAGAGTGATAGTGAGTGTCTGAGAGTGTCAGAGAGTGTCAGAGAGTGATAGAGAGTGAAAGAGAGTGTCAGAGAGTGATAGAGAGTGTCAGAGAGTGATATTGAGTTTCTGAGAGTGTCAGAGAGTGTCAGAGAGTGATAGAGAGTGATAGAGAGTGTCAGAGAGTGTCAGAGAGTGTCAGAGAGTGTCAGAGAGTGATAGTGAGTGTCTGAGAGTGTCAGAGAGTGATAGAGAGTGATAGAGAGTGTCTGAGAGTGTCAGAGAGTGATAGAGAGTGATAGAGAGTGTCAGAGAGTGTCAGAGAGTGATAGTGAGTTTCTGTGAGTGTCAGAGAGTGTCAGAGAGTGTCAGAGAGTGATAGAGAGTGTCAGAGAGTGTCAGAGAGTGATAGAGAGTGATAGAGAGTGTCAGAGAGTGTCAGAGAGTGTCAGAGAGTGATAGAGAGTGTCAGAGAGTGTCAGAGAGTGATAGAGATTTATAGAGAGTGTCAGAGAGTGTCAGAGAGTGTCAGAGAGTGATAGAGAGAGTCAGAGAGTGTCAGAGAGTGATAGAGAGTGATAGAGAGTGTCAGAGAGTGATAGTGAGTGTCTGAGAGTGTCAGAGAGTGTCAGAGAGTGATAGAGAGTGATAGAGAGTGTCAGAGAGTGTCAGAGAGTGATAGTGAGTGTCTGAGAGTGTCAGAGAGTGTCAGAGAGTGATAGAGAGTGATAGAGAGTGTCAGAGAGTGTCAGAGAGTGATAGTGAGTGTCTGAGAGTGTCAGAGAGTGATAGAGAGTGATAGAGAGTGTCAGAGAGTGTCAGAGAGTGTCTGAGAGTGATAGTGAGTGTCTGAGAGTGTCAGAGAGTGACAGAGAGTGATAGAGAGTGATAGAGAGTGTCAGAGAGTGTCAGAGAGTGTCAGAGAGTGATAGTGAGTTTCTGAGAGTGTCAGAGAGTGTCAGAGAGTGATAGAGAGTGTCAGAGATTGTCAGAGAGTGATAGAGAGTGATGGAGGGTGTCAGAGAGTGTCAGAGAGTGTCAGAGAGTGTCAGAGAGTGATAGAGAGTGATAGAGAGTGATAGAGAGTGTCAGAGAGTGTCAGAGAGTGTCAGAGAGTGATAGTGAGTGTCTGAGAGTGTCAGAGAGTGATAGAGAGTGATAGAGAGTGTCAGAGAGTGTCTGAGAGTGTCAGAGAGTGTCAGAGAGTGATAGAGAGTGTCTGAGAGTGTCAGAGAGTGATAGAGAGTGATAGAGAGTGTCAGAGAGTGTCTGAGAGTGTCAGAGAGTGTCAGAGAGTGATAGAGAGAGTCAGAGAGTGTCAGAGAGTGATAGAGAGTGATAGAGAGTGTCAGAGAGTGTCAGAGAGTGTCAGAGAGTGTCAGAGAGTGATAGTGAGTGTCTGAGAGTGTCAGAGAGTGATAGAGAGTGATAGAGAGTGTCTGAGAGTGTCAGAGAGTGATAGAGAGTGATAGAGAGTGTCAGAGAGTGTCAGAGAGTGATAGTGAGTTTCTGTGAGTGTCAGAGAGTGTCAGAGAGTGTCAGAGAGTGATAGAGAGTGTCAGAGAGTGTCAGAGAGTGATAGAGAGTGATAGAGAGTGTCAGAGAGTGTCAGAGAGTGTCAGAGAGTGATAGAGAGTGTCAGAGAGTGTCAGAGAGTGATAGAGATTTATAGAGAGTGTCAGAGAGTGTCAGAGAGTGTCAGAGAGTGATAGAGAGAGTCAGAGAGTGTCAGAGAGTGATAGAGAGTGATAGAGAGTGTCAGAGAGTGATAGTGAGTGTCTGAGAGTGTCAGAGAGTGTCAGAGAGTGATAGAGAGTGATAGAGAGTGTCAGAGAGTGTCAGAGAGTGATAGTGAGTGTCTGAGAGTGTCAGAGAGTGTCAGAGAGTGATAGAGAGTGATAGAGAGTGTCAGAGAGTGTCAGAGAGTGATAGTGAGTGTCTGAGAGTGTCAGAGAGTGATAGAGAGTGATAGAGAGTGTCAGAGAGTGTCAGAGAGTGTCTGAGAGTGATAGTGAGTGTCAGAGAGTGTCAGAGAGTGTCAGAGAGTGATAGAGAGTGATAGAGAGTGATAGAGAGTGTCAGAGAGTGTCAGAGAGTGTCAGAGAGTGATAGTGAGTGTCTGAGAGTGTCAGAGAGTGATAGAGAGTGATAGAGAGTGTCAGAGAGTGTCTGAGAGTGTCAGAGAGTGTTAGAGAGTGATAGAGAGTGTCTGAGAGTGTCAGAGAGTGATAGAGAGTGATAGAGAGTGTCAGAGAGTGTCTGAGAGTGTCAGAGAGTGTCAGAGAGTGATAGAGAGAGTCAGAGAGTGTCAGAGAGTGATAGAGAGTGATAGAGAGTGTCAGAGAGTGATAGTGAATGTCTGAGAGTGTCAGAGAGTGTCAGAGAGTGATAGAGAGTGATAGAGAGTGTCAGAGAGTGATAGAGAGTGTCAGAGAGTGATATTGAGTTTCTGAGAGTGTCAGAGAGTGTCAGAGAGTGATAGACAGTGATAGAGAGTGTCAGAGAGTGTCAGAGAGTGTCAGAGAGTGATAGTGAGTGTCTGAGAGTGTCAGAGAGTGATAGAGAGTGATAGAGAGTGTCTGAGAGTGTCAGAGAGTGATAGAGAGTGATAGAGAGTGTCAGAGAGTGTCAGAGAGTGATAGTGAGTTTCTGTGAGTGTCAGAGAGTGTCAGAGAGTGTCAGAGAGTGATAGAGAGTGTCAGAGAGTGTCAGAGAGTGATAGAGAGTGATAGAGAGTGTCAGAGAGTGTCAGAGAGTGTCAGAGAGTGATAGAGAGTGTCAGAGAGTGTCAGAGAGTGATAGAGATTTATAGAGAGTGTCAGAGAGTGTCAGAGAGTGTCAGAGAGTGATAGAGAGAGTCAGAGAGTGTCAGAGAGTGATAGAGAGTGATAGAGAGTGTCAGAGAGTGATAGTGAGTGTCTGAGAGTGTCAGAGAGTGTCAGAGAGTGATAGAGAGTGATAGAGAGTGTCAGAGAGTGTCAGAGAGTGATAGTGAGTGTCTGAGAGTGTCAGAGAGTGTCAGAGAGTGATAGAGAGTGATAGAGAGTGTCAGAGAGTGTCAGAGAGTGATAGTGAGTGTCTGAGAGTGTCAGAGAGTGATAGAGAGTGATAGAGAGTGTCAGAGAGTGTCAGAGAGCGTCTGAGAGTGATAGTGAGTGTCTGAGAGTGTCAGAGAGTGACAGAGAGTGATAGAGAGTGATAGAGAGTGTCAGAGAGTGTCAGAGAGTGTCAGAGAGTGATAGTGAGTTTCTGAGAGTGTCAGAGAGTGTCAGAGAGTGATAGAGAGTGTCAGAGAGTGTCAGAGAGTGATAGAGAGTTATAGAGAGTGTCAGAGAGTGTCAGAGAGTGTCAGAGTGTGATAGAGAGTGATAGAGAGTGTCAGAGAGTGTCAGAGAGTGTCAGAGAGTGATAGTGAGTGTCTGAGAGTGTCAGAGAGTGATAGAGAGTGTCAGAGAGTGATAGAGAGTGATAGAGAGTGTCAGAGAGTGTCTGAGAGTGTCAGAGAGTGTCAGAGAGTGATAGAGAGTGTCAGAGAGTGTCAGAGAGTGATAGAGAGTTATAGAGAGTGTCAGAGAGTGTCAGAGAGTGATAGAGAGTGATAGAGAGTGTCAGAGAGTGTCTGAGAGTGTCAGAGAGTGTCAGAGAGTGATAGAGAGTGTCTGAGAGTGTCAGAGAGTGATAGAGAGTGATAGAGAGTGTCAGAGAGTGTCTGAGAGTGTCAGAGAGTGTCAGAGAGTGATAGAGAGTGATGGAGAGTGTCAGAGAGTGTCAGAGAGGGATAGAGAGTGATAGAGTGTGTCAAACAGTGTCAGAGAGTGATAGAGAGTGATAGAGAGTGTCAGAGAGTGTCAGAGAGTGTCAGAGAGTGATAGAGAGTGATAGAAGTGTTTCAGAGAGTTTCAGAGAGTGTCAGAGAGTGATAGAGAGTGATAGAGAGTGTGAGAGAGTGTGAGAGAGTGTCAGAGAGTGATAGAGTGTCAGAGAGTGATAGAGATTGTCAGAGAGTGTCAGAGAGTGATAGAGAGTGTCAGAGAGTGTCAGAGAGTGTCAGAGAGGGTCAGAGAGTGTCAGACAGTGATAGAGAGTGATAGAGAGTTTCAGAGAGTGTCAGAGAGTGTCTGAGAGTGTCAGAGAGTGATAGAGAGTGATAGAGAGTGTCAGAGAGTGTCAGAGAGTGTCAGAGAGTGATAGAGAGTGATAGAGAGTTTCAGAGAGTGTCTGAGAGTGTCTGAGAGTGTCAGAGAGTGATAGAGAGTGATGGAGAGTGTCAGAGAGTGTCAGAGAGTGTCAGAGAGGGATAGAGAGTGATAGAGTGTGTCAAACAGTGTCAGAGAGTGATAGAGAGTGATAGAGAGTGTCAGAGAGTGTCAGAGAGTGTCAGAGAGTGATAGAGAGTGATAGAGAGTGTTTCAGAGAGTTTCAGAGAGTGTCAGAGAGTGATAGAGAGTGATAGAGAGTGTGAGAGAGTGTGAGAGAGTGTCAGAGAGTGATAGAGATTGTCAGAGAGTGTCAGAGAGTGATAGAGAGTGATAGAGAGTGTCAGAGAGTGTCAGAGAGTGTCAGAGAGTGATAGAGAGTGTCAGAGAGTGTCAGAGAGTGATAGAGAGTGATAGAGAGTTATAGAGAGTTATAGAGAGTGTCAGAGAGTGTCAGAGAGTGTCAGAGAGTGTCAGAGAGTGATAGAGAGTGATAGAGAGTGTCAGAGAGTGTCAGAGAGTGTCAGAGAGTGATAGAGAGTCATAGAGAGTTTCAGAGAGTGTCAGAGAGTGTCTGAGAGTGTCTGAGAGTGTCAGAGAGATATAGAGAGTGATAGAGAGTGTCAGAGAGTGTCAGAGTGTGATAGAGAGTGATAGAGAGTGTCAGAGAGTGTCAGAGAGTGATAGTGATTGTCTGAGACTGTCAGAGAGTGATAGAGAGTGTCAGAGAGTGATAGAGAGTGTCAGAGATTGTCAGAGAGTGATAGAGAGTGATGGAGGGTGTCAGAGAGTGTCAGAGAGTGTCAGAGAGTGTCAGAGAGTGATAGAGAGTGATAGAGAGTGATAGAGAGTGTCAGAGAGTGTCAGAGAGTGTCAGAGAGTGATAGTGAGTGTCTGAGAGTGTCAGAGAGTGATAGAGAGTGATAGAGAGTGTCAGAGAGTGTCTGAGAGTGTCAGAGAGTGTCAGAGAGTGATAGAGAGCGTCTGAGAGTGTCAGAGAGTGATAGAGAGTGGTAGAGAGTGTCAGAGAGTGTCTGAGAGTGTCAGAGAGTGTCAGAGAGTGATAGAGAGAGTCAGAGAGTGTCAGAGAGTGATAGAGAGTGTCAGAGAGATATAGAGAGTGATAGAGAGTGTCAGAGAGTGTCAGAGTGTGATAGAGTTGATAGAGAGTGTCAGAGAGTGTCAGAGAGTGATAGAGAGTGATAGAGAGTGTCAGAGAGTGTCAGAGAGTGATAGTGATTGTCTGAGACTGTCAGAGAGTGATAGAGAGTGTCAGAGAGTGATAGAGAGTGTCAGAGATTGTCAGAGAGTGATAGAGAGTGATGGAGGGTGTCAGAGAGTGTCAGAGAGTGTCAGAGAGTGTCAGAGAGTGATAGAGAGTGATAGAGAGTGATAGAGAGTGTCAGAGAGTGTCAGAGAGTGTCAGAGAGTGATAGTGAGTGTCTGAGAGTGTCAGAGAGTGATAGAGAGTGATAGAGAGTGTCAGAGAGTGTCTGAGAGTGTCAGAGAGTGTCAGAGAGTGATAGAGAGTGTCTGAGAGTGTCAGAGAGTGATAGAGAGTGGTAGAGAGTGTCAGAGAGTGTCTGAGAGTGTCAGAGAGTGTCAGAGAGTGATAGAGAGAGTCAGAGAGTGTCAGAGAGTGATAGAGAGTGATAGAGAGTGTCAGAGAGTGATAGTGAGTGTCTGAGAGTGTCAGAGAGTGTCAGAGAGTGATAGAGAGTGATAGAGAGTGTCAGAGAGTGATAGAGAGTGTCAGAGAGTGATAGTGAGTGTCTGAGAGTGTCAGAGAGTGTCAGAGAGTGATAGAGAGTGATAGAGAGTGTCAGAGAGTGTCAGAGAGTGTCAGAGAGTGATAGTGAGTGTCTGAGAGTGTCAGAGAGTGATAGAGAGTGATAGAGAGTGTCTGAGAGTGTCAGAGAGTGATAGAGAGTGATAGAGAGTGTCAGAGAGTGTCAGAGAGTGATAGTGAGTTTCTGTGAGTGTCAGAGAGTGTCAGAGAGTGTCAGAGAGTGATAGAGAGTGTCAGAGAGTGTCAGAGAGTGATAGAGAGTGATAGAGAGTGTCAGAGAGTGCCAGAGAGTGTCAGAGAGTGATAGAGAGTGTCAGAGAGTGTCAGAGAGTGATAGAGTGTTATAGAGAGTGTCAGAGAGTGTCAGAGAGTGTCAGAGAGTGTCAGAGAGTGATAGTGAGTGTCTGAGAGTGTCAGAGAGTGTCAGAGAGTGATAGAGAGTGATAGAGAGTGTCAGAGAGTGTCAGAGAGTGTCAGAGAGTGATAGTGAGTGTCTGAGAGTGTCAGAGAGTGTCAGAGAGTGTTAGAGAGTGATAGAGAGTGTCAGAGAGTGTCAGAGAGTGTTAGTGAGTGTCTGAGAGTGTCAGAGAGTGATAGAGAGTGATAGAGAGTGTCAGAGAGTGTCAGAGAGTGTCTGAGAGTGATAGTGAGTGTCTGAGAGTGTCAGAGAGTGACAGAGAGTGATAGAGAGTGATAGAGAGTGTCAGAGAGTGTCAGAGAGTGTCAGAGAGTGATAGTGAGTTTCTGAGAGTGTCAGAGAGTGTCAGAGAGTGTCAGAGAGTGATATAGAGTGTCAGAGAGTGTCAGAGAGTGATAGAGAGTTATAGAGAGTGTCAGAGAGTGTCAGAGAGTGTCAGAGTGTGGTAGAGAGTGATAGAGAGTGTCAGAGAATGTCAGAGAGTGTCAGAGAGTGATAGTGAGTGTCTGAGAGTGTCAGAGAGTGATAGAGAGTGTCAGAGAGTGATAGAGAGTGATAGAGAGTGTCAGAGAGTGTCAGAGAGTGTCAGAGAGTGATAGAGAGTGTCAGAGAGTGTCAGAGAGTGATAGAGAGTTATAGAGAGTGTCAGAGAGTGTCAGAGAGTGTCAGAGAGTGATAGAGAGTGATAGAGAGTGTCTGAGAGTGTCAGAGAGTGTCAGAGAGTGATAGAGAGTGTCAGAGAGTGTCAGAGAGTGATAGAGAGTTATAGAGAGTGTCAGAGAGTGTCAGAGAGTGTCAGAGAGTGATAGAGAGTGATAGAGAGTGTCAGAGAGTGTCAGAGAGTGATAGAGAGTGTCAGAGAGTGTCAGAGAGTGTCAGAGAGTGATAGAGAGTGTCAGAGAGTCTCAGAGAGTGTCAGAGAGGGTCAGAGAGTGTCAGACAGTGATAGAGAGTGATAGAGAGTTTCAGAGAGTGTCAGAGAGTGTCTGAGAGTGTCAGAGAGTGATAGAGAGTGATAGAGAGTGTCAGAGAGTGTCTGAGAGTGTCTGAGAGTGTCAGAGAGTGATAGAGAGTGATGGATAGTGTCAGAGAGTGTCAGAGAGGGATAGAGAGTGATAGAGTGTGTCAAACAGTGTCAGAGAGTGATAGAGAGTGATAGAGAGTGTCAGAGAGTGTCAGAGAGTGATAGAGAGTGATAGAAGTGTTTCAGAGAGTTTCAGAGAGTGTCAGAGAGTGATAGAGAGTGATAGAGATTGTGAGAGAGTGTGAGAGAGTGTCAGAGAGTGATAGAGATTGTCAGAGAGTGTCAGAGAGTGATAGAGAGTGATAGAGAGTGTCAGAGAGTGTCAGAGAGTGTCAGAGAGTGATAGAGAGTGTCAGAGAGTGTCAGAGAGTGATAGAGAGTGATAGAGAGTTATAGAGAGTGTCAGAGAGTGTCAGAGAGTGTCAGAGAGTGTCAGAGAGTGATCGAGAGTGATAGAGAGTGTCAGAGAGTGTCAGAGAGTGTCAGAGGGTGATAGAGAGTCATAGAGAGTTTCAGAGAGTGTCAGTGAGTGTCTGAGAGTGTCTGAGAGTGTCAGAGAGAGTTAGAGAGTGATAGAGAGTGTCAGAGAGTGTCAGAGTGTGATAGAGTTGATAGAGAGTGTCAGAGAGTGTCAGAGAGTGATAGAGAGTGATAGAGAGTGTCAGAGAGTGTCAGAGAGTGATAGTGATTGTCTGAGACTGTCAGAGAGTGATAGAGAGTGTCAGAGAGTGTAAGAGAGTGTCAGAGAGTGTCAGAGAGTGATAGAGAGAGATGGAGGGTGTCAGAGAGTGTCAGAGAGTGTCAGAGAGTGTCAGAGAGTGTCAGAGAGTGATAGAGAGTGATAGAGAGTGATAGAGAGTGTCATAGAGTGTCAGAGAGTGTCAGAGAGTGATAGAGAGTGATAGAGAGTGATTGAGAGTGCCAGAGAGTGTCAGAGAGTGATAGTGAGTGTCTGAGAGTGATAGAGAGTGATAGAGAGTTTCAGAGAGTGGCAGAGAGTGTCTGAGAGTGTCAGAGAGTGATAGAGAGTGACAGAGAGTGTCAGAGAGTGTCAGAGAGTGATAGAGAGTGATAGAGAGTGATAGAGAGTGTCAGAGAGTGTCAGAGAGTGATAGAGAGTGATAGAGAGTGTCAGAGAGTGTCAGAGAGTGTCAGAGAGTGTCAGAGAGTGATAGAGAGTGAGAGAGTGATCGAGAGTGATAGTGAGTGTCTGAGAGTGATAGAGAGTGATAGAGAGTTTCAGAGAGTGGCAGAGAGTGTCTGAGAGTGTCAGAGAGTGATAGAGAGTGTCAGAGAGTGTCAGAGAGTGTCAGAGAGTGATAGAGAGTGATAGAGAGTGATAGAGAGTGTCAGAGAGTGTCAGAGAGTGATAGAGAGTGATAGAGAGTGTCAGAGAGTGTCAGAGAGTGTCAGAGAGTGATAGAGAGTGTCAGAGAGTGTCAGAGAGTGTCAGAGAGTGATAGAGAGTGATAGAGAGTGATAGAGAGTGTCAGAGAGTGTCAGAGAGTGATAGAGAGTGATAGAGAGTGTCAGAGAGTGTCAGAGAGTGTCAGAGAGTGATAGTGAGTGTCTGAGAGTGTCAGAGAGTGATAGAGAGTGATAGAGAGTGTCTGAGAGTGTCAGAGAGTGATAGAGAGTGATAGAGAGTGTCAGAGAGTGTCAGAGAGTGTCAGAGAGTGATAGTGAGTTTCTGTGAGTGTCAGAGAGTGTCAGAGAGTGTCAGAGAGTGATAGAGAGTGTCAGAGAGTGTCAGAGAGTGATAGAGAGTGATAGAGAGTGTCAGAGAGTGTCAGAGAGTGTCAGAGAGTGATAGAGAGTGTCAGAGAGTGTCAGAGAGTGATAGAGAGTTATAGTGAGTGTCAGAGAGTGTCAGAGAGTGTCAGAGAGTGATAGAGAGAGTCAGAGAGTGTCAGAGAGTGATAGAGAGTGATAGAGAGTGTCAGAGAGTGATAGTGAGTGTCTGAGAGTGTCAGAGAGTGTCAGAGAGTGATAGAGAGTGATAGAGAGTGTCAGAGAGTGTCAGAGAGTGTCAGAGAGTGATAGTGAGTGTCTGAGAGTGTCAGAGAGTGTCAGAGAGTGATAGAGAGTGATAGAGAGTGTCAGAGAGTGTCAGAGAGTGTCAGAGAGTGATAGTGAGTGTCTGAGAGTGTCAGCGAGTGTCAGAGAGTGATAGAGAGTGATAGAGAGTGTCAGAGAGTGTCAGAGAGTGATAGTGAGTGTCTGAGAGTGTCAGAGAGTGATAGAGAGTGTCAGAGAGTGTCAGAGAGTGTCAGAGAGTGTCAGAGAGTGATAGTGAGTGTCTGAGAGTGTCAGAGAGTGACAGAGAGTGATAGAGAGTGATAGAGAGTGTCAGAGAGTGTCAGAGAGTGTCAGAGAGTGATAGTGAGTTTCTGAGAGTGTCAGAAGGTGTCAGAGAGTGTCAGAGAGTGATAGAGAGTGTCAGAGAGTGTCAGAGAGTGATAGAGAGTTATAGAGAGTGTCAGAGAGTGTCAGAGAGTGTCAGAGAGTGATAGAGAGTGATAGAGAGTGTCAGAGAGTGTCAGAGAGTGTCAGAGAGTGATAGTGAGTGTCTGAGAGTGTCAGAGAGTGATAGAGAGTGTCAGAGAGTGATAGAGAGTGATAGAGAGTGTCAGAGAGTGTCTGAGAGTGTCAGAGAGTGTCAGAGAGTGATAGAGAGTGTCAGAGAGTGTCAGAGAGTGATAGAGAGTTATAGAGAGTGTCAGAGAGTGTCAGAGAGTGTCAGAGAGTGTCAGAGAGTGATACAGAGTGATAGAGAGTGTCAGAGAGTGTCAGAGAGTGATAGAGAGTGTCAGAGAGTGTCAGAGAGTGTCAGAGAGGGTCAGAGAGTGTCAGACAGTGATAGAGAGTGATAGAGAGTTTCAGAGAGTGTCAGAGAGTGTTTGAGAGTGTCAGAGAGTGATAGAGAGTGATAGAGAGTGTCAGAGAGTGTCAGAGAGTGATGGAGAGTGATAGAGAGTGTCAGAGAGTGTCTGAGAGTGTCTGAGAGTGTCAGAGAGTGTCAGAGAGTGATAGAGAGTGATGGAGAGTGTCAGAGAGTGTCAGAGAGGGATAGAGAGTGATAGAGTGTGTCAAACAATGTCAGAGAGTGATAGAGAGTGATAGAGAGTGTCAGAGAGTGTCAGAGAGTGTCAGAGAGTGATAGAGAGTGTCAGAGAGTGTCAGAGAGTGATAGAGAGTGATAGAGAGTTATAGAGAGTGTCAGAGAGTGTCAGAGAGTGTCAGAGAGTGTCAGAGAGTGATAGAGAGTGATAGAGAGTGTCAGAGAGTGTCAGAGAGTGTCAGAGAGTGTCAGAGAGTGATAGAGAGTCATAGAGAGTTTCAGAGAGTGTCAGAGAGTGTCTGAGAGTGTCTGAGAGTGTCAGAGAGAGATAGAGAGTGATAGAGAGTGTCAGAGAGTGTCAGAGTGTGATAGAGTTGATAGAGAGTGTCAGAGAGTGTCAGAGAGTGATAGAGAGTGATAGAGAGTGTCAGAGAGTGTCAGAGAGTGATAGTGATTGTCTGAGACTGTCAGAGAGTGATAGAGAGTGTCAGAGAGTGTAAGAGAGTGTCAGAGAGTGATAGAGAGTGATGGAGGGTGTCAGAGAGTGTCAGAGAGTGTCAGAGAGTGTCAGAGAGTGATAGAGAGTGATAGAGAGTGATAGAGAGTGATAGAGAGTGTCAGAGAGTGTCAGAGAGTGTCAGAGAGTGATAGAGAGTGATAGAGAGTGATCGAGAGTGTCAGAGAGTGTCAGAGAGTGATAGTGAGTGTCTGAGAGTGATAGAGAGTGATAGAGAGTTTCCGAGAGTGGCAGAGAGTGTCTGAGAGTGTCAGAGAGTGATAGAGAGTGACAGCGAGTGTCAGAGAGTGTCAGAGAGTGATAGAGAGTGATAGAGAGTGATAGAGAGTGTCAGAGAGTGTCAGAGAGTGATAGTGAGTGTCTGAGAGTGTCAGAGAGTGATAGAGAGAGATAGAGAGTGATAGAGAGATTCAGAGAGGGTCAGAGAGTGATAGTGAGTGTCTGAGAGTGTCAGAGAGTGTCAGAGAGTGATAGAGAGTGTCAGATAGTGTCAGAGAGTGTCTGAGAGTGTCAGAGAGTGATAGAGAGTGTCAGAGAGTGTCAGGGAGTGTCAGAGAGTGTCAGAGAGTGATAGAGAGTGCCAGAGAGTGTCTGAGAGTGTCAGAGAGTGATAGAGAGTGATAGAGAGTGTCAGAGAGTGTCAGAGAGTGATAGAGAGTGTCAGAGAGTGTCAGAGATTGTCAGAGAGTGTCAGAGAGCGATAGAGAGTGATAGAGAGATTCAGAGAGTGTCAGAGAGTGTCTGAGAGTGTCAGAGAGTGATAGAGAGTGTCAGAGAGTGTCAGAGAGTGATAGAGAGTGATAGAGGGTGATAGAGAGTGTCAGAGAGTGTCAGAGTGTGATAGTGAGTGTCTGAGAGTGATAGAGAGTGATAGAGAGTTTCAGAGAGTGGCAGAGAGTGTCTGAGAGTGTCAGAGAGTGATAGAGAGTGATAGAGAGTGTCAGAGAGTGTCAGAGAGTGATAGAGAGTGATAGAGAGTGTCAGAGAGTGTCAGAGAGAGTCAGAGAGTGATAGAGAGTGTGAGAGAGTGATAGAGTGTCTGAGAGTGTCAGAGAGTGATAGAGAGTGATAGAGAGTGTCAGAGAGTGTCTGAGAGAGTGATAGAGAGTGTCAGAGAGTGTCAGAGAGTGATTGAGAGTGATAGAGAGTGTCAGAGAGTGTCAGAGAGTGTCAGAGAGTGATAGCGAGTGTCTGAGAGTGTCAGAGATTGTCAGAGAGTGTCTGAGAGTGTCAGAGAGTGATAGTAAGTGTCTGAGAGTGTCAGAGAGTGTCAGAGAGTGATAGAGAGTGATAGAGAGTGTCTGAGAGTGTCAGAGAGTGATAGAGAGTGATAGAGAGTGTCAGAGAGTGTCAGAGAGTGATAGAGAGTGTCTGAGAGTGTCAGAGAGTGATAGTAAGTGTCTGAGAGTGTCAGAGAGTGTCAGAGAGTGATAGAGAGTGATAGAGAGTGTCTGAGAGTGTCAGAGAGTGATAGAGAGTGATACAGAGTGTCAGAGAGTGTCAGAGAGTGATAGAGAGTGTCTGAGAGTGTCAGAGAGTGATACTGAGTGTCTGAGAGTGTCAGAGAGTGTCAGAGAGTGATACTGAGTGTCTGAGAGTGTCAGAGAGTGTCAGAGAGTGATAGGGAGTGTCTGAGAGTGTCAGAGAGTGTCAGAGAGTGATAGTGAGTGTCTGAGAGTGTCAGAGAGTGTCAGAGAGTGATAGAGAGTGTTAGAGAGTGTCAGAGAGTGTCAGAGAGTGATAGAGAGTTTCAGAGAGTGTCAGAGAGTGATAGTGAGTGATAGAGAGTGATAGAGAGTGTCAGAGAGTGTCAGAGAGTGATAGAGAGTGATAGAGAGTTTCAGAGAGTGTCAGAGAGTGATAGTGAGTGTCTGAGAGTGTCAGAGAGTGTCAGAGAGTGTCTGAGAGTGTCAGAGAGTTACTGAAGAGAGTCAGAGAGTGTCAGAGAGTGATAGAGAGTGTCAGAGAGTGTCAGAGAGTGATAGAGAGTGATAGAGAGTTTCAGAGAGTTTCAGAGATTGTCTGAGAGTGTCAGAGAGTGATAGAGAGTGATAGAGAGTGTCAGAGAGTGTCAGAGAGTGTCAGAGAGTGTCAGAGAGTGATAGAGATTTTCTGAGAATGTCAGAGAGTGATAGAGAGTGATAGAGAGTGTCAGAGAGTGTCAGAGAGTGTCAGAGAGTGTCAAAGAGTGATAGAGAGTGATAGAGAGTGTCAGAGAGTGTCAGAGAGTGTCAGAGAGTGATAGAGAGTCATAGAGAGTGTCAGAGAGTGTCAGAGAGTGTCAGAGAGTGATAGAGAGTGATAGAGAGTGTCTGAGAGTGTCAGAGAGTGTCAGAGAGTGATAGAGAGTGTCAGAGAGTGTCAGAGAGTGATAGAGAGTTATAGAGAGTGTCAGAGAGTGTCAGAGAGTGTCAGAGAGTGATAGAGAGTGATAGAGAGTGTCAGAGAGTGTCAGAGAGTGATAGAGAGTGTCAGAGAGTGTCAGAGAGTGTCAGAGAGTGATAGAGAGTGTCAGAGAGTGTCAGAGAGTGTCAGAGAGGGTCAGAGAGTGTCAGACAGTGATAGAGAGTGATAGAGAGTTTCAGAGAGTGTCAGAGAGTGTCTGAGAGTGTCAGAGAGTGATAGAGAGTGATAGAGAGTGTCAGAGAGTGTCTGAGAGTGTCTGAGAGTGTCAGAGAGTGATAGAGAGTGATGGAGAGTGTCAGAGAGTGTCAGAGAGGGATAGAGAGTGATAGAGTGTGTCAAACAGTGTCAGAGAGTGATGGAGAGTGTCAGAGAGTGTCAGAGAGGGATAGAGAGTGATAGAGTGTGTCAAACAGTGTCAGAGAGTGATAGAGAGTGATAGAGAGTGTCAGAGAGTGTCAGAGAGTGTCAGAGAGTGATAGAGAGTGATAGAAGTGTTTCAGAGAGTTTCAGAGAGTGTCAGAGAGTGATAGAGAGTGATAGAGAGTGTGAGAGAGTGTGAGAGAGTGTCAGAGAGTGATAGAGATTGTCAGAGAGTGTCAGAGAGGGATAGAGAGTGATAGAGTGTGTCAAACAGTGTCAGAGAGTGATGGAGAGTGTCAGAGAGTGTCAGAGAGGGATAGAGAGTGATAGAGTGTGTCAAACAGTGTCAGAGAGTGATAGAGAGTGATAGAGAGTGTCAGAGAGTGTCAGAGAGTGATAGAGAGTGATAGAAGTGTTTCAGAGAGTTTCAGAGAGTGTCAGAGAGTGATAGAGAGTGATAGAGAGTGTGAGAGAGTGTGAGAGAGTGTCAGAGAGTGATAGAGATTGTCAGAGAGTGTCAGAGAGTGATAGAGAGTGATAGAGAGTGTCAGAGAGTGTCAGAGAGTGTCAGAGAGTGATAGAGAGTGTCAGAGAGTGTCAGAGAGTGATAGAGAGTGATAGAGAGTTATAGAGAGTGTCAGAGAGTGTCAGAGAGTGTCAGAGAGTGTCAGAGAGTGATCGAGAGTGATAGAGAGTGTCAGAGAGTGTCAGAGAGTTTCAGAGGGTGATAGAGAGTCATAGAGAGTTTCAGAGAGTGTCAGTGAGTGTCTGAGAGTGTCTGAGAGTGTCAGAGAGAGTTAGAGAGTGATAGAGAGTGTCAGAGAGTGTCAGAGTGTGATAGAGTTGATAGAGAGTGTCAGAGAGTGTCAGAGAGTGATAGAGAGTGATAGAGAGTGTCAGAGAGTGTCAGAGAGTGATAGTGATTGTCTGAGACTGTCAGAGAGTGATAGAGAGTGTCAGAGAGTGTAAGAGAGTGTCAGAGAGTGTCAGAGAGTGATAGAGAGAGATGGAGGGTGTCAGAGAGTGTCAGAGAGTGTCAGAGAGTGTCAGAGAGTGATAGAGAGTGATAGAGAGTGATAGAGAGTGTCATAGAGTGTCAGAGAGTGTCAGAGAGTGATAGAGAGTGATAGAGAGTGATTGAGAGTGCCAGAGAGTGTCAGAGAGTGATAGTGAGTGTCTGAGAGTGATAGAGAGTGATAGAGAGTTTCAGAGAGTGGCAGAGAGTGTCTGAGAGTGTCAGAGAGTGATAGAGAGTGACAGAGAGTGTCAGAGAGTGTCAGAGAGTGATAGAGAGTGATAGAGAGTGATAGAGAGTGTCAGAGAGTGTCAGAGAGTGATAGAGAGTGATAGAGAGTGTCAGAGAGTGTCAGAGAGTGTCAGAGAGTGTCAGAGAGTGATAGAGAGTGATATAGAGTGATTGAGAGTGATAGTGAGTGTCAGAGAGTGATAGTGAGTGTCTGAGAGTGATAGAGAGTGATAGAGAGTTTCAGAGAGTGGCAGAGAGTGTCTGAGAGTGTCAGAGAGTGATAGAGAGTGTCAGAGAGTGTCAGAGAGTGTCAGAGAGTGATAGAGAGTGATAGAGAGTGATAGAGAGTGTCAGAGAGTGTCAGAGAGTGATAGAGAGTGATAGAGAGTGTCAGAGAGTGTCAGAGAGTGTCAGAGAGTGATAGTGAGTGTCTGAGAGTGTCAGAGAGTGATAGAGAGTGATAGAGAGTGTCTGAGAGTGTCAGAGAGTGATAGAGAGTGATAGAGAGTGTCAGAGAGTGTCAGAGAGTGTCAGAGAGTGATAGTGAGTTTCTGTGAGTGTCAGAGAGTGTCAGAGAGTGTCAGAGAGTGATAGAGAGTGTCAGAGAGTGTCAGAGAGTGATAGAGAGTGATAGAGAGTGTCAGAGAGTGTCAGAGAGTGTCAGAGAGTGATAGAGAGTGTCAGAGAGTGTCAGAGAGTGATAGAGAGTTATAGTGAGTGTCAGAGAGTGTCAGAGAGTGATAGAGAGAGTCAGAGAGTGTCAGAGAGTGATAGAGAGTGATAGAGAGTGTCAGAGAGTGATAGTGAGTGTCTGAGAGTGTCAGAGAGTGATAGAGAGTGATAGAGAGTGTCAGAGAGTGTCAGAGAGTGTCAGAGAGTGATAGTGAGTGTCTGAGAGTGTCAGAGAGTGATAGAGAGTGATAGAGAGTGTCAGAGAGTGTCAGAGAGTGTCAGAGAGTGATAGTGAGTGTCTGAGAGTGTCAGAGAGTGTCAGAGAGTGATAGAGAGTGATAGAGAGTGTCAGAGAGTGTCAGAGAGTGTCAGAGAGTGATAGTGAGTGCCTGAGAGTGTCAGCGAGTGTCAGAGAGTGATAGAGAGTGATAGAGAGTGTCAGAGAGTGTCAGAGAGTGATAGTGAGTGTCTGAGAGTGTCAGAGAGTGATAGAGAGTGATAGAGAGTGTCAGAGAGTGTCAGAGAGTGTCAGAGAGTGATAGTGAGTGTCTGAGAGTGTCAGAGAGTGACAGAGAGTGATAGAGAGTGATAGAGAGTGTCAGAGAGTGTCAGAGAGTGTCAGAGAGTGATAGTGAGTTTCTGAGAGTGTCAGAAGGTGTCAGAGAGTGTCAGAGAGTGATAGAGAGTGTCAGAGAGTGTCAGAGAGTGATAGAGAGTTATAGAGAGTGTCAGAGAGTGTCAGAGAGTGTCAGAGAGTGATAGAGAGTGATAGAGAGTGTCAGAGAGTGTCAGAGAGTGTCAGAGAGTGATAGCGAGTGTCTGAGAGTGTCAGAGAGTGATAGAGAGTGTCAGAGAGTGTCAGAGAGTGATAGAGAGTGATAGAGAGTGTCAGAGAGTTTCTGAGAGAGTGATAGAGAGTGTCAGAGAGTGTCAGAGAGTGATAGCGAGTGTCTGAGAGTGTCAGAGATTGTCAGAGAGTGTCTGAGAGTGTCAGAGAGTGATAGTAAGTGTCTGAGAGTGTCAGAGAGTGTCAGAGAGTGATAGAGAGTGATAGAGAGTGTCTGAGAGTGTCAGAGAGTGATAGAGAGTGATAGAGAGTGTCAGAGAGTGTCAGAGAGTGATAGTGAGTGTCTGAGAGTGTCAGAGAGTGTCAGAGAGTGATAGTGAGTGTCTGAGAGTGTCAGAGAGTGTCAGAGAGTGATAGTGAAAGTCTGAGAGAGTCAGAGAGTGTCAGAGAGTGATAGTGAGTGTCTGAGAGTGTCAGAGAGTTTCAGAGAGTGATAGAGAGTGATAGAGAGTGTCAGAGAGTGTCAGAGAGTGTCAGAGAGTGATAGAGAGTTTCAGAGAGTGTCTGAGAGTGTCAGAGAGTGATAGAGAGTGATAGAGAGTGTCAGAGAGTGTCTGAGAGTGTCAGAGAGTGTCAGAGAGTGATAGTGAGTGTCTGAGAGTGTCAGAGAGTGTCAGAGAGTGATAGAGAGTGTCTGAGAGTGTCAGAGAGTGTCAGAGAGTGATAGAGAGTGTTAGAGAGTGTCAGAGAGTGTCAGAGAGTGATAGTGAGTGTCTGAGAGTGTCAGAGAGTGATAGAGAGTGATAGAAAGTGTCAGAGCGTGTCTGAGAGTGTCAGAGAGTGTCAGAGAGTGATAGTGAGTGTCTGAGAGTGTCAGAGAGTGTCAGACTGTGACAGAGAGTGATAGTGTGTGTCTGAGAGTGTCAGAGAGTGATAGTGAGTGTCAGAGAGTGTCAGAGAGTGTCAGAGAGTGATAGAGAGTGTCTGAGAGTGTCAGAGAGTGTCAGAGAGTGATAGAGAGTGTTAGAGAGTGTCAGAGAGTGTCAGAGAGTGATAGAGAGTTTCAGAGAGTGTCAGAGAGTGTCAGAGAGTGATAGTGAGTGTCTGAGAGTGTCAGAGAGTGATAGAGAGTGATAGAGAGTGTCAGAGAGTGTCTGAGAGTGTCAGAGAGTGTCAGAGAGTGATAGTGAGTGTCTGAGAGTGTCAGAGAGTGTCAGACTGTGACAGAGAGTGATAGAGTGTGTCTGAGAGTGTCAGAGAGCGTCAGAGAGTGATAGAGAGTGTCAGAGAGTGTCAGAGAGTGATAGAGAGTGTCAGAGAGTGTCAGAGAGTGATAGTGAGTGTCTGAGAGTGTCAGAGAGTGTCAGAGAGTGATAGTGAGTGTCTGAGAGTGTCAGAGAGTGTCAGAGAGTGATAGTGAAAGTCTGAGAGAGTCAGAGAGTGTCAGAGAGTGATAGTGAGTGTCTGAGAGTGTCAGAGAGTTTCAGAGAGTGATAGAGAGTGATAGAGAGTGTCAGAGAGTGTCAGAGAGTGTCAGAGAGTGATAGAGAGTTTCAGAGAGTGTCTGAGAGTGTCAGAGAGTGATAGAGAGTGATAGAGAGTGTCAGAGAGTGTCTGAGAGTGTCAGAGAGTGTCAGAGAGTGATAGTGAGTGTCTGAGAGTGTCAGAGAGTGTCAGAGAGTGATAGAGAGTGTCTGAGAGTGTCAGAGAGTGTCAGAGAGTGATAGAGAGTGTTAGAGAGTGTCAGAGAGTGTCAGAGAGTGATAGTGAGTGTCTGAGAGTGTCAGAGAGTGATAGAGAGTGATAGAAAGTGTCAGAGCGTGTCTGAGAGTGTCAGAGAGTGTCAGAGAGTGATAGTGAGTGTCTGAGAGTGTCAGAGAGTGTCAGACTGTGACAGAGAGTGATAGTGTGTGTCTGAGAGTGTCAGAGAGTGATAGTGAGTGTCAGAGAGTGTCAGAGAGTGTCAGAGAGTGATAGAGAGTGTCTGAGAGTGTCAGAGAGTGTCAGAGAGTGATAGAGAGTGTTAGAGAGTGTCAGAGAGTGTCAGAGAGTGATAGAGAGTTTCAGAGAGTGTCAGAGAGTGTCAGAGAGTGATAGTGAGTGTCTGAGAGTGTCAGAGAGTGATAGAGAGTGATAGAGAGTGTCAGAGAGTGTCTGAGAGTGTCAGAGAGTGTCAGAGAGTGATAGTGAGTGTCTGAGAGTGTCAGAGAGTGTCAGACTGTGACAGAGAGTGATAGAGTGTGTCTGAGAGTGTCAGAGAGCGTCAGAGAGTGATAGAGAGTGTCAGAGAGTGTCAGAGAGTGATAGAGAGTGTCAGAGAGTGTCAGAGAGTGTCAGAGAGTGTCAGAGAGTGATAGTGAGTGTCAGAGAGTGTCAGAGAGTGATAGTGAGTGTCTGAGAGTGTCAGAGAGTGTCTGAGAGTGTCAGAGAGTGATAGTGAGTGTCAGAGAGTGATGGAGAGTGTCAGAGAGTGTCAGAGAGTGTCAGAGAGTGATAGAGAGTGCCAGAGAGTGTCTGAGAGTGTCAGAGAGTGATAGAGAGTGATAGAGAGTGTCAGAGAGTGTCAGAGAGTGATAGAGAGTGTCAGAGAGTGTCAGAGATTGTCAGAGAGTGTCACAGAGTGATAGAGAGTGATAGAGAGTTTCAGAGAGTGTCAGAGAGTGTCGGAGAGTGTCAGAGAGTGATATAGAGTGTCAGAGAGTGTCAGAGAGTGATAGAGAGTGATAGAGAGTGATAGAGAGTGTCAGAGAGTGTCAGAGAGTGATAGTGAGTGTCTGAGAGTGATAGAGAGTGATAGAGAGCTTCAGAGAGTGGCAGAGAGTGTCTGAGAGTGTCAGAGAGTGATAGAGAGTGATAGAGAGTGTCAGAGAGTGTCAGAGAGTGATAGAGTGTGATAGAGAGTGATAGAGAGTTTCAGAGAGTGTCAGAGAGTGATAGTGAGTGTCTGAGAGTGTCAGAGAGTGATAGAGAGTTATAGAGAGTGTCAGAGAGTGTCAGAGAGTGATAGAGAGAGTCAGAGAGTGTCAGAGAGTGATAGAGAGTGATAGAGAGTGTCAGAGAGTGATAGTGAGTGTCTGAGAGGGTCAGAGAGTGTCAGAGAGTGATAGAGAGTGATAGAGAGTGTCAGAGAGTGTCAGAGAGTGTCAGAGAGTGATAGTGAGTGTCTGAGAGGGTCAGAGAGTGTCAGAGAGTGATAGAGAGTGATAGAGAGTGTCAGAGAGTGTCAGAGAGTGTCAGAGAGTGATAGTGAGTGTCTGAGAGTGTCAGAGAGTGTCAGAGAGTGATAGAGAGTGTCAGAGAGTGTCAGAGAGTGTCAGAGAGTGATAGTGAGTGTCTGAGAGTGTCAGAGAGTGATAGAGAGTGATAGAGAGTGTCAGATTGTGTCAGAGAGTGTCAGAGAGTGATAGTGAGTGTCTGAGAGTGTCAGAGAGTGACAGAGAGTGATAGAGAGTGATAGAGAGTGTCAGAGAGTGTCAGAGAGTGTCAGAGAGTGATAGTGAGTTTCTGAGAGTGTCAGAGAGTGTCAGAGAGTGTCAGAGAGTGATAGAGAGTGTCAGAGAGTGTCAGAGAGTGATAGAGAGTGTCAGAGAGTGTCAGAGAGTGTCAGAGAGTGTCAGAGAGTGATAGAGAGTGATAGAGAGTGTCTGAGAGTGTCAGAGAGTGTCAGAGAGTGATAGAGAGTGTCTGAGAGTGTCAAAGAGTGATAGAGAGTGATAGAGAGTGATAGAGAGTGTCAGAGAGTGATAGAGAGTGTCAGAGAGTGATAGTGAGTGTCAGAGAGTGTCAGAGAGTGTCAGAGAGTGATAGAGAGTGATAGAGAGTGTCTGAGAGTGTCAGAGAGTGTCAGAGAGTGATAGAGAGTGTCTGAGAGTGTCAAAGAGTGATAGAGAGTGATAGAGAGTGTCAGAGAGTGATAGAGAGTGTCAGAGAGTGATAGTGAGTGTCTGAGAGTGTCAGAGAGTGATAGAGAGTGTCAGAGAGTGATAGAGAGTGATAGAGAGTGTCAGAGAGTGTCTGAGAGTGTCAGAGAGTGTCAGAGAGTGTCAGAGAGTGATAGAGAGTGATAGAGAGTGTCTGAGAGTGTCAGAGAGTGATAGAGAGTGATAGAGAGTGTCAGAGAGTGTCTGAGAGTGTCAGAGAGTGTCAGAGAGTGTCTGAGAGTGTCAGAGAGTGTCAGAGAGTGTCAGAGAGTGATAGTGAGTGTCTGAGAGTGTCAGAGAGTGATAGAGAGTGATAGAGAGTGTCAGATAGTGTCAGATAGTGTCAGAGAGTGTCAGAGAGTGATAGTGAGTGTCTGAGAGTGTCAGAGAGTGACAGAGAGTGATAGAGAGTGATAGAGAGTGTCAGAGAGTGTCAGAGAGTGTCAGAGAGTGATAGTGAGTTTCTGAGAGTGTCAGAGAGTGTCAGAGAGTGTCAGAGAGTGATAGAGAGTGTCAGAGAGTGTCAGAGAGTGATAGAGAGTGTCAGAGAGTGTCAGAGAGTGTCAGAGAGTGATAGAGAGTGATAGAGAGTGTCTGAGAGTGTCAGAGAGTGTCAGAGAGTGATAGAGAGTGTCTGAGAGTGTCAAAGAGTGATAGAGAGTGATAGAGAGTGATAGAGAGTGTCAGAGAGTGATAGAGAGTGTCAGAGAGTGATAGTGAGTGTCAGAGAGTGTCAGAGAGTGTCAGAGAGTGATAGAGAGTGATAGAGAGTGTCTGAGAGTGTCAGAGAGTGTCAGAGAGTGATAGAGAGTGTCTGAGAGTGTCAAAGAGTGATAGAGAGTGATAGAGAGTGATAGAGAGTGTCAGAGAGTGATAGAGAGTGTCAGAGAGTGATAGTGAGTGTCTGAGAGTGTCAGAGAGTGATAGAGAGTGTCAGAGAGTGATAGAGAGTGATAGAGAGTGTCAGAGAGTGTCTGAGAGTGTCAGAGAGTGTCAGAGAGTGTCAGAGAGTGATAGAGAGTGATAGAGAGTGTCTGAGAGTGTCAGAGAGTGATAGAGAGTGATAGAGAGTGATAGAGAGTGTCAGAGAGTGTCTGAGAGTGTCAGAGAGTGTCAGAGAGTGTCTGAGAGTGTCAGAGAGTGTCAGAGAGTGTCAGAGAGTGATAGTGAGTGTCTGAGAGTGTCAGAGAGTGTCAGAGAGTGATAGAGAGTGATAGAGTGTGTCAGAGAGTGTCAGAGAGTGTCAGAGAGTGATAGTGAGTGTCTGAGAGTGTCTGAGAGTGTCAGAGAGTGTCTGAGAGTGTCAGAGAGTGTCAGAGAGTGTCAGAGAGTGATAGAGAGTGATAGAGAGTGTCTGAGAGTGTCAGAGAGTGATAGAGAGTGATAGAGAGTGATAGAGAGTGTCAGAGAGTGTCTGAGAGTGTCAGAGAGTGTCAGAGAGTGTCAGAGAGTGTCAGAGAGTGTCAGAGAGTGATAGTGAGTGTCTGAGAGTGTCAGAGAGTGTCAGAGAGTGATAGAGAGTGATAGAGTGTGTCAGAGAGTGTCAGAGAGTGTCAGAGAGTGATAGTGAGTGTCTGAGAGTGTCTGAGAGTGTCAGAGAGTGTCAGAGAGTGATAGTGAGTGTCTGAGAGTGTCAGAGAGTGATAGAGAGTGTCAGAGAGTGTCAGAGAGTGATAGAGAGTGTCAGAAAGTGTCAGAGAGTGTCAGAGAGTGTCTGAGAGTGTCAGAGAGTGTCAGAGAGTGTCAGAGAGGGTCAGAGAGTGTCAGACAGTGATAGAGAGTGATAGAGAGTTTCAGAGAGTGTCAGAGAGTGTCTGAGAGTGTCAGAGAGTGATAGAGAGTGATAGAGAGTGTCAGAGAGTGTCAGAGAGTGATGGAGAGTGATAGAGAGTGTCAGAGAGTGTAAGAGAGTGTCAGAGAGTGATAGAGAGTGATAGGGAGTGTCAGAGTGTGTCAGAGAGTGTCAGAGAGTGATAGCGAGTGTCTGAGAGTGTCAGAGATTGTCAGAGAGTGTCTGAGAGCGTCAGAGAGTGTCAGAGAGTGATAGAGAGTGTTAGAGAGTGTCAGAGAGTGTCAGAGAGTGATAGAGAGTTTCAGAGAGTGTCAGAGAGTGTCAGAGAGTGATAGTGAGTGTCTGAGAGTGTCAGAGAGTGATAGAGAGTGATAGAGAGTGTCAGAGAGTGTCTGAGAGTGTCAGAGAGTGTCAGAGAGTGATAGTGAGTGTCTGAGAGTGTCAGAGAGTGTCAGAGAGTGACAGAGAGTAATAGAGTGTGTCTGAGAGTGTCAGAGAGTGTCAGAGAGTGATAGAGAGTGATAGAGAGTGATAGAGAGTGTCAGAGAGTGTCAGAGAGTGTCAGAGAGTGATAGAGAGTGTCAGAGAGTGTCAGAGAGTGATAGTGAGTGTCTGAGAGTGTCAGAGAGTGATAGAGAGTGATAGAGAGTGTCAGAGAGTGTCTGAGAGTGTCAGAGAGTGTCAGAGAGTGATAGTGAGTGTCTGAGAGTGTCAGAGAGTGTCAGACTGTGACAGAGAGTGATAGAGTGTGTCTGAGAGTGTCAGAGAGCGTCAGAGAGTGATAGAGAGTGTCAGAGAGTGTCAGAGAGTGATAGAGAGTGTCAGAGAGTGTCAGAGAGTGTCAGAGAGTGTCAGAGAGTGACAGAGAGTGATAGTGAGTGTCAGAGAGTGTCAGAGAGTGTCAGAGAGTGATAGTGAGTGTCTGAGAGTGTCAGAGAGCGTCAGAGAGTGATAGAGAGTGTCAGAGAGTGTCAGAGAGTGATAGAGAGTGTCAGAGAGTGTCAGAGAGTGTCAGAGAGTGTCAGAGAGTGACAGAGAGTGATAGTGAGTGTCAGAGAGTGTCAGAGAGTGTCAGAGAGTGATAGTGAGTGTCTGAGAGTGTCAGAGAGTGTCAGAGAGTGACAGAGAGTGATAGTGAGTGTCAGAGAGTGTCAGAGAGTGTCAGAGAGTGTCAGAGAGTGACAGAGAGTGATAGAGAGTGTCAGAGAGTGTCAGAGAGTGTCAGAGAGTGTCAGAGAGTGATAGAGAGTGTCAGAGAGTGTCAGAGAGTGATAGTGAGTGTCTGAGAGTGTCAGAGAGTGATAGAGAGTGATAGAGAGTGTCAGAGAGTGTCTGAGAGTGTCAGAGAGTGTCAGAGAGTGATAGTGAGTGTCTGAGAGTGTCAGAGAGTGTCAGACTGTGACAGAGAGTGATAGAGTGTGTCTGAGAGTGTCAGAGAGCGTCAGAGAGTGATAGAGAGTGTCAGAGAGTGTCAGAGAGTGATAGAGAGTGTCAGAGAGTGTCAGAGAGTGTCAGAGAGTGTCAGAGAGTGACAGAGAGTGATAGTGAGTGTCAGAGAGTGTCAGAGAGTGTCAGAGAGTGATAGTGAGTGTCTGAGAGTGTCAGAGAGTGTCAGAGAGTGACAGAGAGTGATAGTGAGTGTCAGAGAGTGTCAGAGAGTGTCAGAGAGTGTCAGAGAGTGACAGAGAGTGATAGAGAGTGTCAGAGAGTGTCAGAGAGTGTCAGAGAGTGTCAGAGAGTGTCAGAGAGTGTCAGAGAGTGTCAGAGAGTGACAGAGAGTGATAGTGAGTGTCAGAGAGTGTCAGAGAGTGTCAGAGAGTGATAGTGAGTGTCTGAGAGTGTCAGAGATTGTCTGAGAGTGTCAGAGAGTGATAGTGAGTGTCAGAGAGTGATAGAGAGTGTCAGAGAGGGTCAGAGAGTGTCAGAGAGTGTCAGAGAGTGATAGAGAGTGCCAGAGAGTGTCTGAGAGTGTCGGAGAGTGATAGAGAGTGATAGAGAGTGTCAGAGAGTGTCAGAGAGTGATAGAGAGTGTCAGAGAGTGTCAGAGATTGTCAGAGAGTGTCAGAGAGTGATAGAGAGTGATAGAGAGTTTCAGAGAGTGTCAGAGAGTGTCTGAGAGTGTCAGAGAGTGATAGAGAGTGTCAGAGAGTGTCAGAGAGTGATAGAGAGTGATAGAGAGTGATAGAGAGTGTCAGAGAGTGTCAGAGAGTGATAGTGAGTGTCTGAGAGTGATAGAGAGTGATAGAGAGTTTCAGAGAGTGGCAGAGAGTTTCTGAGAGTGTCAGAGAGTGATAGAGAGTGATAGAGAGTGTCAGAGAGTGTCAGAGGGTGATAGAGAGTGATAGAGAGTTTCAGAGAGTGTCAGAGAGTGATAGTGAGTGTCTGAGAGTGTCAGAGAGTTATAGAGAGTGTCAGAGAGTGTCAGAGAGTGATAGAGAGAGTCAGAGAGTGTCAGAGAGTGATAGAGAGTGATAGAGAGTGTCAGAGAGTGATAGTGAGTGTCTGAGAGTGTCAGAGAGTGTCAGAGAGTGATAGAGAGTGATAGAGAGTGTCAGAGAGTGTCAGAGAGTGTCAGAGAGTGATAGTGAGTGTCTGAGAGTGTCAGAGAGTGTCAGAGAGTGATAGAGAGTGTCAGAGAGTGTCAGAGAGTGATAGTGAGTGTCTGAGAGTGTCAGAGAGTGATAGAGAGTGATAGAGAGTGTCAGAGAGTGTCAGAGAGTGTCAGAGAGTGATAGTGAGTGTCTGAGAGTGTCAGAGAGTGACAGAGAGTGATAGAGAGTGATAGAGAGTGTCAGAGAGTGTCAGAGAGTGTCAGAGCGTGATAGTGCGTTTCTGAGAGTGTCAGAGAGTGTCAGAGAGTGATAGAGAGTGTCAGAGAGTGTCAGAGAGTGATAGAGAGGTATAGAGAGTGTCAGAGAGTGTCAGAGAGTGTCAGAGAGTGATAGAGAGTGATAGAGAGTGTCTGAGAGTGTCAGAGAGTGTCAGAGAGTGATAGAGAGTGTCTGAGAGTGTCAAAGAGTGATAGAGAGTGATAGAGAGTGATAGAGAGTGTCAGAGAGTGATAGTGAGTGTCAGAGAGTGATAGAGAGTGTCAGAGAGGGTCAGAGAGTGTCAGAGAGTGTCAGAGAGTGATAGAGAGTGCCAGAGAGTGTCTGAGAGTGTCGGAGAGTGATAGAGAGTGATAGAGAGTGTCAGAGAGTGTCAGAGAGTGATAGAGAGTGTCAGAGAGTGTCAGAGATTGTCAGAGAGTGTCAGAGAGTGATAGAGAGTGATAGAGAGTTTCAGAGAGTGTCAGAGAGTGTCTGAGAGTGTCAGAGAGTGATAGAGAGTGTCAGAGAGTGTCAGAGAGTGATAGAGAGTGATAGAGAGTGATAGAGAGTGTCAGAGAGTGTCAGAGAGTGATAGTGAGTGTCTGAGAGTGATAGAGAGTGATAGAGAGTTTCAGAGAGTGGCAGAGAGTTTCTGAGAGTGTCAGAGAGTGATAGAGAGTGATAGAGAGTGTCAGAGAGTGTCAGAGGGTGATAGAGAGTGATAGAGAGTTTCAGAGAGTGTCAGAGAGTGATAGTGAGTGTCTGAGAGTGTCAGAGAGTTATAGAGAGTGTCAGAGAGTGTCAGAGAGTGATAGAGAGAGTCAGAGAGTGTCAGAGAGTGATAGAGAGTGATAGAGAGTGTCAGAGAGTGATAGTGAGTGTCTGAGAGTGTCAGAGAGTGTCAGAGAGTGATAGAGAGTGATAGAGAGTGTCAGAGAGTGTCAGAGAGTGTCAGAGAGTGATAGTGAGTGTCTGAGAGTGTCAGAGAGTGTCAGAGAGTGATAGAGAGTGTCAGAGAGTGTCAGAGAGTGATAGTGAGTGTCTGAGAGTGTCAGAGAGTGATAGAGAGTGATAGAGAGTGCCAGAGAGTGTCAGAGAGTGTCAGAGAGTGATAGTGAGTGTCTGAGAGTGTCAGAGAGTGACAGAGAGTGATAGAGAGTGATAGAGAGTGTCAGAGAGTGTCAGAGAGTGTCAGAGCGTGATAGTGCGTTTCTGAGAGTGTCAGAGAGTGTCAGAGAGTGATAGAGAGTGTCAGAGAGTGTCAGAGAGTGATAGAGAGGTATAGAGAGTGTCAGAGAGTGTCAGAGAGTGTCAGAGAGTGATAGAGAGTGATAGAGAGTGTCTGAGAGTGTCAGAGAGTGTCAGAGAGTGATAGAGAGTGTCTGAGAGTGTCAAAGAGTGATAGAGAGTGATAGAGAGTGATAGAGAGTATCAGAGAGTGATAGAGAGTGTCAGAGAGTGATAGTGAGTGTCTGAGAGTGTCAGAGAGTGATAGAGAGTGTCAGAGAGTGTCAGAGAGTGATAGTGAGTGTCTGAGAGTGTCAGAGAGTGTCAGAGAGTGACAGAGAGTGATAGAGTGTGTCTGAGAGTGTCAGAGAGTGTCAGAGAGTGATAGAGAGTGATAGAGAATGATAGAGAGTGTCAGAGAGTGTCAGAGAGTGTCAGAGAGTGATAGAGAGTGTCAGAGAGTGTCAGAGAGTGATAGTGAGTGTCTGAAAGTGTCAGAGAGTGATAGAGAGTGATAGAGAGTGTCAGAGAGTGTCTGAGAGTGTCAGAGAGTGTCAGAGAGTGATAGTGAGTGTCTGAGAGTGTCAGAGAGTGTCAGACTGTGACAGAGAGTGATAGAGTGTGTCTGAGAGTGTCAGAGAGCGTCAGAGAGTGACAGAGAGTGTCAGAGAGTGTCAGAGAGTGATAGAGAGTGTCAGAGAGTGTCAGAGAGTGTCAGAGAGTGTCAGAGAGTGATAGTGAGTGTCAGAGAGTGATAGTGAGTGTCAGAGAGTGTCAGAGAGTGATAGTGAGTGTCAGAGAGTGTCAGAGAGTGTCTGAGAGTGTCAGAGAGTGATAGTGAGTGTCAGAGAGTGATAGAGAGTGTCAGAGAGTGTCAGAGAGTGTCAGAGAGTGATAGAGAGTGCCAGAGAGTGTCTGAGAGTGTCAGAGAGTGATAGAGAGTGATAGAGAGTGTCAGAGAGTGTCAGAGAGTGATAGAGAGTGTCAGAGAGTGTCAGAGATTGTCAGAGAGTGTCAGAGAGTGATAGAGAGTGATAGAGAGTTTCAGAGAGTGTCAGAGATTGTCAGAGAGTGTCAGAGAGTGATAGAGAGTGATAGAGAGTGTCAGAGAGTGTCTGAGAGTGTCAGAGAGTGTCAGAGAGTGTCAGAGAGTGATAGAGAGTGATAGAGAGTGTCTGAGAGTGTCAGAGAGTGATAGAGAGTGATAGAGAGTGATAGAGAGTGTCAGAGAGTGATAGAGAGTGTCAGAGAGTGTCAGAGAGTGTCAGAGAGTGATAGAGAGTGATAGAGAGTGTCAGAGAGTGTCAAGAATGTCAGAGAGTGATAGTGAGTGTCAGAGAGTGTCAGAGAGTGATAGAGAGTGATAGAGAGTGTCTGAGAGTGTCAGAGAGTGATAGAGAGTGATAAAGAGTGATAGAGAGTGATAGAGAGTGTCAGAGAGTGTCTGAGATTGTCAGAGAGTGTCAGAGAGTGTCAGAGAGTGATAGTGAGTGTCAGAGAGTGATAGAGAGTGTCAGAGAGTGTCAGAGAGTGTCAGAGAGTGTCAGAGAGTGATAGAGAGTGCCAGAGAGTGTCTGAGAGTGTCAGAGAGTGATAGAGAGTGATAGAGAGTGTCAGAGAGTGTCAGAGAGTGATAGAGAGTGTCAGAGAGTGTCAGAGATTGTCAGAGAGTGTCAGAGAGTGATAGAGAGTGATAGAGAGTTTCAGAGAGTGTCAGAGATTGTCAGAGAGTGTCAGAGAGTGATAGAGAGTGATAGAGAGTGTCAGAGAGTGTCTGAGAGTGTCAGAGAGTGTCAGAGAGTGTCAGAGAGTGATAGAGAGTGATAGAGAGTGTCTGAGAGTGTCAGAGAGTGATAGAGAGTGATAGAGAGTGATAGAGAGTGTCAGAGAGTGATAGAGAGTGTCAGAGAGTGTCAGAGAGTGTCAGAGAGTGATAGAGAGTGATAGAGAGTGTCAGAGAGTGTCAAGAATGTCAGAGAGTGATAGTGAGTGTCAGAGAGTGTCAGAGAGTGATAGAGAGTGATAGAGAGTGTCTGAGAGTGTCAGAGAGTGATAGAGAGTGATAAAGAGTGATAGAGAGTGATAGAGAGTGTCAGAGAGTGTCTGAGAGTGTCAGAGAGTGTCAGAGAGTGTCAGAGAGTGATAGTGAGTGTCTGAGAGTGTCAGAGAGTGTCAGAGAGTGATAGAGAGTGTCAGAGAGTGATAGTGAGTGTCTGAGAGTGTCAGAGGGTGATAGAGAGTGTCAGAGAGTGATAGAGAGTGATAGAGAGTGTCAGAGAGTGTCTGAGAGTGTCAGAGAGTGTCAGAGAGTGTCAGAGAGTGATGGAGAGTGATAGAGAGTGTCTGAGAGTGTCAGAGAGTGATAGAGAGTGATAGAGAGTGATAGAGAGTGTCAGAGAGTGATAGAGAGTGTCAGAGAGTGTCAGAGAGTGTCAGAGAGTGATAGTGAGTGTCTGAGAGTGTCAGAGAGTGTCAGAGAGTGATAGAGAGTGATAGAGAGTGTCAGAGAGTGTCAGAGAATGTCAGAGAGTGATAGTGAGTGTCAGAGAGTGTCAGAGAGTGATAGAGAGTGATAGAGAGTGTCTGAGAGTGTCAGAGAGTGATAGAGAGTGATAGAGAGTGATAGAGAGTGATAGAGAGTGTCAGAGAGTGTCTGAGAGTGTCAGAGAGTGTCAGAGAGTGTCAGAGAGTGATAGTGAGTGTCTGAGAGTGTCAGAGAGTGTCTGAGAGTGTCAGAGAGTGATAGTGAGTGTCTGAGAGTGTCAGAGAGTGTCAGAGAGTGATAGAGAGTGATAGAGAGTGTCAGAGAGTGTCAGAGAGTGTCAGAGAGTGATAGTGAGTGTCAGAGAGTGTCAGAGAGTGATAGAGAGTGATAGAGAGTGTCTGAGAGTGTCAGAGAGTGATAGAGAGTGATAGAGAGTGATAGAGAGTGATAGAGAGTGTCAGAGAGTGTCTGAGAGTGTCAGAGAGTGTCAGAGAGTGTCAGAGAGTGTCAGAGAGTGATAGTGAGTGTCTGAGAGTGTCAGAGAGTGTCAGAGAGTGATAGAGAGTGATAGAGTGTGTCAGAGAGTGTCAGAGAGTGTCAGAGAGTGATAGTGAGTGTCTGAAAGTGTCTGAGAGTGTCAGAGATTGTCAGAGAGTGATAGTGAGTGTCTGAGAGTGTCAGAGAGTGATAGAGAGTGTCAGAGAGTGTCAGAGAGTGATAGAGAGTGTCAGAAAGTGTCAGAGAGTGTCAGAGAGTGTCTGAGAGTGTCAGAGAGTGTCAGAGAGTGTCAGAGAGGGTCAGAGATTGTCAGACAGTGATAGAGAGTGATAGTGAGTTTCTGAGAGTGTCAGAGAGTGTCTGAGAGTGTCAGAGAGTGATAGAGAGTGATAGAGAGTGTCAGAGAGTGTCAGAGAGTGATAGAGAGTGATAGAGAGTGTCAGAGAGTGTAAGAGAGTGTCAGAGAGTGATAGAGAGTGATAGAGAGTTTCAGAGAGTGTCTGAGAGTGTCTGAGAGTGTCAGAGAGTGATAGAGAGAGATGGAGAGTGTCAGAGAGTGTCAGAGAGGGATAGAGAGTGATAGAGTGTGTCAAACAGTGTCAGAGAGTGATAGAGAGTGCTAGAGAGTGTCAGAGAGTGTCAGAGAGTGTCAGAGAGTGATAGAGAGTGATAGAAGTGTTTCAGAGAGTTTCAGAGACTGTCAGAGAGCGATAGAGAGTGATAGAGAGTGTGAGAGAGTGTGAGAGAGTGTCAGAGAGTGATAGAGATTGTCAGAGAGTGTCAGAGAGTGATAGAGAGTGATAGAGAGTGTCAGAGAGTGTCAGAGAGTGTCAGAGAGTGATAGAGAGTGTCAGAGAGTGTCAGAGAGTGATAGAGAGTGATAGAGAGTTATAGAGAGTGTCAGAGAGTGTCAGAGAGTGTCAGAGAGTGATAGAGAGTGATAGAGAGTGTCAGAGAGTGTCAGAGAGTGTCAGAGAGTGATAGAGAGTCATAGAGAGTTTCAGAGAGTGTCAGAGAGTGTCTGAGAGTGTCTGAGAGTGTCAGAGAGAGATAGAGAGTGATAGAGAGTGTCAGAGAGTGTCAGAGTGTGATAGAGAGTGATAGAGAGTGATAGAGAGTGTCAGAGAGTGTCAGAGAGTGATAGAGAGTGATAGAGAGTGATAGAGAGTGTCAGAGAGTGTCAGAGAGTGATAGTGATTGTCTGAGACTGTCAGAGAGTGATAGAGAGTGTCAGAGAGTGATAGAGAGAGATAGAGAGTGATAGAGAGAGTCAGAGAGTGTCAGAGAGTGATAGTGAGTGTCTGAGAGTGTCAGACAGTGATAGAGAGTGATAGAGAGTGTCAGAGAGTGATAGAGAGTGATAGAGAGTGTCATAGAGTGTCAGAGAGTGTCAGAGAGTGATAGAGAGTCATAGAGAGTTTCAGAGAGTGTCAGAGAGTGTCTGAGAGTGTCTGAGAGTGTCAGAGAGAGATAGAGAGTGATAGAGAGTGTCAGAGAGTGTCAGAGTGTGATAGAGAGTGATAGAGAGTGTTAGAGAGTGTCAGAGAGTGTCAGAGAGTGATAGAGAGTGATAGAGAGTGATACAGAGTGTCAGAGAGTGTCAGAGAGTGATAGTGATTGTCTGAGACTGTCAGAGAGTGATAGAGAGTGTCAGAGAGTGTAAGAGAGTGTCAGAGAGTGTCAGAGAGTGATAGAGAGTGATGGAGGGTGTCAGAGAGTGTCAGAGAGTGTCAGAGAGTGTCAGAGAGTGTCAGAGAGTGATAGAGAGTGATAGAGAGTGATAGAGAGTGTCAGAGAGTGTCAGAGAGTGTCAGAGAGTGATAGAGAGTGATAGAGAGTGATCGAGAGTGTCAGAGAGTGTCAGAGAGTGATAGTGAGTGTCTGAGAGTGATAGAGAGTGATAGAGAGTTTCAGAGAGTGGCAGAGAGTGTCTGAGAGTGTCAGAGAGTGATAGAGAGTGACAGAGAGTGTCAGAGAGTGTCAGAGAGTGATAGAGAGTGATAGAGAGTGATAGAGAGTGTCAGAGAGTGTCAGAGAGTGATAGTGAGTGTCTGAGAGTGTCAGAGAGTGATAGAGAGAGATAGAGAGTGATAGAGAGAGTCAGAGAGTGTCAGAGAGTGATAGTGAGTGTCTGAGACTGTCAGAGAGTGATAGAGAGTGATAGAGAGTGTCAGAGAGTGATAGAGAGTGTCAGATAGTGTAAGAGAGTGTCAGAGAGTGTCAGAGAGTGATAGAGAGTGATGGAGGGTGTCAGAGGGTGTCAGAGAGTGTCAGAGTGTCAGAGAGTGTCAGAGAGTGATAGAGAGTGATAGAGAGTGATAGAGAGTGTCAGAGAGTGTCAGCGAGTGTCAGAGAGTGATAGAGAGTGATAGAGAGTGATCGAGAGTGTCAGAGAGTGTCAGAGAGTGATAGTGAGTGTCTGAGAGTGATAGAGAGTGATAGAGAGTTTCAGAGAGTGGCAGAGAGTGTCTGAGAGTGTCAGAGAGTGATAGAGAGTGACAGAGAGTGTCAGAGAGTGTCAGAGAGTGATAGAGAGTGATAGAGAGTGATAGAGAGTGTCAGAGAGTGTCAGAGAGTGATAGTGAGTGTCTGAGAGTGTCAGAGAGTGATAGAGAGAGATAGAGAGTGATAGAGAGAGTCAGAGAGTGTCAGAGAGTGATAGTGAGTGTCTGAGAGTGTCAGACAGTGATAGAGAGTGATAGAGAGTGTCAGAGAGTGATAGAGAGTGATAGAGAGTGTCATAGAGTGTCAGAGAGTGTCAGAGAGTGATAGAGAGTCATAGAGAGTTTCAGAGAGTGTCAGAGAGTGTCTGAGAGTGTCTGAGAGTGTCAGAGAGAGATAGAGAGTGATAGAGAGTGTCAGAGAGTGTCAGAGTGTGATAGAGAGTGATAGAGAGTGTTAGAGAGTGTCAGAGAGTGTCAGAGAGTGATAGAGAGTGATAGAGAGTGATACAGAGTGTCAGAGAGTGTCAGAGAGTGATAGTGATTGTCTGAGACTGTCAGAGAGTGATAGAGAGTGTCAGAGAGTGTAAGAGAGTGTCAGAGAGTGTCAGAGAGTGATAGAGAGTGATGGAGGGTGTCAGAGAGTGTCAGAGAGTGTCAGAGAGTGTCAGAGAGTGTCAGAGAGTGATAGAGAGTGATAGAGAGTGATAGAGAGTGTCAGAGAGTGTCAGAGAGTGTCAGAGAGTGATAGAGAGTGATAGAGAGTGATCGAGAGTGTCAGAGAGTGTCAGAGAGTGATAGTGAGTGTCTGAGAGTGATAGAGAGTGTCAGAGAGTGTCAGAGAGTGTCAGAGAGTGATAGTGAGTGTCTGAGAGTGTCAGAGAGTGACAGAGAGTGATAGAGAGTGATAGAGAGTGTCAGAGAGTGTCAGAGAGTGTCAGAGCGTGATAGTGCGTTTCTGAGAGTGTCAGAGAGTGTCAGAGAGTGATAGAGAGTGTCAGAGAGTGTCAGAGAGTGATAGAGAGGTATAGAGAGTGTCAGAGAGTGTCAGAGAGTGTCAGAGAGTGATAGAGAGTGATAGAGAGTGTCAGAGAGTGTCAGAGAGTGTCAGAGAGTGATAGAGAGTGTCTGAGAGTGTCAAAGAGTGATAGAGAGTGATAGAGAGTGATAGAGAGTGTCAGAGAGTGATAGAGAGTGTCAGAGAGTGATAGTGAGTGTCTGAGAGTGTCAGAGAGTGATAGAGAGTGTCAGAGAGTGTCAGAGAGTGATAGTGAGTGTCTGAGAGTGTCAGAGAGTGTCAGAGAGTGACAGAGAGTGATAGAGTGTGTCTGAGAGTGTCAGAGAGTGTCAGAGAGTGATAGAGAGTGATAGAGAATGATAGAGAGTGTCAGAGAGTGTCAGAGAGTGTCAGAGAGTGATAGAGAGTGTCAGAGAGTGTCAGAGAGTGATAGTGAGTGTCTGAAAGTGTCAGAGAGTGATAGAGAGTGATAGAGAGTGTCAGAGAGTGTCTGAGAGTGTCAGAGAGTGTCAGAGAGTGATAGTGAGTGTCTGAGAGTGTCAGAGAGTGTCAGACTGTGACAGAGAGTGATAGAGTGTGTCTGAGAGTGTCAGAGAGCGTCAGAGAGTGACAGAGAGTGTCAGAGAGTGTCAGAGAGTGATAGAGAGTGTCAGAGAGTGTCAGAGAGTGTCTGAGAGTGTCAGAGAGTGTCAGAGAGTGATAGAGAGTGATAGAGAATGATAGAGAGTGTCAGAGAGTGTCAGAGAGTGTCAGAGAGTGATAGAGAGTGTCAGAGAGTGTCAGAGAGTGATAGTGAGTGTCTGAAAGTGTCAGAGAGTGATAGAGAGTGATAGAGAGTGTCAGAGAGTGTCTGAGAGTGTCAGAGAGTGTCAGAGAGTGATAGTGAGTGTCTGAGAGTGTCAGAGAGTGTCAGACTGTGACAGAGAGTGATAGAGTGTGTCTGAGAGTGTCAGAGAGCGTCAGAGAGTGACAGAGAGTGTCAGAGAGTGTCAGAGAGTGATAGAGAGTGTCAGAGAGTGTCAGAGAGTGTCAGAGAGTGTCAGAGAGTGATAGTGAGTGTCAGAGAGTGATAGTGAGTGTCAGAGAGTGTCAGAGAGTGATAGTGAGTGTCAGAGAGTGTCAGAGAGTGTCTGAGAGTGTCAGAGAGTGATAGTGAGTGTCAGAGAGTGATAGAGAGTGTCAGAGAGTGTCAGAGAGTGTCAGAGAGTGTCAGAGAGTGATAGAGAGTGCCAGAGAGTGTCTGAGAGTGTCAGAGAGTGATAGAGAGTGATAGAGAGTGTCAGAGAGTGTCAGAGAGTGATAGAGAGTGTCAGAGAGTGTCAGAGATTGTCAGAGAGTGTCAGAGAGTGATAGAGAGTGATAGAGAGTTTCAGAGAGTGTCAGAGATTGTCAGAGAGTGTCAGAGAGTGATAGAGAGTGATAGAGAGTGTCAGAGAGTGTCTGAGAGTGTCAGAGAGTGTCAGAGAGTGTCAGAGAGTGATAGAGAGTGATAGAGAGTGTCTGAGAGTGTCAGAGAGTGATAGAGAGTGATAGAGAGTGATAGAGAGTGTCAGAGAGTGATAGAGAGTGTCAGAGAGTGTCAGAGAGTGTCAGAGAGTGATAGTGAGTGTCTGAGAGTGTCAGAGAGTGTCAGAGAGTGATAGAGAGTGATAGAGAGTGTCAGAGAGTGTCAGAGAATGTCAGAGAGTGATAGTGAGTGTCAGAGAGTGTCAGAGAGTGATAGAGAGTGATAGAGAGTGTCTGAGAGTGTCAGAGAGTGATAGAGAGTGATAAAGAGTGATAGAGAGTGATAGAGAGTGTCAGAGAGTGTCTGAGAGTGTCAGAGAGTGTCAGAGAGTGTCAGAGAGTGATAGTGAGTGTCTGAGAGTGTCAGAGAGTGTCAGAGAGTGATAGAGAGTGTCAGAGAGTGATAGTGAGTGTCTGAGAGTGTCAGAGGGTGATAGAGAGTGTCAGAGAGTGATAGAGAGTGATAGAGAGTGTCAGAGAGTGTCTGAGAGTGTCAGAGAGTGTCAGAGAGTGTCAGAGAGTGATAGAGAGTGATAGAGAGTGTCTGAGAGTGTCAGAGAGTGATAGAGAGTGATAGAGAGTGATAGAGAGTGTCAGAGAGTGATAGAGAGTGTCAGAGAGTGTCAGAGAGTGTCAGAGAGTGATAGTGAGTGTCTGAGAGTGTCAGAGAGTGTCAGAGAGTGATAGAGAGTGATAGAGAGTGTCAGAGAGTGTCAGAGAATGTCAGAGAGTGATAGTGAGTGTCAGAGAGTGTCAGAGAGTGATAGAGAGTGATAGAGAGTGTCTGAGAGTGTCAGAGAGTGATAGAGAGTGATAGAGAGTGATAGAGAGTGATAGAGAGTGTCAGAGAGTGTCTGAGAGTGTCAGAGAGTGTCAGAGAGTGTCAGAGAGTGATAGTGAGTGTCTGAGAGTGTCAGAGAGTGTCTGAGAGTGTCAGAGAGTGATAGTGAGTGTCTGAGAGTGTCAGAGAGTGTCAGAGAGTGATAGAGAGTGATAGAGAGTGTCAGAGAGTGTCAGAGAGTGTCAGAGAGTGATAGTGAGTGTCAGAGAGTGTCAGAGAGTGATAGAGAGTGATAGAGAGTGTCTGAGAGTGTCAGAGAGTGATAGAGAGTGATAGAGAGTGATAGAGAGTGATAGAGAGTGTCAGAGAGTGTCTGAGAGTGTCAGAGAGTGTCAGAGAGTGTCAGAGAGTGTCAGAGAGTGATAGTGAGTGTCTGAGAGTGTCAGAGAGTGTCAGAGAGTGATAGAGAGTGATAGAGTGTGTCAGAGAGTGTCAGAGAGTGTCAGAGAGTGATAGTGAGTGTCTGAAAGTGTCTGAGAGTGTCAGAGATTGTCAGAGAGTGATAGTGAGTGTCTGAGAGTGTCAGAGAGTGATAGAGAGTGTCAGAGAGTGTCAGAGAGTGATAGAGAGTGTCAGAAAGTGTCAGAGAGTGTCAGAGAGTGTCTGAGAGTGTCAGAGAGTGTCAGAGAGTGTCAGAGAGGGTCAGAGATTGTCAGACAGTGATAGAGAGTGATAGTGAGTTTCTGAGAGTGTCAGAGAGTGTCTGAGAGTGTCAGAGAGTGATAGAGAGTGATAGAGAGTGTCAGAGAGTGTCAGAGAGTGATAGAGAGTGATAGAGAGTGTCAGAGAGTGTAAGAGAGTGTCAGAGAGTGATAGAGAGTGATAGAGAGTTTCAGAGAGTGTCTGAGAGTGTCTGAGAGTGTCAGAGAGTGATAGAGAGAGATGGAGAGTGTCAGAGAGTGTCAGAGAGGGATAGAGAGTGATAGAGTGTGTCAAACAGTGTCAGAGAGTGATAGAGAGTGCTAGAGAGTGTCAGAGAGTGTCAGAGAGTGTCAGAGAGTGATAGAGAGTGATAGAAGTGTTTCAGAGAGTTTCAGAGACTGTCAGAGAGTGATAGAGAGTGATAGAGTGTGTGAGAGAGTGTGAGAGAGTGTCAGAGAGTGATAGAGATTGTCAGAGAGTGTCAGAGAGTGATAGAGAGTGATAGAGAGTGTCAGAGAGTGTCAGAGAGTGTCAGAGAGTGATAGAGAGTGTCAGAGAGTGTCAGAGAGTGATAGAGAGTGATAGAGAGTTATAGAGAGTGTCAGAGAGTGTCAGAGAGTGTCAGAGAGTGATAGAGAGTGTCAGAGAGTGTCAGAGAGTGTCAGAGAGTGATAGAGAGTCATAGAGAGTTTCAGAGAGTGTCAGAGAGTGTCTGAGAGTGTCTGAGAGTGTCAGAGAGAGATAGAGAGTGATAGAGAGTGTCAGAGAGTGTCAGAGTGTGATAGAGAGTGATAGAGAGTGATAGAGAGTGTCAGAGAGTGTCAGAGAGTGATAGAGAGTGATAGAGAGTGATAGAGAGTGTCAGAGAGTGTCAGAGAGTGATAGTGATTGTCTGAGACTGTCAGAGAGTGATAGAGAGTGTCAGAGAGTGTAAGAGAGTGTCAGAGAGTGTCAGAGAGTGATAGAGAGTGATGGAGGGTGTCAGAGAGTGTCAGAGAGTGTCAGAGAGTGTCAGAGAGTGATAGAGAGTGATAGAGAGTGATAGAGAGTGTCAGAGAGTGTCAGAGAGTGTCAGAGAGTGATAGAGAGTGATAGAGAGTGATCGAGAGTGTCAGAGAGTGTCAGAGAGTGATAGTGAGTGTCTGAGAGTGATAGAGAGTGATAGAGAGTTTCAGAGAGTGGCAGAGAGTGTCTGAGAGTGTCAGAGAGTGATAGAGAGTGACAGAGAGTGTCAGAGAGTGTCAGAGAGTGATAGAGAGTGATAGAGAGTGATAGAGAGTGTCAGAGAGTGTCAGAGAGTGATAGTGAGTGTCTGAGAGTGTCAGAGAGTGATAGAGAGAGATAGAGAGTGATAGAGAGAGTCAGAGAGTGTCAGAGAGTGATAGTGAGTGTCTGAGACTGTCAGAGAGTGATAGAGAGTGATAGAGAGTGTCAGAGAGTGATAGAGAGTGTCAGATAGTGTAAGAGAGTGTCAGAGAGTGTCAGAGAGTGATAGAGAGTGATGGAGGGTGTCAGAGGGTGTCAGAGAGTGTCAGAGTGTCAGAGAGTGTCAGAGAGTGATAGAGAGTGATAGAGAGTGATAGAGAGTGTCAGAGAGTGTCAGCGAGTGTCAGAGAGTGATAGAGAGTGATAGAGAGTGATCGAGAGTGTCAGAGAGTGTCAGAGAGTGATAGTGAGTATCTGAGAGTGATAGAGAGTGATAGAGAGTGATAGAGAGTTTCAGAGAGTGGCAGAGAGTGTCTGAGAGTGTCAGAGAGTGATAGAGAGTGACAGAGAGTGTCAGAGAGTGTCAGAGAGTGATAGAGAGTGATAGAGAGTGATAGAGAGTGTCAGAGAGTGTCAGAGAGTGATAGTGAGTGTCTGAGAGTGTCAGAGAGTGATAGAGAGAGATAGAGAGTGATAGAGAGAGTCAGAGAGTGTCAGAGAGTGATAGTGAGTGTCTGAGAGTGTCAGACAGTGATAGAGAGTGATAGAGAGTGATACAGAGTGTCAGAGAGTGTCAGAGAGTGATAGTGATTGTCTGAGACTGTCAGAGAGTGATAGAGAGTGTCAGAGAGTGTAAGAGAGTGTCAGAGAGTGTCAGAGAGTGATAGAGAGTGATGGAGGGTGTCAGAGAGTGTCAGAGAGTGTCAGAGAGTGTCAGAGAGTGATAGAGAGTGATAGAGAGTGATAGAGAGTGTCAGAGAGTGTCAGAGAGTGTCAGAGAGTGATAGAGAGTGATAGAGAGTGATCGAGAGTGTCAGAGAGTGTCAGAGAGTGATAGTGAGTGTCTGAGAGTGATAGAGAGTGATAGAGAGTTTCAGAGAGTGGCAGAGAGTGTCTGAGAGTGTCAGAGAGTGATAGAGAGTGACAGAGAGTGTCAGAGAGTGTCAGAGAGTGATAGAGAGTGATAGAGAGTGATAGAGAGTGTCAGAGAGTGTCAGAGAGTGATAGTGAGTGTCTGAGAGTGTCAGAGAGTGATAGAGAGAGATAGAGAGTGATAGAGAGAGTCAGAGAGTGTCAGAGAGTGATAGTGAGTGTCTGAGAGTGTCAGAGAGTGATAGAGAGTGATAGAGAGTGTCAGAGAGTGATAGAGAGTGTCAGATAGTGTCAGAGAGTGTCAGAGAGTGTCAGAGAGTGATAGAGAGTGTCAGAGAGTGTCAGAGAGTGTCAGAGAGTGTCAGAGAGTGATAGAGAGTGCCAGAGAGTGTCTGAGAGTGTCAGAGAGTGATAGAGAGTGATAGAGAGTTTCAGAGAGTGTCAGAGAGTGATAGAGAGTGTCAGAGAGTGTCAGAGATTGTCAGAGAGTGTCAGAGAGTGATAGAGAGTGATAGAGAGTTTCAGAGAGTGTCAGAGAGTGTCTGAGAGTGTCAGAGAGTGATAGAGAGTGTCAGAGAGTGTCAGAGAGTGATAGAGAGTGATAGAGAGTGTCAGAGAGTGTCAGAGAGTGATAGTGAGAGTCTGAGAGTGATAGAGAGTGATAGAGAGTTTCAGAGAGTGGCAGAGAGTGTCTGAGAGTGTCAGAGAGTGATAGAGAGTGATAGGGAGTGTCAGAGAGTGTCAGAGAGTGATAGAGAGTGATAGAGAGTGATAGAGAGTTTCAGAGAGTGTCAGAGAGTGATAGTGAGTGTCTGAGAGTGTCAGAGAGTGTCAGAGAGTGTCTGAGAGTGTCAGAGAGTTACTGAATAGAGTCAGAGAGTGTCAGAGAGTGATAGAGAGTGTCAGAGAGTGTCAGAGAGTTTCTGAGAGTGTCAGAGAGTGTCAGAGAGTGTCAGAGAGTGTCAGAGAGTGATAGAGAGTGATAGAGAGTTTCAGAGAGTTTCAGAGATTGTCTGAGAGTGTCTGAGAGTGTCAGAGAGTGATAGAGAGTGATAGAGAGTGTCAGAGAGTGTCAGAGAGTGTCAGAGAGTGATAGAGATTTTCTGAGAATGTCAGAGAGTGTCAGAGAGTGTCAGAGAGTGTCAGAGAGTGACTGAGAGTGTCAGAGAGTGATAGAGAGTGATAGAGAGTGTCAGAGAGTGTCAGAGAGTGTCAGAGAGTGATAGAGAGTGATAGAGAGTTTCAGAGAGTGTCAGAGAGTGTCAGAGAGTGTCTGAGAGTGTCAGAAAGTGATAGAGAGTTTCAGAGAGTGTCAGAGAGTGTTAGAGAGTGTCAGAGAGTGTCTGAGAGTGTCAGAGAGTGATAGAGAGTGATAGAGAGTGTCAGAGAGTGTCTGAGAGTGTCAGAGAGTGTCAGAGAGTGATAGAGAGTGTGATAGAGTGATAGAGAGTGTCTGAGAGTGTCAGAGAGTGATAGAGAGTGATAGAGAGTGTCAGAGAGTGTCTGAGAGAGTGATAGAGAGTGTCAGAGAGTGTCAGAGAGTGATTGAGAGTGATAGAGAGTGTCAGAGAGTGTCAGAGAGTGTCAGAGAGTGATAGCGAGTGTCTGAGAGTGTCAGAGATTGTCAGAGAGTGTCTGAGAGTGTCAGAGAGTGATAGTGAGTGTCTGAGAGTGTCAGAGAGTGTCAGAGAGTGATAGTGAGTGTCTGAGAGTGTCAGAGAGTGTCAGAGAGTGATAGTGAGTGTCTGAGAGTGTCAGAGAGTGTCAGAGAGTGATAGAGAGTGATAGAGAGTGTCAGAGAGTGTCAGAGAGTGTCAGAGAGTGATAGAGAGTTTCAGAGAGTGTCAGAGAGTGTCTGAGAGTGTCAGAGAGTGATAGAGAGTGATAGAGAGTGTCAGAGAGTGACAGAGAGTGATACAGAGTGATAGAGAGTGATAGAGAGTTTCAGAGAGTGTCAGAGAGTGATTGTGAGTGTCTGAGAGTGTCAGAGTGTGTCTGAGAGTGTCAGAGAGTTACTGAATAGAGTCAGAGAGTGTCAGAGAGTGATAGAGAGTGTCAGAGAGTTTCTGAGAGTGTCAGAGAGTGTCAGAGAGTGTCAGAGAGTGTCAGAGAGTGATAGAGAGTGATAGAGAGTTTCAGAGAGTTTCAGAGATTGTCTGAGAGTGTCTGAGAGTGTCAGAGATTGATAGAGAGTGATAGAGAGTGTCAGAGAGTGTCAGAGAGTGTCAGAGAGTGATAGAGATTTTCTGAGAATGTCAGAGAGTGTCAGAGAGTGTCAGAGAGAGTCAGAGAGTGACTGAGAGTGTCAGAGAGTGATAGAGAGTGATAGAGAGTGTCAGAGAGTGTCAGAGAGTGTCAGAGAGTGATAGAGAGTGATAGAGAGTTTCAGAGAGTGTCAGAGAGTGTCAGAGAGTGTCTGAGAGTGTCAGAAAGTGATAGAGAGTGATAGAGATTTTCAGAGAGTGTCAGAGAGTGTTAGAGAGTGTCAGAGAGTGTCTGAGAGTGTCAGAGAGTGATAGAGAGTGATAGAGAGTGTCAGAGAGTGTCTGAGAGTGTCAGAGAGTGTCAGAGAGTGATAGAGAGTGTGAGAGAGTGATAGAGAGTGTCTGAGAGTGTCAGAGAGTGATAGAGAGTGATAGAGAGTGTCAGAGAGTCTCTGAGAGAGTGATAGAGAGTGTCAGAGAGTGTCAGAGAGTGATTGAGAGTGATAGAGAGTGTCAGAGAGTGTCAGAGAGTGTCAGAGAGTGATAGCGAGTGTCTGAGAGTGTCAGAGATTGTCAGAGAGTGTCTGAGAGTGTCAGAGAGTGATAGTAAGTGTCAGAGAGTGTCAGAGAGTGTCAGAGAGTGATGGAGAGTGATAGAGAGTGTCTGAGAGTGTCAGAGAGTGATAGAGAGTGTCTGAGAGTGTCAGAGAGTGTCAGAGAGTGATAGCGAGTGTCTGAGAGTGTCAGAGATTGTCAGAGAGTGTCTGAGAGTGTCAGAGAGTGATAGTGAGTGTCTGAGAGTGTCAGAGAGTGTCAGAGAGTGATAGTGAGTGTCTGAGAGTGTCAGAGAGTGTCAGAGAGTGATAGTGAGTGTCTGAGAGTGTCAGAGAGTGTCAGAGAGTGATAGTGAGTGTCTGAGAGTGTCAGAGAGTGTCAGAGAGTGATAGTGAGTGTCTGAGAGTGTCAGAGAGTGTCAGAGAGTGATAGTGAGTGTCTGAGAGTGTCAGAGAGTGTCAGAGAGTGATAGTGAGTGTCTGAGAGTGTCAGAGAGTGTCAGAGAGTGATAGTGAGTGTCTGAGAGTGTCAGAGAGTGTCAGAGAGTGATAGAGAGTGATAGAGAGTTTCAGAGAGTGTCAGAGAGTGTCAGAGAGTGATAGAGAGTTTCAGAGAGTGTCTGAGAGTGTCAGAGAGTGATAGAGAGTGATAGAGAGTGTCAGAGAGTGTCTGAGAGTGATTGAGAGTGATTGAGAGTGATAGAGAGTGTCAGAGAGTGTCAGAGAGTGTCAGAGAGTGATAGCGAGTGTCTGAGAGTGTCAGAGATTGTCAGAGAGTGTCTGAGAGTGTCAGAGAGTGATAGTAAGTGTCTGAGAGTGTCAGAGAGTGTCAGAGAGTGATAGAGAGTGATAGAGAGTGTCTGAGAGTGTCAGAGAGTGATAGAGAGTGATAGAGAGTGTCAGAGAGTGTCAGAGAGTGATAGCGAGTGTCTGAGAGTGTCAGAGATTGTCAGAGAGTGTGTGAGAGTGTCAGAGAGTGATAGTAAGTGTCTGAGAGTGTCAGAGAGTGTCAGAGAGTGATAGAGAGTGATAGAGAGTGTCTGAGAGTGTCAGAGAGTGATAGAGAGTGATAGAGAGTGTCAGAGAGTGTCAGAGAGTGATAGCGAGTGTCTGAGAGTGTCAGAGATTGTCAGAGAGTGTCTGAGAGTGTCAGAGAGTGATAGTGAGTGTCTGAGAGTGTCTGAGAGTGTCAGAGAGTGATAGTGAGTGTCTGAGAGTGTCAGAGAGTGTCAGAGAGTGATAGTGAGTGTCTGAGAGTGTCAGAGAGTGTCAGAGAGTGATAGTGAGTGTCTGAGAGAGTCAGAGAGTGTCAGAGAGTGATAGTGAGTGTCTGAGAGTGTCAGAGAGTGTCAGAGAGTGATAGTGAGTGTCTGAGAGTGTCAGAGAGTGTCAGAGAGTGATAGAGAGTGATAGAGAGTGTCAGAGAGTGTCAGAGAGTGTCAGAGAGTGATAGAGAGTTTCAGAGAGTGTCTGAGAGTGTCAGAGAGTGATAGAGAGTGATAGAGAGTGTCAGAGAGTGTCTGAGAGTGATTGAGAGTGATTGAGAGTGATAGAGAGTGTCAGAGAGTGTCAGAGAGTGTCAGAGAGTGATAGCGAGTGTCTGAGAGTGTCAGAGATTGTCAGAGAGTGTCTGAGAGTGTCAGAGAGTGATAGTATGTGTCTGAGAGTGTCAGAGAGTGTCAGAGAGTGATAGAGAGTGATAGAGAGTGTCTGAGAGTGTCAGAGAGTGATAGAGAGTGATAGAGAGTGTCAGAGAGTGTCAGAGAGTGATAGCGAGTGTCTGAGAGAGTCAGAGATTGTCAGAGAGTGTCTGAGAGTATCAGAGAGTGATAGTAAGTGTCTGAGAGTGTCAGAGAGTGTCAGAGAGTGATAGAGAGTGATAGAGAGTGTCTGAAAGTTTCAGAGAGTGATAGAGAGTGATAGAGAGTGTCAGAGAGTGTCAGAGAGTGATAGCGAGTGTCTGAGAGTGTCAGAGATTGTCAGAGAGTGTCTGAGAGTGTCAGAGAGTGATAGTGAGTGTCTGAGAGTGTCAGAGAGTGTCAGAGAGTGATAGTGAGTGTCTGAGAGTGTCAGAGAGTGTCAGGGAGTGATAGAGAGTGATAGAGAGTGTCAGAGAGTGTCTGAGATTGTCAGAGAGTGTCTGAGAGTGTCAGAGAGTGATAGTAAGTGTCTGAGAGTGTCAGAGAGTGTCAGAGAGTGATAGAGAGTGATAGAGAGTGTCTGAGAGTGTCAGAGAGTGATAGAGAGTGATAGAGAGTGTCAGAGAGTGTCAGAGAGTGATAGCGAGTGTCTGAGAGTGTCAGAGATTGTCAGAGAGTGTCTGAGAGTGTCAGAGAGTGATAGTGAGTGTCTGAGAGTGTCTGAGAGTGTCAGAGAGTGATAGTGAGTGTCTGAGAGTGTCAGAGAGTGTCAGAGAGTGATAGTGAGTGTCTGAGAGTGTCAGAGAGTGTCAGAGAGTGATAGTGAGTGTCTGAGAGTGTCAGAGAGTGTCAGAGAGTGATAGTGAGTGTCTGAGAGTGTCAGAGAGTGTCAGAGAGTGATAGTGAGTGTCTGAGAGTGTCAGAGAGTGTCAGAGAGTGATAGAGAGTGATAGAGAGTGTCAGAGAGTGTCAGAGAGTGTCAGAGAGTGATAGAGAGTTTCAGAGAGTGTCTGAGAGTGTCAGAGAGTGATAGAGAGTGATAGAGAGTGTCAGAGAGTGTCTGAGAGTGATTGAGAGTGATTGAGAGTGATAGAGAGTGTCAGAGAGTGTCAGAGAGTGTCAGAGAGTGATAGCGAGTGTCTGAGAGTGTCAGAGATTGTCAGAGAGTGTCTGAGAGTGTCAGAGAGTGATAGTATGTGTCTGAGAGTGTCAGAGAGTGTCAGAGAGTGATAGAGAGTGATAGAGAGTGTCTGAGAGTGTCAGAGAGTGATAGAGAGTGATAGAGAGTGTCAGAGAGTGTCAGAGAGTGATAGCGAGTGTCTGAGAGAGTCAGAGATTGTCAGAGAGTGTCTGAGAGTATCAGAGAGTGATAGTAAGTGTCTGAGAGTGTCAGAGAGTGTCAGAGAGTGATAGAGAGTGATAGAGAGTGTCTGAAAGTTTCAGAGAGTGATAGAGAGTGATAGAGAGTGTCAGAGAGTGTCAGAGAGTGATAGCGAGTGTCTGAGAGTGTCAGAGATTGTCAGAGAGTGTCTGAGAGTGTCAGAGAGTGATAGTGAGTGTCTGAGAGTGTCAGAGAGTGTCAGAGAGTGATAGTGAGTGTCTGAGAGTGTCAGAGAGTGTCAGGGAGTGATAGTGAGTGTCTGAGAGTGTCAGAGAGTGTCAGAGAGTGATAGTGAGTGTCTGAGAGTGTTCAGAGAGTGTCAGAGAGTGATAGAGAGTGATAGAGAGTGTCTGAGAGTGTCAGAGAGTGATAGAGAGTGATAGAGAGTGTCAGAGAGTGTCAGAGAGTGATAGCGAGTGTCTGAGAGTGTCAGAGATTGTCAGAGAGTGTCTGAGAGTGTCAGAGAGTGATAGTGAGTGTCTAAGAGTGTCAGAGAGTGTCAGAGAGTGATAGCGAGTGTCTGAGAGTGTCAGAGATTGTCAGAGAGTGTCTGAGAGTGTCAGAGAGTGATAGTGAGTGTCTGAGAGTGTCAGAGAATGTCAGAGAGTGATAGTGAGTGTCTGAGAGTGTCAGAGAGTGTCAGAGAGTGATAGTGAGTGTCTGAGAGTGTCAGAGAGTGATAGTGAGTGTCTGAGAGTGTCAGAGAGTGTCAGAGAGTGATAGTGAGTGTCTGAGAGTGTCAGAGAGTGTCAGAGAGTGATAGTGAGTGTCTGAGAGTGTCTGAGAGTGTCAGAGAGTGATAGTGAGTGTCTGAGAGTGTCAGAGAGTGTCAGAGAGTGATAGTGAGTGTCTGAGAGTGTCAGAGAGTGTCAGAGAGTGATAGAGAGTGATAGAGAGTGTCAGAGAGTGTCAGAGAGTGTCAGAGAGTGATAGAGAGTTTCAGAGAGTGTCTGAGAGTGTCAGAGAGTGATAGAGAATGATAGAGAGTGTCAGAGAGTGTCTGAGAGTGTCAGAGAGTGTCAGAGAGTGATAGTGAGTGTCTGAGAGTGTCAGAGAGTGTCAGAGAGTGATAGTGAGTGTCTGAGAGTGTCAGAGAGTGTCAGAGAGTGATAGTGAGTGTCTGAGAGTGTCAGAGAGTGTCAGAGAGTGATAGAGAGTGATAGAGAGTGTCAGAGAGTGTCAGAGAGTGTCAGAGAGTGATAGAGAGTTTCAGAGAGTGTCTGAGAGTGTCAGAGAGTGATAGAGAGTGATAGAGAGTGTCAGAGAGTGTCTGAGAGTGTCAGAGAGTGTCAGAGAGTGATAGTGAGTGTCTGAGAGTGTCAGAGAGTGTCAGAGAGTGATAGTGAGTGTCTGAGAGTGTCAGAGAGTGATTGAGAGTGATAGAGAGTGTCAGAGAGTGTCAGAGAGTGTCAGAGAGTGATAGCGAGTGTCTGAGAGTGTCAGAGATTGTCAGAGAGTGTCTGAGAGTGTCAGAGAGTGATAGTAAGTGTCTGAGAGTGTCAGAGAGTGTCAGAGAGTGATAGAGAGTGATAGAGAGTGTCTGAGAGTGTCTGAGAGTGTCAGAGAGTGATAGAGAGTGATAGAGAGTGTCAGAGAGTGTCAGAGAGTGATAGCGAGTGTCTGAGAGTGTCAGAGATTGTCAGAGAGTGTCTGAGAGTGTCTGAGAGTGATAGTGAGTGTCTGAGAGTGTCAGAGAGTGTCAGAGAGTGATAGTGAGTGTCTGAGAGTGTCAGAGAGTGTCAGAGAGTGATAGTAAGTGTCTGAGAGTGTCAGAGAGTGTCAGAGAGTGATAGAGAGTGATAGAGAGTGTCTGAGAGTGTCTGAGAGTGTCAGAGAGTGATAGAGAGTGATAGAGAGTGTCAGAGAGTGTCAGAGAGTGATAGCGAGTGTCTGAGAGTGTCAGAGATTGTCAGAGAGTGTCTGAGAGTGTCAGAGAGTGATAGTGAGTGTCTGAGAGTGTCAGAGAGTGTCAGAGAGTGATAGTGAGTGTCTGAGAGTGTCAGAGAGTGTCAGAGAGTGATAGTGAGTGTCTGAGAGTGTCAGAGAGTGTCAGAGAGTGATAGTGAGTGTCTGAGAGTGTCAGAGAGTGTCAGAGAGTGATAGTGAGTGTCTGAGAGCGTCTGAGAGTGTCAGAGAGTGATAGTGAGTGTCTGAGAGTGTCAGAGAGTGTCAGAGAGTGATAGTGAGTGTCTGAGAGTGTCAGAGAGTGTCAGAGAGTGATAGAGAGTGATAGAGAGTGTCAGAGAGTTTCAGAGAGTGTCTGAGAGTGTCAGAGAGTGATAGAGAGTGATAGAGAGTGTCAGAGAGTGTCTGAGAGTGTCAGAGAGTGTCAGAGAGTGATAGTGAGTGTCAGAGAGTGTCAGAGAGTGATAGTGAGTGTCTGAGAGTGTCAGAGAGTGATAGTGAGTGTCTGAGAGTGTCAGAGAGTGATAGTGAGTGTCTGAGAGTGTCAGAGAGTGTCAGAGAGTGATAGTGAGTGTCTGAGAGTGTCAGAGAGTGTCAGAGAGTGATAGAGAGTGATAGAGAGTGTCAGAGAGTGTCAGAGAGTGTCAGAGAGTGATAGAGAGTTTCAGAGAGTGTCGGAGAGTGTCAGAGAGTGATAGAGAGTTTCAGAGAGTGTCAGAGAGTGTCTGAGAGTGTCAGAGAGTGTCAGAGAGTGATAGTGAGTGTCAGAGAGTGTCAGAGAGTGATAGTGAGTGTCTGAGAGTGTCAGAGAGTGATAGTGAGTGTCTGAGAGTGTCAGAGAGTGTCAGAGAGTGATAGTGAGTGTCTGAGAGTGTCAGAGAGTGATAGAGAGTGATAGAGAGTGTCAGAGAGTGTCTGAGAGTGTCAGAGAGTGTCAGAGAGTGTCAGAGAGTGATAGAGAGTGATAGAGAGTTTCAGAGAGTGTCTGAGAGTGTCAGAGAGTGTCAGAGAGTGATAGTGAGTGTCTGAGAGTGTCAGAGAGTGTCAGAGAGTGATAGTGAGTGTCTGAGAGTGTCAGAGAGTGTCAGAGAGTGATAGAGAGTGTTAGAGAGTGTCAGAGAGTGTCAGAGAGTGATAGAGAGGTTCAGAGAGTGTCAGAGAGTGTCAGAGAGTGATAGTGAGTGTCTGAGAGTGTCAGAGAGTGTCAGAGAGTGATAGAGAGTGTTAGAGAGTGTCAGAGAGTGTCAGAGAGTGATAGAGAGGTTCAGAGAGTGTCAGAGAGTGTCAGAGAGTGATAGTGAGTGTCTGAGAGTGTCAGAGAGTGATAGAGAGTGATAGAGAGTGTCAGAGAGTGTCTGAGAGTGTCAGAGAGTGTCAGAGAGTGATAGTGAGTGTCCGAGAGTGTCAGAGAGTGTCAGAGAGTGACAGAGAGTGATAGAGTGTGTCAGAGAGTGTCAGAGAGTGTCAGAGAGTGATAGAGAGTGATAGAGAGTGATAGAGAGTGTCAGAGAGTGTCAGAGAGTGATAGAGAGTGTCAGAGAGTGTCAGAGAGTGTCAGAGAGTGATAGTGAGTGTCTGAGAGTGTTAGAGAGTGATAGAGAGTGATAGAGAGTGTCAGAGAGTGTCTGAGAGTGTCAGAGAGTGTCAGAGAGCGATAGTGAGTGTCTGAGAGTGATAGAGAGTGTCAGAGAGTGTCAGAGAGTGATAGAGAGTGTCTGAGAGTGTCAGAGAGTGTCTGAGAGTGTCTGAGAGTGTCAGAGAGTGTCTGAGAGTGTCAGAGAGTGTCAGAGAGCGATAGTGAGTGTCTGAGAGTGTCAGAGAGTGTCAGACAGTGACAGAGAGTGATAGAGTGTGTCTGAGAGTGTCAGAGAGCGTCAGAGAGTGATAGAGAGTGTCAGAGAGTGTCAGAGAGTGATAGAGAGTGTCAGAGAGTGTCAGAGAGTGTCAGAGAGTGATAGTGAGTGTCAGAGAGTGATAGTGAGTGTCTGAGAGTGTCAGAGAGTGTCTGAGAGTGTCAGAGAGTGATAGTGAGTGTCAGAGAGTGATAGAGAGTGTCAGAGAGTGTCAGAGAGTGATAGAGAGTGTCAGAGAGTGTCAGAGAGTGTCAGAGATTGTCAGAGAGTGTCAGAGAGTGATAGAGAGTGATAGAGAGTTTCAGAGAGTGTCAGAGAGTGTCTGAGAGTGTCAGAGAGTGATAGAGAGTGTCAGAGAGTGTCAGAGAGTGATAGAGAGTGATAGAGAGTGTCAGAGAGTGTCAGAGAGTGATAGTGAGTGTCTGAGAGTGATAGAGAGTGATAGAGAGTTTCAGAGAGTGTCAGAGAGTTACTGAAGAGAGTCAGAGAGTGTCACAGAGTGATAGAGAGTGTCAGAGAGTGTCAGAGAGTTTCTGAGAGTGTCAGAGAGTGTCAGAGAGTGTCAGAGAGTGATAGAGAGTGATAGAGAGTTTCAGAGAGTTTCAGAGATTGTCTGAGAGTGTCTGAGAGTGTCAGAGAGTGATAGAGAGTGATAGAGAGTGTCAGAGAGTGTCAGAGAGTGTCAGAGAGTGATAGAGATTTTCTGAGAATGTCAGAGAGTGTCAGAGAGTGTCAGAGAGAGTCAGAGAGTGTCTGAGAGTGTCAGAGAGTGATAGAGAGTGATAGAGAGTGTCAGAGAGTGTCAGAGAGTGTCAGAGAGTGATAGAGAGTGATAGAGAGTTTCAGAGAGTGTCAGAGAGTGTCTGAGAGTGTCAGAATGTGATAGAGAGTGATAGAGAGTTTCAGAGAGTGTCAGAGAGTGTCAGAGAGTGTCTGAGAGTGTCAGAGAGTGATAGAGAGTGATAGAGAGTGTCAGAGAGTGTCTGAGAGTGTCAGAGAGTGTCAGAGAGTGATAGAGAGTGTCAGAGAGTGATAGAGAGTGTCTGAGAGTGTCAGAGAGTGATAGAGAGTCATAGAGAGTGTCAGAGAGTGTCTGAGAGTGTCAGAGAGTGTCAGAGAGTGATAGAGAGTGTCAGAGAGTGTCAGAGAGTGATTGAGAGTGATAGAGAGTGATAGAGTTTGTCTGAGAGTGTCAGAGAGTGTCAGAGAGTGATAGTGAGTGTCTGAGAGTGTCAGAGAGTGTCAGAGAGTGATAGAGAGTGATAGAGAGTGTCTGAGAGTGTCAGAGAGTGATAGAGAGAGATAGAGAGTGTCAGAGAGTGATAGCGAGTGTCTGAGAGTGTCAGAGATTGTCAGAGAGTGTCTGAGAGTGTCTGAGAGTGTCTGAGAGTGTCTGAGAGTGTCAGAGAGTGATAGTGAGTGTCTGAGAGTGTCAGAGAGTGTCAGAGAGTGTCAGAGAGTGATTGTGAGTGTCTGAGAGTGTCAGAGAGTGTCAGAGAGTGATAGTGAGTGTCTGAGAGTGTCAGAGAGTGTCAGAGAGTGATAGTGAGTGTCTGAGAGTGTCAGAGAGTGTCAGAGAGTGATAGTGAGTGTCTGAGAGTGTCAGAGAGTGTCAGAGAGTGATAGTGAGTGTCTGAGAGTGTCAGAGAGTGTCAGAGAGTGATAGTGAGTGTCTGAGAGTGTCAGAGAGTGTCAGAGAGTGATAGAGAGTGATAGAGAGTGTCAGAGAGTGTCAGAGAGTGTCAGAGAGTGATAGAGAGTTTCAGAGAGTGTCTGAGAGTGTCAGAGAGTGATAGAGAGTGATAGAGAGTGTCAGAGAGTGTCTGAGAGTGTCAGAGAGTGTCAGAGAGTGATAGTGAGTGTCTGAGAGTGTCAGAGAGTGTCAGAGAGTGATAGTGAGTGTCTGAGAGTGTCAGAGAGTGTCAGAGAGTGATAGTGAGTGTCTGAGAGTGTCAGAGAGTGTCAGAGAGTGATAGAGAGTGATAGAGAGTGTCAGAGAGTGTCAGAGAGTGTCTGAGAGTGTCAGAGATTGTCAGAGAGTGTCTGAGAGTTTCAGAGAGTGTCTGAGAGTGTCAGAGAGTGATAGAGAGTGTCAGAGAGTGATGGTGAGTGTCTGAGAGTGTCAGAGAGTGTCAGAGAGTGATAGTGAGTGTCTGAGAGTGTCAGAGAGTGTCAGAGAGTGATAGTGAGTGTCTGAGAGTGTCAGAGAGTGTCAGAGAGTGATAGAGAGTGATAGAGAGTGTCAGAGAGTGTCAGAGAGTGTCAGAGAGTGATAGAGAGTTTCAGAGAGTGTCTGAGAGTGTCAGAGAGTGATAGAGAGTGATAGAGAGTGTCAGAGAGTGTCTGAGAGTGTCAGAGAGTGTCAGAGAGTGATAGTGAGTGTCTGAGAGTGTCAGAGAGTGTCAGAGAGTGATAGTGAGTGTCTGAGAGTGTCAGAGAGTGTCAGAGAGTGATAGTGAGTGTCTGAGAGTGTCAGAGAGTGTCAGAGAGTGATAGAGAGTGATAGAGAGTGTCAGAGAGTGTCAGAGAGTGTGAGAGAGTGATAGAGAGTTTCAGAGAGTGTCAGAGAGTGTCAGAGAGTGATAGTGAGTGTCTGAGAGTGTCAGAGAGTGATAGAGAGTGATAGAGAGTGTCAGTGAGTGTCTGAGAGTGTCAGAGAGTGTCAGAGAGTGATAGTGAGTGTCTGAGAGTGCCAGAGAGTGTCAGAGAGTGAGAGAGAGTGATAGAGTGTGTCTGAGAGTGTCAGAGAGTGTCAGAGAGTGATAGAGAGTGATAGAGAGTGTCAGAGAGTGTCAGAGAGTGTCAGAGAGTGATAGAGAGTGTCAGAGAGTGTCAGAGAGTGTCAGAGAGTGATAGTGAGTGTCTGAGAGTGTCAGAGAGTGATAGAGAGTGATAGAGAGTGTCAGAGAGTGTCTGAGAGTGTCAGAGAGTGTCAGAGAGTGATAGTGAGTGTCTGAGAGTGTCAGAGAGTGTCAGAGAGTGACAGAGAGTGATAGAGTGTGTCTGAGAGTGTCAGAGAGTGTCAGAGAGTGATAGAGAGTGTCAGAGAGTGTCAGAGAGTGATAGAGAGTGATAGTGAGTGTCAGAGAGTGTCAGAGAGTGTCAGAGAGTGATAGTAAGTGTCAGAGAGTGTCAGAGAGTGTCAGAGAGTGATAGTGAGTGTCTGAGAGTGTCAGAGAGTGTCTGAGAGTGTCTGAGAGTGATAGTGAGTGTCTGAGAGTGTCTGAGAGTGTCAGAGAGTGTCAGAGAGTGTCAGAGAGTGATAGTGAGTGTCTGAGAGTGTCAGAGAGTGTCTGAGAGTGTCTGAGAGTGATAGTGAGTGATAGTGAGTGTCTGAGAGTGTCTGAGAGTGTCAGAGAGTGTCAGAGAGTGACAGAGAGTGATAGAGTGTGTCTGAGAGTGTCCGAGAGTGTCAGAGAGTGATAGAGAGTGTCAGAGAGTGTCAGAGAGTGATAGAGAGTGTCAGAGAGTGTCAGAGAGTGATAGAGAGTGATAGAGAGTGATAGAGAGTGTCAGAGAGTGTCTGAGAGTGTCAGAGAGTGATAGAGAGTGATAGAGAGTGTCAGAGTGTGTCTGAGAGTGTCAGAGAGTGTCAGAGAGTGATAGAGAGTGTCTGAGAGTGTCAGAGAGTGATAGAGAGTGATAGAGAGTGTCAGAGAGTGTCTGAGAGTGTCAGAGAGTGATAGAGAGTGTCAGAGAGTGTCAGAGAGTGATAGAGAGTGATAGAGAGTGATAGAGAGTGTCAGAGAGTGTCTGAGAGTGTCAGAGAGTGATAGAGAGTGATAGAGAGTGTCAGAGAGTGTCTGAGAGTGTCGGAGAGTGTCAGAGAGTGATAGAGAGTGTCTGAGAGTGTCAGAGAGTGTCTGAGAGTGTCAGAGAGTGTCGGAGAGTGATAGAGAGTGTCTGAGAGTGTCAGAGAGTGATAGAGAGTGATAGAGAGTGTCAGAGAGTGTCTGAGAGTGTCAGAGAGTGTCAGAGAGTGATAGAGAGAGTCAGAGATGTCAGAGAGTGATAGAGAGTGATAGTGAGTGTCAGAGAGTGATAGTGAGTGTCGCAGAGTGTCAGAGAGTGATAGAGAGTGTCTGAGAGTGTCAGAGAGTGTCTGAGAGTGTCAGAGAGTGTCGGAGAGTGATAGAGAGTGTCTGAGAGTGTCAGAGAGTGATAGAGAGTGATAGAGAGTGTCAGAGAGTGTCTGAGAGTGTCAGAGAGTGTCAGAGAGTGATAGAGAGAGTCAGAGAGTGTCAGAGAGTGATAGAGAGTGATAGAGAGTGTCAGAGAGTGATAGTGAGTGTCTGAGAGTGTCAGAGAGTGTCAGAGAGTGATAGAGAGTGATAGAGAGTGTCAGAGAGTGTCAGAGAGTGTCAGAGAGTGTCAGAGAGTGATAGTGAGTGTCTGAGAGTGTCAGAGAGTGATAGAGAGTGTCAGAGAGTGTCAGAGAGTGTCAGAGAGTGATAGTGAGTGCCTGAGAGTGTCAGAGAGTGACAGAGAGTGATAGAGAGTGATAGAGAGTGTCAGACAGTGTCAGAGAGTGTCAGAGAGTGATAGTGAGTTTCTGTGAGTGTCAGAGAGTGTCAGAGAGTGTCAGAGAGTGATAGAGAGTGTCAGAGAGTGTCAGAGAGTGATAGAGAGTGATAGAGAGTGTCAGAGAGTGTCAGAGAGTGTCAGAGAGTGATAGAGAGTGTCAGAGAGTGATAGAGAGTTATAGAGAGTGTCAGAGAGTGTCAGAGAGTGTCAGAGAGTGATAGAGAGAGTCAGAGAGTGATAGAGAGTGATAGAGAGTGATAGAGAGTGTCAGAGAGTGTCTGAGAGTGTCAGAGAGTGATAGAGAGTGATAGAGAGTGTCAGAGAGTGTCTGAGAGTGTCGGAGAGTGTCAGAGAGTGATAGAGAGTGTCTGAGAGTGATAGAGAGTGTCTGAGAGTGTCAGAGAGTGTCTGAGAGTGTCAGAGAGTGTCGGAGAGTGATAGAGAGTGTCTGAGAGTGTCAGAGAGTGATAGAGAGTGATAGAGAGTGTCAGAGAGTGTCTGAGAGTGTCAGAGAGTGTCAGAGAGTGATAGAGAGAGTCAGAGATGTCAGAGAGTGATAGAGAGTGATAGTGAGTGTCAGAGAGTGATAGTGAGTGTCGGAGAGTGTCAGAGAGTGATAGAGAGTGTCTGAGAGTGTCAGAGAGTGTCTGAGAGTGTCAGAGAGTGTCGGAGAGTGATAGAGAGTGTCTGAGAGTGTCAGAGAGTGATAGAGAGTGATAGAGAGTGTCAGAGAGTGTCTGAGAGTGTCAGAGAGTGTCAGAGAGTGATAGAGAGAGTCAGAGAGTGTCAGAGAGTGATAGAGAGTGATAGAGAGTGTCAGAGAGTGATAGTGAGTGTCTGAGAGTGTCAGAGAGTGTCAGAGAGTGATAGAGAGTGATAGAGAGTGTCAGAGAGTGTCAGAGAGTGTCAGAGAGTGTCAGAGAGTGATAGTGAGTGTCTGAGAGTGTCAGAGAGTGATAGAGAGTGTCAGAGAGTGTCAGAGAGTGTCAGAGAGTGATAGTGAGTGTCTGAGAGTGTCAGAGAGTGACAGAGAGTGATAGAGAGTGATAGAGAGTGTCAGACAGTGTCAGAGAGTGTCAGAGAGTGATAGTGAGTTTCTGTGAGTGTCAGAGAGTGTCAGAGAGTGTCAGAGAGTGATAGAGAGTGTCAGAGAGTGTCAGAGAGTGACAGAGAGTGATAGAGAGTGTCAGAGAGTGTCAGAGAGTGTCAGAGAGTGATAGAGAGTGTCAGAGAGTGATAGAGAGTTATAGAGAGTGTCAGAGAGTGTCAGAGAGTGTCAGAGAGTGATAGAGAGAGTCAGAGAGTGTCAGAGAGTGATAGAGAGTGATAGAGAGTGTCAGAGAGTGATAGTGAGTGTCTGAGAGTGTCAGAGAGTGTCAGAGAGTGATAGAGAGTGATAGAGAGTGATAGAGAGTGATAGAGAGTGTCAGAGAGTGTCAGAGAGTGTCAGAGACTGATAGTGAGTGTCTGAGAGTGTCAGAGAGTGATAGAGAGTGATAGAGAGTATCAGAGAGTGTCAGAGAGTGTCAGAGAGTGATAGTGAGTGTCTGAGAGTGTCAGAGAGTGACAGAGAGTGATAGAGAGTGATAGAGAGTGTCAGAGAGTGTCAGAGAGTGATAGTGAGTTTCTGAGAGTGTCAGAGAGTGTCAGAGAGTGTCAGAGAGTGATAGAGAGTGTCAGAGAGTGTCAGAGAGCGATAGAGAGTGATAGAGAGTGTCAGAGAGTGTCAGAGAGTGTCAGAGAGTGATAGAGAGTGTCAGAGAGTGTCAGAGAGTGATAGAGAGTTATAGAGAGTGTCAGAGAGTGTCAGAGAGTGTCAGAGAGTGATAGAGAGTGTCAGAGAGTGTCAGAGAGTGTCAGAGAGTGATAGTGAGTGTCTGAGAGTGTCAGAGAGTGATAGAGAGTGTCAGAGAGTTATAGAGAGTGTCTGAGAGTGTCAGAGAGTGATAGAGAGTGATAGAGAGTAATAGAGAGTGTCAGAGAGTGTCAGAGAGTGTCAGAGAGTGATAGTGAGTTTCTGAGAGTGTCAGAGAGTGTCAGAGAGTGTCAGAGAGTGATAGAGAGTGTCAGAGAGTGTCAGAGAGTGATAGAGAGTGATAGAGAGTGTCAGAGAGTGTCAGAGAGTGTCAGAGAGTGATAGAGAGTGTCAGAGAGTGTCAGAGAGTGTCAGAGAGTGATAGTGAGTGTCTGAGAGTGTCAGAGAGTGATAGAGAGTGTCAGAGAGTGATAGAGAGTGATAGAGAGAGTCAGAGAGTGTCTGAGAGTGTCCGAGAGTGTCAGCGAGTGATAGAGAGTGTCAGAGAGTGTCAGAGAGTGATAGAGAGTGATAGAGAGTGATAGAGAGTGTCAGAGAGTGTCAGAGAGTGATAGTGAGTGTCTGAGAGTGATAGAGAGTGATAGAGAGTTTCAGAGAGTGGCAGAGAGTGTCTGAGAGTGTCAGAGAGTGTCAGAGAGTGATAGAGAGTGATAGAGAGTGTCAGAGAGTGTCAGAGAGTGTCAGAGAGTGATAGAGATTTTCTGAGAATGTCAGAGAGTGTCGGAGAGTGTCAGAGAGAGTCAGAGTGTGTCTGAGAGTGTCAGAGAGTGATAGAGAGTGATAGAGAGTGTCAGAGAGTGTCAGAGAGTGTCAGAGAGTGATAGAGAGTGATAGAGAGTTTCAGAGAGTGTCAGAGAGTGTCAGAGAGTGTCTGAGAGTGTCAGAAAGTGATAGAGAGTGATAGAGAGTTTCAGAGAGTGTCAGAGAGTGTCAGAGAGTGTCAGAGAGTGTCTGAGAGTGTCAGAGAGTGATAGAGAGTGATAGAGAGTGTCAGAGAGTGTCTGAGAGTGTCAGAGAGTGTCAGAGAGTGATAGAGAGTGTCAGAGAGTGATAGAGAGTGTCTGAGAGTGTCAGAGAGTGTCAGAGAGTGATAGAGAGTGTCAGAGAGTGATAGAGAGTGTCTGAGAGTGATAGAGAGTGATAGAGAGTGATAAAGAGTGTCAGAGAGTGATAGTGAGTGTCTGAGAGTGTCAGAGAGTGTCTGAGAGTGTCAGAGAGTGTCAGAGAGTGATAGAGAGTGTCAGAGAGTGATAGCGAGTGTCCGAGAGTGTCAGAGATTGTCAGAGAGTGTCTGAGAGTGTCAGAGAGTGATAGTGAGTGTCTGAGAGTGTCAGAGAGTGTCAGAGAGTGATAGTGAGTGTCTGAGAGTGTCAGAGAGTGTCAGAGAGTGATAGTGAGTGTCTGAGAGTGTCAGAGAGTGTCAGAGAGTGATAGTGAGTGTCTGAGAGTGTCAGAGAGTGTCAGAGAGTGATAGTGAGTGTCTGAGAGTGTCAGAGAGTGTCAGAGAGTGATAGAGAGTGATAGAGAGTGTCTGAGAGTGTCAGAGAGTGATAGAGAGTGATAGAGAGTGTCAGAGAGTGTCTGAGATTGTCAGAGAGTGTCTGAGAGTGTCAGAGAGTGATAGTAAGTGTCTGAGAGTGTCAGAGAGTGTCAGAGATTGATAGAGAGTGATAGAGAGTGTCTGAGAGTGTCAGAGAGTGATAGAGAGTGATAGAGAGTGTCAGAGAGTGTCAGAGAGTGATAGCGAGTGTCTGAGTGTGTCAGAGATTGTCAGAGAGTGTCTGAGAGTGTCAGAGAGTGATAGTGAGTGTCAGAGAGTGTCTGAGAGTGTCAGAGAGTGATAGTGAGTGTCTGAGAGTGTCAGAGAGTGTCAGAGAGTGATAGTGAGTGTCTGAGAGTGTCAGAGAGTGTCAGAGAGTGATAGTGAGTGTCTGAGAGTGTCAGAGTGTGTCAGAGAGTGATAGTGAGTGTCTGAGAGTGTCAGAGAGTGTCAGAGAGTGATAGAGAGTGATAGAGAGTGTCAGAGAGTGTCAGAGAGTGTCAGAGAGTGATAGAGAGTTTCAGAGAGTGTCAGAGAGTGATAGAGAGTGATAGAGAGTGTCAGAGAGTGTCTGAGAGTGTCAGAGAGTGATAGAGAGTGTCAGAGAGTGTCAGAGAGTGTCAGAGAGTGATAGAGAGTGTCAGAGAGTGTCAGAGTGTGTCAGAGAGTGATAGTGAGTGTCTGAGAGTGTCAGAGAGTGTCAGAGAGTGATAGAGAGTGATAGAGAGTGTCAGAGAGTGTCAGAGAGTGTCAGAGAGTGATAGTGAGTGTCTGAGAGTGTCAGAGAGTGATAGAGAGTGATAGAGAATGTCAGAGAGTGTCTGAGAGTGTCAGAGAGTGTCAGAGAGTGATAGTGAGTGTCTGAGAGTGTCAGAGAGTGTCAGAGAGTGACAGAGAGTGATAGAGTGTGTCTGAGAGTGTCAGAGAGTGTCAGAGAGTGATAGAGAGTGTCAGAGAGTGTCAGAGAGTGATAGAGAGTGTCAGAGAGTGTCAGAGAGTGTCAGAGAGTGTCAGAGAGTGATAGTGAGTGTCAGAGAGTGTCAGAGAGTGTCAGAGAGTGTCAGAGAGTGATAGTGAGTGATAGAGAGTGTCAGAGAGTGTCAGAGAGTGTCAGAGAGTGTCAGAGAGTGATAGTGAGTGTCAGAGAGTGTCAGAGAGTGATAGTGAGTGATAGAGAGTGTCAGAGAGTGTCAGAGAGTGTCAGAGAGTGTCAGAGAGTGATAGTGAGTGTCTGAGAGTGTCAGAGAGTGTCAGAGAGTGACAGAGAGTGATAGAGTGTGTCTGAGAGTGTCAGAGAGTGTCAGAGAGTGATAGAGAGTGTCAGAGAGTGTCAGAGAGTGATAGAGAGTGTCAGAGAGTGTCAGAGAGTGTCAGAGAGTGATAGTGAGTGTCAGAGAGTGTCAGAGAGTGTCAGAGAGTGTCAGAGAGTGATAGTGAGTGTCAGAGAGTGTCAGAGAGTGTCAGAGAGTGATAGTGAGTGTCTGAGAGTGTCAGAGAGTGTCTGAGAGTGTCAGAGAGTGATAGTGAGTGTCAGAGAGTGATAGAGAGTGTCAGAGAGTGTCAGAGAGTGTCAGAGAGTGTCAGAGAGTGATAGAGAGTGCCAGAGAGTGTCTGAGAGTGTCAGAGAGTGATAGAGAGTGATAGAGAGTGTCAGAGAGTGTCAGAGAGTGATAGAGAGTGTCAGAGAGTGTCAGAGATTGTCAGAGAGTGTCAGAGAGTGATAGAGAGTGATATAGAGTTTCAGAGAGTGTCAGAGAGTGTCTGAGAGTGTCAGAGAGTGATAGAGAGTGTCAGAGAGTGTCAGAGAGTGATAGAGAGTGATAGAGAGTGATAGAGAGTGTCAGAGAGTGTCAGAGAGTGATAGTGAGTGTCTGAGAGTGATAGAGAGTGATAGAGAGTTTCAGAGAGTGGCAGAGAGTGTCTGAGAGTGTCAGAGAGTGATAGAGAGTGATAGAGAGTGTCAGAGAGTGTCAGAGAGTGATAGAGAGTGATAGAGAGTGATAGAGAGTTTCAGAGAGTGTCAGAGAGTGATAGTGAGTGTCAGAGAGTGATAGTGAGTGTCTGAGAGTGTCAGACAGTGTCAGAGAGTGATAGTGAGTGTCTGAGAGTGTCAGAGAGTGTCAGAGAGTGATAGTGAGTGTCTGAGAGTGATAGAGAGTGATAGAGAGTTTCAGAGAGTGGCAGAGAGTGTCTGAGAGTGTCAGAGAGTGATAGAGAGTGATAGAGAGTGTCAGAGAGTGTCAGAGAGTGATAGAGAGTGATAGAGAGTTTCAGAGAGTGTCAGAGAGTGATAGTGAGTGTCAGAGAGTGATAGTGAGTGTCTGAGAGTGTCAGACAGTGTCAGAGAGTGATAGTGAGTGTCTGAGAGTGTCAGAGTGTGTCAGAGAGTGATAGTGAGTGTCTGAGAGTGTCAGAGAGTGTCAGAGAGTGATAGAGAGTGATAGAGAGTGTCAGAGAGTGTCAGAGAGTGTCAGAGAGTGATAGAGAGTTTCAGAGAGTGTCTGAGAGTGATAGAGAGTGATAGAGAGTGTCAGAGAGTGTCTGAGAGTGTCAGAGAGTGTCAGAGAGTGATAGTGAGTGTCTGAGAGTGTCAGAGAGTGATAGAGAGTGATAGAGAGTGATAGAGAGTGTCAGAGAGTGTCAGAGAGTGTCAGAGAGTGATAGAGAGTGTCAGAGAGTGTCAGAGAGTGTCAGAGAGTGTCAGAGAGTGATAGAGAGTGTCAGAGAGTGTCAGAGAGTGATAGAGAGTGTCAGAGAGTGTCAGAGAGTGTCAGAGAGTGTCAGAGAGTGATAGTGAGTGTCAGAGAGTGTCAGAGAGTGTCAGAGAGTGTCAGAGAGTGATAGTGAGTGATAGAGAGTGTCAGAGAGTGTCAGAGAGTGTCAGAGAGTGATAGTGAGTGTCTGAGAGTGTCAGAGAGTGTCAGAGAGTGACAGAGAGTGATAGAGTGTGTCTGAGAGTGTCAGAGAGTGTCAGAGAGTGATAGAGAGTGTCAGAGAGTGTCAGAGAGTGATAGAGAGTGTCAGAGAGTGTCAGAGAGTGTCAGAGAGTGTCAGAGAGTGATAGTGAGTGTCAGAGAGTGATAGTGAGTGTCAGAGAGTGATAGAGAGTGTCAGAGAGTGTCAGAGAGTGTCAGAGAGTGTCAGAGAGTGATAGAGAGTGCCAGAGAGTGTCTGAGAGTGTCAGAGAGTGATAGAGAGTGATAGAGAGTGTCAGAGAGTGTCAGAGAGTGATAGAGAGTGTCAGAGAGTGTCAGAGATTGTCAGAGAGTGTCAGAGAGTGATAGAGAGTGATATAGAGTTTCAGAGAGTGTCAGAGAGTGTCTGAGAGTGTCAGAGAGTGATAGAGAGTGTCAGAGAGTGTCAGAGAGTGATAGAGAGTGATAGAGAGTGATAGAGAGTGTCAGAGAGTGTCAGAGAGTGATAGTGAGTGTCTGAGAGTGATAGAGAGTGATAGAGAGTTTCAGAGAGTGGCAGAGAGTGTCTGAGAGTGTCAGAGAGTGATAGAGAGTGATAGAGAGTGTCAGAGAGTGTCAGAGAGTGATAGAGAGTGATAGAGAGTGATAGAGAGTTTCAGAGAGTGTCAGAGAGTGATAGTGAGTGTCAGAGAGTGATAGTGAGTGTCTGAGAGTGTCAGAGAGTGTCAGAGAGTGTCTGAGAGTGTCAGAGAGTTACTGAAGAGAGTCAGAGAGTGTCAGAGAGTGATAGAGAGTGTCAGAGAGTGTCAGAGAGTTTCTGAGAGTGTCAGAGAGTGTCAGAGAGTGTCAGAGAGTGTCAGAGAGTGATAGAGAGTGATAGAGAGTTTCAGAGAGTTTCAGAGATTGTCTGAGAGTGTCTGAGAGTGTCAGAGAGTGATAGAGAGTGATAGAGAGTGTCAGAGAGTGATAGAGTGTGTCTGAGAGTGTCAGAGAGTGTCAGAGAGTGATAGAGAGTGTCAGAGAGTGTCAGAGAGTGATAGAGAGTGTCAGAGAGTGTCAGAGAGTGTCAGAGAGTGTCAGAGAGTGATAGTGAGTGTCAGAGAGTGTCAGAGAGTGTCAGAGAGTGTCAGAGAGTGATAGAGAGTGTCAGAGAGTGTCAGAGAGTGTCAGAGAGTGATAGAGAGTGATAGAGAGTTTCAGAGAGTGTCAGAGAGTGTCAGAGAGTGTCTGAGAGTGTCAGAAAGTGATAGAGAGTGATAGAGAGTTTCAGAGAGTGTCAGAGAGTGTCAGAGAGTGTCAGAGAGTGTCTGAGAGTGTCAGAGAGTGATAGAGAGTGATAGAGAGTGTCAGAGAGTGTCAGAGAGTGTCAGAGAGTGTCAGAGAGTGATAGTGAGTGTCAGAGAGTGTCAGAGAGTGTCAGAGAGTGTCAGAGAGTGATAGTGAGTGATATAGAGTGTCAGAGAGTGTCAGAGAGTGACAGAGAGTGATAGAGTGTGTCTGAGAGTGTCAGAGAGTGTCAGAGAGTGATAGAGAGTGTCAGAGAGTGTCAGAGAGTGATAGAGAGTGTCAGAGAGTGTCAGAGAGTGTCTGAGAGTGTCAGAAAGTGATAGAGAGTGATAGAGAGTTTCAGAGAGTGTCAGAGAGTGTCAGAGAGTGTCAGAGAGTGTCTGAGAGTGTCAGAGAGTGATAGAGAGTGATAGAGAGTGTCAGAGAGTGTCAGAGTGTCAGAGAGTGTCAGAGAGTGTCAGAGAGTGTCAGAGAGTGTCAGAGAGTGTCAGAGAGTGATAGTGAGTGATATAGAGTGTCAGAGAGTGTCAGAGAGTGACAGAGAGTGATAGAGTGTGTCTGAGAGTGTCAGAGAGTGTCAGAGAGTGATAGAGAGTGTCAGAGAGTGTCAGAGAGTGATAGAGAGTGTCAGAGAGTGTCAGAGAGTGTCAGAGAGTGTCAGAGAGTGATAGTGAGTGTCAGAGAGTGTCAGAGAGTGTCAGAGAGTGTCAGAGAGTGATAGTGAGTGTCTGAGAGTGTCAGAGAGTGTCTGAGAGTGTCAGAGAGTGATAGTGAGTGTCAGAGAGTGATAGAGAGTGTCAGAGAGTGTCAGAGAGTGTCAGAGAGTGTCAGAGAGTGATAGAGAGTGCCAGAGAGTGTCTGAGAGTGTCAGAGAGTGATAGAGAGTGATAGAGAGTGTCAGAGAGTGTCAGAGAGTGATAGAGAGTGTCAGAGAGTGTCAGAGATTGTCAGAGAGTGTCAGAGAGTGATAGAGAGTGATATAGAGTTTCAGAGAGTGTCAGAGAGTGTCTGAGAGTGTCAGAGAGTGATAGAGAGTGTCAGAGAGTGTCAGAGAGTGATAGAGAGTGATAGAGAGTGATAGAGAGTGTCAGAGAGTGTCAGAGAGTGATAGTGAGTGTCTGAGAGTGATAGAGAGTGATAGAGAGTTTCAGAGAGTGGCAGAGAGTGTCTGAGAGTGTCAGAGAGTGATAGAGAGTGATAGAGAGTGTCAGAGAGTGTCAGAGAGTGATAGAGAGTGATAGAGAGTGATAGAGAGTTTCAGAGAGTGTCAGAGAGTGATAGTGAGTGTCAGAGAGTGATAGAGAGTGTCAGAGAGTGTCAGAGAGTGTCAGAGAGTGTCAGAGAGTGATAGAGAGTGCCAGAGAGTGTCTGAGAGTGTCAGAGAGTGATAGAGAGTGATAGAGAGTGTCAGAGAGTGTCAGAGAGTGATAGAGAGTGTCAGAGAGTGTCAGAGATTGTCAGAGAGTGTCAGAGAGTGATAGAGAGTGATATAGAGTTTCAGAGAGTGTCAGAGAGTGTCTGAGAGTGTCAGAGAGTGATAGAGAGTGTCAGAGAGTGTCAGAGAGTGATAGAGAGTGATAGAGAGTGATAGAGAGTGTCAGAGAGTGTCAGAGAGTGATAGTGAGTGTCTGAGAGTGATAGAGAGTGATAGAGAGTTTCAGAGAGTGGCAGAGAGTGTCTGAGAGTGTCAGAGAGTGATAGAGAGTGATAGAGAGTGTCAGAGAGTGTCAGAGAGTGATAGAGAGTGATAGAGAGTGATAGAGAGTTTCAGAGAGTGTCAGAGAGTGATAGTGAGTGCCAGAGAGTGATAGTGAGTGTCTGAGAGTGTCAGAGAGTGTCAGAGAGTGTCTGAGAGTGTCAGTGAGTTACTGAAGAGAGTCAGAGAGTGTCAGAGAGTGATAGAGAGTGTCAGAGAGTGTCAGAGAGTTTCTGAGAGTGTCAGAGAGTGTCAGAGAGTGTCAGAGAGTGATAGAGAGTGATAGAGAGTTTCAGAGATTTTCAGAGATTGTCTGAGAGTGTCTGAGAGTGTCAGAGAGTGATAGAGAGTGATAGAGAGTGTCAGAGAGTGTCAGAGAGTGTCAGAGAGTGATAGAGAATTTCTGAGAATGTCAGAGAGTGTCAGAGAGTGTCAGAGAGAGTCAGAGAGTGTCTGAGAGTGTCAGAGAGTGATAGAGAGTGATAGAGAGTGTCAGAGAGTGTCAGAGAGTGTCAGAGAGTGATAGAGAGTGATAGAGAGTTTCAGAGAGTGTCAGAGAGTGTCAGAGAGTGTCTGAGAGTGTCAGAAAGTGATAGAGAGTGATAGAGAGTTTCAGAGAGTGTCAGAGAGTGTCAGAGAGTGTCAGAGAGTGTCTGAGAGTGTCAGAGAGTGATAGAGAGTGATAGAGAGTGTCAGAGAGTGTCTGAGAGTGTCAGAGAGGGTCAGAGAGTGATAGAGAGTGTGAGAGAGTGATAGAGAGTGTCTGAGAGTGTCAGAGAGTGTCAGAGAGTGTCTGAGAGTGTCAGAAAGTGATAGAGAGTGATAGAGAGTTTCAGAGAGTGTCAGAGAGTGTCAGAGAGTGTCAGAGAGTGTCTGAGAGTGTCAGAGAGTGATAGAGAGTGATATAGAGTGTCAGAGAGTGTCTGAGAGTGTCAGAGAGTGTCAGAGAGTGATAGAGAGTGTCAGAGAGTGATAGAGAGTGTCTGAGAGTGTCAGAGAGTGATAGAGAGTGATAGAGAGTGTCAGAGAGTGTCTGAGAGTGTCAGAGAGTGTCAGAGAGTGATAGAGAGTGTCAGAGAGTGTCAGGGAGTGATTGAGAGTGATAGAGAGTGATAGAGAGTGTCTGAGAGTGTCAGAGAGTGTCAGAGAGTGTCAGAGAGTGATAGAGAGTGAAAGAGAGTGTCAGAGAGTGTCAGAGAGTGATAGAGAGTGATAGAGAGTGTCAGAGAGTGTCTGAGAGTGTCAGAGAGTGTCAGAGAGTGATAGAGAGTGTCAGAGAGTGATAGAGAGTGTCTGAGAGTGTCAGAGAGTGTCAGAGAGTGTCTGAGAGTGTCAGAAAGTGATAGAGAGTGATAGAGAGTTTCAGAGAGTGTCAGAGAGTGTCAGAGAGTGTCAGAGAGTGTCTGAGAGTGTCAGAGAGTGATAGAGAGTGATATAGAGTGTCAGAGAGTGTCTGAGAGTGTCAGAGAGTGTCAGAGAGTGACAGAGAGTGTCAGAGAGTGATAGAGAGTGTCTGAGAGTGTCAGAGAGTGATAGAGAGTGATAGAGAGTGTCAGAGAGTGTCTGAGAGTGTCAGAGAGTGTCAGAGAGTGATAGAGAGTGTCAGAGAGTGTCAGGGAGTGATTGAGAGTGATAGAGAGTGATAGAGAGTGTCTGAGAGTGTCAGAGAGTGTCAGAGAGTGTCAGAGAGTGATAGAGAGTGAAAGAGAGTGTCAGAGAGTGTCTGAGAGTGTCAGAGAGTGTCAGAGAGTGATAGAGAGTGTCAGAGAGTGATAGAGAGTGTCTGAGAGTGTCAGAGAGTGATAGAGAGTGATAGAGAGTGTCAGAGAGTGTCAGAGAGTGATAGAGAGTGTCAGAGAGTGTCAGAGATTGTCAGAGAGTGTCAGAGAGTGATAGAGAGTGATATAGAGTTTCAGAGAGTGTCAGAGAGTGTCTGAGAGTGTCAGAGAGTGATAGAGAGTGTCAGAGAGTGTCAGAGAGTGATAGAGAGTGATAGAGAGTGATAGAGAGTGTCAGAGAGTGTCAGAGAGTGATAGTGAGTGTCTGAGAGTGATAGAGAGTGATAGAGAGTTTCAGAGAGTGGCAGAGAGTGTCTGAGAGTGTCAGAGAGTGATAGAGAGTGATAGAGAGTGTCAGAGAGTGTCAGAGAGTGATAGAGAGTGATAGAGAGTGATAGAGAGTTTCAGAGAGTGTCAGAGAGTGATAGTGAGTGTCAGAGAGTGATAGTGAGTGTCTGAGAGTGTCTGAGAGTGTCAGAGAGTGTCTGAGAGTGTCAGAGAGTGTCTGAGAGTGTCAGAGAGTGATAGTGAGTGTCAGAGAGTGATAGAGAGTGTCAGAGAGTGTCAGAGAGTGTCAGAGAGTGATAGAGAGTGCCAGAGAGTGTCTGAGAGTGTCAGAGAGTGATAGAGAGTGATAGAGAGTGTCAGAGAGTGTCAGAGAGTGATAGAGAGTGTCAGAGAGTGTCAGAGATTGTCAGAGAGTGTCAGAGAGTGATAGAGAGTGATATAGAGTTTCAGAGAGTGTCAGAGAGTGTCTGAGAGTGTCAGAGAGTGATAGAGAGTGTCAGAGAGTGTCAGAGAGTGATAGAGAGTGATAGAGAGTGATAGAGAGTTTCAGAGAGTGTCAGAGAGTGATAGTGAGTGTCTGAGAGTGATAGAGAGTGATAGAGAGTTTCAGAGAGTGGCAGAGAGTGTCTGAGAGTGTCAGAGAGTGATAGAGAGTGATAGAGAGTGTCAGAGAGTGTCAGAGAGTGATAGAGAGTGATAGAGAGTGATAGAGAGTTTCAGAGAGTGTCAGAGAGTGATAGTGAGTGTCAGAGAGTGATAGTGAGTGTCAGAGAGTGTCAGAGAGTTTCTGAGAGTGTCTGAGAGTGTCAGAGAGTTACTGAAGAGAGTCAGAGAGTGTCAGAGAGTGATAGAGAGTGTCAGAGAGTGTCAGAGAGTTTCTGAGAGTGTCAGAGAGTGTCAGAGAGTGTCAGAGAGTGTCAGAGAGTGATAGAGAGTGATAGAGAGTTTCAGAGAGTTTCAGAGATTGTCTGAGCGTGTCTGAGAGTGTCAGAGAGTGATAGAGAGTGATTGAGAGTGTCAGAGAGTGTCAGAGAGTGATAGAGAATTTCTGAGAATGTCAGAGAGTGTCAGAGAGTGTCAGAGAGAGTCAGAGAGTGTCTGAGAGTGTCAGAGAGTGATAGAGAGTGATAGAGAGTGTCAGAGAGTGTCAGAGAGTGTCAGAGAGTGATAGAGAGTGATAGAGAGTTTCAGAGAGTGTCAGAGAGTGTCAGAGAGTGTCTGAGAGTGTCAGAAAGTGATAGAGAGTGATAGAGAGTTTCAGAGAGTGTCAGAGAGTGTCAGAGAGTGTCAGAGAGTGTCTGAGAGTGTCAGAGAGTGATAGAGAGTGATAGAGAGTGTCAGAGAGTGTCTGAGAGTGTCAGAGAGTGTCAGAGAGTGATAGAGAGTGTCAGAGAGTGATAGAGAGTGTCTGAGAGTGTCAGAGAGTGATAGAGAGTGATAGAGAGTGTCAGAGAGTGTCTGAGAGTGTCAGAGAGTGTCAGAGAGTGATAGAGAGTGTCAGAGCGTGTCAGGGAGTGATTGAGAGTGATAGAGAGTGATAGAGAGTGTCTGAGAGTGTCAGAGAGTGTCAGAGAGTGATAGTGAGTGTCTGAGAGTGTCAGAGAGTGTCAGAGAGTGATAGAGAGTGATAGAGAGTGTCTGAGAGTGTCAGAGAGTGATAGAGAGTGATAGAGAGTGTCAGAGAGTGTCAGAGAGTGATAGCGTGTGTCTGAGAGTGTCAGAGATTGTCAGAGAATGTCTGAGAGTGTCAGAGAGTGATAGTGAGTGTCTGAGAGTGTCAGAGAGTGTCAGAGAGTGATAGTGAGTGTCTGAGAGTGTCAGAGAGTGATAGTGAGTGTCTGAGAGTGTCAGAGAGTGTCAGAGAGTGATAGTGAGTGTCTAATAGTGTCAGAGAGTGTCAGAGAGTGATAGAGAGTGATAGAGAGTGTCAGAGAGTGTCAGAGAGTGTCAGAGAGTGTCTGAGAGTGTCAGAGAGTGTCAGAGAGTGATAGAGAGTGATAGAGAGTGTCAGAGAGTGTCTGAGAGTGTCAGAGAGTGTCAGAGAGTGATAGTGAGTGATAGAGAGTGTCAGAGAGTGTCAGAGAGTGATAGTGAGTGTCTGAGAGTGTCAGAGAGTGTCAGAGAGTGTCTGAGAGTGTCAGAGAGTGTCAGAGAGTGTCAGAGAGGGTCAGAGAGTGTCAGACAGTGATAGAGAGTGATAGATAGTTTCAGAGAGTGTCAGAGAGTGTCTGAGAGTGTCAGAGAGTGATAGAGAGTGATAGAGAGTGTCAGAGAGTGTCAGAGAGTGATAGAGAGTGATAGAGTGTGTCAGAGAGTGTCAGAGAGTGCCAGAGAGTGATAGAGAGTGATAGAGAGTTTCAGAGAGTGTCTGAGAGTGTCTGAGAGTGTCAGAGAGTGATAGAGTGATGGAGAGTGTCAGAGAGTGTCAGAGAGGGATAGAGAGTGATAGAGTGTGTCAGACAGTGTCAGAGAGTGATAGAGAGTGATAGAGTGTGTCAGAGAGTGTCAGAGAGTGTCAGAGAGTGATAGAGAGTGATAGAGAGTTTCAGAGAGTGTCAGAGAGTGTCTGAGAGTGTCAGAGAGTGATAGAGAGTGATAGAGAGTGTCAGAGAGTGTCAGAGAGTGATAGAGAGTGATAGAGATGTTTCAGAGAGTGTCAGAGAGTGATAGAGAGTGATAGAGAGTGTGAAAGAGAGTGAGAGAGTGTCAGAGAGTGATAGAGATTGTCAGAGAGTGTCAGAGAGTGATAGAGAGTGATAGAGAGTGTCAGAGAGTGTCAGAGAGTGTCAGAGAGTGATAGAGAGTGTCAGAGAGTGTCAGAGAGTGATAGAGAGTTATAGAGAGTGTCAGAGAGTGTCAGATAGTGTCAGAGAGTGTCAGAGAGTGATAGAGAGTGATAGAGAGTGTCAGAGAGTGTCAGAGAGTGTCAGAGAGTGATAGAGAGTCATAGAGAGTTTCAGAGAGTGTCAGAGAGTGTCTGAGAGTGTCTGAGAGTGTCAGAGAGAGATAGAGAGTGATAGAGAGTGTCAGAGAGTGTCAGAGTGTGATAGAGAGTGATAGAGAGTGATAGAGAGTGTCAGAGAGTGTCAGAGAGTGATATAGAGTGATAGAGAGTGATAGAGAGTGTCAGAGAGTGTCAGAGAGTGATACTGATTGTCTGAGACTGTCAGAGAGTGATAGAGAGTGTCAGAGAGTGTAAGAGAGTGTCAGAGAGTGTCAGGGAGTGATAGAGAGTGATAGAGGGTGTCAGAGAGTGTCAGAGAGTGTCAGAGAGTGATAGAGAGTGATAGAGAGTGATAGAGAGTTTCAGAGAGTGTCAGAGAGTGTCTGAGAGTGTCAGAGAGTGATAGAGAGTGTCAGAGAGTGTCAGAGAGTGATAGTGAGTGTCTGAGAGTGATAGAGAGTGATAGAGAGTTTCAGAGAGTGGCAGAGAGTGTCTGAGAGTGTCAGAGAGTGATAGAGAGTGACAGAGAGTGTCAGAGAGTGTCAGAGAGTGATACAGAGTGTTAGAGAGTGATAGAGAGTGTCAGAGAGTGTCAGAGAGTGATAGTGAGTGTCTGAGAGTGTCAGAGAGTGATAGAGAGAGATAGAGAGTGATAGAGAGAGTCAGAGAGTGTCAGAGAGTGATAGTGAGTGTCTGAGAGTGTCAGAGAGTGATAGAGAGTGAGAGAGAGTGTCAGAGAGTGTCAGAGAGTGATAGAGAGTGTCAGATAGTGTCAGAGAGTGTCTGAGAGTGTCAGAGAGTGATAGAGAGTGATAGAGAGTGTCAGAGAGTGTCAGAGAGTGATAGAGAGTGTCAGAGAGTGTCAGAGATTGTCAGAGAGTGTCAAAGAGTGATAGAGAGTGATAGAGAGTTTCAGAGAGTGTCAGAGAGTGTCTGAGAGTGTCAGAGAGTGATAGAGAGTGTCAGAGAGTGTCAGAGAGTGATAGAGAGTGATAGAGAGTGATAGTGAGTGTCAGAGAGTGTCAGAGAGTGATAGTGAGTGTCTGAGAGTGATAGAGAGTGATAGAGAGTTTCAGAGAGTGGCAGAGAGTGTCTGAGAGTGTCAGAGAGTGATAGAGAGTGATAGAGAGTGTCAGAGAGTGTCAGAGAGTGATAGAGAGTGATAGAGAGTGATAGAGAGTTTCAGAGAGTGTCAGAGAGTGATAGTGAGTGTCTGAGAGTGCCAGAGAGTGTCAGAGAGTGTCTGAGAGTGTCAGAGAGTTACTGAGAGAGTCAGAGAGTGTCAGAGAGTGATAGTGAGTGTCTGAGAGTGCCAGAGAGTGTCAGAGAGTTACTGAGAGAGTCAGAGAGTGTCAGAGAGTGATAGAGAGTGTCAGAGAGTGATAGAGAGTGTCAGAGAGTGTCAGAGAGTTTCTGAGAGTGTCAGAGAGTGTCAGAGAGTGTCAGAGAGTGTCAGAGAGTGACAGAGAGTGATAGAGAGTTTCAGAGAGTTTCAGAGATTGTCTGAGAGTGTCTGAGAGTGATAGAGATTTTCTGAGAATGTCAGAGAGTGTCAGAGAGTGTCAGAGAGAGTCAGAGAGTGTCTGAGAGTGTCAGAGAGTGATAGAGAGTGATAGAGCGTGTCAGAGAGTGTCTGAGAGTGTCAGAGAGAGATAGAGAGTGATAGAGAGTGTCAGAGAGTGTCAGAGTGTGATAGAGAGTGATAGAGAGTGAAAGAGAGTGTCAGAGAGTGTCAGAGAGTGATACTGATTGTCTGAGACTGTCAGAGAGTGATAGAGAGTGTCAGAGAGTGTCAGAGAGTGATAGAGAGTGATAGAGAGTGTCAGAGAGTGTCAGAGAGTGTCAGAGAGTGTCAGAGAGTGATAGAGAGTGATAGAGAGTGTCAGAGAGTGTCAGAGAGTGATAGTGAGTGTTTCAGAGTGATAGAGAGTGATAGAGAGTTTCAGAGTGTGGCAGAGAGTGTCTGAGAGTGTCAGAGAGTGATAGAGAGTGACAGAGAGTGTCAGAGAGTGTCAGAGAGTGATACAGAGTGATAGAGATTGATAGAGAGTGTCAGAGAGTGTCAGAGAGTTATAGTGAGTGTCTGAGAGTGTCAGAGAGTGATAGAGAGAGATAGAGAGTGATAGAGAGAGTCAGAGAGTGTCAGAGAGTGATAGTGAGTGTCTGAGAGTGTCAGAGAGTGATAGAGAGTGATAGAGAGTGTCAGAGAGTGTCAGAGAGTGATAGTGTGTCAGATATTGTCAGAGAGTGTCTGAGAGTGTCAGAGAGTGATAGAGAGTGTCAGAGAGTGTCAGAGAGTGGCAGGGAGTGATAGAGAGTGCCAGAGAGTGTCTGAGAGTGTCAGAGAGTGATAGAGAGTGATAGAGAGTGTCAGAGAGTGTCAGAGAGTGATAGAGAGTGTCAGAGATTGTCAGAGATTGTCAGAGAGTGTCAGAGAGTGATAGAGAGTGATAGAGAGTTTCAGAGAGTGTCAGAGAGTGTCTGAGAGTGTCAGAGAGTGTCAGAGAGTGATAGAGAGTGATAGAGAGTGTCAGAGAGTGTCAGAGAGTGATAGAGAGTGATAGAGATGTTTCAGAGAGTGTCAGAGAGTGATAGAGAGTGATAGAGAGTGTGAAAGAGAGTGAGAGAGTGTCAGAGAGTGATAGAGATTGTCAGAGAGTGTCAGAGAGTGATAGAGAGTGATAGAGAGTGTCAGAGAGTGTCAGAGAGTGTCAGAGAGTGATAGAGAGTGTCAGAGAGTGTCAGAGAGTGATAGAGAGTTATAGAGAGTGTCAGAGAGTGTCAGAGAGTGTCAGAGAGTGATAGAGAGTGATAGAGAGTGTCAGAGAGTGATAGTGAGTGTCAGAGAGTGTCAGAGAGTGATAGAGAGTTATAGAGAGTGTCAGAGAGTGTCAGAGAGTGTCAGAGAGTGTCAGAGAGTGATAGAGAGTGATAGAGAGTGTCAGAGAGTGTCAGAGAGTGTCAGAGAGTGTCAGAGAGTGATAGAGAGTGATAGAGAGTGATAGTGAGTGTCAGAGAGTGTCAGAGAGTGATAGTGAGTGTCTGAGAGTGATAGAGAGTGATAGAGAGTTTCAGAGAGTGTCAGAGAGTGATAGAGAGTGATAGAGAGTGATAGAGAGTTTCAGAGAGTGTCAGAGAGTGATAGAGTGTCTGAGAGTGCCAGAGAGTGTCAGAGAGTGTCTGAGAGTGTCAGAGAGTGATAGAGAGTGATAGAGAGTGTCAGAGAGTGTCAGAGAGTGATAGAGAGTGATAGAGAGTGATAGAGAGTTTCAGAGAGTGTCAGAGAGTGATAGTGAGTGTCTGAGAGTGCCAGAGAGTGTCAGAGAGTGTCTGAGAGTGTCAGAGAGTTACTGAGAGAGTCAGAGAGTGTCAGAGAGTGATAGTGAGTGTCTGAGAGTGCCAGAGAGTGATAGAGAGTGATAGAGAGTGTCAGAGAGTGTCTGAGAGTGTCAGAGAGAGATAGAGAGTGATAGAGAGTGTCAGAGAGTGTCAGAGTGTGATAGAGAGTGATAGAGAGTGTCAGATAGTGTCAGAGAGTGTCTGAGAGTGTCAGAGAGTGATAGAGAGTGTCAGAGAGTGTCAGAGAGTGATAGAGAGTGCCAGAGAGTGTCTGAGAGTGTCAGAGAGTGATAGAGAGTGATAGAGAGTGTCAGAGAGTGTCAGAGAGTGATAGAGAGTGTCAGAGAGTGTCAGAGATTGTCAGAGAGTGTCAGAGAGTGATAGAGAGTGATAGAGAGTTTCAGAGAGTGTCAGAGAGTGTCTGAGAGTGTCAGAGAGTGATAGAGAGTGTCAGAGAGTGTCAGAGAGTGATAGAGAGTGATAGAGAGTGATAGTGAGTGTCAGAGAGTGTCAGAGAGTGATAGTGAGTGTCTGAGAGTGATAGAGAGTGATAGAGAGTTTCAGAGAGTGTCAGAGAGTGATAGAGAGTGATAGAGAGTGATAGAGAGTTTCAGAGAGTGTCAGAGAGTGATAGTGAGTGTCTGAGAGTGCCAGAGAGTGTCAGAGAGTGTCTGAGAGTGTCAGAGAGTGATAGAGAGTGATAGAGAGTGTCAGAGAGTGTCAGAGAGTGATAGAGAGTGATAGAGAGTGATAGAGAGTTTCAGAGAGTGTCAGAGAGTGATAGTGAGTGTCTGAGAGTGCCAGAGAGTGTCAGAGAGTGTCTGAGAGTGTCAGAGAGTTACTGAGAGAGTCAGAGAGTGTCAGAGAGTGATAGTGAGTGTCTGAGAGTGCCAGAGAGTGATAGAGAGTGATAGAGAGTGTCAGAGAGTGTCTGAGAGTGTCAGAGAGAGATAGAGAGTGATAGAGACTGTCAGAGAGTGTCAGAGTGTGATAGAGAGTGATAGAGAGTGATAGAGAGTGTCAGAGAGTGATAGAGAGTGATAGAGAGTGAAAGAGAGTGTCAGAGAGTGTCAGAGAGTGATACTGATTGTCTGAGACTGTCAGAGAGTGATAGAGAGTGTCAGAGAGTGTAAGAGAGTGTCAGAGAGTGTCAGAGAGTGATAGAGAGTGATAGAGGGTGTCAGAGAGTGTCAGAGAGTGTCAGAGAGTGTCAGAGAGTGATAGAGAGTGATAGAGAGTGTCAGAGAGTGTCTGAGAGTGTCAGAGAGTGTCTGAGAGTGTCAGAGAGTGATAGAGAGTGATAGAGAGTGTCAGAGAGTGTCAGAGAGTGATAGCGAGTGTCTGAGAGTGATAGAGAGTGATAGAGAGATTCAGAGTGTGGCAGAGAGTGTCTGAGAGTGTCAGAGAGTGTCAGAGAGTGATACAGAGTGATAGAGAGTGATAGAGAGTGTCAGAGAGTGTCAGAGAGTGATAGTGAGTGTCTGAGAGTGTCAGAGAGTGATAGAGAGAGATAGAGAGTGATAGAGAGAGTCAGAGAGTGTCAGAGAGTGATAGTGAGTGTCTGAGAGTGTCAGAGAGTGATAGAGAGTGATAGAGAGTGTCAGAGAGTGTCAGAGAGTGATAGAGTGTCAGATATTGTCAGAGAGTGTCTGAGAGTGTCAGAGAGTGATAGAGAGTGTCAGAGAGTGTCAGAGAGTGTCAGGGAGTGATAGAGAGTGCCAGAGAGTGTCTGAGAGTGTCAGAGAGTGATAGAGAGTGATAGAGAGTGTCAGAGAGTGTCAGAGAGTGATAGAGAGTGTCAGAGAGTGTCAGAGATTGTCAGAGAGTGTCAGAGAGTGATAGAGAGTGATAGAGAGTTTCAGAGAGTGTCAGAGAGTGTCTGAGAGTGTCAGAGAGTGATAGAGAGCGTCATTGAGTGTCAGAGAGTGATAGAGAGTGATAGAGAGTGATAGAGAGTGTCAGAGAGTGTCAGAGAGTGATAGTGAGTGTCTGAGAGTGATAGAGAGTGATAGAGAGTTTCAGAGAGTGGCAGAGAGTGTCTGAGAGTGTCAGAGAGTGATAGAGAGTGATAGAGAGTGTCAGAGAGTGTCAGAGAGTGATAGAGAGTGATAGAGAGTGATAGAGAGTTTCAGAGAGTGTCAGAGAGTGATAGTGAGTGTCTGAGAGTGCCAGAGAGTGTCAGAGAGTGATAGAGAGTGTCAGAGAGTTACTGAGAGAGTCAGAGAGTGTCAGAGAGTGATAGAGTGTGTCAGAGAGTGTCAGAGAGTTTCTGAGAGTGTCAGAGAGTGTCAGAGAGTGTCAGAGAGTGACAGAGAGTGATAGAGAGTTTCAGAGAGTATCAGAGATTGTCTGAGAGTGTCTGAGAGTGATAGAGATTTTCTGAGAATGTCAGAGAGTGTCAGAGAGTGTCAGAGAGAGTCAGAGAGTGTCTGAGAGTGTCAGAGAGTGATAGAGAGTGATAGAGAGTGTCAGAGAGTGTCAGAGAGTGTCAGAGAGTGATAGAGAGTGATAGAGAGTGTCAGAGAGTGTCAGAGAGTGATAGAGATTTTCTGAGAATGTCAGAGCGTGTCAGAGAGTGTCAGAGAGAGTCAGAGAGTGTCTGAGAGTGTCAGAGAGTGATAGAGAGTGATAGAGAGTGTCAGAGAGTGTCAGAGAGTGATAGAGAGTGATAGAGAGTTTCAGAGAGTGTCAGAGAGTGTCAGAGAGTGTCTGAGAGTGTCAGAAAGTGATAGAGAGTGATAGAGAGTTTCAGAGAGTGTCAGAGAGTGTCAGAGAGTGTCAGAGAGTGTCAGAGAGTGTCTGAGAGTGTCAGAGAGTGATAGAGAGTGATAGAGAGTGATAGAGACTGTCAGAGAGTTTCAGAGAGTGTCAGAGTGTGATAGTGAGTGTCAGAGATTGTCAGAGAGTGATAGAGAGTGATAGAGAGTTTCAGAGAGTGACAGAGAGTGTCAGAGAGTGTCTGAGAGTGTCAGAGAGTGATAGAGAGTGATAGAGAGTGATAGAGACTGTCAGAGAGTGTCAGAGTGTGTCAGAGAGTGATATTGAGTGTCTGAGAGTGTCAGAGAGTGATAGAGAGTGATAGAGAGTGTCAGAGAGTGATAGAGAGTGTCAGAGAGTGTCAGAGAGTGTCAGAGAGTGTCAGAGAGTGATATAGAGTGTCAGAGAGTGTCAGAGAGTATCAGAGAGTGATAGAGAGTGATACTGAGTGTCAGAGAGTGTCAGAGAGTGTCAGAGAGTGATAGAGAGTGATAGAGAGTTTCAGAGAGTGTCAGAGAGTGTCTGAGAGTGTCAGAGAGTGATACAGAGTGATAGAGAGTGTCAGAGAGTGTTAGCGAGTGTCAGAGAGTGTCAGAGAGTGTCAGAGAGTGATAGAGAGTGATAGAGAGTGACAGAGAGTGTCAGAGAGTTTCAGAGAGTGTCAGAGAGTGTCAGAGACTGATAGAGATTTTCAGAGAGTTTCAGAGAGTGTCAGAGAGTGTCTGAGAGTGTCATAGAGTGTCAGAGAGTGATAGCGAGTGATAGAGAGTGTCAGAGAGTGTCAGAGAGCGTCAGAGAGTGTCAGAGATTGATAGAGAGATAATAGAGAGTTTCAGAGAGTGTCAGAGAGTGTCTGAGAGTGTCAGAGAGTGATAGAGAGTGATAGAGAATGTCAGAGAGTGATAGAGAGTGATAGAGAGTGTCAGAGTGTGTCAGAGTATGTCAGAGAGTGATAGAGAGATTCAGAGAGTTTCAGAGAGTGTCAGAGAGTGTCAGAGAGTGTCAGAGTGTGTCAGAGAGTGATAGAGAGTGATAGAGAGTGATAGAGAGTGTCAGAGATGTCAGAGAGTGTCAGTGAGTCTCAGAGAGTGATAGAGAGTGATAGAGAGTTTCAGAGAGTGTCAGAGAGTGTCTGAGAGTGTCAGAGAGTTATAGAGAGTGATAGAGAGTATCAGAGAGTGATAGCGAGTGTCAGAAAGTGATAGAGAGTGTCAGAGAGTGTCAGAGAGTGTCAGAGAGTGATAGAGAGTGATAGAGAGTGTCAGAGAGTGTCAGAGAGTTTCAGTGAGTGTCAGAGAGTGATAGAGAGTTTCATAGAGTTTCAGAGAGTGACAGAGAGTGTCAGAGAGTGATAGTGAGTGTCTGAGAGTGTCAGAGAGTGATAGAGAGTGATAGAGAGTGTCAGAGAGTGTCAGAGAGTGATAGAGAGTGTCAGATAGTGTCAGAGAGTGTCTGAGAGTGTCAGAGAGTGATAGAGAGTGTCAGAGAGTGATAGAGAGTGATAGAGAGTGTCAGAGAGTGTCAGAGAGTGTCAGAGAGTGTCAGAGAGTGATAGAGAGTGATAGAGAGTTTCAGAGAGTGTCAGAGAGTGTTAGAGAGTGTCTGAGAGTGTCAGAAAGTGATAGAGAGTGATAGAGAGTTTCAGAGAGTATCAGAGAGTGTCAGAGAGTGTCAGAGAGTGTCTGAGAGTGTCAGAGAGTGATAGAGAGTGATAGAGAGTGATAGAGACTGTCAGAGAGTGTCAGAGAGTGTCAGAGAGTGATAGTGAGTGTCAGAGATTGTCAGAGAGTGATAGAGAGTGATAGAGAGTTTCAGAGAGTGACAGAGAGTGTCAGAGAGTGTCTGAGAGTGTCAGAGAGTGATAGAGAGTGATAGAGAGTGATAGAGACTGTCAGAGAGTGTCAGAGTGTGTCAGAGAGTGATAGAGAGTGTCAGAGAGTGTCAGAGAGTGTCAGAGAGTGATAGAGAGTGATAGAGAGTGACAGAGAGAGTCAGAGAGTTTCAGAGAGTGTCAGAGAGTGTCAGAGAGTGATAGAGATTTTCAGAGAGTTTCAGAGAGTGTCAGAGAGTGTCAGAGAGTGTCTGAGAGTATCATAGAGTGTCAGAGAGTGATAGCGAGTGATAGAGAGTGTCAGAGAGTGTCAGAGAGTGTCAGAGAGTGTCAGAGATTGATAGAGAGATAATAGAGAGTTTCAGAGAGTGTCAGGGAGTGTCTGAGAGTGTCAGAGAGTGATAGAGAGTGATAGAGAGTGTCAGAGAGTGATAGAGAGTGTCAGAGTGTGTCAGAGTGTGTCAGAGAGTGATAGAGAGTTTCAGAGAGTGTCAGAGAGTGTCAGAGAGTGTCAGAGAGTGTCAGAGAGTGATAGAGAGTGATAGAGAGTGATAGAGAGTGTCAGAGAGTGTCTGAGAGTGTCAGAGAGTGATAGAGAGTGATAGAGAGTGTCAGAGAGTGTCAGAGAGTGTCAGTGAGTCTCAGAGAGTGATAGAGAGTGATAGAGAGTTTCAGAGAGTGTCAGAGAGTGTCTGAGAGTGTCAGAGAGTTATAGAGAGTGTCAGAAAGTGATAGAGAGTGTCAGAGAGTGTCAGAGAGTGTCAGAGAGTGATAGAGAGTGATAGAGAGTGACAGAGAGTGTCAGAGAGTTTCAGAGAGTGTCAGAGAGTGTCAGAGAGTGATAGAGATTTTCAGAGAGTTTCAGAGAGTGTCAGAGAGTGTCAGAGAGTGTCTGAGAGTGTCATAGAGTGTCAGAGAGTGATAGCGAGTGATAGAGAGTGTCAGAGAGTGTCAGAGAGTGTCAGAGAGTGTCAGAGATTGATAGAGAGATAATAGAGAGTTTCAGAGAGTGTCAGAGAGTGTCTGAGAGTGTCAGAGAGTGATAGAGAGTGATAGAGAGTGTCAGAGAGTGATAGAGAGTGATAGAGAGTGTCAGAGTGTGTCAGAGTGTGTCAGAGAGTGATAGAGAGTTTCAGAGAGTTTCAGAGAGTGTCAGAGAGTGTCAGAGAGTGTCAGAGAGTGTCAGAGAGTGATAGAGAGTGATAGAGAGTTTCAGAGAGTGTCAGAGAGTGTCTGAGAGTGTCAGAGAGTGATAGAGAGTGATAGAGAGTGTCAGAGAGTGTCAGAGAGTGTCAGTGAGTCTCAGAGAGTGATAGAGAGTGATAGAGTGTTTCAGAGAGTGTCAGAGAGTGTCTGAGAGTGTCAGAGAGTTATAGAGTGTGATAGAGAGTATCAGAGAGTGATAGCGAGTGTCAGAAAGTGATAGAGAGTGTCAGAGAGTGTCAGAGAGTGATAGAGAGTGATAGAGAGTGTCAGAGAGTGTCAGAGAATTTCAGTGAGTGTCAGAGAGTGATAGAGAGTTTCATAGAGTTTCAGAGAGTGACAGAGAGTGTCAGAGAGTGATAGTGAGTGTCTGAGAGTGTCAGAGAGTGATAGAGAGTGATAGAGAGTGTCAGAGAGTGTCAGAGAGTGATAGAGAGTGTCAGATAGTGTCAGAGAGTGTCTGAGAGTGTCAGAGAGTGATAGAGAGTGTCAGAGAGTGATAGAGAGTGTCAGAGAGTGTCAGAGAGTGTCAGAGAGTGTCAGAGAGTGATAGAGAGTTTCAGAGAGTGTCAGAGAGTGTTAGAGAGTGTCTGAGAGTGTCAGAAAGTGATAGAGAGTGATAGAGAGTTTCAGAGAGTATCAGAGAGTGTCTGAGAGTGTCAGAGAGTGTCTGAGAGTGTCAGAGAGTGATAGAGAGTGATAGAGAGTGATAGAGACTGTCAGAGAGTGTCAGAGAGTGTCAGAGAGTGATAGTGAGTGTCAGAGATTGTCAGAGAGTGATAGAGAGTGATAGAGAGTTTCAGAGAGTGACAGAGAGTGTCAGAGAGTGTCTGAGAGTGTCAGAGAGTGATAGAGAGTGATAGAGAGTGATAGAGACTGTCAGAGAGTGTCAGAGTGTGTCAGAGAGTGATAGAGAGTGTCAGAGAGTGTCAGAGAGTGATAGAGAGTGATAGAGAGTGACAGAGAGAGTCAGAGAGTTTCAGAGAGTGTCAGAGAGTGTCAGAGAGTGATAGAGATTTTCAGAGAGTTTCAGAGAGTGTCAGAGAGTGTCAGAGAGTGTCTGAGAGTGTCATAGAGTGTCAGAGAGTGATAGCGAGTGATAGAGAGTGTCAGAGAGTGTCAGAGAGTGTCAGAGAGTGTCAGAGATTGATAGAGAGATAATATAGAGTTTCAGAGAGTGTCAGAGAGTGTCTGAGAGTGTCAGAGAGTGATAGAGAGTGATAGAGAGTGTCAGAGAGTGATAGAGAGTGATAGAGAGTGTCAGAGTGTGTCAGAGAGTGTCAGAGAGTGTCAGAGAGTGTCAGAGAGTGATAGAGAGTTTCAGAGAGTGTCAGAGAGTGTCTGAGAGTGTCAGAGAGTGATAGAGAGTGATAGAGAGTGTCAGAGAGTGTCAGAGAGTGTCAGTGAGTCTCAGAGAGTGATAGAGAGTTTCAGAGAGTGTCAGAGAGTGTCTGAGAGTGTCAGAGAGTTATAGAGAGTGTCAGAAAGTGATAGAGAGTGTCAGAGAGTGTCAGAGAGTGTCAGAGAGTGATAGAGAGTGATAGAGAGTGTCAGAGAGTGTCAGAGAGTTTCAGTGAGTCTCAGAGAGTGATAGAGAGTGATAGAGAGTTTCAGAGAGTGTCAGAGAGTGTCTGAGAGCATCAGAGAGTGATAGCGAGTGTCAGAAAGTGATAGAGAGTGTCAAAGAGTGTCAGAGAGTGTCAGAGAGTGATAGAGAGTGATAGAGAGTGTCAGAGAGTGTCAGAGAGTTTCAGTGAGTGTCAGAGAGTGTCAGAGAGTGATAGAGAGTGATAGAGAGTGATAGAGAGTGTCATAGAGTGTCAGAGAGTGATAGAGAGTGTCAGAGAGTGTCAGAGATTGTCAGAGAGTGTCAGAGAGTGATAGTGAGTGATAGAGAGTTTCAGAGAGTGTCAGAGAGTGTCTGAGAGTGTCAGAGAGTGATAGAGAGTGATAGAGAGTGATAGAGAGTGATAGAGAGTGTCAGAGAGTGATAGAGAGTGATAGAGAGTGTCAGAGAGTGTCAGAGAGTGATAGTGAGTGTCTGAGAGTGATAGAGAGTGATAGAGAGTTTCAGAGAGTGGCAGAGAGTGTCTGAGAGTGTCAGAGAGTGATAGAGAGTGATAGAGAGTGTCAGAGAGTGTCAGAGAGTGATAGAGAGTGTCAGAGAGTGATAGAGAGTGATAGAGAGTGATAGAGAGTGATAGAGAGTGTCAGAGAGTGATAGAGAGTGATAGAGAGTGTCAGAGAGTGTCAGAGAGTGATAGTGAGTGTCTGAGAGTGATAGAGAGTGATAGAGAGTTTCAGAGAGTGGCAGAGAGTGTCTGAGAGTGTCAGAGAGTGATAGAGAGTGATAGAGAGTGTCAGAGAGTGTCAGAGAGTGATAGAGAGTGATAGAGAGTGATAGAGAGTGTCAGAGAGTGTCAGAGAGTGATAGTGAGTGTCTGAGAGTGTCTGAGAGTGTCAGAGAGTTATGGAGAGAATCAGAAAGTGATAGAGAGTGTCAGAGAGTGTCAGAGAGTGTCAGAGAGTGATAGAGAGTGATAGAGTGTGTCAGAGAGTGTCAGAGAGTGTCAGTGAGTCTCAGAGAGTGATAGAGAGTGATAGAGAGTTTCACAGAGTGTCAGAGAGTGTCTGAGAGTGTCAGAGAGTGATAGCGAGTGTCAGAAAGTGATAGAGAGTGTCAGAGAGAGTCAGAGAGTGTCAGAGAGTGATAGAGAGTGATAGAGAGTGTCAGAGAGTGTCAGAGAGTTTCAGTGAGTGTCAGAGAGTGATAGAGAGTTTCATAGAGTTTCAGAGAGTGACAGAGAGTGTCAGAGAGTGATAGAGAGTGATAGAGAGTGTCAGAGAGTGTCAGAGAGTGATAGAGAGTGTCAGATAGTGTCAGAGAGTGTCTGAGAGTGTCAGAGAGTGATAGAGAGTGTCAGAGAGTGTCAGAGAGTGTCAGAGAGTCATAAAGAGTTTCAGAGAGTGCCAGAGAGTGTCTGAGAGTGTCAGAGTGTGATAGAGAGTGATAGAGAGTGTCATAGAGTGTCAGAGAGTGATAGAGAGTGTCAGAGAGTGTCAGAGATTGTCAGAGAGTGTCAGAGAGCGATAGAGAGTGATAGAGAGTGATAGAGAGTTTCAGAGAGTGTCAGAGAGTGTCTGAGAGTGTCAGAGAGTGATAGAGAGTGATAGAGAGTGATAGAGAGTGTCAGAGATTGATAGAGAGTGATAGAGAGTGTCAGAGAGTGTCAGAGAGTGATAGTGAGTGTCTGTGAGTGATAGAGAGTGATAGAGAGTTTCAGAGAGTGGCAGAGAGTGTCTGAGAGTGTCAGAGAGTGATAGAGAGTGATAGAGAGTGTCAGAGAGTGTCAGAGAGTGATAGAGAGTGTCAGAGAGTGATAGAGAGTGATAGAGAGTGATAGAGAGTGATAGAGAGTATCAGAGAGTGATAGAGAGTGATAGAGAGTGTCAGAGAGTGTCAGAGAGTGATAGTGAGTGTCTGAGAGTGATAGAGAGTGATAGAGAGTTTCAGAGAGTGGCAGAGAGTGTCAGAGAGTGTCAGAGAGTGATAGAGAGTGATAGAGAGTGTCAGAGAGTGTCAGAGAGTGATAGAGAGTGATAGAGAGTGATAGAGAGTGTCAGAGAGTGTCAGAGAGTGATAGTGAGTGTCTGAGAGTGTATGAGAGTGTCAGAGAGTTATAGAGAGTGTCAGAAAGTGATAGAGAGTGTCTGAGAGTGTCAGGGAGTGTCAGAGAGTGATAGAGAGTGATAGAGTGTGTCAGAGAGTGTCAGAGAGTGTCAGTGAGTCTCAGAGAGTGATAGAGAGTGATAGAGAGTTTCACAGAGTGTCAGAGAGTGTCTGAGAGTGTCAGAGAGTGATAGCGAGTGTCAGAAAGTGATAGAGAGTGTCAGAGAGTGTCAGAGAGTGTCAGAGAGTGATAGAGAGTGATAGAGAGTGTCAGAGAGTGTCAGAGAGTTTCAGTGAGTGTCAGAGAGTGATAGAGAGTTTCATAGAGTTTCAGAGAGTGACAGAGAGTGTCAGAGAGTGATAGTGAGTGTCTGAGAGTGTCAGAGAGTGATAGAGAGTGATAGAGAGTGTCAGAGAGTGTCAGAGAGTGACAGAGAGTGTCAGATAGTGTCAGAGAGTGTCTGAGAGTGTCAGAGAGTGATAGAGAGTGTCAGAGAGTGGCAGAGAGTGTCAGAGAGTGATAGAGAGTTTCAGAGAGTGCCAGAGAGTGTCTGAGAGTGTCAGAGAGTGATAGAGAGTGATAGAGAGTGATAGAGAGTGTCATAGAGTGTCAGAGAGTGATAGAGAGTGTCAGAGAGTGTCAGAGATTGTCAGAGAGTGTCAGAGAGTGATAGAGAGTGATAGAGAGTTTCAGAGAGTGTCAGAGAGTGTCTGAGAGTGTCAGAGAGTGATAGAGAGTGATAGAGAGTGTCAGAGAGTGATAGAGAGTGGTAGAGAGTGTCAGAGAGTGTCAGAGAGTGATAGTGAGTGTCTGAGAGTGATAGAGAGTGATAGAGAGTTTCAGAGAGTGTCAGAGAGTGTCTGAGAGTGTCAGAGAGTGATAGAGAGTGATAGAGAGTGTCAGAGAGTGTCAGAGAGTGATAGAGAGTGTCAGAGAGTGATAGAGAGTGATAGAGAGTGATAGAGAGTGATAGAGAGTGTCAGAGAGTGATAGAGAGTGATAGAGAGTGTCAGAGAGTGTCAGAGAGTGATAGTGAGTGTCTGAGAGTGATAGAGAGTGATAGAGAGTTTCAGAGAGTGGCAGAGAGTGTCTGAGAGTGTCAGAGAGTGATAGAGAGTGATAGAGAGTGTCAGAGAGTGTCAGAGAGTGATAGAGAGTGATAGAGAGTGATAGAGAGTGTCAGAGAGTGTCAGAGAGTGATAGTGAGTGTCTGAGAGTTTCAGAGAGTGTCTGAGAGTGTCAGAGAGTTACTGAGAGAGTCAGAGAGTGTCAGAGAGTGATAGAGAGTGTCAGAGAGTGTCAGAGAGTTTCTGAGAGTGTCAGAGAGTGTCAGAGAGTGTCAGAGAGAGTCAGAGAGTGATGGAGAGTGATAGAGAGTTTCAGAGAGTTTCAGAGATTGTCTGAGAGTGTCTGAGAGTGTCAGAGAGTGATAGAGAGTGATAGAGAGTGTCAGAGAGTGTCAGAGAGTGTCAGAGAGTGATAGAGATTTTCTGAGAATGTCAGAGAGTGTCAGAGAGTGTCAGAGAGAGTCAGAGAGTGTCTGAGAGTGTCAGAGAGTGATAGAGAGTGATAGAGAGTGTCAGAGAGTGTCAGAGCGTGTCAGAGAGTGATAGAGAGTGATAGAGATTTTCAGAGAGTGTCAGAGAGTGTCAGAAAGTGATAGAGAGTGATAGAGAGTTTCAGAGAGTGTCAGAGAGTGTCAGAGAGTGTCTGAGAGTGTCAGAGAGTGATAGAGAGTGATAGAGAGTGATAGTGAGTGTCAGAGATTGTCAGAGAGTGATAGAGAGTGATAGAGAGTTTCAGAGAGTGACAGAGAGTGTCAGAGAGTGTATGAGAGTGTCAGAGAGTGATAGAGAGTGATAGAGAGTGATAGAGACTGTCAGAGAGTGTCAGAGAGTGTCAGAGAGTGATATTGAGTGTCTGAGAGTGTCAGAGAGTGATAGAGAGTGATAGAGAGTGTCAGAGAGTGTCAGAGAGTGATAGTGAGTGTCAGAGATTGCCAGAGTGTGATAGAGAGTGATAGAGAGTTTCAGAGAGTGACAGAGAGTGTCAGAGAGTGTCTGAGAGTGTCAGAGAGTGATAGAGAGTGATAGAGAGTGATAGAGAGTGATAGAGACTGTCAGAGAGTGTCAGATTGTGTCAGAGAGTGATATTGAGTGTCTGAGAGTGTCAGAGAGTGATAGAGAGTGATAGAGAGTGTCAGAGAGTGATAGAGAGTGTCAGAGAGTGTCAGAGAGTGTCAGAGAGTGTCTGAGAGTGTCAGAGAGTGATAGAGAGTGTCAGAGAGTATCAGAGAGTGATAGAGAGTGATACTGAGTGTCAGAGAGTGTCAGAGAGTGTCAGAGAGTGTCAGAGAGTGATAGAGAGTGATAGAGAGTTTCAGAGAGTGTCAGAGAGTGTCAGAGAGTGATAGAGAGTGATAGAGAGTGTCAGAGAGTGATAACGAGAGTCAGAGAGTGATAGAGAGTGTCCGAGAGTGTCAAAGAGTGTCAGTGAGTGATAGAGAGTGATAGAGAGTGACAAAGAGTGTCAGAGAGTTTCAGAGAGTGTCAGAGAGTGTCAGAGAGTGATAGAGATTTTCAGAGAGTTTCAGAGAGTGTCAGAGAGTGTCAGAGAGTGTCTGAGAGTGTCATAGAGTGTCAGAGAGTGATAGCGAGTGATAGAGAGTGTCAGAGAGTGTCAGAGAGTGTCAGAGAGTGTCAGAGATTGATAGAGAGATAATAGAGAGTTTCAGAGAGTGTCAGAGAGTGATAGAGAGTGATAGAGAGTGTCAGAGAGTGTCAGAGAGTGTCTGAGAGTGTCAGAGAGTGTCAGAGAGTGTCAGAGAGTGATAGAGAGTGATAGAGAGTTTCAGAGAGTGTCAGAGAGTGTCTGAGAGTGTCAGAGAGTGATAGAGAGTGATAGAGAGTGTCAGAGAGTGTCAGAGAGTGTCAGTGAGTCTCAGAGAGTGATAGATAGTGATAGAGAGTTTCAGAGAGTGTCAGAGAGTGTCTGAGAGTGTCAGAGAGTTATAGAGAGTGATAGAGAGTATCAGAGAGTGATAGCGAGTGTCAGAAAGTGATAGAGAGTGTCAGAGAGTGTCAGAGAGTGATAGAGAGTGATAGAGAGTGTCAGAGAGTGTCAGAGAGTTTCAGTGAGTGTCAGAGAGTGATAGAGAGTTTCATAGAGTTTCAGAGAGTGACAGAGAGTGTCAGAGAGTGTCTGAGGGTGTCAGAGAGTGTCAGAGAGTGATAGAGAGTGTCAGAGAGTGTCAGAAAATGTCAGAGAGTGTCAGAGAGTGATAGAGAGTAATAGAGAGTTTCAGAGAGTGTCAGAGAGTGTCTGAGAGTGTCAGAGAGTGATAGAGAGTGATAGAGAGTGTCAGAGAGTTTTAGAGAGTGATAGAGAGTGTCAGAGTGTGTCAGAGATTGTCAGAGAGTGATAGAGAGTTTCAGAGAGTTTCAGAGAGTGTCAGAGAGTGTCTGAGAGTGTCAGAGAGTGTCAGAGAGTGATAGAGAGTGTCATAGAATGATAGAGAGTGTCAGAGAGTGTCAGAGAGTGTCAGAGAGTGATAGAGAGTTTCAGAGAGTGTCAGAGAGTGTCAGAGAGTGTCTGAGATTGTCAGAAAGTGTCAGAGAGTGATAGAGAGTTTCAGAGAGTGTCAGAGAGTGTCAGAGAGTGTCTGAGAGTGTCAGAGAGTGTCAGAGAGTGATAGAGAGTGTCAGAGAGTGTCAGAGAGTGTCAAAGATTGATAGAGAGTGATATAGAGTTTCAGAGAGTGTCAGAGAGTGTCTGAGAGTGTCAGAGAGTGATAGAGAGTGATAAAGAGTGTCAGAGAGTATCAGAGAGTGATAGAGAGTGATAGAGAGTGTCAGAGAGTGTCAGAGAGTGTCAGAGAGTGATAGAGAGTGATAGAGAGTGATAGAGAGTGTCAGAGAGTGTCAGAGAGTGTCAAAGATTGATAGAGAGTGATATAGAGTTTCAGAGAGTGTCAGAGAGTGTCTGAGAGTGTCAGAGAGTGATAGAGAGTGATAAAGAGTGTCAGAGAGTATCAGAGAGTGATAGAGAGTGATAGAGAGTGTCAGAGAGTGTCAGAGAGTGTCAGAGAGTGATAGAGAGTGATAGAGAGTGATAGAGAGTGTCAGAGAGTGTCAGAGCGTGTCAGAGAGTTTCTGAGAGTGTCAGAGAGTGAAAGAGAGTTTCAGAGAGTTTCAGAGAGTGTCAGAGAGTGTCTGAGAGTGTCAGAGAGTGTCAGAGAGTGATAGAGAGTGAGAGAGAGTGTCAGAGAGTGTCAGAGAGTGATAGAGAGTAATAGAGAGTTTCAGAGAGTGTCAGAGAGTGTCTGAGTGTGTCAGAGAGTGATAGAGAGTGATAGAGAGTGTCAGAGTGTGATAGAGAGTGATAGAGAGTGTCAGAGTGTGTCAGAGAGTGTCAGAGAGTGATAGAGAGTTTCAGAGAGTTTCAGAGAGTGTCAGAGAGTGTCAGAGAGTGTCTGAGAGTGTCAGAGAGTGTCAGAGAGTGATAGAGAGTGATATAGAGTGTCAGAGAGTGTCAGGGAGTGTCAGAGAGTGTCAGAGAGTGATAGAGAGTGTCAGAGAGTGATAGAGAGTGTCAGACTGTATCAGAGAGTGTCAGAGAGTGATAGAGAGTGATAGAGAGTGTCAGAGTGTGTCAGAGAGTGTCAAAGAGTGATAGAGAGTTTCAGAGAGTTTCAGAGAGTGTGTGAGAGTGTCAGAGAGTTATAGAGAGTGATAGAGAGTGTCAGAGAGTGATAGCGAGTGTCAGAAAGTGATAGAGAGTGTCAGAGAGTGTCAGAGAGTGATAGAGAGTGATAGAGAGTGTCAGAGAGTGTCAGAGAGTTTCAGTGAGTGTCAGAGAGTGATAGAGAGTTTCATAGAGTTTCAGAGAGTGACAGAGAGTGTCAGAGAGTGTCTGAGGGTGTCAGAGAGTGTCAGAGAGTGATAGAGAGTGATAGAGAGTGTCAGAGAGTGTCAGAGAATGTCAGAGAGTGTCAGAGAGTGATAGAGAGTAATAGAGAGTTTCAGAGAGTGTCAGAGAGTGTCTGAGAGTGTCAGAGAGTGATAGAGAGTGATAGAGAGTGTCAGAGAGTTTTAGAGAGTGATAGAGAGTGTCAGAGTGTGTCAGAGAGTGTCAGAGAGTGATAGAGAGTTTCAGAGAGTTTCAGAGAGTGTCAGAGAGTGTCTGAGAGTGTCAGAGAGTGTCAGAGAGTGATAGAGAGCGATAGAGAGTGTCAGAGAGTGTCAGAGAGTGATAGAGAGTAATAGAGAGTTTCAGAGAGTGTCAGAGAGTGTCTGAGTGTGTCAGAGAGTGATAGAGAGTGATAGAGAGTGTCAGAGAGTGATAGAGAGTGATAGAGAGTGTCAGAGTGTTTCAGAGAGTGTCAGAGAGTGATAGAGAGTTTCAGAGAGTTTCAGAGAGTGTCAGAGAGTGTCAGAGAGTGTCTGAGAGTGTCAGAGAGCGTCAGAGAGTGTCAGAAAGTGATAGAGAGTGATAGTGAGTTTCAGAGAGTTTCAGAGAGTGTCAGAGAGTGTCTGAGAGTGTCAGAGAGTGATAGAGTGTGACAGAGAGTTTCAGAGAGTGTCAGAGAGTGATAGAGAGTGATAGAGAGTGATAGAGAGTGTCAGAGAGTGATAGAGAGTGTCAGACTGTATCAGAGAGTGTCAGAGAGTGATAGAGAGTGTCAAAGAGTGATAGAGAGTTTCAGAGAGTTTCAGAGAGTGTCAGAGAGTGTCAGAGAGTGATAGAGAGTGTCAGAGAGTATCAGAGTGTGATAGAGAGTGATACTGAGTGTCAGAGAGTGTCAGAGAGTGTCAGAGAGTGTCAGAGAGTGATAGAGAGTGATAGAGAGTTTCAGAGAGTGTCAGAGAGTGTCTGAGAGTGTCAGAGAGTGATAGAGAGTGATAGAGAGTGTCAGAGAGTGATAGCGAGAGTCAGAGAGTGATAGAGAGTGTCCGAGAGTGTCAAAGAGTGTCAGAGAGTGATAGAGAGTGATAGAGAGTGACAAAGAGTGTCAGAGAGTTTCAGAGAGTGTCAGAGAGTGTCAGAGAGTGATAGAGATTTTCAGAGAGTTTCAGAGAGTGTCAGAGAGTGTCAGAGAGTGTCTGAGAGTGTCATAGAGTGTCAGAGAGTGATAGCGAGTGATAGAGAGTGTCAGAGAGTGTCAGAGAGTGTCAGAGAGTGTCAGAGATTGATAGAGAGATAATAGAGAGTTTCAGAGAGTGTCAGAGAGTGATAGAGAGTGATAGAGAGTGTCAGAGAGTGTCAGAGAGTGTCTGAGAGTGTCAGAGAGTGTCAGAGAGTGTCAGAGAGTGATAGAGAGTGATAGAGAGTTTCAGAGAGTGTCAGAGAGTGTCTGAGAGTGTCAGAGAGTGATAGAGAGTGATAGAGAGTGTCAGAGAGTGTCAGTGAGTCTCAGAGAGTGATAGAGAGTGATAGAGAGTTTCAGAGAGTGTCAGAGAGTGTCTGAGAGTGTCAGAGAGTTATAGAGAGTGATAGAGAGTATCAGAGAGTGATAGCGAGTGTCAGAAAGTGATAGAGAGTGTCAGAGAGTGTCAGAGAGTGATAGAGAGTGATAGAGAGTGTCAGAGAGTGTCAGAGAGTTTCAGTGAGTGTCAGAGAGTGATAGAGAGTTTCATAGAGTTTCAGAGAGTGACAGAGAGTGTCAGAGAGTGTCTGAGGGTGTCAGAGAGTGTCAGAGAGTGATAGAGAGTGTCAGAGAGTGTCAGAAAATGTCAGAGAGTGTCAGAGAGTGATAGAGAGTAATAGAGAGTTTCAGAGAGTGTCAGAGAGTGTCTGAGAGTGTCAGAGAGTGATAGAGAGTGATAGAGAGTGTCAGAGAGTTTTAGAGAGTGATAGAGAGTGTCAGAGTGTGTCAGAGATTGTCAGAGAGTGATAGAGAGTTTCAGAGAGTTTCAGAGAGTGTCAGAGAGTGTCTGAGAGTGTCAGAGAGTGTCAGAGAGTGATAGAGAGTGTCATAGAATGATAGAGAGTGTCAGAGAGTGTCAGAGAGTGTCAGAGAGTGATAGAGAGTTTCAGAGAGTTTCAGAGAGTGTCAGAGAGTGTCAGAGAGTGTCTGAGATTGTCAGAAAGTGTCAGAGAGTGATAGAGAGTTTCAGAGAGTGTCAGAGAGTGTCTGAGAGTGTCAGAGAGTGTCAGAGAGTGATAGAGAGTGTCAGAGAGTGTCAGAGAGTGTCAAAGATAGATAGAGAGTGATATAGAGTTTCAGAGAGTGTCAGAGAGTGTCTGAGAGAATCAGAGAGTGATAGAGAGTGATAAAGAGTGTCAGAGAGTATCAGAGAGTGATAGAGAGTGATAGAGAGTGTCAGAGAGTGTCAGAGAGTGTCAGAGAGTGATAGAGAGTGATAGAGAGTGATAGAGAGTGTCAGAGTGTGTCAGAGCGTGTCAGAGAGTTTCTGAGAGTGTCAGAGAGGGAAAGAGAGTTTCAGAGAGTTTCAGAGAGTGTCAGAGAGTGTCTGAGAGTGTCAGAGAGTGTCAGAGAGTGATAGAGAGTGAGAGAGAGTGTCAGAGAGTGTCAGAGAGTGATAGAGAGTAATAGAGAGTTTCAGAGAGTGTCAGAGAGTGTCTGAGTGTGTCAGAGAGTGATAGAGAGTGATAGAGAGTGTCAGAGAGTGATAGAGAGTGATAGAGAGTGTCAGAGTGTGTCAGAGAGTGTCAGAGAGTGATAGAGAGTTTCAGAGAGTTTCAGAGAGTGTCAGAGAGTGTCAGAGAGTGTCTGAGAGTGTCAGAGAGTGTCAGAGAGTGATAGAGAGTGATATAGAGTGTCAGAGAGTGTCAGGGAGTGTCAGAGAGTGTCAGAGAGTGATAGAGAGTATCAGAGAGTGATAGAGAGTGTCAGACTGTATCAGAGAGTGTCAGAGAGTGATAGAGAGTGATAGAGAGTGTCAGAGTGTGTCAGAGAGTGTCAAAGAGTGATAGAGAGTTTCAGAGAGTTTCAGAGAGTGTCTGAGAGTGTCAGAGAGTTATAGAGAGTGATAGAGAGTGTCAGAGAGTGATAGCGAGTGTCAGAAAGTGATAGAGAGTGTCAGAGAGTGTCAGAGAGTGATAGAGAGTGATAGAGAGTGTCAGAGAGTGTCAGAGAGTTTCAGTGAGTGTCAGAGAGTGATAGAGAGTTTCATAGAGTTTCAGAGAGTGACAGAGAGTGTCAGAGAGTGTCTGAGGGTGTCAGAGAGTGTCAGAGAGTGATAGAGAGTGATAGAGAGTGTCAGAGAGTGTCAGAGAATGTCAGAGAGTGTCAGAGAGTGATAGAGAGTAATAGAGAGTTTCAGAGAGTGTCAGAGAGTGTCTGAGAGTGTCAGAGAGTGATAGAGAGTGATAGAGAGTGTCAGAGAGTTTTAGAGAGTGATAGAGAGTGTCAGAGTGTGTCAGAGAGTGTCAGAGAGTGATAGAGAGTTTCAGAGAGTTTCAGAGAGTGTCAGAGAGTGTCTGAGAGTGTCAGAGAGTGTCAGAGAGTGATAGAGAGTGTCATAGAATGATGGAGAGTGTCAGAGAGTGTCAGAGAGTGTCAGAGAGTGATAGAGAGTTTCAGAGAGTTTCAGAGAGTGTCAGAGAGTGTCAGAGAGTGTCTGAGAGTGTCAGAATGTGTCAGAGAGTGATAGAGAGTTTCAGAGAGTGTCAGAGAGTGTCAGAGAGTGTCTGAGAGTGTCAGAGAGTGTCAGAGAGTGATAGAGAGTGTCAGAGAGTGTCAGAGAGTGTCAAAGAGCGATAGAGAGTGATAGAGAGTTTCAGAGAGTGTCAGAGAGTGTCTGAGAGTGTCAGAGAGTGATAGAGAGTGATAAAGAGTGTCAGAGAGTATCAGAGAGTGATAGAGAGTGATAGAGAGTGTCAGAGAGTGTCAGAGAGTGTCAGACAGTGATAGAGAGTGATAGAGAGTGATATAGAGTGTCAGAGAGTGTCAGAGCGTGTCAGAGAGTTTCTGAGAGTGTCAGAGAGTGAAAGAGAGTTTCAGAGAGTTTCAGAGAGTGTCAGAGAGTGTCTGAGAGTGTCAGAGAGTGTCAGAGAGTGATAGAGAGCGATAGAGAGTGTCAGAGAGTGTCAGAGAGTGATAGAGAGTAATAGAGAGTTTCAGAGAGTGTCAGAGAGTGTCTGAGTGTGTCAGAGAGTGATAGAGAGTGATAGAGAGTGTCAGAGAGTGATAGAGAGTGATAGAGAGTGTCAGAGAGTGTCAGAGAGTGATAGAGAGTAATAGAGAGTTTCAGAGAGTGTCAGAGAGTGTCTGAGTGTGTCAGAGAGTGATAGAGAGTGATAGAGAGTGTCAGAGAGTGATAGAGAGTGATAGAGAGTGTCAGAGTGTGTCAGAGAGTGTCAGAGAGTGATAGAGAGTTTCAGAGAGTTTCAGAGAGTGTCAGAGAGTGTCAGAGAGTGTCTGAGAGTGTCAGAGAGCGTCAGAGAGTGTCAGAAAGTGATAGAGAGTGATAGTGAGTTTCAGAGAGTTTCAGAGAGTGTCAGAGAGTGTCTGAGAGTGTCAGAGAGTGATAGAGTGTGACAGAGAGTTTCAGAGAGTGTCAGAGAGTGATAGAGAGTGATAGAGAGTGATAGAGAGTGTCAGAGTGTGTCAGAGAGTGTCAGAGAGTGATAGAGAGTTTCAGAGAGTTTCAGAGAGTGTCAGAGAGTGTCAGAGAGTGTCTGAGAGTGTCAGAGAGCGTCAGAGAGTGTCAGAAAGTGATAGAGAGTGATAGTGAGTTTCAGAGAGTTTCAGAGAGTGTCAGAGAGTGTCTGAGAGTGTCAGAGAGTGATAGAGTGTGACAGAGAGTTTCAGAGAGTGTCAGAGAGTGATAGAGAGTGATAGAGAGTTTCAGAGAGTGTGAGAGAGTGATAGAGAGTGATAGAGAGTGTCAGAGAGTGATAGAGAGTGTCAGACTGTATCAGAGAGTGTCAGAGAGTGATAGAGAGTGTCAAAGAGTGATAGAGAGTTTCAGAGAGTTTCAGAGAGTGTCAGAGAGTGTCAGAGAGTGTCTGAGAGTGTCAGAGAGTGTCAGAGAGTGTCAGAGAGTGATAGAGAGTGATATAGAGTGTCAGAGAGTGTCAGGGAGTGTCAGAGAGTGTCAGAGAGTGATAGAGAGTGTCAGAGAGTGATAGAGAGTGTCAGACTGTATCAGAGAGTGTCAGAGAGTGATAGAGAGTGATAGAGAGTGTCAGAGTGTGTCAGAGAGTGTCAAAGAGTGATAGAGAGTTTCAGAGAGTTTCAGAGAGTGTCTGAGAGTGTCAGAGAGTTATAGAGAGTGATAGAGAGTGTCAGAGAGTGATAGCGAGTGTCAGAAAGTGATAGAGAGTGTCAGAGAGTGTCAGAGAGTGATAGAGAGTGATAGAGAGTGTCAGAGAGTGTCAGAGAGTTTCAGTGAGTGTCAGAGAGTGATAGAGAGTTTCATAGAGTTTCAGAGAGTGACAGAGAGTGTCAGAGAGTGTCTGAGGGTGTCAGAGAGTGTCAGAGAGTGATAGAGAGTGATAGAGAGTGTCAGAGAGTGTCAGAGAATGTCAGAGAGTGTCAGAGAGTGATAGAGAGTAATAGAGAGTTTCAGAGAGTGTCAGAGAGTGTCTGAGAGTGTCAGAGAGTGATAGAGAGTGATAGAGAGTGTCAGAGAGTTTTAGAGAGTGATAGAGAGTGTCAGAGTGTGTCAGAGAGTGTCAGAGAGTGATAGAGAGTTTCAGAGAGTTTCAGAGAGTGTCAGAGAGTGTCTGAGAGTGTCAGAGAGTGTCAGAGAGTGATAGAGAGTGTCATAGAATGATGGAGAGTGTCAGAGAGTGTCAGAGAGTGTCAGAGAGTGATAGAGAGTTTCAGAGAGTTTCAGAGAGTGTCAGAGAGTGTCAGAGAGTGTCTGAGAGTGTCAGAAAGTGTCAGAGAGTGATAGAGAGTTTCAGAGAGTGTCAGAGAGTGTCTGAGAGTGTCAGAGAGTGTCAGAGAGTGATAGAGAGAGTCAGAGAGTGTCAGAGAGTGTCAAAGAGCGATAGAGAGTGATAGAGAGTTTCAGAGTGTGTCAGAGAGTGTCTGAGAGTGTCAGAGAGTGATAGAGAGTGATAAAGAGTGTCAGAGGGTATCAGAGAGTGATAGAGAGTGATAGAGAGTGTCAGAGAGTGTCAGAGAGTGTCAGACAGTGATAGAGAGTGATAGAGAGTGATAGAGAGTGTCAGAGAGTGTCAGAGCGTGTCAGAGAGTTTCTGAGAGTGTCAGAGAGTGAAAGAGAGTTTCAGAGAGTTTCAGAGAGTGTCAGAGAGTGTCTGAGAGTGTCAGAGAGTGTCAGAGAGTGATAGAGAGTGATAGAGAGTGTCAGAGAGTGTCAGAGAGTGATAGAGAGTAATAGAGAGTTTCAGAGAGTGTCAGAGAGTGTCTGAGTGTGTCAGAGAGTGATAGAGAGTGATAGAGAGTGTCAGAGAGTGATAGAGAGTGATAGAGAGTGTCAGAGTGTGTCAGAGAGTGTCAGAGAGTGATAGAGAGTTTCAGAGAGTTTCAGAGAGTGTCAGAGAGTGTCAGAGAGTGTCTGAGAGTGTCAGAGAGTGTCAGAGAGTGTCTGAGAGTGTCAGAGAGTGATAGAGAGTGATAGAGAGTGTCAGAGAGTTTTAGAGAGTGATAGAGAGTGTCAGAGTGTGTCAGAGAGTGTCAGAGAGTGATAGAGAGTTTCAGAGAGTTTCAGAGAGTGTCAGAGAGTGTCTGAGAGTGTCAGAGAGTGTCAGAGAGTGATAGAGAGTGTCATAGAATGATGGAGAGTGTCAGAGAGTGTCAGAGAGTGTCAGAGAGTGATAGAGAGTTTCAGAGAGTTTCAGAGAGTGTCAGAGAGTGTCAGAGAGTGTCTGAGAGTGTCAGAAAGTGTCAGAGAGTGATAGAGAGTTTCAGAGAGTGTCAGAGAGTGTCTGAGAGTGTCAGAGAGTGTCAGAGAGTGATAGAGAGAGTCAGAGAGTGTCAGAGAGTGTCAAAGAGCGATAGAGAGTGATAGAGAGTTTCAGAGTGTGTCAGAGAGTGTCTGAGAGTGTCAGAGAGTGATAGAGAGTGATAAAGAGTGTCAGAGGGTATCAGAGAGTGATAGAGAGTGATAGAGAGTGTCAGAGAGTGTCAGAGAGTGTCAGACAGTGATAGAGAGTGATAGAGAGTGATAGAGAGTGTCAGAGAGTGTCAGAGCGTGTCAGAGAGTTTCTGAGAGTGTCAGAGAGTGAAAGAGAGTTTCAGAGAGTTTCAGAGAGTGTCAGAGAGTGTCTGAGAGTGTCAGAGAGTGTCAGAGAGTGATAGAGAGTGATAGAGAGTGTCAGAGAGTGTCAGAGAGTGATAGAGAGTAATAGAGAGTTTCAGAGAGTGTCAGAGAGTGTCTGAGTGTGTCAGAGAGTGATAGAGAGTGATAGAGAGTGTCAGAGAGTGATAGAGAGTGATAGAGAGTGTCAGAGTGTGTCAGAGAGTGTCAGAGAGTGATAGAGAGTTTCAGAGAGTTTCAGAGAGTGTCAGAGAGTGTCAGAGAGTGTCTGAGAGTGTCAGAGAGTGTCAGAGAGTGTCAGAAAGTGATAGAGAGTGATAGTGAGTTTCAGAGAGTTTCAGAGAGTGTCAGAGAGTGTCTGAGAGTGTCAGAGAGTGATAGAGTGTGACAGAGAGTTTCAGAGAGTGTCAGAGAGTGATAGAGAGTGATAGAGAGTTTCAGAGAGTGTGAGAGAGTGATAGAGAGTGATAGAGAGTGTCAGAGAGTGATAGAGAGTGTCAGACTGTATCAGAGAGTGTCAGAGAGTGATAGAGAGTGATAGAGAGTGTCAGAGTGTGTCAGAGAGTGTCAAAGAGTGATAGAGAGTTTCAGAGAGTTTCAGAGAGTGTCAGAGAGTGTCAGAGAGTGTCTGAGAGTGTCAGAGAGTGTCAGAGAGTGTCAGAAAGTGATAGAGAGTGATAGTGAGTTTCAGAGAGTTTCAGAGATTGTCTGAGAGTGTCAGAGAGTGATAGAGTGTGACAGAGAGTTTCAGAGAGTGTCAGAGAGTGTTAGAGAGTGATAAAGAGTTTCAGAGAGTGTGAGAGAGTGTCAGAGAGTGATAGAGATTGTCAGAGAGTGTCAGAGAGTGATAGAGAGTGATAGAGAGTGTCAGAGAGTGTCAGAGAGTGTCAGAGAGTGATAGAGAGTGTCAGAGAGTGTCAGAGAGTGATAGAGAGTGACAGAGAGTGTCAGAGAGTGTCAGAGAGTGATAGAGAGTCATAGAGAGTTTCAGAGAGTGTCAGAGAGTGTCTGAGAGTGTCTGAGAGTCTCAGAGAGTGATAGAGAGTGTCAGAGAGTGTCAGAGTGTGATAGAGAGTGATAGAGAGTGATAGAGAGTGTCAGAGAGTGTCAGAGAGTGATAGAGAGTGATAGAGAGTGATAGAGAGTGTCAGAGAGAGTCAGAGAGTGATAGTGAGTGTCTGAGACTTTAAGAGAGTGATAGAGAGTGTCAGAGAGTGTAAGAGAGTGTCAGAGAGTGTCAGAGAGTGATAGAGAGTTTCAGAGAGTGCCAGAGAGTGTCTGAGAGTGTCAGAGAGTGTCAGAGAGTGATAGAGAGTGTCAGAGAGTGTCAGAGAGTGATAGAGAGTGTCAGAGAGTGTCAGAGAGTATCAGAGAGTGATAGAGAGTGTTAGAGAGTTTCAGAGAGTGTCAGAGAGTGTCTGAGAGTGTCAGAGAGTGATAGAGAGTGATAGAGCGTGTCAGAGAGTGTCAGAGAGTGATAGAGAGTGATAGAGAGTGTCAGAGAGTGTCAGAGAGTGATAGAGAGTGTCAGAGAGTGTCAGAGAGTGTCAGAGAGTGTCAGAGAGTGATAGAGAGCGATAGAGAGTTACAGAGAGTGTCAGAGAGTGTCTGAGAGTGTCAGAGAGTGATAGAGAGTGTCAGAGAGTGTCAGAGAGTGATAGAGAGTGATAGAGAGTGATAGAGAGTGTCAGAGAGTGTCAGAGAGTGATAGAGAGTGTCAGAGAGTGTCAGAGAGTGTCAGAGAGTGTCAGAGAGTGATAGAGAGTGATAGAGAGTGTCAGAGAGTGTCAGAGAGTGATAGAGAGTGTCAGAGAGTGTCAGAGAGTGTCAGAGAGTGTCAGAGAGTGATAGAGAGTGATAGAGAGTTACAGAGAGTGTCAGAGAGAGTCTGAGAGTGTCAGAGAGTGATAGAGAGTGTCAGAGAGTGTCAGAGAGTGATAGAGAGTGATAGAGAGTGATAGAGAGTTTCAGAGAGTGTCAGAGAGTGATAGAGAGTGTCAGATAGTGTCAGAGAATGTCTGAGAGTGTCAGAGAGTGATAGAGAGTGTCAGAGAGTGTCAGAGAGTGTCAGAGAGTGATAGAGAGTTTCAGAGAGTGCCAGAGAGTGTATGAGAGTGTCAGAGAGTGATAGAGAGTGTCACAGAGTGTCAGAGAGTGTCAGAGAGTGTCAGAGAATGTCAGAGAGTGATAGAGAGTGATAGAGAGTTTCAGAGAGTGTCAGAGAGTGTCTGAGAGTGTCAGAGAGTGACAGAGAGTGATAGAGAGTGATAGAGAGTGTCAGAGAGTGTCAGAGAGTGATAGAGAGTGATAGAGAGTGATAGAGAGTGTCAGAGAGTGTCAGAGAGTGATAGTGAGTGTCTGAGAGTGATAGAGAGTGATAGAGAGTTTCAGAGAGTGTCAGAGAGTGTCAGAGAGTGTCAGAGAGTGTCAGAGAGTGTCAGAGAGTGATAGAGAGTGATAGAGAGTGATAGAGAGTTACAGAGAGTGTCAGAGAGTGTCTGAGAGTGTCAGAGAGTGATAGAGAGTGTCAGAGAGTGATAGAGAGTGATAGAGAGTTTCAGAGAGTGTCAGAGAGTGATAGAGAGTGTCAGAGAGTGTCATGGAGCGTCAGAGAGTGTCAGAGAGTGATAGAGAGTGATAGAGAGTTTCAGAGAGTGTCAGAGAGTGTCTGAGAGTGTCAGAGAGTGATAGAGAGTGTCAGAGAGTGTCAGAGAGTGATAGAGAGTGATAGAGAGTGATAGAGAGTGTCACAGAGTGTCAGAGAGTGATAGAGAGTGTCAGAGAGTGTCAGAGAGTGTCAGAGAATGTCAGAGAGTGATAGAGAGTGATAGAGAGTTTCAGAGAGTGTCAGAGAGTGTCTGAGAGTGTCAGAGAGTGATAAAGAGTGATAGAGAGTGATAGAGAGTGTCAGCGAGTGTCAGAGAGTGATAGAGTGTGATAGAGAGTGATAGAGAGTGTCAGAGAGTGTCAGAGAGTGATAGTGAGTGTCTGAGAGTGATAGAGAGTGATGGAGAGTTTCAGAGAGTGTCAGAGAGTGTCAGAGAGTGTCAAAGAGCGATAGAGAGTGATAGAGAGTTTCAGAGTGTGTCAGAGAGTGTCTGAGAGTGTCAGAGAGTGATAGAGAGTGATAAAGAGTGTCAGAGAGTATCAGAGAGTGATAGAGAGTGATAGAGAGTGTCAGAGAGTGTCAGAGAGTGTCAGACAGTGATAGAGAGTGATAGAGAGTGATAGAGAGTGTCAGAGAGTGTCAGAGCGTGTCAGAGAGTTTCTGAGAGTGTCAGAGAGTGAAGGAGAGTTTCAGAGAGTTTCAGAGAGTGTCAGAGAGTGTCTGAGAGTGTCAGAGAGTGTCAGAGAGTGATAGAGAGTGATAGAGAGTGTCAGAGAGTGTCAGAGAGTGATAGAGAGTAATAGAGAGTTTCAGAGAGTGTCAGAGAGTGTCTGAGTGTGTCAGAGAGTGATAGAGAGTGATAGAGAGTGTCAGAGAGTGATAGAGAGTGATAGAGAGTGTCAGAGTGTGTCAGAGAGTGTCAGAGAGTGATAGAGAGTTTCAGAGAGTTTCAGAGAGTGTCAGAGAGTGTCAGAGAGTGTCTGAGAGTGTCAGAGAGTGTCAGAGAGTGTCAGAAAGTGATAGAGAGTGATAGTGAGTTTCAGAGAGTTTCAGAGAGTGTCAGAGAGTGTCTGAGAGTGTCAGAGAGTGATAGAGTGTGACAGAGAGTTTCAGAGAGTGTCAGAGATTGATAGGGAGTGATAGAGAGTTTCAGAGAGTGTGAGAGAGTGATAGAGAGTGATAGAGAGTGTCAGAGAGTGATAGAGAGTGTCAGAATGTATCAGAGAGTGTCAGAGAGTGATAGAGAGTGATAGAGAGTGTCAGAGTGTGTCAGAGAGTGTCAGAGAGTGATAAAGAGTTTCAGAGAGTTTCAGAGAGTGTCAGAGAGTGTCAGAGAGTGTCTGAGAGTGTCAGAGAGTGTCAGAGAGTGTCAGAAAGTGATAGACAGTGATAGTGAGTTTCAGAGAGTTTCAGAGAGTGTCAGAGAGTGTCTGAGAGTGTCAGAGAGTGATAGAGTGTGACAGAGAGTTTCAGAGAGTGTCAGAGAGTGTTAGAGAGTGATAGAGAGTTTCAGAGAGTGTGAGAGAGTGTCAGAGAGTGATAGAGATTGTCAGAGAGTGTCAGAGAGTGATAGAGAGTGATAGAGAGTGTCAGAGAGTGTCAGAGAGTGTCAGAGAGTGATAGAGAGTGTCAGAGAGTGTCAGAGAGTGATAGAGAGTGACAGAGAGTGTCAGAGAGTGTCAGAGAGTGTCAGAGAGTGATAGAGAGTCATAGAGAGTTTCAGAGAGTGTCAGAGAGTGTCTGAGAGTGTCTGAGAGTCTCAGAGAGTGATAGAGAGTGTCAGAGAGTGTCAGAGTGTGATAGAGAGTGATAGAGAGTGATAGAGAGTGTCAGAGAGTGTCAGAGAGTGATAGAGAGTGATATAGAGTGATAGAGAGTGTCAGAGAGAGTCAGAGAGTGATAGTGAGTGTCTGAGACTTTAAGAGAGTGATAGAGAGTGTCAGAGAGTGTAAGAGAGTGTCAGAGAGTGTCAGAGAGTGATAGAGAGTTTCAGAGAGTGCCAGAGAGTGTCTGAGAGTGTCAGAGAGTGATAGAGAGTGATAGAGAGTGTCAGAGAGTGTCAGAGAGTGATAGAGAGTGTCAGAGAGTGTCAGAGAGTATCAGAGAGTGATAGAGAGTGTTAGAGAGTTTCAGAGAGTGTCAGAGAGTGTCTGAGAGTGTCAGAGAGTGATAGAGAGTGATAGAGCGTGTCAGAGAGTGTCAGAGAGTGATAGAGAGTGATAGAGAGTGTCAGAGAGTGTCAGAGAGTGATAGAGAGTGTCAGAGAGTGTCAGAGAGTGTCAGAGAGTGTCAGAGAGTGATAGAGAGCGATAGAGAGTTACAGAGAGTGTCAGAGAGTGTCTGAGAGTGTCAGAGAGTGATAGAGAGTGTCAGAGAGTGTCAGAGAGTGATAGAGAGTGATAGAGAGTGATAGAGAGTGTCAGAGAGTGTCAGAGAGTGATAGAGAGTGTCAGAGAGTGTCAGAGAGTGTCAGAGAGTGTCAGAGAGTGATAGAGAGTGATAGAGAGTGTCAGAGATTGTCAGAGAGTGATAGAGAGTGTCAGAGAGTGTCAGAGAGTGTCAGAGAGTGTCAGAGAGTGATAGAGAGTGATAGAGAGTTACAGAGAGTGTCAGAGAGAGTCTGAGAGTGTCAGAGAGTGATAGAGAGTGTCAGAGAGTGTCAGAGAGTGATAGAGAGTGATAGAGAGTGATAGAGAGTTTCAGAGAGTGTCAGAGAGTGATAGAGAGTGTCAGATAGTGTCAGAGAATGTCTGAGAGTGTCAGAGAGTGATAGAGAGTGTCAGAGAGTGTCAGAGAGTGTCAGAGAGTGATAGAGAGTTTCAGAGAGTGCCAGAGAGTGTATGAGAGTGTCAGAGAGTGATAGAGAGTGTCACAGAGTGTCAGAGAGTGTCAGAGAGTGTCAGAGAATGTCAGAGAGTGATAGAGAGTGATAGAGAGTTTCAGAGAGTGTCAGAGAGTGTCTGAGAGTGTCAGAGAGTGACAGAGAGTGATAGAGAGTGATAGAGAGTGTCAGAGAGTGTCAGAGAGTGATAGAGAGTGATAGAGAGTGATAGAGAGTGTCAGAGAGTGTCAGAGAGTGATAGTGAGCGTCTGAGAGTGATAGAGAGTGATAGAGAGTTTCAGAGAGTGTCAGAGAGTGTCAGAGAGTGTCAGAGAGTGTCAGAGAGTGTCAGAGAGTGATAGAGAGTGATAGAGAGTTACAGAGAGTGTCAGAGAGTGTCTGAGAGTGTCAGAGAGTGATAGAGAGTGTCAGAGAGTGTCAGAGAGTGATAGAGAGTGATAGAGAGTTTCAGAGAGTGTCAGAGAGTGATAGAGAGTGTCAGAGAGTGTCAGAGAGCGTCAGAGAGTGTCAGAGAGTGATAGAGAGTGATAGAGAGTTTCAGAGAGTGTCAGAGAGTGTCTGAGAGTGTCAGAGAGTGATAGAGAGTGTCAGAGAGTGTCAGAGAGTGATAGAGAGTGATAGAGAGTGATAGAGAGTGTCACAGAGTGTCAGAGAGTGATAGAGAGTGTCAGAGAGTGTCAGAGAGTGTCAGAGAATGTCAGAGAGTGATAGAGAGTGATAGAGAGTTTCAGAGAGTGTCAGAGAGTGTCTGAGAGTGTCAGAGAGTGATAAAGAGTGATAGAGAGTGATAGAGAGTGTCAGCGAGTGTCAGAGAGTGATAGAGTGTGATAGAGAGTGATAGAGAGTGTCAGAGAGTGTCAGAGAGTGATAGTGAGTGTCTGAGAGTGATAGAGAGTGATGGAGAGTTTCAGAGAGTGTCAGAGAGTGTCTGAGAGTGTCAGAGAGTGATAGAGAGTGATAGAGAGTGTCAGAGAGTGTCAGAGAGTGATAGAGAGTGATAGAGAGTGATAGAGAGTTACAGAGAGTGTCAGAGAGTGTCTGAGAGTGTCAGAGAGTGATAGAGAGTGTCTGAGAGTGTCAGAGAGTGATAAAGAGTGATAGAGAGTGATAGAGAGTGTCAGCGAGTGTCAGAGAGTGATAGAGTGTGATAGAGAGTGATAGAGAGTGTCAGAGAGTGTCAGAGAGTGATAGTGAGTGTCTGAGAGTGATAGAGAGTGATGGAGATTTTCAGAGAGTGTCAGAGAGTGTCTGAGAGTGTCAGAGAGTGATAGAGAGTGATAGAGAGTGTCAGAGAGTGTCAGAGAGTGATAGAGAGTGATAGAGAGTGATAGAGAGTGTCAGAGAGTGTCAGAGAGTGATAGTGAGTGTCTGAGAGTGTTAGAGAGTGTCTGAGAGTGTCAGAGAGTGATAGAGAGTGATAGAGAGTGTCAGCGATTGTCAGAGATTGATAGAGAGTGATAGAGAGTGATAGCGAGTGTCAGAGAGTGTCAGAGAGTGATAGTGAGTGTCTGAGAGTGATAGAGAGTGATAGAGAGTTTCAGAGAGTGTCAGAGAGTGTCTGAGAGTGTCAGAGAGTGATAGAGAGTGATAGAGAGTGTCAGAGAGTGATAGAGAGTGTCAGAGAGTGTCAGAGAGTGATAGAGAGTGATAGAGAGTGATAGAGAGTGTCAGAGAGTGTCAGAGAGTGATAGTGAGTGTCTGAGAGTGTCAGAGAGTGATAGAGAGTGATAGAGAGTGTCAGAGAGTGTCAGAGAGTGATAGAGAGTGTCAGAGAGTGTCAGAGAATGTCTGAGAGTGTCAGAGAGTGATAGAGAGTGTCAGAGAGTGTCAGAGAGTGATAGAGAGTTTCAGAGAGTGCCAGAGAGTGTATGAGAGTGTCAGAGAGTGATAGAGAGTGATAGAGAGTGTCACAGAGTGTCAGAGAGTGATAGAGAGTGTCAGAGAGTGTCAGAGAATGTCAGAGAGTGATAGAGAGTGATAGAGAGTTTCAGAGAGTGTCAGAGAGTGTCTGAGAGTGTCAGAGAGTGATAGAGAGTGATAGAGAGTGATAGAGAGTGTCAGAGAGTGTCAGAGAGTGATAGAGAGTGATAGAGAGTGATAGAGAGTGTCAGAGAGTGTCAGAGAGTGATAGTGAGTGTCTGAGAGTGATAGAGAGTGATAGAGAGTTTCAGAGAGTGTCAGAGAGTGTCAGAGAGTGATAGAGAGTGATAGAGAGTTACAGAGAGTGTCAGAGAGTGTCTGAGAGTGTCAGAGAGTGATAGAGAGTGTCAGAGAGTGTCAGAGAGTGATAGAGAGTGATAGAGAGTGATAGAGAGTTTCAGAGAGTGTCAGAGAGTGATAGAGAGTGTCAGAGAGTGTCAGAGAGCGTCAGAGAGTGTCAGAGAGGGATAGAGAGTGATAGAGAGTTTCAGAAAGTGTCAGAGAGTGTCTGAGAGTGTCAGAGAGTGATAGAGAGTGTCAGAGAGTGTCAGAGAGTGATAGAGAGTGATAGAGAGTGATAGAGAGTGTCACAGAGTGTCAGAGAGTGATAGAGAGTGTCAGAGAGTGTCAGAGAGTGTCAGAGAATGTCAGAGAGTGATAGAGAGTGATAGAAAGTTTCAGAGAGTGTCAGAGAGTGATAAAGAGTGTCAGAGAGTGATAAAGAGTGATAGAGAGTGATAGAGAGTGTCAGCGAGTGTCAGAGAGTGATAGAGTGTGATAGAGAGTGATAGAGAGTGTCAGAGAGTGTCAGAGAGTGATAGTGAGTGTCTGAGAGTGATAGAGAGTGATAGAGAGTTTCAGAGAGTGTCAGAGAGTGTCTGAGAGTGTCAGAGAGTGATAGAGAGTGATAGAGAGTGTCAGAGAGTGTCAGAGAGTGATAGAGAGTGATAGAGAGTGATAGAGAGTGTCAGAGAGTGTCAGAGAGTGATAGTGAGTGTCTGAGAGTGTCAGAGAGTGTCTGAGAGTGTCAGAGAGTGTCTGAGAGTGTCAGAGAGTGATAGAGAGTGATAGAGAGTGTCAGCGATTGTCAGAGAGTGATAGAGAGTGATAGAGAGTGTCAGAGAGTGTCAGAGAGTGATAGTGAGTGTCTGAGAGTGATAGAGAGTGATAGAGAGTTTCAGAGAGTGTCAGAGAGTGTCTGAGAGTGTCAGAGAGTGATAGAGAGTGATAGAGACTGTCAGAGAGTGTCAGAGAGTGATAGAGAGTGATAGAGAGTGATAGAGAGTGTCAGAGAGTGTCAGAGAGTGATAGTGAGTGTCTGAGAGTGTCAGAGAGTGATAGAGAGTGATAGAGAGTGTCAGAGAGTGATAGAGAGTGATAGAGAGTGATAGAGAGTGTCAGAGAGTGTCAGAGAGTGATAGTGAGTGTCTGAGAGTGTCAGAGAGTGTCAGAGAGTGTCTGAGAGTGTTAGAGAGTGTCTGAGAGAGTCAGAGAGTGTCAGAGAGTGATAGAGAGTGTCAGAGAGTTTCAGAGAGTTTCTGAGAGTGTCAGAGAGTGTCAGAGAGTGTCAGAGAGTGTCAGAGAGAGTCAGAGAGTGATAGAGAGTGATAGAGAGTTTCAGAGAGATTCAGAGAGTGTCTGAGAGTGTCTGCGAGTGTCAGAGAGTGATAGAGAGTTATAGAGAGTGTCAGAGAGTGTCAGAGAGTGTCAGAGAGTGTCAGAGAGAGTCAGAGAGTGTCAGAGAGTGATAGAGAGTGATAGAGAGTGTCAGAGAGTGTCAGAGAGTGTCAGTATGTGTCAGAGAGTGTCTGAGAGTGTCAGAGAGTGATTTAGAGTGATAGAGAGTGATAGAGACTGTCAGAGAGTGTCAGAGAGTGTCAGAGAGTGATAGTGAGTGTCAGAGAGTGTCAGAGAGTGATAGATAGTGATAGAGAGTTTCAGAGAGTGTCAGAGAGTGACAGAGAGTGTCAGAGAGTGTCTGAGAGTGTCAAAGAGTGATAGAGAGTGATAGAGAGTGATAGAGACTGTCAGAGAGTGTCAGAGAGTGTCAGAGAGTGATAGTGAGTGTCTGAGAGTGTCAGAGAGTGATAGAGAGCGATAGAGAGTGTCAGAGAGTGATAGAGAGTGTCAGAGAGTGTCAGAGAGTGTCTGAGAGTGCCAGAGAGTGATAGAGAGTGATAGAGAATGTCAAAGAGTATCAGAGAGTGATAGAGAGTGATACTGAGTGTCAGAGAGTGTCAGAGAGTGTCAGAGAGTGTCAGAGAGTGATAGAGAGTGATAGAGAGTTTCAGAGAGTGTCAGAGAGTGTCAGAGAGTGTCTGAGAGTGTCAGAGAGTGATAGAGAGTGTCAGAGAGTGATAGCGAGTGTCAGAGAATGTCAGAGACTGTCAGAGAGTGATAGAGAGTGATAGAGAGTGACAGAGAGTGTCAGAGAGTGTCAGAGAGTGTCTGAGAGTGTCAGAGAGTGATAGAGAGTGATATAGAGTGTCAGCGATTGTCAGAGAGTGATAGAGAGTGATAGAGAGTGTCAGAGAGTGTCAGAGAGTGATAGTGAGTGTCTGAGAGTGATAGAGAGTGATAGAGAGTTTCAGAGAGTGTCAGAGAGTGTCTGAGAGTGTCAGAGAGTGATAGAGAGTGATAGAGAGTGTCAGAGAGTGTCAGAGAGTGATAGAGAGTGATAGAGAGTGATAGAGAGTTTCAGAGAGTGTCAGAGAGTGATAGTGAGTGTCTGAGAGTGTCAGAGAGTGTCTGAGAGTGTCAGAGAGTGTCTGAGAGTGTCAGAGAGTGATAGAGAGTGATAGAGAGTGTCAGCGATTGTCAGAGAGTGATAGAGAGTGATAGAGAGTGTCAGAGAGTGTCAGAGAGTGATAGTGAGTGTCTGAGAGTGATAGAGAGTGATAGAGAGTTTCAGAGAGTGTCAGAGAGTGTCTGAGAGTGTCAGAGAGTGATAGAGAGTGATAGAGACGGTCAGAGAGTGTCAGAGAGTGATAGAGAGTGATAGAGAGTGATAGAGAGTGTCAGAGAGTGTCAGAGAGTGATAGTGAGTGTCTGAGAGTGTCAGAGAGTGTCAGAGAGTGTCTGAGAGTGTTAGAGAGTGTCTGAGAGAGTCAGAGAGTGTCAGAGAGTGATAGAGAGTGTCAGAGAGTTTCAGAGAGTTTCTGAGAGTGTCAGAGAGTGTCAGAGAGTGTCAGAGAGTGTCAGAGAGAGTCAGAGAGTGATAGAGAGTGATAGAGAGTTTCAGAGAGATTCAGAGAGTGTCTGAGAGTGTCTGCGAGTGTCAGAGAGTGATAGAGAGTTATAGAGAGTGTCAGAGAGTGTCAGAGAGTGTCAGAGAGTGTCAGAGAGAGTCAGAGAGTGTCAGAGAGTGATAGAGAGTGATAGAGAGTGTCAGAGAGTGTCAGAGAGTGTCAGTAAGTGTCAGAGAGTGTCTGAGAGTGTCAGAGAGTGATTTAGAGTGATAGAGAGTGATAGAGACTGTCAGAGAGTGTCAGAGAGTGATAGTGAGTGTCAGAGAGTGTCAGAGAGTGATAGATAGTGATAGAGAGTTTCAGAGAGTGTCAGAGAGTGACAGAGAGTGTCAGAGAGTGTCTGAGAGTGTCAAAGAGTGATAGAGAGTGATAGAGAGTGATAGAGACTGTCAGAGAGTGTCAGAGAGTGTCAGAGAGTGATAGTGAGTGTCTGAGAGTGTCAGAGAGTGATAGAGAGCGATAGAGAGTGTCAGAGAGTGATAGAGAGTGTCAGAGAGTGTCTGAGAGTGCCAGAGAGTGATAGAGAGTGATAGAGAATGTCAAAGAGTATCAGAGAGTGATAGAGAGTGATACTGAGTGTCAGAGAGTGTCAGAGAGTGTCAGAGAGTGTCAGAGAGTGATAGAGAGTGATAGAGAGTTTCAGAGAGTGTCAGAGAGTGTCAGAGAGTGTCTGAGAGTGTCAGAGAGTGATAGAGAGTGTCAGAGAGTGATAGCGAGTGTCAGAGAATGTCAGAGACTGTCAGAGAGTGATAGAGAGTGATAGAGAGTGTCAGAGAGTGATAGAGAGTTTCAGAGAGTGCCAGAGAGTGTATGAGAGTGTCAGAGAGTGATAGAGAGTGATAGAGAGTGTCACAGAGTGTCAGAGAGTGATAGAGAGTGTCAGAGAGTGTCAGAGAATGTCAGAGAGTGATAGAGAGTGATAGAGAGTTTCAGAGAGTGTCAGAGAGTGTCTGAGAGTGTCAGAGAGTGATAGAGAGTGATAGAGAGTGATAGAGAGTGTCAGAGAGTGTCAGAGAGTGATAGAGAGTGATAGAGAGTGATAGAGAGTGTCAGAGAGTGTCAGAGAGTGATAGTGAGTGTCTGAGAGTGATAGAGAGTGATAGAGAGTTTCAGAGAGTGTCAGAGAGTGTCAGAGAGTGATAGAGAGTGATAGAGAGTTACAGAGAGTGTCAGAGAGTGTCTGAGAGTGTCAGAGAGTGATAGAGAGTGTCAGAGAGTGTCAGAGAGTGATAGAGAGTGATAGAGAGTGATAGAGAGTTTCAGAGAGTGTCAGAGAGTGATAGAGAGTGTCAGAGAGTGTCAGAGAGCGTCAGAGAGTGTCAGAGAGGGATAGAGAGTGATAGAGAGTTTCAGAAAGTGTCAGAGAGTGTCTGAGAGTGTCAGAGAGTGATAGAGAGTGTCAGAGAGTGTCAGAGAGTGATAGAGAGTGATAGAGAGTGATAGAGAGTGTCACAGAGTGTCAGAGAGTGATAGAGAGTGTCAGAGAGTGTCAGAGAGTGTCAGAGAATGTCAGAGAGTGATAGAGAGTGATAGAAAGTTTCAGAGAGTGTCAGAGAGTGATAAAGAGTGTCAGAGAGTGATAAAGAGTGATAGAGAGTGATAGAGAGTGTCAGCGAGTGTCAGAGAGTGATAGAGTGTGATAGAGAGTGATAGAGAGTGTCAGAGAGTGTCAGAGAGTGATAGTGAGTGTCTGAGAGTGATAGAGAGTGATAGAGAGTTTCAGAGAGTGTCAGAGAGTGTCTGAGAGTGTCAGAGAGTGATAGAGAGTGATAGAGAGTGTCAGAGAGTGTCAGAGAGTGATAGAGAGTGATAGAGAGTGATAGAGAGTGTCAGAGAGTGTCAGAGAGTGATAGTGAGTGTCAGAGAGTGTCAGAGAGTGATAGTGAGTGTCTGAGAGTGTCAGAGAGTGTCTGAGAGTGTCAGAGAGTGTCTGAGAGTGTCAGAGAGTGATAGAGAGTGATAGAGAGTGTCAGCGATTGTCAGAGAGTGATAGAGAGTGATAGAGAGTGTCAGAGAGTGTCAGAGAGTGATAGTGAGTGTCTGAGAGTGATAGAGAGTGATAGAGAGTTTCAGAGAGTGTCAGAGAGTGTCTGAGAGTGTCAGAGAGTGATAGAGAGTGATAGAGACTGTCAGAGAGTGTCAGAGAGTGATAGAGAGTGATAGAGAGTGATAGAGAGTGTCAGAGAGTGTCAGAGAGTGATAGTGAGTGTCTGAGAGTGTCAGAGAGTGATAGAGAGTGATAGAGAGTGTCAGAGAGTGATAGAGAGTGATAGAGAGTGATAGAGAGTGTCAGAGAGTGTCAGAGAGTGATAGTGAGTGTCTGAGAGTGTCAGAGAGTGTCAGAGAGTGTCTGAGAGTGTTAGAGAGTGTCTGAGAGAGTCAGAGAGTGTCAGAGAGTGATAGAGAGTGTCAGAGAGTTTCAGAGAGTTTCTGAGAGTGTCAGAGAGTGTCAGAGAGTGTCAGAGAGTGTCAGAGAGAGTCAGAGAGTGATAGAGAGTGATAGAGAGTTTCAGAGAGATTCAGAGAGTGTCTGAGAGTGTCTGCGAGTGTCAGAGAGTGATAGAGAGTTATAGAGAGTGTCAGAGAGTGTCAGAGAGTGTCAGAGAGTGTCAGAGAGAGTCAGAGAGTGTCAGAGAGTGATAGAGAGTGATAGAGAGTGTCAGAGAGTGTCAGAGAGTGTCAGTAAGTGTCAGAGAGTGTCTGAGAGTGTCAGAGAGTGATTTAGAGTGATAGAGAGTGATAGAGACTGTCAGAGAGTGTCAGAGAGTGTCAGAGAGTGATAGTGAGTGTCAGAGAGTGTCAGAGAGTGATAGATAGTGATAGAGAGTTTCAGAGAGTGTCAGAGAGTGACAGAGAGTGTCAGAGAGTGTCTGAGAGTGTCAAAGAGTGATAGAGAGTGATAGAGAGTGATAGAGACTGTCAGAGAGTGTCAGAGAGTGTCAGAGAGTGATAGTGAGTGTCTGAGAGTGTCAGAGAGTGATAGAGAGCGATAGAGAGTGTCAGAGAGTGATAGAGAGTGTCAGAGAGTGTCAGAGAGTGTCTGAGAGTGCCAGAGAGTGATAGAGAGTGATAGAGAATGTCAAAGAGTATCAGAGAGTGATAGAGAGTGATACTGAGTGTCAGAGAGTGTCAGAGAGTGTCAGAGAGTGTCAGAGAGTGATAGAGAGTGATAGAGAGTTTCAGAGAGTGTCAGAGAGTGTCAGAGAGTGTCTGAGAGTGTCAGAGAGTGATAGAGAGTGTCAGAGAGTGATAGCGAGTGTCAGAGAATGTCAGAGACTGTCAGAGAGTGATAGAGAGTGATAGAGAGTGACAGAGAGTGTCAGAGAGTGTCAGAGAGTGTCTGAGAGTGTCAGAGAGTGATAGAGAGTGATAGAGAGTGTCAGCGATTGTCAGAGAGTGATAGAGAGTGATAGAGAGTGTCAGAGAGTGTCAGAGAGTGATAGTGAGTGTCTGAGAGTGATAGAGAGTGATAGAGAGTTTCAGAGAGTGTCAGAGAGTGTCTGAGAGTGTCAGAGAGTGATAGAGAGTGATAGAGAGTGTCAGAGAGTGTCAGAGAGTGATAGAGAGTGATAGAGAGTGATAGAGAGTTTCAGAGAGTGTCAGAGAGTGATAGTGAGTGTCTGAGAGTGTCAGAGAGTGTCTGAGAGTGTCAGAGAGTGTCTGAGAGTGTCAGAGAGTGATAGAGAGTGATAGAGAGTGTCAGCGATTGTCAGAGAGTGATAGAGAGTGATAGAGAGTGTCAGAGAGTGTCAGAGAGTGATAGTGAGTGTCTGAGAGTGATAGAGAGTGATAGAGAGTTTCAGAGAGTGTCAGAGAGTGTCTGAGAGTGTCAGAGAGTGATAGAGAGTGATAGAGACTGTCAGAGAGTGTCAGAGAGTGATAGAGAGTGATAGAGAGTGATAGAGAGTGTCAGAGAGTGTCAGAGAGTGATAGTGAGTGTCTGAGAGTGTCAGAGAGTGTCAGAGAGTGTCTGAGAGTGTTAGAGAGTGTCTGAGAGAGTCAGAGAGTGTCAGAGAGTGATAGAGAGTGTCAGAGAGTTTCAGAGAGTTTCTGAGAGTGTCAGAGAGTGTCAGAGAGTGTCAGAGAGTGTCAGAGAGAGTCAGAGAGTGATAGAGAGTGATAGAGAGTTTCAGAGAGATTCAGAGAGTGTCTGAGAGTGTCTGCGAGTGTCAGAGAGTGATAGAGAGTTATAGAGAGTGTCAGAGAGTGTCAGAGAGTGTCAGAGAGTGTCAGAGAGAGTCAGAGAGTGTCAGAGAGTGATAGAGAGTGATAGAGAGTGTCAGAGAGTGTCAGAGAGTGTCAGTAAGTGTCAGAGAGTGTCTGAGAGTGTCAGAGAGTGATTTAGAGTGATAGAGAGTGATAGAGACTGTCAGAGAGTGTCAGAGAGTGTCAGAGAGTGATAGTGAGTGTCAGAGAGTGTCAGAGAGTGATAGATAGTGATAGAGAGTTTCAGAGAGTGTCAGAGAGTGACAGAGAGTGTCAGAGAGTGTCTGAGAGTGTCAAAGAGTGATAGAGAGTGATAGAGAGTGATAGAGACTGTCAGAGAGTGTCAGAGAGTGTCAGAGAGTGATAGTGAGTGTCTGAGAGTGTCAGAGAGTGATAGAGAGCGATAGAGAGTGTCAGAGAGTGATAGAGAGTGTCAGAGAGTGTCTGAGAGTGCCAGAGAGTGATAGAGAGTGATAGAGAATGTCAAAGAGTATCAGAGAGTGATAGAGAGTGATACTGAGTGTCAGAGAGTGTCAGAGAGTGTCAGAGAGTGTCAGAGAGTGATAGAGAGTGATAGAGAGTTTCAGAGAGTGTCAGAGAGTGTCAGAGAGTGTCTGAGAGTGTCAGAGAGTGATAGAGAGTGTCAGAGAGTGATAGCGAGTGTCAGAGAATGTCAGAGACTGTCAGAGAGTGATAGAGAGTGATAGAGAGTGTCAGAGAGTGATAGAGAGTTTCAGAGAGTGCCAGAGAGTGTATGAGAGTGTCAGAGAGTGATAGAGAGTGATAGAGAGTGTCACAGAGTGTCAGAGAGTGATAGAGAGTGTCAGAGAGTGTCAGAGAATGTCAGAGAGTGATAGAGAGTGATAGAGAGTTTCAGAGAGTGTCAGAGAGTGTCTGAGAGTGTCAGAGAGTGATAGAGAGTGATAGAGAGTGATAGAGAGTGTCAGAGAGTGTCAGAGAGTGATAGAGAGTGATAGAGAGTGATAGAGAGTGTCAGAGAGTGTCAGAGAGTGATAGTGAGTGTCTGAGAGTGATAGAGAGTGATAGAGAGTTTCAGAGAGTGTCAGAGAGTGTCAGAGAGTGATAGAGAGTGATAGAGAGTTACAGAGAGTGTCAGAGAGTGTCTGAGAGTGTCAGAGAGTGATAGAGAGTGTCAGAGAGTGTCAGAGAGTGATAGAGAGTGATAGAGAGTGATAGAGAGTTTCAGAGAGTGTCAGAGAGTGATAGAGAGTGTCAGAGAGTGTCAGAGAGCGTCAGAGAGTGTCAGAGAGGGATAGAGAGTGATAGAGAGTTTCAGAAAGTGTCAGAGAGTGTCTGAGAGTGTCAGAGAGTGATAGAGAGTGTCAGAGAGTGTCAGAGAGTGATAGAGAGTGATAGAGAGTGATAGAGAGTGTCACAGAGTGTCAGAGAGTGATAGAGAGTGTCAGAGAGTGTCAGAGAGTGTCAGAGAATGTCAGAGAGTGATAGAGAGTGATAGAAAGTTTCAGAGAGTGTCAGAGAGTGATAAAGAGTGTCAGAGAGTGATAAAGAGTGATAGAGAGTGATAGAGAGTGTCAGCGAGTGTCAGAGAGTGATAGAGTGTGATAGAGAGTGATAGAGAGTGTCAGAGAGTGTCAGAGAGTGATAGTGAGTGTCTGAGAGTGATAGAGAGTGATAGAGAGTTTCAGAGAGTGTCAGAGAGTGTCTGAGAGTGTCAGAGAGTGATAGAGAGTGATAGAGAGTGTCAGAGAGTGTCAGAGAGTGATAGAGAGTGATAGAGAGTGATAGAGAGTGTCAGAGAGTGTCAGAGAGTGATAGTGAGTGTCAGAGAGTGTCAGAGAGTGATAGTGAGTGTCTGAGAGTGTCAGAGAGTGTCTGAGAGTGTCAGAGAGTGTCTGAGAGTGTCAGAGAGTGATAGAGAGTGATAGAGAGTGTCAGCGATTGTCAGAGAGTGATAGAGAGTGATAGAGAGTGTCAGAGAGTGTCAGAGAGTGATAGTGAGTGTCTGAGAGTGATAGAGAGTGATAGAGAGTTCAGAGAGTGTCAGAGAGTGTCTGAGAGTGTCAGAGAGTGATAGAGAGTGATAGAGACTGTCAGAGAGTGTCTGAGAGTGTCAGAGAGTGATAGAGAGTGATAGAGACTGTCAGAGAGTGTCAGAGAGTGATAGAGAGTGATAGAGAGTGATAGAGAGTGTCAGAGAGTGTCAGAGAGTGATAGTGAGTGTCTGAGAGTGTCAGAGAGTGATAGAGAGTGATAGAGAGTGTCAGAGAGTGATAGAGAGTGATAGAGAGTGATAGAGAGTGTCAGAGAGTGTCAGAGAGTGATAGTGAGTGTCTGAGAGTGTCAGAGAGTGTCAGAGAGTGTCTGAGAGTGTTAGAGAGTGTCTGAGAGAGTCAGAGAGTGTCAGAGAGTGATAGAGAGTGTCAGAGAGTTTCAGAGAGTTTCTGAGAGTGTCAGAGAGTGTCAGAGAGTGTCAGAGAGAGTCAGAGAGTGATAGAGAGTGATAGAGAGTTTCAGAGAGATTCAGAGAGTGTCTGAGAGTGTCTGCGAGTGTCAGAGAGTGATAGAGAGTTATAGAGAGTGTCAGAGAGTGTCAGAGAGTGTCAGAGAGTGTCAGAGAGAGTCAGAGAGTGTCACAGAGTGATAGAGAGTGATAGAGAGTGTCAGAGAGTGTCAGAGAGTGTCAGTAAGTGTCAGAGAGTGTCTGAGAGTGTCAGAGAGTGATTTAGAGTGATAGAGAGTGATAGAGACTGTCAGAGAGTGTCAGAGAGTGTCAGAGAGTGATAGTGAGTGTCAGAGAGTGTCAGAGAGTGATAGATAGTGATAGAGAGTTTCAGAGAGTGTCAGAGAGTGACAGAGAGTGTCAGAGAGTGTCAAAGAGTGATAGAGAGTGATAGAGAGTGATAGAGACTGTCAGAGAGTGTCAGAGAGTGTCAGAGAGTGATAGTGAGTGTCTGAGAGTGTCAGAGAGTGATAGAGAGCGATAGAGAGTGTCAGAGAGTGATAGAGAGTGTCAGAGAGTGTCAGAGAGTGTCTGAGAGTGCCAGAGAGTGATAGAGAGTGATAGAGAATGTCAAAGAGTATCAGAGAGTGATAGAGAGTGATACTGAGTGTCAGAGAGTGTCAGAGAGTGTCAGAGAGTGTCAGAGAGTGATAGAGAGTGATAGAGAGTTTCAGAGAGTGTCAGAGAGTGTCAGAGAGTGTCTGAGAGTGTCAGAGAGTGATAGAGAGTGTCAGAGAGTGATAGCGAGTGTCAGAGAATGTCAGAGACTGTCAGAGAGTGATAGAGAGTGATAGAGAGTGACAGAGAGTGTCAGAGAGTGTCAGAGAGTGTCTGAGAGTGTCAGAGAGTGATAGAGAGTGATAGAGAGTGTCAGCGATTGTCAGAGAGTGATAGAGAGTGATAGAGAGTGTCAGAGAGTGTCAGCGATTGTCAGAGAGTGATAGAGAGTGATAGAGAGTGTCAGCGATTGTCAGAGAGTGATAGAGAGTGATAGAGAGTGTCAGAGAGTGTCAGAGAGTGATAGTGAGTGTCTGAGAGTGATAGAGAGTGATAGAGAGTTTCAGAGAGTGTCAGAGAGTGTCTGAGAGTGTCAGAGAGTGATAGAGAGTGATAGAGAGTGTCAGAGAGTGTCAGAGAGTGATAGAGAGTGATAGAGAGTGATAGAGAGTTTCAGAGAGTGTCAGAGAGTGATAGTGAGTGTCTGAGAGTGTCAGAGAGTGTCTGAGAGTGTCAGAGAGTGTCTGAGAGTGTCAGAGAGTGATAGAGAGTGATAGAGAGTGTCAGCGATTGTCAGAGAGTGATAGAGAGTGATAGAGAGTGTCAGAGAGTGTCAGAGAGTGATAGTGAGTGTCTGAGAGTGATAGAGAGTGATAGAGAGTTTCAGAGAGTGTCAGAGAGTGTCTGAGAGTGTCAGAGAGTGATAGAGAGTGATAGAGACTGTCAGAGAGTGTCAGAGAGTGATAGAGAGTGATAGAGAGTGATAGAGAGTGTCAGAGAGTGTCAGAGAGTGATAGTGAGTGTCTGAGAGTGTCAGAGAGTGTCAGAGAGTGTCTGAGAGTGTTAGAGAGTGTCTGAGAGAGTCAGAGAGTGTCAGAGAGTGATAGAGAGTGTCAGAGAGTTTCAGAGAGTTTCTGAGAGTGTCAGAGAGTGTCAGAGAGTGTCAGAGAGTGTCAGAGAGAGTCAGAGAGTGATAGAGAGTGATAGAGAGGTTCAGAGAGATTCAGAGAGTGTCTGAGAGTGTCTGCGAGTGTCAGAGAGTGATAGAGAGTTATAGAGAGTGTCAGAGAGTGTCAGAGAGTGTCAGAGAGTGTCAGAGAGAGTCAGAGAGTGTCAGAGAGTGATAGAGAGTGATAGAGAGTGTCAGAGAGTGTCAGAGAGTGTCAGTAAGTGTCAGAGAGTGTCTGAGAGTGTCAGAGAGTGATTTAGAGTGATAGAGAGTGATAGAGACTGTCAGAGAGTGTCAGAGAGTGTCAGAGAGTGATAGTGAGTGTCAGAGAGTGTCAGAGAGTGATAGATAGTGATAGAGAGTTTCAGAGAGTGTCAGAGAGTGACAGAGAGTGTCAGAGAGTGTCTGAGAGTGTCAAAGAGTGATAGAGAGTGATAGAGAGTGATAGAGACTGTCAGAGAGTGTCAGAGAGTGTCAGAGAGTGATAGTGAGTGTCTGAGAGTGTCAGAGAGTGATAGAGAGCGATAGAGAGTGTCAGAGAGTGATAGAGAGTGTCAGAGAGTGTCTGAGAGTGCCAGAGAGTGATAGAGAGTGATAGAGAATGTCAAAGAGTATCAGAGAGTGATAGAGAGTGATACTGAGTGTCAGAGAGTGTCAGAGAGTGTCAGAGAGTGTCAGAGAGTGATAGAGAGTGATAGAGAGTTTCAGAGAGTGTCAGAGAGTGTCAGAGAGTGTCTGAGAGTGTCAGAGAGTGATAGAGAGTGTCAGAGAGTGATAGCGAGTGTCAGAGAATGTCAGAGACTGTCAGAGAGTGATAGAGAGTGATAGAGAGTGACAGAGAGTGTCAGAGAGTGTCAGAGAGTGTCTGAGAGTGTCAGAGAGTGATAGAGAGTGATAGAGAGTGTCAGCGATTGTCAGAGAGTGATAGAGAGTGATAGAGAGTGTCAGAGAGTGTCAGAGAGTGATAGTGAGTGTCTGAGAGTGATAGAGAGTGATAGAGAGTTTCAGAGAGTGTCAGAGAGTGTCTGAGAGTGTCAGAGAGTGATAGAGAGTGATGGAGAGTGTCAGAGAGTGTCAGAGAGTGATAGAGAGTGTCAGAGAGAGTCAGAGAGAGTCAGAGAGTGATAGAGAGTGATAGAGAGTGTCAGAGAGTGTCAGAGAGTGTCAGAGAGTGTCAGTAAGTGTCAGAGTGTGTCTGAGAGTGTCAGAGAGTGATTTAGAGTGATAGAGAGTGATAGAGACTGTCAGAGAGTGTCAGAGAGTGTCAGAGAGTGATAGTGAGTGTCAGAGAGTGTCAGAGAGTGATAGATAGTGATAGAGAGTTTCAGAGAGTGTCAGAGAGTGACAGAGAGTGTCAGAGAGTGTCTGAGAGTGTCAAAGAGTGATAGAGAGTGATAGAGAGTGATAGAGACTGTCAGAGAGTGTCAGAGAGTGTCAGAGAGTGATAGTGAGTGTCTGAGAGTGTCAGAGAGTGACAGAGAGCGATAGAGAGTGTCAGAGAGTGATAGAGAGTGTCAGAGAGTGTCAGAGAGTGTCTGAGAGTGCCAGAGAGTGATAGAGAGTGATAGAGATTGTCAGAGAGTATCAGAGAGTGATAGAGAGTGATACTGAGTGTCAGAGAGTGTCAGAGAGTGTCAGAGAGTGTCAGAGAGTGATAGAGAGTGATAGAGCGTTTCAGAGAGTGTCAGAGAGTGTCAGAGAGTGTCTGAGAGTGTCAGAGAGTGATAGAGAGTGTCAGAGAGTGATAGCGAGTGTCAGAGAATGTCAGAGACTGTCAGAGAGTGATAGAGAGTGACAGAGAGTTTCAGAGAGTGGCAGAGAGTGTCTGAGAGTGTCAGAGAGTGATAGAGAGTGATAGAGAGTGTCAGCGATTGTCAGAGAGTGATAGAGAGTGATAGAGAGTGATAGAGAGTGTCAGAGAGTGTCAGAGAGTGATAGTGAGTGTCTGAGAGTGATAGAGAGTGATAGAGAGTGATAGAGAGTGACAGAGAGTTTCAGAGAGTGGCAGAGAGTGTCTGAGAGTGTCAGAGAGTGATAGAGAGTGATAGAGAGTGTCAGCGATTGTCAGAGAGTGATAGAGAGTGATAGAGAGTGATAGAGAGTGTCAGAGAGTGTCAGAGAGTGATAGTGAGTGTCTGAGAGTGATAGAGAGTGATAGAGAGTTTCAGAGAGTGTCAGAGAGTGTCTGAGAGTGTCAGAGAGTGATAGAGATTGATGGAGAGTGTCAGAGAGTGTCAGAGAGTGATAGAGAGTGATAGAGAGTGATAGAGAGTGTCAGAGAGTGTCAGAGAGTGATAGTGAGTGTCTGAGAGTGTCAGAGAGTGTCAGAGAGTGTCAGAGAGTTTCAGAGAGTTTCTGAGAGTGTCAGAGAGTGTCAGAGAGTGTCAGAGAGTGTCAGAGAGAGTCAGAGAGTGATAGAGAGTGATAGAGAGTTTCAGAGAGTTTCAGAGAGTGTCTGAGAGTGTCTGAGAGTGTCAGAGAGTGATAGAGAGTTATAGAGAGTGTCAGAGAGTGTCAGAGAGTGTCAGAGAGTGTCAGAGAGAGTCAGAGAGTGTCAGAGAGTGATAGAGAGTGATAGAGAGTGTCAGAGAGTGTCAGAGAGTGTCAGAGAGTGTCAGTAAGTGTCAGAGAGTGTCTGAGAGTGTCAGAGAGTGATTTAGAGTGATAGAGAGTGATAGAGACTGTCAGAGAGTGTCAGAGAGTGTCAGAGAGTGATAGTGAGTGTCAGAGAGTGTCAGAGAGTGATAGAGAGTGATAGAGAGTTTCAGAGAGTGTCAGAGAGTGACAGAGAGTGTCAGAGAGTGTCTGAGAGTGTCAAAGAGTGATAGAGAGTGATAGAGAGTGATAGAGACTGTCAGAAAGTGTCAGAGAGTGTCAGAGAGTGATAGTGAGTGTCTGAGAGTGTCAGAGAGTGATAGAGAGCGATAGAGAGTGTCAGAGAGTGATAGAGAGTGTCAGAGAGTGTCAGAGAGTGTCTGAGAGTGCCAGAGAGTGATAGAGAGTGATAGAGAATGTCAGAGAGTATCAGAGAGTGATAGAGAGTGATACTGAGTGTCAGAGAGTGTCAGAGAGTGTCAGAGAGTGTCAGAGAGTGATAGAGAGTGTCAGAGAGTGATAGCGAGTGTCAGAGAATGTCAGAGACTGTCAGAGAGTGATAGAGAGTGATAGAGAGTGACAGAGAGTGTCAGAGAGTTTCAGAGAGTGTCAGAGAGTGTCAGAGAGTGATAGAGATTTTCAGAGAGTTTCAGAGATTGTCAGAGAGTGTCAGAGAGTGTCTGAGAGTGTCAGAGAGTGTCAGAGAGTGATAGAGAGTGATAGAGAGTGTCAGAGAGTGTCAGAGAGTGTCAGAGAGTGATAGAGAGATAATAGAGAGTTTCAGAGATTGTCAGAGAGTGTCTGAGAGTGTCAGAGAGTGATCGAGAGTGATAGAGAGTGTCAGAGAGTGATAGTGATAGAGAGTGTCAGAGTGTGTCAGAGTGTGTCAGAGAGTGATAGAGAGTTTCAGAGAGTGTCAGAGAGTGTCAGAGAGTGTCAGAGATTGATAGAGAGTGATAGAGAGTTTCAGAGAGTGTCAGAGAGTGTCTGAGAGTGCCAGAGAGTGATAGAGAGTGATAGAGAATGTCAGAGAGTATCAGAGAGTGATAGAGAGTGATACTGAGTGTCAGAGAGTGTCAGAGAGTGTCAGAGAGTGTCAGAGAGTGATAGAGAGTGTCAGAGAGTGATAGCGAGAGTCAGAGAATGTCAGAGACTGTCAGAGAGTGATAGAGAGTGATAGAGAGTGACAGAGAGTGTCAGAGAGTTTCAGAGAGTGTCAGAGAGTGTCAGAGAGTGATAGAGATTTTCAGAGAGTTTCAGAGATTGTCAGAGAGTGTCAGAGAGTGTCTGAGAGTGTCAGAGAGTGTCAGAGAGTGATAGAGAGTGATAGAGAGTGTCAGAGAGTGTCAGAGAGTGTCAGAGAGTGATAGAGAGATAATAGAGAGTTTCAGAGATTGTCAGAGAGTGTCTGAGAGTGTCAGAGAGTGATCGAGAGTGATAGAGAGTGTCAGAGAGTGATAGTGATAGAGAGTGTCAGAGTGTGTCAGAGTGTGTCAGAGAGTGATAGAGAGTTTCAGAGAGTGTCAGAGAGTGTCAGAGAGTGTCAGAGATTGATAGAGAGTGATAGAGAGTTTCAGAGAGTGTCAGAGAGTGTCTGAGAGTGTCAGAGAGTGATAGAGAGTGAAAGAGAGTGTCAGAGAGTGTCAGAGAGTGTCAGAGAGTCTCAGAGAGTGATAGAGAGTGATAGAGAGTTTCAGAGAGTGTCAGAGAGTGTCTGAGAATGTCAGAGAGTGATAGAGATTGATAGAGAGTATCAGAGAGTGATAGCGAGTGTCAGAGAGTGATAGAGAGTGTCAGAGAGTGTCAGAGAGTGATAGAGAGTCATAGAGAGTGTCAGAGAGTGTCAGAGAGTTTCAGTGAGTTTCAGAGAGTGATAGAGAGTTTCATAGAGATTCAGAGAGTGTCAGAGAGTGTCAGAGAGTGTCTGAGAGTGTCAGAGAGTGTCAGAGAGTGATAGAGAGTGATAGAGAGTGTCAGAGAGTGTCAGAGAATGTCAGAGAGTGTCAGAGAGTGATAGAGAGTAATAGAGCGTTTCAGAGAGTGTCAGAGAGTGTCTGAGTGTGTCAGAGAGTGATAGAGAGTGATAGAGAGTGTCAGAGAGTGATAGAGAGTGATAGAGAGTGTCAGAGTGTGTCAGAGAGTGTCAAAGAGTAATAGAGAGTTTCAGAGTGTTTCAGAGAGTGTCAGAGAGTGTCAGAGAGTGTCAGAGAGTGTCTGAGAGTGTCAGAGAGTGTCAGAGGGTGATAGAGAGTGTCAGAGAATGATAGAGAGTGTCAGAGAGTGTCAGAGAGTGATAGAGAGTGATAGAGAGTGTCAGAGAGTGTCAGAGAGTGTCAAAGAGTTTCAGAGAGTTTCAGAGAGTTTCAGAGAGTGTCAGAGAGTGTCAGGGAGTGTCTGAGAGTGTCAGAAAGTGTCAGAGAGTGATAGAGAGTTTCAGAGAGTGTCAGAGAGTTTCTGAGAGTGTCAGAGAGTGTCAGAGAGTGATAGAGAGGGTCAGAGAGTGTCAGAGAGTGATAGAGAGTGTCAGAGAGTGTCAGAGAGTGTCAGAGAGTGATAGGGAGTGATAGAGAGTTTCAGAGAGTGTCAGAGAGTGTCTGAGAGTGTCAGAGAGTGATAGAGAGTGATAAAGAGTGTCAGAGAGTATCAGAGAGTGATAGAGAGTGATAGAGATTGTCAGAGAGTGTCTTCGAGTGTCAGAGAGTGATAGAGAGTGATAGAGAGTGAGAGAGAGTGTCAGAGAGTGTCAGAGAGTGTCAGAGAGTGTCAGAGATTTTCAGAGAGTGTCAGAGAGTTATAGAGAGTTTCAGAGTGTTTCAGAGAGTGTCAGAGAGTGTCTGAGAGTGTCAGAGTGTGTCAGAGAGTGATAGAGAGTGATAGAGAGTGTCAGAGAGTGTCAGAGAGTGTCAGAGAGCGATAGAGAGTGATATAGAGTGTCAGAGAGTGATAGAGAGTGATAGAGAGTTTCAGAGAGTTTCAGAGAGTGTCAGAGAGTGTCTGAGAGTGTCAGAGAGTGTCACAGAGTGATATAGAGTGATATAGAGTGTCAGAGAGTGTCAGAGAGTATCAGAGATTGTCAGAGAGTGATAGAGAGTGATAGAGAGTGTCAGAGTGTGTCAGAGAGTGTCAGAGAGTGATAGAGAGTTTCAGAGAGTTTCAGAGAGTGTCAGAGAGTGGCAGAGAGTGTCTGAGAGTGTCAGAGAATGTCAGAGTGATAGAGAGTGATAGAGAGTTTCAGAGAGTTTCAGAGAGTGTCAGAGAGTGTCAGAGAGTGTCTGAGAGTGTCAGAGAGTGTCAGAGAGTGATAGAGAGTGATAGAGAGTGTCAGAGAGTGTCAGAGAGTGTCAGAGAGTGTCAGACAGTGATAGAGAGTGATAGAGAGTTTCAGAGAGTGTCAGAGAGTGTCAGAGAGTGTCAGAGAGTGATAGAGAGTGATAAAGAGTGTCAGAGAGTGTCAGAGAGTGATAGAGAGTGATAGAGAGTGTCAGAGACTGTCAGAGAGTGTTAGTGAGTGTCTGAGAGTGTCAGAGAGTGATAGTGAGTGTCTGAGAGTTTCAGAGAGTAATAGAGAGTGTCAGAGAGTGTCAGAGATGATAGAGAATGATAGAGAGTGTCAGAGAGTGTCAGAGAGTGATAGCGAGTGTCTGAGAGTTTCAGAGAGTGATAGAGAGTTTCAGAGAGTGTCAGAGAGTGACACAGAGTGATAGAGAGTGATAGAGACTGATAGAGAGTGTCAGAGACTGTCAGAGAGTGATAGTGAGTGTCTGAGAGTGTCAGAGAGTGATAGAGAGTTTCAGAGAGTGTCAGAGAGTGTCTGAGAGTGTCAGAGAGTGATAGAGAGTTTCAGAGAGTGTCAGAGAGTTTCAGAGAGTGATAGAGAGTGATAAAGAGTGTCAGAGAGTGATAGAGAGTGATAGAGAGTGTCAGAGCGTGTCAGACAGTGTCAGAGAGTGTCAGAGAGTGATAGAGAGTGATAAAGAGTGTCAGAGAGTGTCAGAGAGTGATAGAGAGTGTCGGAGAGTGTCAGAGAGTGTCAGAGAGTGATAGAGAGTGGTAGAGAGTGACAGAGAGTGTCAGAGAGTGTCAGAGAGTGTCAGAGATTGTCAGAGAGTGATAGAGAGTGATAGAGAGTTTCAGAGAGTTTCAGAGAGTGTCTGAGAGTGTCAGAGAATGTCAGAGTGATAGAGAGTGATAGAGAGTTTCAGAGAGTTTCAGAGAGTGTCAGAGAGTGTCAGAGAGTGTCTGAGAGTGTCAGAGAGTGTCAGAGAGTGATAGAGAGTGATAGAGAGTGTCAGAGAGTGTCAGAGAGTGTCAGAGAGTGTCAGAGAGTGTCAGACAGTGATAGAGAGTGATAGAGAGTTTCAGAGAGTGTCAGAGAGTGTCAGAGAGTGTCAGAGAGTGATAGAGAGTGATAAAGAGTGTCAGAGAGTGTCAGAGAGTGATAGAGAGTGATAGAGAGTGTCAGAGACTGTCAGAGAGTGTTAGTGAGTGTCTGAGAGTGTCAGAGAGTGATAGTGAGTGTCTGAGAGTTTCAGAGAGTGATAGAGAGTGTCAGAGAGTGTCAGAGATGATAGAGAATGATAGAGAGTGTCAGAGAGTGTCAGAGAGTGATAGCGAGTGTCTGAGAGTTTCAGAGAGTGATAGAGAGTTTCAGAGAGTGTCAGAGAGTGACACAGAGTGATAGAGAGTGATAGAGACTGATAGAGAGTGTCAGAGACTGTCAGAGAGTGATAGTGAGTGTCTGAGAGTGTCAGAGAGTGATAGAGAGTTTCAGAGAGTGTCAGAGAGTGTCTGAGAGTGTCAGAGAGTGATAGAGAGTTTCAGAGAGTGTCAGAGACTTTCAGAGAGTGATAGAGAGTGATAAAGAGTGTCAGAGAGTGATAGAGAGTGATAGAGAGTGTCAGAGCGTGTCAGACAGTGTCAGAGAGTGTCAGAGAGTGATAGAGAGTGATAAAGAGTGTCAGAGAGTGTCAGAGAGTGATAGAGAGTGTCGGAGAGTGTCAGAGAGTGTCAGAGAGTGATAGAGAGTGGTAGAGAGTGACAGAGAGTGTCAGAGAGTGTCAGAGAGTGTCAGAGATTGTCAGAGAGTGATAGAGAGTGATAGAGAGTTTCAGAGAGTTTCAGAGAGTGTCAGAGAGTGTCAGAGAGTGTCAGAGAGTGTCTGAGAGTGTCAGAGAGTGTCAGAGAGTGATAGAGAGTGATAGAGACTGTCAGAGAGTGTCAGAGAGTGTCAGAGAGTGTCAGAGAGTGTCAGAGATTGTCAGAGAGTGATAGAGAGTGATAGAGAGTTTCAGAGAGTTTCAGAGAGTGTCAGAGAGTGTCAGAGAGTGTCAGAGAGTGTCTGAGAGTGTCAGAGAGTGTCAGAGAGTGATAGAGAGTGATAGAGACTGTCAGAGAGTGTCAGAGAGTGTCAGAGAGTGATAGTGAGTGTCTGAGAGTGTCAGAGAGTGATAGAGAGTGATAGAGAGTGTCAGAGAGTGTCATAGAGTGATAGAGAGTGTCAGAGAGTGTCCGAGAGTAAAAGAGAGTGATAGAGAGTGATAGAGAGTGTCAGAGAGTGATAGAGAGTGTCAGAGAGTGTCAGAGAATGTCTGAGAGTGTCAGAGAGTGTCAGAGAGTGATAGAGACTGTCAGAGAGTGTCAGAGAGTGTCAGAGAGTGATAGTGAGTGTCTGAGAGTGTCAGAGAGTGATAGAGAGTGATAGAGAGTGTCAGAGAGTGTCAGAGAGTGATAGAGAGTGTCAGAGAGTGTCAGAGAGTGATAGAGAGTGATAGAGAGTTTCAGAGAGTTTCAGAGATTGTCTGAGAGTGTCAGAGAGTGATAGAGAGTGATAGAGAGTGTCAGAGAGTGATATAGAGTGATAGAGAGTTTCAGAGAGTGTCAGAGAGTGTCAGAGAGTGTCTGAGAGTGTCAGAGATTGTCAGAGAGTGATAGAGAGTGATAGAGAGTTTCAGAGAGTTTCAGAGAGTGTCAGAGAGTGTCAGAGAGTGTCTGAGAGTGTCAGAGAGTGTCAGAGAGTGATAGAGAGTGATAGAGACTGTCAGAGAGTGTCAGAGAGTGTCAGAGAGTGATAGTGAGTGTCTGAGAGTGTCAGAGAGTGATAGAGAGTGATAGAGAGTGTCAGAGAGTGTCATAGAGTGATAGAGAGTGTCAGAGAGTGTCAGAGAGTAAAAGAGAGTGATAGAGAGTGATAGAGAGTGTCAGAGAGTGATAGAGAGTGTCAGAGAGTGTCAGAGAATGTCTGAGAGTGTCAGAGAGTGTCAGAGAGTGATAGAGAGTGTCAGAGAGTGTCAGAGAGTGATAGAGAGTGATAGAGAGTTTCAGAGAGTTTCAGAGATTGTCTGAGAGTGTCAGAGAGTGATAGAGAGTGATAGAGATTGTCAGAGAGTGATATAGAGTGATAGAGAGTTTCAGAGAGTGTCAGAGAGTGTCTGAGCGTGTCAGAGAGTGTCAGAGAGTGATAGTGAGTGTCTGAGAGTGATAGTGAGTGTCTGAGAGTGATAGTGAGTGTCAGAGAGTGTCAGAGAGTGATAGAGAGTGATAGAGACTGTCAGAGAGTGTCAGAGAGTGTCAGAGAGTGATAGTGAGTGTCTGAGAGTGTCAGAGAGTGATAGAGAGTGATAGAGAGTGTCAGAGAGTGTCATAGAGTGATAGAGAGTGTCAGAGAGTGTCAGAGAGTGTCAGAGAGTGTCAGAGAGTAAAAGAGAGTGATAGAGAGTGATAGAGAGTGTCAGAGAGTGATAGAGAGTGTCAGAGAGTGTCAGAGAATGTCTGAGAGTGTCAGAGAGTGTCAGAGAGTGATAGAGAGTGTCAGAGAGTGTCAGAGAGTGATAGAGAGTGATAGAGAGTTTCAGAGATTGTCTGAGAGTGTCAGAGAGTGATAGAGAGTGATAGAGAGTGTCAGAGAGTGATATAGAGTGATAGAGAGTTTCAGAGAGTGTCAGAGAGTGTCAGAGAGTGTCTGAGAGTGTCTGAGCGTGTCAGAGAGTGTCAGAGAGTGATAGTGAGTGTCTGAGAGTGATAGTGAGTGTCTGAGAGTGATAGTGAGTGTCTGAGAGTGTCAGAGAGTGTCAGAGAGTGTCAGAGAGTGATAGAGAGTGATAGAGAGCGTCAGAGAGTGTCAGAGAGTGATATAGAGTGATAGAGAGTTTCAGAGAGTGTCAGAGAGTGTCAGAGAGTGTCTGAGAGTGTCTGAGAGTGTCAGAGAGTGTCAGAGAGTGATAGTGAGTGTCAGAGAGTGTCAGAGAGTGATAGTGAGTGTCTGAGAGTGATAGTGAGTGTCTGAGAGTGTCAGAGAGTGATAGAGAGTGTCAGAGAGTGTCAGAGGGTGATAGAGAGTGTCAGAGAATGATAGAGAGTGTCAGAGAGTGTCAGAGAGTGATAGAGAGTGATAGAGAGTGTCAGAGAGTGTCAGAGAGTGTCAAAGAGTTTCAGAGAGTTTCAGAGAGTTTCAGAGAGTTTCAGAGAGTGTCAGAGAGTGTCAGGGAGTGTCTGAGAGTGTCAGAAAGTGTCAGAGAGTGATAGAGAGTTTCAGAGAGTGTCAGAGAGTTTCTGAGAGTGTCAGAGAGTGTCAGAGAGTGATAGAGAGGGTCAGAGAGTCTCAGAGAGTGATAGAGAGTGTCAGAGAGTGTCAGAGAGTGTCAGAGAGTGATAGGGAGTGATAGAGAGTTTCAGAGAGTGTCAGAGAGTGTCTGAGAGTGTCAGAGAGTGATAGAGAGTGATAAAGAGTGTCAGAGAGTATCAGAGAGTGATAGAGAGTGATAGAGAGTGTCAGAGAGTGTCTTCGAGTGTCAGAGAGTGATAGAGAGTGATAGAGAGTGAGAGAGAGTGTCAGAGAGTGTCAGAGAGTGTCAGAGAGTTTCAGAGAGTGTCAGAGAGTGATAGAGAGTTTCAGAGAGTTTCAGAGAGTGTCAGAGAGTGTCTGCGAGTGTCAGAGTGTGTCAGAGAGTGATAGAGAGTGATAGAGAGTGATAGAGAGTGTCAGAGAGTGTCAGAGAGTGTCAGAGAGTGTCAGAGAGCGATAGAGAGTGATAGAGAGTGTCAGAGAGTGATAGAGAGTGATAGAGAGTGTCAGAGTGTGTCAGAGAGTGTCAGAGAGTGATAGAGAGTTTCAGAGAGTTTCAGAGAGTGTCAGAGAGTGTCTGAGAGCGTCAGAGAGTGTCAGAGAGTGATATAGAGTGATAGAGAGTTTCAGAGAGTGTCAGAGAGTGTCAGAGAGTGTCTGAGAGTGTCTGAGAGTGTCAGAGAGTGTCAGAGAGTGATAGTGAGTGTCTCAGAGTGATAGTGAGTGTCTGAGAGTGTCAGAGAGTGATAGAGAGTGTCAGAGAGTGATAGAGAGTTTCAGAGAGTGTCTGAGAGTGTCAGAGAGTGATAGAGAGTGATAGAGAGTGTCAGAGAGTGTCAGAGAGTGTCAGAGAGTGTCAGAGAGTAAAAGAGAGTGATAGAGAGTGTCAGAGAGTGATAGAGAGTGTCAGAGAGTGTCTGAGAGTGTCAGAGAGTGTCAGAGAGTGATAGAGAGTGTCAGAGAGTGTCAGAGAGTGTCAGAGAGTGATAGAGAGTGATAGAGAGTGTCAGAGAGTGATAGAGAGTGATAGAGAGTGTCAGAGAGTGTGAGAGAGTGTCAGAGAGTGATAGAGAGTGATAGAGAGTGTCAGAGAGTGATAGAGAGTGATAGAGAGTGTCAGAGTGTGTCAGAGAGTGTCAAAGAGTAATAGAGAGTTTCAGAGTGTTTCAGAGAGTGTCAGAGAGTGTCAGAGAGTGTCTGAGAGTGTCAGAGAGTGTCAGAGGGTGATAGAGAGTGTCAGAGAATGATAGAAAGTGTCAGAGAGTGTCAGAGAGTGATAGAGAGTGATAGAGAGTGTCAGAGAGTGTCAGAGAGTGTCAAAGAGTTTCAGAGAGTTTCAGAGAGTTTCAGACAGTTTCAGAGAGTGTCAGAGAGTGTCAGGGAGTGTCTGAGAGTGTCAGAAAGTGTCAGAGAGTGATAGAGAGTTTCAGAGAGTGTCAGAGAGTTTCTGAGAGTGTCAGAGAGTGTCAGAGAGTGATAGAGAGGGTCAGAGAGTGTCAGAGAGTGATAGAGAGTGTCAGAGAGTGTCAGAGAGTGTCAGAGAGTGATAGGGAGTGATAGAGAGTTTCAGAGAGTGTCAGAGAGTGTCTGAGAGTGTCAGAGAGTGATAGAGAGTGATAAAGAGTGTCAGAGAGTATCAGAGAGTGATAGAGAGTGATAGAGAGTGTCAGAGAGTGTCTTCGAGTGTCAGAGAGTGATAGAGAGTGATAGAGAGTGAGAGAGAGTGTCAGAGAGTGTCAGAGAGTGTCAGAGAGTTTCAGAGAGTGTCAGAGAGTGATAGAGAGTTTCAGAGAGTTTCAGAGAGTGTCAGAGAGTGTCTGCGAGTGTCAGAGTGTGTCAGAGAGTGATAGAGAGTGATAGAGAGTGATAGAGAGTGTCAGAGAGTGTCAGAGAGTGTCAGAGAGCGATAGAGAGTGATAGAGAGTGTCAGACAGTGATAGAGAGTGATAGAGAGTGTCAGAGTGTGTCAGAGAGTGTCAGAGAGTGATAGAGAGTTTCAGAGAGTTTCAGAGAGTGTCAGAGAGTGTCAGAGAGTGTCTGAGAGTGTCAGAGAGTGTCACAGAGTGATATAGAGTGATATAGAGTGTCAGAGAGTGTCAGAGAGTATCAGAGATTGTCAGAGAGTGATAGACAGTGATAGAGAGTGTCAGAGTGTGTCAGAGAGTGTCAGAGAGTGATAGAGAGTTTCAGAGAGTTTCAGAGAGTGTCAGAGAGTGGCAGAGAGTGTCTGAGAGTGTCAGAGAATGTCATAGTGATAGAGAGTGATAGAGAGTTTCAGAGAGTTTCAGAGAGTGTCAGAGAGTGTCAGAGAGTGTCTGAGAGTGTCAGAGAGTGTCAGAGAGTGATAGAGAGTGATAGAGAGTGTCAGAGAGTGTCAGAGAGTGTCAGAGAGTGTCAGACAGTGATAGACAGTGATAGAGAGTTTCAGAGAGTGTCAGAGAGTGTCAGAGAGTGTCAGAGAGTGATAGAGAGTGATAAAGAGTGTCAGAGAGTGTCAGAGAGTGATAGAGAGTGATAGAGAGTGTCAGAGAGTGTCAGAGAGTGATAGTGAGTGTCTGAGAGTGTCAGAGAGTGATAGAGAGTTTCAGAGAGTGTCACAGAGTGATAGAGAGTGATAGAGAGTGTCAGAGACTGTCAGAGAGTGATAGTGAGTGTCTGAGAGTGTCAGAGAGTGATAGTGAGTGTCTGAGAGTTTCAGAGAGTGATAGAGAGTGTCAGAGAGTGTCAGAGATGATAGAGAATGATTGAGAGTGTCAGAGAGTGTCAGAGAGTGATAGCGAGTGTCTGAGAGTTTCAGAGAGTGATAGAGAGTTTCAGAGAGTGTCAGAGAGTGACACAGAGTGATAGAGAGTGATAGAGACTGATAGAGAGTGTCAGAGACTGTCAGAGAGTGATAGTGAGTGTCTGAGAGTGTCAGAGAGTGATAGAGAGTTTCAGAGAGTGTCAGAGAGTGTCTGAGAGTGTCAGAGAGTGATAGAGAGTTTCAGAGAGTGTCAGAGAGTTTCAGAGAGTGATAGAGAGTGATAAAGAGTGTCAGAGAGTGATAGAGAGTGATAGAGAGTGTCAGAGCGTGTCAGACAGTGTCAGAGAGTGTCAGAGAGTGATAGAGAGTGATAAAGAGTGTCAGAGAGTGTCAGAGAGTGATAGAGAGTGTCAGAGAGTGTCAGAGAGTGTCAGAGAGTGATAGAGAGTGGTAGAGAGTGACAGAGAGTGTCAGAGAGTGTCAGAGAGTGTCAGAGATTGTCAGAGAGTGATAGAGAGTGATAGAGAGTTTCAGAGAGTTTCAGAGAGTGTCAGAGAGTGTCAGAGAGTGTCAGAGAGTGTCTGAGAGTGTCAGAGAGTGTCAGAGAGTGATAGAGAGTGATAGAGACTGTCAGAGAGTGTCAGAGAGTGTCAGAGAGTGTCAGAGAGTGTCAGAGATTGTCAGAGAGTGATAGAGAGTGATAGAGAGTTTCAGAGAGTTTCAGAGAGTGTCAGAGAGTGTCAGAGAGTGTCAGAGAGTGTCTGAGAGTGTCAGAGAGTGTCAGAGAGTGATAGAGAGTGATAGAGACTGTCAGAGAGTGTCAGAGAGTGTCAGAGAGTGATAGTGAGTGTCTGAGAGTGTCAGAGAGTGATAGAGAGTGATAGAGAGTGTCAGAGAGTGTCATAGAGTGATAGAGAGTGTCAGAGAGTGTCAGAGAGTGTCAGAGAGTGTCAGAGAGTAAAAGAGAGTGATAGAGAGTGATAGAGAGTGTCAGAGAGTGAGAGAGAGTATCAGAGAGTGTCAGAGAATGTCTGAGAGTGTCAGAGAGTGTCAGAGAGTGATAGAGAGTGTCAGAGAGTGTCAGAGAGTGATAGAGAGTGATAGAGAGTTTCAGAGAGTTTCAGAGATTGTCTGAGAGTGTCAGAGAGTGATAGAGAGTGATAGAGAGTGTCAGAGAGTGATATAGAGTGATAGAGAGTTTCAGAGAGTGTCAGAGAGTGTCAGAGAGTGTCTGAGAGTGTCTGAGCGTGTCAGAGAGTGTCAGAGAGTGATAGTGAGTGTCTGAGAGTGATAGTGAGTGTCTGAGAGTGATAGTGAGTGTCTGAGAGTGTCAGAGAGTGTCAGAGAGTGTCAGAGAGTGTCAGAGAGTGATAGAGAGTGATAGAGAGCGTCAGAGAGTGATATAGAGTGATAGAGAGTTTCAGAGAGTGTCAGAGAGTGTCAGAGAGTGTCTGAGAGTGTCTGAGAGTGTCAGAGAGTGTCAGAGAGTGATAGTGAGTGTCTGAGAGTGATAGTGAGTGTCTGAGAGTGTCAGAGAGTGATAGAGAGTGTCAGAGAGTGATAGAGAGTTTCAGAGAGTGTCTGAGAGTGTCAGAGAGTAAAAGAGAGTGATAGAGAGTGTCAGAGAGTGATAGAGAGTGTCAGAGAGTGTCTGAGAGTGTCAGAGAGTGTCAGAGAGTGATAGAGAGTGTCAGAGAGTGTCAGAGAGTGTCAGAGAGTGATAGAGAGTGATAGAGAGTTTCAGAGAGTTTCAGCGAGTGTCTGAGAGTGTCAGAGAGTAATAGAGGGTGATAGAGAGTGTCAGAGAGTGTCAGAGAGTGATAGAGAGTGATAGAGAGTGTCAGAGAGTGATAGTGAGTGTCTGAGAGTGTCAGAGAGTGATAGAGAGTGTCAGAGAGTGATAGAGAGTTTCAGAGAGTGTCTGAGAGTGTCAGAGAGTGATAGAGAGTGATAGAGAGTGTCAGAGAGTGTCAGAGAGTGTCAGAGAGTGTCAGAGAGTAAAAGAGAGTGATAGAGAGTGTCAGAGAGTGATAGAGAGTGTTAGAGAGTGTCTGAGAGTGTCAGAGAGTGTCAGAGAGTGATAGAGAGTGTCAGAGAGTGTCAGAGAGTGTCAGAGAGTGATAGAGAGTGATAGAGAGTTTCAGAGAGTTTCAGCGAGTGTCTGAGAGTGTCAGAGAGTAATAGAGGGTGATAGAGAGCGTCAGAGAGTGTCAGAGAGTGATAGAGAGTGATAGAGAGTGTCAGAGAGTGATAGTGAGTGTCTGAGAGTGTCAGAGAGTGATAGAGAGTGTCAGAGAGTGATAGAGAGTGTCAGAGAGTGTCAGAGAGTGTCAGAGAGTTTCAGAGAGTTTCAGCGAGTGTCTGAGAGTGTCAGAGAGTAATAGAGGGTGATAGAGAGTGTCAGAGAGTGTCAGAGAGTGATAGAGAGTGATAGAGAGTGTCAGAGAGTGATAGTGAGTGTCTGAGAGTGTCAGAGAGTGATAGAGAGTGTCAGAGAGTGATAGAGAGTGTCAGAGAGTGTCAGAGAGTGTCAGAGAGTGTCAGAGAGTGATAGTGAGTGTCTGAGAGTGTCAGAGAGTAATAGAGAGTGATAGAGAGTGTCAGAGAGTGATAGAGATTGTCAGAGAGTGTCAGAGAGTGTCAGAGAGTGTCTGAGAGTGTCAGAGAGTGATAGAGAGTGATAGAGAGTGTCAGAGAGTCTCAGAGAGTGATAGAGAGTGATAGTGAGTGTCAGAGAGTGTCAGAGAGTGTCCGAGAGTGTCAGAGAGTGATAGAGAGTGACAGAGAGTGTCAGAGAGTGATAGAGAGTGTCAGAGAGTGTCAGAGAGTGTCAAAGAGTGTCTGAGAGTGTCAGAGAGTGATAGAGAGTGATAGAGAGTGTCAGAGAGTGATAGAGAGTGATAGAGAGTGATAGAGAGTTTCAGAGAGTGTCAGAGAGTGTCTGAGAGTGTCAGAGAGTGATAGAGAGTGATAGAGAGTGTCAGAGAGTGATAGAGAGTTTCAGAGAGTGTCAGAGAGTGTCTGAGAGTGTCAGAGAGTGATAGAGAGTGATAGAGAATGTCAGAGAGTGTCAGAGAGTGTCAGAAAGTGATAGAGAGTGATAGAGAGTGTCAGAGAGTGTCTGAGAGTGTCAGAGAGTGATAGAGAGTGATAGAGAGTGTCAGAGAGTGTCTGAGAGTGTCAGAGAGTGATAGAGAGTGATAGAGAGTGTCAGAGAGTGTCAGAGAGTGATAGAGAGTGATAGAGTGTGTCAGAGAGTGTCAGAGAGTGTCAGAGAGTGATAGAGAGTGATAGAGTGTTTCAGAAAGTGTCAGAGAGTGTCTGAGAGTGTCAGAGAGTGATAGAGAGTGATAGAGAGTGTCAGAGAGTTTCAGAGAGTGATAGAGAGTGATGGAGAGTGTCTGAGAGTGTCAGAGAGTGTCTGAGAGTGTCAGAGAGTGATAGAGAGTGATAGAGAGTGTCAGAGAGTGTCAGAGAGTGATAGAGAGTGATAGAGAGTTTCAGAGAGTGTCAGAGAGTGTCTGAGAGTGTCTGAGAGTGTCAGAGAGTGATAGGGAGTGATAGAGCGTGTCAGAGAGTGTCAGAGAGTGATAGAGAGTGATGGAGAGTGTCTGAGAGTGTCAGAGAGTGATATAGAGTGATAGAGAGTGTCAGAGAGTGTCGGAGAGTGATAGAGAGTGATAGAGAGTGTCAGAGAGTGATAGAGTGTGATAGAGAGTTTCAGAGAGTGTCAGAGAGTGTCTGAGAGTGTCTGAGAGTGTCAGAGAGTGATAGAGAGTGATAGAGCGTGTCAGAGAGTGTCAGAGAGTGATAGAGAGTGATGGAGAGTGTCTGAGAGTGTCAGAGATGGATATAGAGTGATAGAGAGTGTCAGAGAGTGTCGGAGAGTGATAGAGAGTGATAGAGAGTTTCAGAGAGTGTCAGAGAGTGTCTGAGAGTGTCAGAGAGTGATAGAGAGTGATAGAGAGTGTCAGAGAGTGTAAGAGAGTGTCAGAGAGTGTCGGAGAGTGATAGAGAGTGATAGAGTGTTTCAGAGAGTGTCAGAGAGTGTCAGAGAGTGTCAGAGAGTGATAGAGAGTGATAGAGAGTTTCAGAGAGTGTCAGAGAGTGTCTGAGAGTGTCAGAGAGTGATAGAGAGTGATAGAGAGTGTCAGAGAGTTTCAGAGAGTGATAGAGAGTGATGGAGAGTGTCTGAGAGTGTCAGAGAGTGTCTGAGAGTGTCAGAGAGTGATAGAGAGTGATAGAGAGTGTCAGAGAGTGTCAGAGAGTGATAGAGAGTGATAGAGAGTTTCAGAGAGTGTCAGAGAGTGTCTGAGAGTGTCTGAGAGTGTCAGAGAGTGATAGAGAGTGATAGAGCGTGTCAGAGAGTGTCAGAGAGTGATAGAGAGTGATGGAGAGTGTCTGAGAGTTTCAGTGAGTGATATAGAGTGATAGTGAGTGTCAGAGAGTGTCAGAGAGTGATAGAGAGTGATAGAGAGTTTCAGAGAGTGTCAGAGAGTGTCTGAGAGTGTCAGAGAGTGATAGAGAGTGATAGAGAGTGTCACAGAGTGATAGAGAGTGTCAGAGAGTTTCAGAGAGTGTCTGAGAGTGTCAGAGAGTGATAGAGAGTGATAGAGAGTGTCAGAGAGTGTCAGAGAGTGTCAGAGAGTGTCAGAGAGTGATAGTGAGTGTCTGAGAGTGTCAGAGAGTGTCGGAGAGTGATAGAGAGTGATTGAGAGTTTCAGAGAGTGTCAGAGAGTGTCAGAGAGTGTCAGAGAGTGTCAGAAAGTGATAGAGAGTGATAGAGAGTGTCAGAGAGTGTCTGAGAGTGTCAGAGAGTGATAGAGAGTGTCAGAGAGTGTCAGAGAGTGATAGAGAGTGATAGAGTGTGTCAGAGAGTGTCAGAGAGTGTCTGAGAGTGTCGGAGAGTGATAGAGAGTGATAGAGAGTGTCAGAGAGTTTCAGAGAGTGATAGAGAGTGATGGAGAGTGTCTGAGAGTGTCAGAGAGTGTCTGAGGGTGTCAGAGAGTGATAGAGAGTGATAGAGAGTGTCAGAGAGTGTCAGAGAGTGATAGAGAGTGATAGAGAGTTTCAGAGAGTGTCAGAGAGTGTCTGAGAGTGTCTGAGAGTGTCAGAGAGTGATAGAGAGTGATAGAGCGTGTCAGAGAGTGTCAGAGAGTGATAGAGAGTGATGGAGAGTGTCTGAGAGTGTCAGAGAGTGATATAGAGTGATAGAGAGTGTCAGAGAGTGTCGGAGAGTGATAGAGAGTGATAGAGAGTTTCAGAGAGTGTCAGAGAGTGTCTGAGAGTGTCAGAGAGTGATAGAGAGTGTCAGAGAGTGATAGAGAGTGTCAGAGAATGTCAGAGAGTGTCAGAGAGTGATAGAGAGTGTCAGAGAGGGATAGAGAGTGTCAGAGAATGTCAGAGAGTGTCAGAGAGTGATAGAGAGTGATAGAGAGTGACAGAGAGTGTCAGAGAGTTTCAGAGAGTGTCAAAGAGTGATAGAGAGTGATAGAGAGTGTCAGAGAGTGTCAGAGAGTGTCAGAGAGTGTCAGAGAGTGATAGAGAGATAATAGAGAGTTTCAGAGATTGTCAGAGAGTGTCTGAGAGTGTCAGAGAGTGATCGAGAGTGATAGAGAGTGTCAGAGAGTGATAGTGATAGAGAGTGTCAGAGTGTGTCAGAGTGTGTCAGAGAGTGATAGAGAGTTTCAGAGAGTTTCAGAGAGTGTCAGAGAGTGTCAGAGAGTGTCAGAGATTGATAGAGAGTGATAGAGAGTTTCAGAGAGTGTCAGAGAGTGTCTGAGAGTGTCAGAGAGTGATAGAGAGTGAAAGAGAGTGTCAGAGAGTGTCAGAGAGTGTCAGAGAGTCTCAGAGAGTGATAGAGAGTGATAGAGAGTTTCAGAGAGTGTCAGAGAGTGTCTGAGAGTGTCTGAGAGTGTCAGAGAGTGATAGAGAGTGTTAGAGAGTATCAGAGAGTGATAGCGAGTGTCAGAGAGTGATAGAGAGTGTCAGAGAGTGTCAGAGAGTGATAGAGAGTGATAGAGAGTGTCAGAGAGTGTCAGAGAGTTTCAGTGAGTGTCAGAGAGTGATAGAGAGTTTCATAGAGTTTCAGAGAGAGTCAGAGAGTGTCAGAGAATGTCTGAGAGTGTCAGAGAGTGTCAGAGAGTGATAGAGAGTGATAGAGAGTGTCAGAGAGTGTCAGAGAATGTCAGAGAGTGTCCGAGAGTGATGGAGAGTAATAGAGCGTTTCAGAGAATGTCAGAGAGTGTCTGAGAGTGTCAGAGAGTGATAGAGAGTGATAGAGAGTGTCAGAGAGTGATAGAGAGTGATAGAGAGTGTCAGAGTGTGTCAGAGAGTGTCAAAGAGTAATAGAGAGTTTCAGAGTGTTTCAGAGAGTGTCAGAGAGTGTCAGAGAGTGTCTGAGAGTGTCAGAGAGTGTCAGAGGGTGATAGAGAGTGTCTGAGAATGATAGAGAGTGTCAGAGAGTGTCAGAGAGTGATAGAGAGTGATAGAGAGTGTCAGAGAGTGTCAGAGAGTGTCAGAGAGTTTCAGAGAGTTTCAGAGAATTTCAGAGAGTGTCAGAGAGTGTCAGGGAGTGTCTGAGAGTGTCAGAAAGTGTCAGAGAGTGATAGAGAGTTTCAGAGAGTGTCAGAGAGTTTCTGAGAGTGTCAGAGAGTGTCAGAGAGTGATAGAGAGGGTCAGAGAGTGTCAGAGAGTGATAGAGAGTGTCAGAGAGTGTCAGAGAGTGTCAGAGAGTGATAGGGAGTGATAGAGAGTTTCAGAGAGTGTCAGAGAGTGTCTGAGAGTGTCAGAGAGTGATAGAGAGTGATAAAGAGTGTCAGAGAGTATCAGAGAGTGATAGAGAGTGATAGAGAGTGTCAGAGAGTGTCTTCGAGTGTCAGAGAGTGATAGAGAGTGATAGAGCGTGAGAGAGAGTGTCAGAGAGTGTCAGAGAGTGTCAGAGAGTTTCAGAGAGTGTCAGAGAGTGATAGAGAGTTTCAGAGAGTTTCAGAGAGTGTCAGAGAGTGTCTGAGAGTGTCAGAGTGTGTCAGAGAGTGATAGAGAGTGATAGAGAGTGTCAGAGAGTGTCAGAGAGTGACAGAGAGCGATAGAGAGTGATAGAGAGTGTCAGAGAGTGATAGAGAGTGATAGAGAGTGTCAGAGTGTGTCAGAGAGTGTCAGAGAGTAATAGAGAGTTTCAGAGAGTTTCAGAGAGTGTCAGAGAGTGTCAGAGAGTGTCAGAGATTGATAGAGAGTGATAGAGAGTTTCAGAGAGTGTCAGAGAGTGTCAGAGAGTGATAGAGAGTGAAAGAGAGTGTCAGAGAGTGTCAGAGAGTCTCAGAGAGTGATAGAGAGTGATAGAGAGTGTCAGAGAGTGTCAGAGAGTGTCTGAGAGTGTCAGAGAGTGATAGAGAGTGTTAGAGAGTATCAGAGAGTGATAGCGAGTGTCAGAGAGTTATAGAGAGTGTCAGAGAGTGTCAGAGAGTGATAGAGAGTGATAGAGAGTGTCAGAGAGTGTCAAAGAGTTTCAGTGAGTGTCAGAGAGTGATAGAGATTTTCATAGAGTTTCAGAGAGTGTCAGAGAGTGTCAGAGAGTGTCTGAGAGTGTCAGAGAGTGTCAGAGAGTGATAGAGAGTGATAGAGAGTGTCAGAGAGTGTCAGAGAATGTCAGAGAGTGTCAGAGAGTGATGGAGAGTAATAGAGCGTTTCAGAGAGTGTCAGAGAGTGTCTGAGAGTGTCAGAGAGTGATAGAGAGTGATAGAGAGTGCCAGAGAGTGATAGAGAGTGATAGAGAGTGTCAGAGTGTGTCAGAGAGTGTCAAAGAGTAATAGAGAGTTTCAGAGTGTTTCAGAGAGTGTCAGAGAGTGTCAGAGAGTGTCTGAGAGTGTCAGAGAGTGTCAGAGGGTGATAGAGAGTGTCAGAGAATGATAGAGAGTGTCAGAGAGTGTCAGAGAGTGATAGAGAGTGATAGAGAGTGTCAGAGAGTGTCAGAGAGTGTCAAAGAGTTTCAGAGAGTTTCAGAGAGTTTCAGAGAGTGTCAGAGAGTGTCAGGGAGTGTCTGAGAGTGTCAGAAAGTGTCAGAGAGTGATAGAGAGTTTCAGAGAGTGTCAGAGAGTTTCTGAGAGTGTCAGAGAGTGTCAGAGAGTGATAGAGAGGGTCAGAGAGTGTCAGAGAGTGATAGAGAGTGTCAGAGAGTGTCAGAGAGTGTCAGAGAGTGATAGGGAGTGATAGAGAGTTTCAGAGAGTGTCAGAGAGTGTCTGAGAGTGTCAGAGAGTGATAGAGAGTGATAAAGAGTGTCAGAGAGTATCAGAGAGTGATAGAGAGTGATAGAGAGTGTCAGAGAGTGTCTTCGAGTGTCAGAGAGTGATAGAGAGTGATAGAGAGTGAGAGAGAGTGTCAGAGAGTGTCAGAGAGTGTCAGAGAGTTTCAGAGAGTGTCAGAGAGTGATAGAGAGTTTCAGAGAGTTTCAGAGAGTGTCAGAGAGTGTCTGAGAGTGTCAGAGTGTGTCAGAGAGTGATAGAGAGTGATAGAGAGTGTCAGAGACTGTCAGAGAGTGATAGTGAGTGTCTGAGAGTGTCAGAGAGTGATAGTGAGTGTCTGAGAGTTTCAGAGAGTGATAGAGAGTGTCAGAGAGTGTCAGAGAGTGATAGAGAGTGATAGAGAGTGTCAGAGAGTGTCAGAGAGTGATAGCGAGTGTCTGAGAGTTTCAGAGAGTGATAGAGAGTTTCAGAGAGTGTCAGAGAGTGACACAGAGTGATAGAGAGTGATAGAGTCTGTTAGAGAGTGTCAGAGACTGTCAGAGAGTGATAGTGAGTGTCTGAGAGTGTCAGAGAGTGATAGAGAGTTTCAGAGAGTGTCAGAGAGTGTCTGAGAGTGTCAGAGAGTGATAGAGAGTTTCAGAGAGTGTCAGAGAGTGTCAGAGAGTTTCAGAGAGTGATAGAGAGTGATAAAGAGTGTCAGAGAGAGATAGAGAGTGATAGAGAGTGTCAGAGCGTGTCAGACAGTGTCAGAGAGTGTCAGAGAGTGATAGAGAGTGATAAAGAGTGTCAGAGAGTGTCAGAGAGTGATAGAGAGTGTCAGAGAGTGTCAGAGAGTGTCAGAGAGTGATAGAGAGTGGTAGTGAGTGTCAGAGAGTGTCAGAGAGTGTCAGAGAGTGTCAGAGATTGTCAGAGAGTGATAGAGAGTGATAGAGAGTTTCAGAGAGTTTCAGAGAGTGTTAGAGAGTGTCAGAGAGTGTCTGAGAGTGTCAGAGAGTGTCAGAGAGTGATAGAGAGTGATAGAGACTGTCAGAGAGTGTCAGAGAGTGTCAGAGAGTGATAGTGAGTGTCTGACAGTGTCAGAGAGTGATAGAGAGTGATAGAGAGTGTCAGAGAGTGTCATAGAGTGATAGAGAGTGTCAGAGAGTGTCAGAGAGTGTCAGAGAGTAAAAGAGAGTAAAAGAGAGTGATAGAGAGTGATAGTGAGTGTCAGAGAGTGATAGAGAGTGTCAAAGAGTGTCAGAGAATGTCTGAGAGTGTCAGAGAGTGTCAGAGAGTGTCAGAGAGTGATAGAGAGTGTCAGAGAGTGTCAGATAGTGATAGAGAGTGATAGAGAGTTTCTGAGAGTTTCAGAGATTGTCTGAGAGTGTCAGAGAGTGATAGAGAGTGATAGAGAGTGTCAGAGAGTGTCAGAGAGTGTCAGAGAGTGATATAGAGTGATAGAGAGTTTCAGAGAGTGTCAGAGAGTGTCAGAGAGTGTCTGAGCGTGTCAGAGAGTGTCAGACAGTGATAGTGAGTGTCTGAGAGTGATAGTGAGTGTCTGAGAGTGTCAGAGAGTGTCAGACAGTGTCAGAGAGTGATAGAGAGTGATAGAGAGCGTCAGAGAGTGTCAGAGAGTGATATAGAGTGATAGAGAGTTTCAGAGAGTGTCAGAGAGTGTCAGAGAGTGTCTGAGAGTGTCTGAGAGTGTCAGAGAGTGTCAGAGAGTGATAGTGAGTGTCTGAGAGTGATAGTGAGTGTCTGAGAGTGTCAGAGAGTGATAGAGAGTGGCAGAGAGTGATAGAGAGTTTCAGAGAGTGTCTGAGAGTGTCAGAGAGTGATAGAGTGTGATAGAGAGTGTCAGAGAGTGTCAGAGAGTGTCAGAGAGTAAAAGAGAGTGATAGAGAGTGTCAGAGAGTGATAGAGAGTGTCAGAGAGTGTCTGAGAGTGTCAGAGAGTGTCAGAGATTGATAGAGAGTGTCAGAGAGTGTCAGAGAGTGTCAGAGAGTGATAGAGAGTGATAGAGAGTTTCAGAGAGTTTCAGCGAGTGTCTGAGAGTGTCAGAGAGTAATAGAGAGTGATAGAGAGTGTCAGAGAGTGTCAGAGAGTAATAGAGAGTGATAGAGAGTGTCAGAGAGTGTCAGAGAGTGATAGTGAGTGTCTGAGAGTGTCAGAGAGTGATAGAGAGTGTCAGAGAGTGATAGAGAGTGTCAGAGAGTGTCAGAGAGTGATAGAGAGTGATAGAGAGTGTCAGAGAGTGATAGTGAGTGTCTGAGAGTGTCAGAGAGTAATAGAGAGTGATAGAGAGTGTCAGAGATGATAGAGAGTGTCAGAGAGTGTCAGAGAGTGTCAGAGAGTGTCTGAGAGTGTCAGAGAGTGATAGAGAGTGATAGAGAGTGTCAGAGAGTGTCAGAGAGTGATAGAGAGTGATAGTGAGTGTCAGAGAGTGTCAGAGAGTGTCCGAGAGTGTCAGAGAGTGATAGAGAGGGACAAAGAGTGTCAGAGAGTGATAGAGAGTGTCAGAGAGTGTCTGAGAGTGTCAGAGAGTGATATAGAGTGATAGAGAGTGTCAGAGAGTGTCGGAGAGTGATAGAGAGTGATAGAGAGTTTCAGAGAGTGTCAGAGAGTGTCAGAGAGTGTCAGAGAGTGATAGAGAGTGATAGAGAGTGTCAGAGAGTGATAGAGAGTTTCAGAGAGTGTCTGAGAGTGTCAGAGAGTGATAGAGAGTGATAGAGAATGTCAGAGAGTGTCAGAGAGTGTCAGAGAGTGTCAGAGAGTAATAGAGAGTGATAGAGAGTGTCAGAGAGTGTCAGAGAGTGATAGTGAGTGTCTGAGAGTGTCAGAGAGTGATAGAGAGTGTCAGAGAGTGATAGAGAGTGTCAGAGAGTGTCAGAGAGTGATAGAGAGTGATAGAGAGTGTCAGAGAGTGATAGTGAGTGTCTGAGAGTGTCAGAGAGTAATAGAGAGTGATAGAGAGTGTCAGAGATGATAGAGAGTGTCAGAGAGTGTCAGAGAGTGTCAGAGAGTGTCTGAGAGTGTCAGAGAGTGATAGAGAGTGATAGAGAGTGTCAGAGAGTGTCAGAGAGTGATAGAGAGTGATAGTGAGTGTCAGAGAGTGTCAGAGAGTGTCCGAGAGTGTCAGAGAGTGATAGAGAGGGACAAAGAATGTCAGAGAGTGATAGAGAGTGTCAGAGAGTGTCTGAGAGTGTCAGAGAGTGATATAGAGTGATAGAGAGTGTCAGAGAGTGTCGGAGAGTGATAGAGAGTGATAGAGAGTTTCAGAGAGTGTCAGAGAGTGTCAGAGAGTGTCAGAGAGTGATAGAGAGTGATAGAGAGTGTCAGAGAGTGATAGAGAGTTTCAGAGAGTGTCAGAGAGTGTCTGAGAGTGTCAGAGAGTGATAGAGAGTGATAGAGAATGTCAGAGAGTGTCAGAGAGTGTCAGAGAGTGTCAGAAAGTGATAGAGAGTGATAGAGAGTGTCAGAGAGTGTCTGAGAGTGTCAGAGAGTGATAGAGAGTGATAGAGAGTGATAGAGAGTGTCAGAGAGTGTCAGAGAGTGTCTGAGAGTGATAGAGAGTGATAGAGAGTGTCAGAGAGTGGCAGAGAGTGATAGAGAGTGATAGAGTGTGTCAGAGAGTGTCAGAGAGTGTCAGAGAGTGATAGAGAGTGATAGAGAGTTTCAGAGAGTGTCAGAGAGTGTCTGAGAGTGTCAGAGAGTGATAGAGAGTGATAGAGAGTGTCAGAGAGTTTCAGAGAGTGATAGAGAGTGATGGAGAGTGTCTGAGAGTGTCAGAGAGTGTCTGAGAGTGTCAGAGAGTGATAGAGAGTGATAGAGAGTGTCAGAGAGTGTCAGAGAGTGATAGAGAGTGATAGAGAGTTTCAGAGAGTGTCAGAGAGTGTCTGAGAGTGTCTGAGAGTGTCAGAGAGTGATAGAGAGTGATAGAGCGTGTCAGAGAGTGTCAGAGAGTGATAGAGAGTGATGGAGAGTGTCTGAGTGTGTCAGAGAGTGATATAGAGTGATAGAGAGTGTCAGAGAGTGTCGGAGAGTGATAGAGAGTGATAGAGAGTTTCAGAGAGTGTCAGAGAGTGTCTGAGAGTGTCAGAGAGTGATAGAGAGTGATAGAGAGTATCACAGAGTGATAGAGAGTGTCAGAGAGTGTCAGAGAGTGTCTGAGAGTGTCAGAGAGTGATAGAGAGTGATAGAGAGTGTCAGAGAGTGTCAGAGAGTGTCAGAGAGTGATAGTGAGTGTCTGAGAGTGTCAGAGAGTGTCGGAGAGTGATAGAGAGTGATAGAGAGTTTCAGAGAGTGTCAGAGAGTGTCAGAGAGTGTCAGAGAGTGATAGAGAGTGATAGAGAGTTTCAGAGAGTGTCAGAGAGTGTCTGAGAGTGTCAGAGAGTGATAGAGAGTGATAGAGAGTGTCAGAGAGTTTCAGAGAGTGATAGAGAGTGATAGAGAGTGTCAGAGAGTGTCAGAGAGTGTCAGAGAGTAAAAGAGAGTAAAAGAGAGTGATAGAGAGTGATAGTGAGTGTCAGAGAGTGATATAGAGTGTCAAAGAGTGTCAGAGAATGTCTGAGAGTGTCAGAGAGTGTCAGAGAGTGTCAGAGAGTGATAGAGAGTGTCAGAGAGTGTCAGATAGTGATAGAGAGTGATAGAGAGTTTCTGAGAGTTTCAGAGATTGTCTGAGAGTGTCAGAGAGTGATAGAGAGTGATAGAGAGTGTCAGAGAGTGTCAGAGAGTGTCAGAGAGTGATATAGAGTGATAGAGAGTTTCAGAGAGTGTCAGAGAGTGTCAGAGAGTGTCTGAGCGTGTCAGAGAGTGTCAGACAGTGATAGTGAGTGTCTGAGAGTGATAGTGAGTGTCTGAGAGTGTCAGAGAGTGTCAGACAGTGTCAGAGAGTGATAGAGAGTGATAGAGAGCGTCAGAGAGTGTCAGAGAGTGATATAGAGTGATAGAGAGTTTCAGAGAGTGTCAGAGAGTGTCAGAGAGTGTCTGAGAGAGTCTGAGAGTGTCAGAGAGTGTCAGAGAGTGATAGTGAGTGTCTGAGAGTGATAGTGAGTGTCTGAGAGTGTCAGAGAGTGATAGAGAGTGTCAGAGAGTGAAAGAGAGTTTCAGAGAGTGTCTGAGAGTGTCAGAGAGTGATAGAGAGTGATAGAGAGTGTCAGAGAGTGTCGGAGAGTGATAGAGAGTGATAGAGAGTTTCAGAGAGTGTCAGAGAGTGTCAGAGAGTGTCAGAGAGTGATAGAGAGTGATAGAGAGTGTCAGAGAGTGATAGAGAGTTTCAGAGAGTGTCAGAGAGTGTCTGAGAGTGTCAGAGAGTGATAGAGAGTGATAGAGAATGTCAGAGAGTGTCAGAGAGTGTCAGAGAGTGTCAGAAAGTGATAGAGAGTGATAGAGAGTGTCAGAGAGTGTCTGAGAGTGTCAGAGAGTGATAGAGAGTGATAGAGAGTGATAGAGAGTGTCAGAGAGTGTCAGAGAGTGTCTGAGCGTGATAGAGAGTGATAGAGAGTGTCAGAGAGTGTCAGAGAGTGATAGAGAGTGATAGAGTGTGTCAGAGAGTGTCAGAGAGTGTCAGAGAGTGATAGAGAGTGATAGAGAGTTTCAGAGAGTGTCAGAGAGTGTCTGAGAGTGTCAGAGAGTGATAGAGAGTGATAGAGAGTGTCAGAGAGTTTCAGAGAGTGATAGAGAGTGATGGAGAGTGTCTGAGAGTGTCAGAGAGTGTCTGAGAGTGTCAGAGAGCGATAGAGAGTGATAGAGAGTGTCAGAGAGTGTCAGAGAGTGATAGAGAGTGATAGAGAGTTTCAGAGAGTGTCAGAGAGTGTCTGAGAGTGTCTGAGAGTGTCAGAGAGTGATAGAGAGTGATAGAGCGTGTCAGAGAGTGTCAGAGAGTGATAGAGAGTGATGGAGAGTGTCTGAGAGTGTCAGAGAGTGATATAGAGTGATAGAGAGTGTCAGAGAGTGTCGGAGAGTGATAGAGAGTGATAGAGAGTTTCAGAGAGTGTCAGAGAGTGTCTGAGAGTGTCAGAGAGTGTCTGAGAGTGTCAGAGAGTGATAGAGAGTGATAGAAAGTGTCAGAGAGTGTCAGAGAGTGTCAGAGAGTGATAGTGAGTGTCTGAGAGTGTCAGAGAGTGTCGGAGAGTGATAGAGAGTGATAGAGAGTTTCAGAGAGTGTCAGAGAGTGTCAGAGAGTGTCAGAGAGTGATAGAGAGTGATAGAGAGTTTCAGAGAGTGATAGAGAGTTTCAGAGAGTGTCAGAGAGTGTCTGAGAGTGTCAGAGAGTGATAGAGAGTGATAGAGAATGTCAGAGAGTGTCAGAGAGTGTCAGAGAGTGTCAGAAAGTGATAGAGAGTGATAGAGAGTGTCAGAGAGTGTCTGAGAGTGTCAGAGAGTGATAGAGAGTGATAGAGAGTGATAGAGAGTGTCAGAGAGTGTCAGAGAGTGTCTGAGCGTGATAGAGAGTGATAGAGAGTGTCAGAGAGTGTCAGAGAGTGATAGAGAGTGATAGAGTGTGTCAGAGAGTGTCAGAGAGTGTCAGAGAGTGATAGAGAGTGATAGAGAGTTTCAGAGAGTGTCAGAGAGTGTCTGAGAGTGTCAGAGAGTGATAGAGAGTGATAGAGAGTGTCAGAGAGTTTCAGAGAGTGATAGAGAGTGATGGAGAGTGTCTGAGAGTGTCAGAGAGTGTCTGAGAGTGTCAGAGAGCGATAGAGAGTGATAGAGAGTGTCAGAGAGTGTCAGAGAGTGATAGAGAGTGATAGAGAGTTTCAGAGAGTGTCAGAGAGTGTCTGAGAGTGTCTGAGAGTGTCAGAGAGTGATAGAGAGTGATAGAGCGTGTCAGAGAGTGTCAGAGAGTGATAGAGAGTGATGGAGAGTGTCTGAGAGTGTCAGAGAGTGATATAGAGTGATAGAGAGTGTCAGAGAGTGTCGGAGAGTGATAGAGAGTGATAGAGAGTTTCAGAGAGTGTCAGAGAGTGTCTGAGAGTGTCAGAGAGTGTCTGAGAGTGTCAGAGAGTGATAGAGAGTGATAGAAAGTGTCAGAGAGTGTCAGAGAGTGTCAGAGAGTGATAGTGAGTGTCTGAGAGTGTCAGAGAGTGTCGGAGAGTGATAGAGAGTGATAGAGAGTTTCAGAGAGTGTCAGAGAGTGTCAGAGAGTGTCAGAGAGTGATAGAGAGTGATAGAGAGTTTCAGAGAGTGTCAGAGAGTGTCTGAGAGTGTCAGAGAGTGATAGAGAGTGATAGAGAGTGTCAGAGAGTTTCAGAGAGTGATAGAGAGTGATGCAGAGTGTCTGAGAGTGTCATAGAGTGTCTGAGAGTGTCAGAGAGTGATAGAGAGTGATAGAGAGTGTCAGAGAGTGTCAGAGAGTGATAGAGAGTGATAGAGAGTTTCAGAGAGTGTCAGAGAGTGTCTGAGAGTGTCTGAGAGTGTCAGAGAGTGATAGAGAGTGATAGAGCGTGTCAGAGAGTGTCAGAGTGTGATAGAGAGTGATGGAGAGTGTCTGAGAGTGTCAGTGAGTGATATAGAGTGATAGAGAGTGTCAGAGAGTGTCGGAGAGTGATAGAGAGTGATAGAGAGTTTCAGAGAGTGTCAGAGAGTGTCTGAGAGTGTCAGAGAGTGATAGAGAGTGATAGAGAGTGATAGAGAGTGTCACAGAGTGATAGAGAGTGTCAGAGAGTTTCAGAGAGTGTCTGAGAGTGTCAGAGAGTGATAGAGAGTGATAGAGAGTGTCAGAGAGTGTCAGAGAGTGTCAGAGAGTGTCAGAGAGTGATAGTGAGTGTCTGAGAGTGTCAGAGAGTGTCGGAGAGTGATAGAGAGTGATAGAGAGTTTCAGAGAGTGTCAGAGAGTGTCAGAGAGTGTCAGAGAGTGTCAGAAAGTGATAGAGAGTGATAGAGAGTGTCTGAGAGTGTCTGAGAGTGTCAGAGAGTGATAGAGAGTGATAGAGAGTGTCAGAGAGTGTCAGAGAGTGTCAGAGAGTGTCAGAGAGTGTCAGAAAGTGATAGAGAGTGATAGAGAGTGTCAGAGAGTGTCTGAGAGTGTCAGAGAGTGATAGAGAGTGATAGAGAGTGATAGAGAGTGATAGAGAGTGTAAGAGAGTGTCTGAGAGTGTCTGAGAATGTCAGAGAGTGATAGAGAGTGATAGAGAGTGTAAGAGAGTGTCTGAGAGTGTCAGAGAGTGATAGAGAGTGATAGAGAGTGTCAGAGAGTGTCAGAGAGTGATAGAGAGTGATAGAGTGTGTCAGAGAGTGTCAGAGAGTGTCTGAGAGTGTCGGAGAGTGATAGAGAGTGATAGAGAGTGCCAGAGAGTTTCAGCGAGTGATAGAGAGTGATGGAGAGTGTCTGAGAGTTTCAGAGAGTGTCTGAGGGTGTCAGAGAGTGATAGAGAGTGATAGAGAGTGTCAGAGAGTGTCAGAGAGTGATAGAGAGTTTCAGAGAGTGTCAGAGAGTGTCAGAGGGTGTCAGAGGGTGTCATAGGGTGTCAGAGGGTGTCAGAGAGTGATAGAGAGTGTCAGAGAGTGATAGAGAGTGTCAGACAGAAATAGAGAGAGATAGAGAGTCACAGAGAGTGATAGAGAGTGATAGAGAGTGTCATAGAGTGATAGAGAGTGATAGTGAGTGATAGAGAGTGTCAGAGAGTGATAGAGAGTGTCAGAGAGTGATAGAGAGTGATAGAGAGTGATAGTGAGTGTCTGAGAGTGTCTGAGAGTGTCAGAGAGTGATAGAGAGTGATAGAGCGTGTCAGAGAGTGTCTGAGAGTGTCAGAGAGTGATAGAGAGTGATAGAGAGTGATAGAGAGTGTCAGAGAGCGTCTGAGAGTGTCAGAGAGTGATAGAGAGTGATAGAGAGTGTCAGAGAGTGTCGGAGAGTGATAGAGAGTGATAGAGAGTTTCAGAGAGTGTCAGAGAGTGTCAGAGAGTGTCAGAGAGTGTCAGAGAGTGTCAGAAAGTGATAGAGAGTGATAGAGAGTGTCAGAGAGTGTCTGAGAGTGTCAGAGAGTGATAGAGAGTGATAGAGAGTGATAGAGAGTGTCAGAGAGTGTCTGAGAGTGTCAGAGAGTGATAGAGAGTGATAGAGAGTGTCAGAGAGTGTCAGAGAGTGATAGAGCGTGATAGAGTGTGTCAGAGAGTGTCAGAGAGTGTCTGAGAGTGTCGGAGAGTGATAGAGAGTGATAGAGAGTGTCAGAGAGTTTCAGAGAGTGATAGAGAGTGATGGAGAGTGTCTGAGAGTGTCAGAGAGTGTCTGAGGGTGTCAGAGAGTGATAGAGAGTGATAGAGAGTGTCAGAGAGTGTCAGAGAGTGATAGAGAGTGATAGAGAGTTTCAGAGAGTGTCAGAGAGTGTCTGAGAGTGTCTGAGAGAGTCAGAGAGTGATAGAGAGTGATAGAGCGTGTCAGAGAGTGTCAGAGAGTGATAGAGAGTGATGGAGAGTGTCTGAGAGTGTCAGAGAGTGATATCGAGTGATAGAGAGTGTCAGAGAGTGTCTGAGACTGTCAGAGAGTGATAGAGAGTGTCAGAGAGTGATAGAGAGTGTCAGAGAATGTCAGAGAGTGTCAGAGAGTGATAGAGAGTGATAGAGAGTGACAGAGAGTGTCAGAGAGTTTCAGAGAGTGTCAGAGAGTGTCAGAGAGTGATAGAGATTTTCAGAGAGTTTCAGAGATTGTCAGAGAGTGTCAGAGAGTGTCTGAGAGTGTCAGAGAGTGTCAGAGAGTGATAGAGAGTGATAGAGAGTGTCAGAGAGTGTCAGAGAGTGTCAGAGAGTGATAGAGAGATAATAGAGAGTTTCAGAGATTGTCAGAGAGTGTCTGAGAGTGTCAGAGAGTGATCGAGAGTGATAGAGAGTGTCAGAGAGTGATAGTGATAGAGAGTGTCAGAGTGTGTCAGAGTGTGTCAGAGAGTGATAGAGAGTTTCAGAGAGTTTCAGAGAGTGTCAGAGAGTGTCAGAGAGTGTCAGAGAGTGTCAGAGATTGATAGAGAGTGATAGAGAGTTTCAGAGAGTGTCAGAGAGTGTCTGAGAGTGTCAGAGAGTGATAGAGAGTGAAAGAGAGTGTCAGAGAGTGTCAGAGAGTGTCAGAGAGTCTCAGAGAGTGATAGAGAGTGATAGAGAGTTTCGGAGAGTGTCAGAGAGTGTCTGAGAGTGTCAGAGAGTGATAGAGAGTGATAGCGAGTGTCAGAGAGTGATAGAGAGTGTCAGAGAGTGTCAGAGAGTGATAGAGAGTGATAGAGAGTGTCAGAGAGTGTCAGAGAGTTTCAGTGAGTGTCAGAGAGTGATAGAGAGTTTCATAGAGTTTCAGAGAGTGTCAGAGAGTGTCAGAGAGTGTCTGAGAGTATCAGAGAGTGTCAGAGAGTGATAGAGAGTGATAGAGAGTGTCAGAGAGTGTCAGAGAATGTCAGAGAGTGTCAGAGAGTGATAGAGAGTAATAGAGCGTTTCAGAGAGTGTCAGAGAGTGTCTGAGAGTGTCAGAGAGTGATAGAGAGTGATAGAGAGTGTCAGAGAGTGATAGAGAGTGATAGAGAGTGTCAGAGTGTGTCAGAGAGTGTCAAAGAGTAATAGAGAGTTTCAGAGTGTTTCAGAGAGTGTCAGAGAGTGTCAGAGAGTGTCAGAGAGTGTCTGAGAGTGTCAGAGAGTGTCAGAGGGTGATAGAGAGTGTCAGAGAATGATAGAGAGTGTCAGAGAGTGTCAGAGAGTGATAGAGAGTGATAGAGAGTGTCAGAGAGTGTCAGAGAGTGTCACAGAGTTTCAGAGAGTTTCAGAGAGTTTCAGAGAGTGTCAGAGAGTGCCAGGGAGTGTCTGAGAGTGTCAGAAAGTGTCAGAGAGTGATAGAGAGTGATAGAGAGTGTAAGAGAGTGTCTGAGAGTGTCTGAGAATGTCAGAGAGTGATAGAGAGTGATAGAGAGTGTAAGAGAGTGTCAGAGAGTGTCAGAGAGTGTCACAGAGTTTCAGAGAGTTTCAGAGAGTTTCAGAGAGTGTCAGAGAGTGTCTGAGAGTGTCAGAGAGTGATAGAGAGTGATAGAGAGTGATAGAGAGTGATAGAGAGTGTAAGAGAGTGTCTGAGAGTGTCTGAGAATGTCAGAGAGTGATAGAGAGTGATAGAGAGTGTAAGAGAGTGTCTGAGAGTGTCAGAGAGTGATAGAGAGTGATAGAGAGTGTCAGAGAGTGTCAGAGAGTGATAGAGAGTGATAGAGAGTGTCAGAGAGTGTCAGAGAGTGATAGAGAGTGATAGAGTGTGTCAGAGAGTGTCAGAGAGTGTCTGAGAGTGTCGGAGAGTGATAGAGAGTGATAGAGAGTGCCAGAGAGTTTCAGCGAGTGATAGAGAGTGATGGAGAGTGTCTGAGAGTTTCAGAGAGTGTCTGAGGGTGTCAGAGAGTGATAGAGAGTGATAGAGAGTGTCAGAGAGTGTCAGAGAGTGATAGAGAGTGATAGAGAGTTTCAGAGAGTGTCAGAGAGTGTCAGAGGGTGTCAGAGGGTGTCATAGGGTGTCAGAGGGTGTCAGAGAGTGATAGAGAGTGTCAGAGAGTGATAGAGAGTGTCAGACAGAAATAGAGAGAGATAGAGAGTCACAGAGAGTGATAGAGAGTGATAGAGAGTGTCATAGAGTGATAGAGAGTGATAGTGAGTGATAGAGAGTGATAGAGAGTGTCAGAGAGTGATAGAGAGTGATAGAGAGTGATAGTGAGTGTCTGAGAGTGTCTGAGAGTGTCAGAGAGTGATAGAGAGTGATAGAGCGTGTCAGAGAGTGTCTGAGAGTGTCAGAGAGTGATAGAGAGTGATAGAGAGTGATAGAGAGTGTCAGAGAGCGTCTGAGAGTGTCAGAGAGTGATAGAGAGTGATAGAGAGTGTCAGAGAGTGTCGGAGAGTGATAGAGAGTGATAGAGAGTTTCAGAGAGTGTCAGAGAGTGTCAGAGAGTGTCAGAGAGTGTCAGAGAGGGTCAGAAAGTGATAGAGAGTGATAGAGAGTGTCAGAGAGTGTCTGAGAGTGTCAGAGAGTGATAGAGAGTGATAGAGAGTGATAGAGAGTGTCAGAGAGTGTCTGAGAGTGTCAGAGAGTGATAGAGAGTGATAGAGAGTGTCAGAGAGTGTCAGAGAGTGATAGAGCGTGATAGAGTGTGTCAGAGAGTGTCAGAGAGTGTCTGAGAGTGTCGGAGAGTGATAGAGAGTGATAGAGAGTGTCAGAGAGTTTCAGAGAGTGATAGAGAGTGATGGAGAGTGTCTGAGAGTGTCAGAGAGTGTCTGAGGGTGTCAGAGAGTGATAGAGAGTGATAGAGAGTGTCAGAGAGTGTCAGAGAGTGATAGAGAGTGATAGAGAGTTTCAGAGAGTGTCAGAGAGTGTCTGAGAGTGTCTGAGAGAGTCAGAGAGTGATAGAGAGTGATAGAGCGTGTCAGAGAGTGTCAGAGAGTGATAGAGAGTGATGGAGAGTGTCTGAGAGTGTCAGAGAGTGATATCGAGTGATAGAGAGTGTCAGAGAGTGTCTGAGAGTGTCAGAGAGTGATAGAGAGTGTCAGAGAGTGATAGAGAGTGTCAGAGAATGTCAGAGAGTGTCAGAGAGTGATAGAGAGTGATAGAGAGTGACAGAGAGTGTCAGAGAGTTTCAGAGAGTGTCAGAGAGTGTCAGAGAGTGATAGAGATTTTCAGAGAGTTTCAGAGATTGTCAGAGAGTGTCAGAGAGTGTCTGAGAGTGTCAGAGAGTGTCAGAGAGTGATAGAGAGTGATAGAGAGTGTCAGAGAGTGTCAGAGAGTGTCAGAGAGTGATAGAGAGATAATAGAGAGTTTCAGAGATCGTCAGAGAGTGTCTGAGAGTGTCAGAGAGTGATCGAGAGTGATAGAGAGTGTCAGAGAGTGATAGTGATAGAGAGTGTCAGAGTGTGTCAGAGTGTGTCAGAGAGTGATAGAGAGTTTCAGAGAGTTTCAGAGAGTGTCAGAGAGTGTCAGAGAGTGTCAGAGATTGATAGAGAGTGATAGAGAGTTTCAGAGAGTGTCAGAGAGTGTCTGAGAGTGTCAGAGAGTGATAGAGAGTGAAAGAGAGTGTCAGAGAGTGTCAGAGAGTGTCAGAGAGTCTCAGAGAGTGATAGAGAGTGATAGAGAGTTTCGGAGAGTGTCAGAGAGTGTCTGAGAGTGTCAGAGAGTGATAGAGAGTGATAGCGAGTGTCAGAGAGTGATAGAGAGTGTCAGAGAGTGTCAGAGAGTGATAGAGAGTGATAGAGAGTGTCAGAGAGTGTCAGAGAGTTTCAGTGAGTGTCAGAGAGTGATAGAGAGTTTCATAGAGTTTCAGAGAGTGTCAGAGAGTGTCAGAGAGTGTCTGAGAGTGTCAGAGAGTGTCAGAGAGTGATAGAGAGTGATAGAGAGTGTCAGAGAGTGTCAGAGAATGTCAGAGAGTGTCAGAGAGTGATAGAGAGTAATAGAGCGTTTCAGAGAGTGTCAGAGAGTGTCTGAGAGTGTCAGAGAGTGATAGAGAGTGATAGAGAGTGTCAGAGAGTGATAGAGAGTGATAGAGAGTGTCAGAGTGTGTCAGAGAGTGTCAAAGAGTAATAGAGAGTTTCAGAGTGTTTCAGAGAGTGTCAGAGAGTGTCAGAGAGTGTCAGAGAGTGTCTGAGAGTGTCAGAGAGTGTCAGAGGGTGATAGAGAGTGTCAGAGAATGATAGAGAGTGTCAGAGAGTGTCAGAGAGTGATAGAGAGTGATAGAGAGTGTCAGAGAGTGTCAGAGAGTGTCACAGAGTTTCAGAGAGTTTCAGAGAGTTTCAGAGAGTGTCAGAGAGTGCCAGGGAGTGTCTGAGAGTGTCAGAAAGTGTCAGAGAGTGATAGAGAGTTTCAGAGAGTGTCAGAGAGTTTCTGAGAGTGTCAGAGAGTGTCAGAGAGTGATAGAGAGGGTCAGAGAGTGTCAGAGAGTGATAGAGAGTGTCAGAGAGTGTCAGAGAGTGTCAGAGAGTGATAGGGAGTGATAGAGAGTTTCAGAGAGTGTCAGAGAGTGTCTGAGAGTGTCAGAGAGTGATAGAGAGTGATAAAGAGTGTCAGAGAGTATCAGAGTGTGATAGAGAGTGATAGAGAGTGTCAGAGAGTGTCTTCGAGTGTCAGAGAGTGATAGAGAGTGATAGAGAGTGAGAGAGAGTGTCAGAGAGTGTCAGAGAGTGTCAGAGAGTTTCAGAGAGTGTCAGAGAGTGATAGAGAGTTTCAGAGAGTTTCAGAGAGTGTCAGAGAGTGTCTGAGAGTGTCAGAGTGTGTCAGAGAGTGATAGAGAGTGATAGAGAGTGTCAGAGAGTGTCAGAGAGTGACAGAGAGCGATAGAGAGTGATAGAGAGTGTCAGAGAGTGATAGAGAGTGATAGAGAGTGTCAGAGTGTGTCAGAGCGTGTCAGAGAGTGATAGAGAGTTTCAGAGAGTTTCAGAGAGTGGCAGAGATTGTCTGAGAGTGTCAGAGAGTGTCACAGAGTGATATAGAGTGATATAGAGTGTCAGAGAGTGTCAGAGAGTATCAGAGAGTGTCAGAGAGTGATAGAGAGTGATAGAGAGTGTCAGAGTGTGTCAGAGAGTGTCAGAGAGTGATAGAGAGTTTCAGAGAGTTTCAGAGAGTGTCAGAGAGTGTCAGAGAGTGTCAGAGAGTGTCTGAGAGTGTCAGAGAATGTCAGAGTGATAGAGAGTGATAGAGAGTTTCAGAGAGTTTCAGAGAGTGTCAGAGAGTGTCAGAGAGGGTCTGAGAGTGTCAGAGAGTGTCAGAGAGTGATAGAGAGTGATAGAGAGTGTCAGAGAGTGTCAGAGAGTGTCAGACAGTGATAGAGAGTGATAGAGAGTTTCAGAGAGTGTCAGAGAGTGTCCGAGAGTGTCAGAGAGTGATAGAGAGTGATAAAGAGTGTCAGAGAGTGTCAGAGAGTGATAGAGAGTGTCAGAGTGTGTCAGAGAGTGATAGTGAGTGTCTGAGAGTGTCAGAGAGTGATAGAGAGTTTCAGAGAGTGTCACAGAGTGATAGAGAGTGATAGAGAGTGTCAGAGACTGTCAGAGAGTGATAGTGAGTGTCTGAGAGTGTCAGAGAGTGATAGTGAGTGTCTGAGAGTTTCAGAGAGTGATAGAGAGTGTCAGAGAGTGTCAGAGAGTGATAGAGAGTGATAGAGAGTGTCAGAGAGTGTCAGAGAGTGATAGCGAGTGTCTGAGAGTTTCAGAGAGTGATAGAGAGTTTCAGAGAGTGTCAGAGAGTGACACAGAGTGATAGAGAGTGATAGAGACTGATAGAGAGTGTCAGAGACTGTCAGAGAGTGATAGTGAGTGTCTGAGAGTGTCAGAGAGTGATAGAGAGTTTCAGAGAGTGTCAGAGAGTGTCTGAGAGTGTCAGAGAGTGATAGAGAGTTTCAGAGAGTGTCAGAGAGTGTCAGAGAGTTTCAGAGAGTGATAGAGAGTGATAAAGAGTGTCAGAGAGTGATAGAGAGTGATAGAGAGTGTCAGAGCGTGTCAGACAGTGTCAGAGAGTGTCAGAGAGTGATAGAGAGTGATAAAGAGTGTCAGAGAGTGTCAGAGAGTGATAGAGAGTGTCAGAGAGTGTCAGAGAGTGTCAGAGAGTGATAGAGAGTGGTAGAGAGTGTCAGAGAGTGTCAGAGAGTGTCAGAGATTGTCAGAGATTGTCAGAGAGTGATACAGAGTTTCAGAGAGTTTCAGAGAGTGTCAGAGAGTGTCAGAGAGTGTCAGAGAGTGTCTGAGAGTGTCAGAGAGTGATAGAGAGTGATAGAGAGTGATAGAGACTGTCAGAGAGTGTCAGAGACTGTCAGAGAGTGATAGTGAGTGTCTGAGAGTGTCAGAGAGTGATAGAGAGTTTCAGAGAGTGTCAGAGAGTGTCTGAGAGTGTCAGAGAGTGATAGAGAGTTTCAGAGAGTGTCAGAGAGTGTCAGAGAGTTTCAGAGAGTGATAGAGAGTGATAGTGAGTGTCTGAGAGTGATAGTGAATGTCTGAGAGTGTCAGAGAGTGTCAGAGAGTGTCAGAGAGTGATAGAGAGTGATAGAGAGCGTCAGAGAGTGTCAGAGAGTGATATAGAGTGATAGAGAGTTTCAGAGAGTGTCAGAGAGTGTCTGAGAGTGTCTGAGAGTGTCAGAGAGTGTCAGAGAGTGATAGTGAGTGTCTGAGAGTGTTAGTGAGTGTCTGAGAGTGTCAGAGAGTGATAGAGAGTGTCAGAGAGTGATAGAGAGTTTCAGAGAGTGTCTGAGAGTGTCAGAGAGTGATAGAGAGTGATAGAGAGTGTCAGAGAGTGTCAGAGAGTGTCAGAGAGTGTCAGAGAGTAAAAGAGAGTGATAGAGAGTGTCAGAGAGTGATAGAATGTGTCAGAGAGTGTCTGAGAGTGTCAGAGAGTGTCAGAGAGTGATAGAGAGTGTCAGAGAGTGTCAGAGAGTGATAGAGAGTGATAGAGAGTTTCAGAGAGTTTCAGCGACTGTCTGAGAGTGTCAGAGAGTAATAGAGAGTGATAGAGAGTGTCAGAGAGTGTCAGAGAGTGATAGAGAGTGATAGAGAGTGTCAGAGAGTGATAGTGAGTGTCTGAGAGTGTCAGAGAGTGATAGAGAGTGTCAGAGAGTGATAGTGAGTGTCTGAGAGTGTCAGAGAGTGATAGAGAGTGTCAGAGAGTGATAGAGAGTGTCAGAGAGTGATAGAGAGTGTCAGAGAGTGTCAGAGAGTGTCAGAGAGTGATAGGGAGTGATAGAGAGTTTCAGAGAGTGTCAGAGAGTGTCTGAGAGTGTCAGAGAGTGATAGAGAGTGATAAAGAGTGTCAGAGAGTATCAGAGTGTGATAGAGAGTGATAGAGAGTGTCAGAGAGTGTCTTCGAGTGTCAGAGAGTGATAGAGAGTGATAGAGAGTGAGAGAGAGTGTCAGAGAGTGTCAGAGAGTGTCAGAGAGTTTCAGAGAGTGTCAGAGAGTGATAGAGAGTTTCAGAGAGTTTCAGAGAGTGTCAGAGAGTGTCTGAGAGTGTCAGAGTGTGTCAGAGAGTGATAGAGAGTGATAGAGAGTGTCAGAGAGTGTCAGAGAGTGACAGAGAGCGATAGAGAGTGATAGAGAGTGTCAGAGAGTGATAGAGAGTGATAGAGAGTGTCAGAGTGTGTCAGAGCGTGTCAGAGAGTGATAGAGAGTTTCAGAGAGTTTCAGAGAGTGGCAGAGATTGTCTGAGAGTGTCAGAGAGTGTCACAGAGTGATATAGAGTGATATAGAGTGTCAGAGAGTGTCAGAGAGTATCAGAGAGTGTCAGAGAGTGATAGAGAGTGATAGAGAGTGTCAGAGTGTGTCAGAGAGTGTCAGAGAGTGATAGAGAGTTTCAGAGAGTTTCAGAGAGTGTCAGAGAGTGTCAGAGAGTGTCAGAGAGTGTCTGAGAGTGTCAGAGAATGTCAGAGTGATAGAGAGTGATAGAGAGTTTCAGAGAGTTTCAGAGAGTGTCAGAGAGTGTCAGAGAGGGTCTGAGAGTGTCAGAGAGTGTCAGAGAGTGATAGAGAGTGATAGAGAGTTTCAGAGAGTGTCAGAGAGTGTCCGAGAGTGTCAGAGAGTGATAGAGAGTGATAAAGAGTGTCAGAGAGTGTCAGAGAGTGATAGAGAGTGTCAGAGTGTGTCAGAGAGTGATAGTGAGTGTCTGAGAGTGTCAGAGAGTGATAGAGAGTTTCAGAGAGTGTCACAGAGTGATAGAGAGTGATAGAGAGTGTCAGAGACTGTCAGAGAGTGATAGTGAGTGTCTGAGAGTGTCAGAGAGTGATAGTGAGTGTCTGAGAGTTTCAGAGAGTGATAGAGAGTGTCAGAGAGTGTCAGAGAGTGATAGAGAGTGATAGAGAGTGTCAGAGAGTGTCAGAGAGTGATAGCGAGTGTCTGAGAGTTTCAGAGAGTGATAGAGAGTTTCAGAGAGTGTCAGAGAGTGACACAGAGTGATAGAGAGTGATAGAGACTGATAGAGAGTGTCAGAGACTGTCAGAGAGTGATAGTGAGTGTCTGAGAGTGTCAGAGAGTGATAGAGAGTTTCAGAGAGTGTCAGAGAGTGTCTGAGAGTGTCAGAGAGTGATAGAGAGTTTCAGAGAGTGTCAGAGAGTGTCAGAGAGTTTCAGAGAGTGATAGAGAGTGATAAAGAGTGTCAGAGAGTGATAGAGAGTGATAGAGAGTGTCAGAGCGTGTCAGACAGTGTCAGAGAGTGTCAGAGAGTGATAGAGAGTGATAAAGAGTGTCAGAGAGTGTCAGAGAGTGATAGAGAGTGTCAGAGAGTGTCAGAGAGTGTCAGAGAGTGATAGAGAGTGGTAGAGAGTGTCAGAGAGTGTCAGAGAGTGTCAGAGATTGTCAGAGATTGTCAGAGAGTGATAGAGAGTTTCAGAGAGTTTCAGAGAGTGTCAGAGAGTGTCAGAGAGTGTCAGAGAGTGTCTGAGAGTGTCAGAGAGTGATAGAGAGTGATAGAGAGTGATAGAGACTGTCAGAGAGTGTCAGAGACTGTCAGAGAGTGATAGTGAGTGTCTGAGAGTGTCAGAGAGTGATAGAGAGTTTCAGAGAGTGTCAGAGAGTGTCTGAGAGTATCAGAGAGTGATAGAGAGTTTCAGAGAGTGTCAGAGAGTGTCAGAGAGTTTCAGAGAGTGATAGAGAGTGATAGTGAGTGTCTGAGAGTGATAGTGAGTGTCTGAGAGTGTCAGAGAGTGTCAGAGAGTGTCAGAGAGTGATAGAGAGTGATAGAGAGCGTCAGAGAGTGTCAGAGAGTGATATAGAGTGATAGAGAGTTTCAGAGAGTGTCAGAGAGTGTCTGAGAGTGTCTGAGAGTGTCAGAGAGTGTCAGAGAGTGATAGTGAGTGTCTGAGAGTGTTAGTGAGTGTCTGAGAGTGTCAGAGAGTGATAGAGAGTGTCAGAGAGTGATAGAGAGTTTCAGAGAGTGTCTGAGAGTGTCAGAGAGTGATAGAGAGTGATAGAGAGTGTCAGAGAGTGTCAGAGAGTGTCAGAGAGTGTCAGAGAGTAAAAGAGAGTGATAGAGAGTGTCAGAGAGTGATAGAGTGTGTCAGAGAGTGTCTGAGAGTGTCAGAGAGTGTCAGAGAGTGATAGAGAGTGTCAGAGAGTGTCAGAGAGTGATAGAGAGTGATAGAGAGTTTCAGAGAGTTTCAGCGACTGTCTGAGAGTGTCAGAGAGTAATAGAGAGTGATAGAGAGTGTCAGAGAGTGTCAGAGAGTGATAGAGAGTGATAGAGAGTGTCAGAGAGTGATAGTGAGTGTCTGAGAGTGTCAGAGAGTGATAGAGAGTGTCAGAGAGTGATAGTGAGTGTCTGAGAGTGTCAGAGAGTGATAGAGAGTGTCAGAGAGTGATAGAGAGTGTCAGAGAGTGATAGAGAGTGTCAGAGAGTGTCAGAGAGTGTCAGAGAGTGATAGTGAGTGTCTGAGAGTGTCAGAGAGTAATAGAGAGTGATAGAGAGTGTCAGAGAGTGATAGAGAGTGTCAGAGAGTGTCAGAGAGTGTCAGAGAGTGTCTGAGAGTGTCAGAGAGTGATAGAGAGTGATAGAGAGTGTCAGAGAGTGTCAGAGAGTGATAGAGAGTGATAGTGAGTGTCAGAGAGTGTCAGAGAGTGTCCGAGAGTGTCAGAGAGTGATAGAGAGTGACAAAGAGTGTCAGAGAGTGATAGAGAGTGTCAGAGAGTGTCTGAGAGTGTCAGAGAGTGATATAGAGTGATAGAGAGTGTCAGAGAGTGTCGGAGAGTGATAGAGAGTGATAGAGAGTTTCAGAGAGTGTCAGAGAGTGTCAGAGAGTGTCAGAGAGTGTCTGACAGTGTCAGAGAGTGATAGAGAGTGATAGAGAATGTCAGAGAGTGTCAGAGAGTGTCAGAGAGTGTCAGAAAGTGATAGAGAGTGATAGAGAGTGTCAGAGAGTGTCTGAGAGTGTCAGAGAGTGATAGAGAGTGATAGAGAGTGATAGAGAGTGTCAGAGAGTGTCAGAGAGTGTCTGAGAGTGATAGAGAGTGATAGAGAGTGTCAGAGAGTGTCAGAGAGTGATAGAGAGTGATAGAGTGTGTCAGAGAGTGTCAGAGAGTGTCAGAGAGTGTCAGAGAGTGCCAGAGAGTTTCAGAGAGTGTCAGAGAGTGTGTGAGAGTGTCAGAGAGTGATAGAGAGTGATAGAGAGTGATGGAGAGTGTCTGAGAGTGTCAGAGAGTGTCTGAGAGTGTCAGAGAGTGATAGAGAGTGATAGAGAGTGTCAGAGAGTGTCAGAGAGTGATAGAGAGTGATAGAGAGTTTCAGAGAGTGTCAGAGAGTGTCTGAGAGTGTCTGAGAGTGTCAGAGAGTGATAGAGAGTGATAGAGCGTGTCAGAGAGTGTCAGAGAGTGATAGAGAGTGATGGAGAGTGTCTGAGAGTGTCAGAGAGTGATATAGAGTGATAGAGAGTGTCAGAGAGTGTCGGAGAGTGATAGAGAGTGATAGAGAGTTTCAGAGAGTGTCAGAGAGTGTCTGAGAGTGTCAGAGAGTGATAGAGAGTGATAGAGAGTGTCACAGAGTGATAGAGAGTGTCAGAGAGTGTCAGAGAGTGTCTGAGAGTGTCAGAGAGTGATAGAGAGTGTCAGAGAGTGTCAGAGAGTGTCTGAGAGTGTCAGAGAGTGATAGAGAGTGATAGAGAGTGTCAGAGAGTGTCAGAGAGTGTCAGAGAGTGTCAGAGAGTGATAGTGAGTGTCTGAGAGTGTCAGAGAGTGTCGGAGAGTGATAGAGAGTGATAGAGAGTTTCAGAGAGTGTCAGAGAGTGTCAGAGAGTGTCAGAGAGTGATAGAGAGTGATAGAGAGTTTCAGAGAGTGTCAGAGAGTGTCTGAGAGTGTCAGAGAGTGATAGAGAGTGATAGAGAGTGTCAGAGAGTTTCAGAGAGTGATAGAGAGTGATGGAGAGTGTCTGAGAGTGTCAGAGAGTGTCTGAGAGTGTCAGAGAGTGATAGAGAGTGATAGAGAGTGTCAGAGTTTGTCTGAGAGTGATAGAGAGTGATAGAGAGTTTCAGAGAGTGTCAGAGAGTGTCTGAGAGTGTCTGAGAGTGTCAGAGAGTGATAGAGAGTGATACAGCGTGTCAGAGAGTGTCAGAGAGTGATAGAGAGTGATGGAGAGTGTCTGAGAGTGTCAGTGAGTGATATAGAGTGATAGAGAGTGTCAGAGAGTGTCAGAGAGTGATAGAGAGTGATAGAGAGTTTCAGAGAGTGTCAGAGAGTGTCTGAGAGTGTCAGAGAGTGATAGAGAGTGATAGAGAGTGTCACAGAGTGATAGAGAGTGTCAGAGAGTTTCAGAGAGTGTCTGAGAGTGTCAGAGAGTGATAGAGAGTGATAGAGAGTGTCAGAGAGTGTCAGAGAGTGTCAGAGAGTGTCAGAGAGTGATAGTGAGTGTCTGAGAGTATCAGAGAGTGTCGGAGAGTGATAGAGAGTGATAGAGAGTTTCAGAGAGTGTCAGAGAGTGTCAGAGAGTGTCAGAGAGTGTCAGAGAGTGTCAGAGAGTGATAGAGAGTGATAGAGAGTGTCTGAGAGTGTCAGAGAGTGATAGAGAGTGATAGAGAGTGATAGAGAGTGTCAGAGAGTGATAGAGAGTGTCAGAGAGTGATAGAGAGTGTCAGAGAGTGTCCAGAGAGTGTCAGAGAGTGTCTGAGAGTGTCAGAGAGTGTCAGAGAGTGATAGAGAGTGACAGAGAGTGTCAGAGAGTGTCAGAGAGTGATAGAGAGTGATAGTGAGTGTCAGAGAGAGTCAGAGAGTGTCAGAGAGTGTCAGAGAGTGATAGAGAGTGATAGAGAGTGTCAGAGAGTGTCAGAGAGTGATAGAGAGTGTCAGAAAGTGATAGAGAGTGATAGAGAGTGTCAGAGAGTGTCAGAGAGTGTCAGAGAGTGATAGAGAGTGATAGAGAGTGTCAGAGAGTGTCAGAGAGTGATAGAGAGTGTCAGAAAGTGATAGAGAGTGATAGAGAGTGTCAGAGAGTGTCTCAGAGTGTCAGAGAGTGATAGAGAGTGATAGAGAGTGTCAGAGAGAGTCAGAGAGTGTCAGAGAGTGATAGTGAGTGTCTGAGATTGTCAGAGAGTGTCAGAGAGTGATAGAGAGTGATAGTGAGTGTCAGAGAGAGTCAGAGAGTGTCAGAGAGTGTCTGAGAGTGATAGAGAGTGTCAGAGAGTGATAGAGAGTGTCAGAGAGTGTCCAGAGAGTGTCAGAGAGTGTCTGAGAGTGTCAGAGAGTGTCAGAGAGTGATAGAGAGTGACAGAGAGTGTCAGAGAGTGTCAGAGAGTGATAGAGAGTGATAGTGAGTGTCAGAGAGAGTCAGAGAGTGTCAGAGAGTGTCAGAGAGTGATAGAGAGTGATAGAGAGTGTCAGAGAGTGTCAGAGAGTGATAGAGAGTGTCAGAAAGTGATAGAGAGTGATAGAGAGTGTCAGAGAGTGTCTCAGAGTGTCAGAGAGTGATAGTGAGTGTCTGAGAGTGTCAGAGAGTGTCGGAGAGTGATAGAGAGTGATAGAGAGTTTCAGAGAGTGTCAGAGAGTGTCAGAGAGTGTCAGAGAGTGATAGAGAGTGATAGAGAGTTTCAGAGAGTGTCAGAGAGTGTCTGAGAGTGTCAGAGAGTGATAGAGAGTGATAGAGAGTGTCAGAGAGTTTCAGAGAGTGATAGAGAGTGATGGAGAGTGTCTGAGAGTGTCAGAGAGTGTCTGAGAGTGTCAGAGAGTGATAGAGAGTGTCAGAGAGTGTCAGAGAGTGTCAGAGAGTGATAGAGAGTGATAGAGAGTTTCAGAGAGTGTCAGAGAGTGTCTGAGAGTGTCTGAGAGTGTCAGAGAGTGATAGAGAGTGATAGAGCGTGTCAGAGAGTGTCAGAGAGTGATAGAGAGTGTCAGAAAGTGATAGAGAGTGATAGAGAGTGTCAGAGAGTGTCTCAGAGTGTCAGAGAGTGATAGTGAGTGTCTGAGAGTGTCAGAGAGTGTCGGAGAGTGATAGAGAGTGATAGAGAGTTTCAGAGAGTGTCAGAGAGTGTCAGAGAGTGTCAGAGAGTGATAGAGAGTGATAGAGAGTTTCAGAGAGTGTCAGAGAGTGTCTGAGAGTGTCAGAGAGTGATAGAGAGTGATAGAGAGTGTCAGAGAGTTTCAGAGAGTGATAGAGAGTGATGGAGAGTGTCTGAGAGTGTCAGAGAGTGTCTGAGAGTGTCAGAGAGTGATAGAGAGTGTCAGAGAGTGTCAGAGAGTGTCAGAGAGTGATAGAGAGTGATAGAGAGTTTCAGAGAGTGTCAGAGAGTGTCTGAGAGTGTCTGAGAGTGTCAGAGAGTGATAGAGAGTGATAGAGCGTGTCAGAGAGTGTCAGAGAGTGATAGAGAGTGATGGAGAGTGTCTGAGAGTGTCAGTGAGTGATATAGAGTGATAGAGAGTGTCAGAGAGTGTCGGAGAGTGATAGAGAGTGATAGAGAGTTTCAGAGAGTGTCAGAGAGTGTCTGAGAGTGTCAGAGAGTGATAGAGAGTGATAGAGAGTGTCACAGAGTGATAGAGAGTGTCAGAGAGTTTCAGAGAGTGTCTGAGAGTGTCAGAGAGTGATAGAGAGTGATAGGGAGTGTCAGAGAGTGTCAGAGAGTGTCAGAGAGAGTCAGAGAGTGATAGTGAGTGTCTGAGAGTGTCAGAGAGTGTCGGAGAGTGATAGAGAGTGATAGAGAGTTTCAAAGAGTGTCAGAGAGTGTCAGAGAGTGTCAGAGAGTGTCAGAGAGTGATAGCGAGTGTCTGAGAGTTTCAGAGAGTGATAGAGAGTTTCAGAGAGTGTCAGAGAGTGACACAGAGTGATAGAGAGTGATAGAGACTGATAGAGAGTGTCAGAGACTGTCAGAGAGTGATAGTGAGTGTCTGAGAGTGTCAGAGAGTGATAGAGAGTTTCAGAGAGTGTCAGAGAGTGTCTGAGAGTGTCAGAGAGTGATAGAGAGTTTCAGAGAGTGTCAGAGAGTGTCAGAGAGTTTCAGAGAGTGATAGAGAGTGATAAAGAGTGTCAGAGAGTGATAGAGAGTGATAGAGAGTGTCAGAGCGTGTCAGACAGTGTCAGAGAGTGTCAGAGAGTGATAGAGAGTGATAAAGAGTGTCAGAGAGTGTCAGAGAGTGATAGAGAGTGTCAGAGAGTGTCAGAGAGTGTCAGAGAGTGATAGAGAGTGGTAGAGAGTGTCAGAGAGTGTCAGAGAGTGTCAGAGAGTGTCAGAGATTGTCAGAGAGTGATAGAGAGTGATAGAGAGTTTCAGAGAGTTTCAGAGAGTGTCAGAGAGTGTCAGAGAGTGTCTGAGAGTGTCAGAGAGTGATAGAGAGTGATAGAGAGTGATAGAGACTGTCAGAGAGTGTCAGAGAGTGTCAGAGAGTGATAGCGAGTGTCTGAGAGTTTCAGAGAGTGATAGAGAGTTTCAGAGAGTGTCAGAGAGTGACACAGAGTGATAGAGAGTGATAGAGACTGATAGAGAGTGTCAGAGACTGTCAGAGAGTGATAGTGAGTGTCTGAGAGTGTCAGAGAGTGATAGAGAGTTTCAGAGAGTGTCAGAGAGTGTCTGAGAGTGTCAGAGAGTGATAGAGAGTTTCAGAGAGTGTCAGAGAGTGTCAGAGAGTTTCAGAGAGTGATAGAGAGTGATAAAGAGTGTCAGAGAGTGATAGAGAGTGATAGAGAGTGTCAGAGCGTGTCAGACAGTGTCAGAGAGTGTCAGAGAGTGATAGAGAGTGATAAAGAGTGTCAGAGAGTGTCAGAGAGTGATAGAGAGTGTCAGAGAGTGTCAGAGAGTGTCAGAGAGTGATAGAGAGTGGTAGAGAGTGTCAGAGAGTGTCAGAGAGTGTCAGAGAGTGTCAGAGATTGTCAGAGAGTGATAGAGAGTGATGTAGAGTTTCAGAGAGTTTCAGAGAGTGTCAGAGAGTGTCAGAGAGTGTCTGAGAGTGTCAGAGAGTGTCAGAGAGTGATAGAGAGTGATAGAGACTGTCAGAGAGTGTCAGAGAGTGTCAGAGAGTGATAGTGAGTGTCTGAGAGTGTCAGAGAGTGATAGAGAGTGATAGAGAGTGTCAGAGAGTGTCATAGAGTGATAGAGAGTGTCAGAGAGTGTCAGAGAGTGTCAGAGAGGGTCTGAGAGTGTCAGAGAGTGTCAGAGAGTGATAGAGAGTGATAGAGAGTGTCAGAGAGTGTCAGAGAGTGTCAGAGAGTGACAGACAGTGATAGAGAGTGATAGAGAGTTTCAGAGAGTGTCAGAGAGTGTCTGAGAGTGTCAGAGAGTGATAGAGAGTGATAAAGAGTGTCAGAGAGTGTCAGAGAGTGATAGAGAGTGATAGAGAGTGTCAGAGTGTGTCAGAGAGTGATAGTGAGTGTCTGAGAGTGTCAGAGAGTGATAGAGAGTTTCAGAGAGTGTCACAGCGTGATAGAGAGTGATAGAGAGTGTCAGAGACTGTCAGAGAGTGATAGTGAGTGTCTGAGAGTGTCAGAGAGTGATAGTGAGTGTCTGAGAGTTTCAGAGCGTGATAGAGAGTGTCAGAGAGTGTCAGAGAGTGATAGAGAGTGATAGAGAGTGTCAGAGAGTGTCAGAGAGTGATAGCGAGTGTCTGAGAGTTTCAGAGAGTGATAGAGAGTTTCAGAGAGTGTCAGAGAGTGACACAGAGTGATAGAGAGTGATAGAGACTGATAGAGAGTGTCAGAGACTGTCAGAGAGTGATAGTGAGTGTCTGAGAGTGTCAGAGAGTGATAGAGAGTTTCAGAGAGTGTCAGAGAGTGTCTGAGAGTGTCAGAGAGTGATAGAGAGTTTCAGAGAGTGTCAGAGAGTGTCAGAGAGTTTCAGAGAGTGATAGAGAGTGATAAAGAGTGTCAGAGAGTGATAGAGAGTGATAGAGAGTGTCAGAGCGTGTCAGACAGTGTCAGAGAGTGTCAGAGAGTGATAGAGAGTGATAAAGAGTGTCAGAGAGTGTCAGAGAGTGATAGAGAGTGTCAGAGAGTGTCAGAGAGTGTCAGAGAGTGATAGAGAGTGGTAGAGAGTGTCAGAGAGTGTCAGAGAGTGTCAGAGAGTGTCAGAGATTGTCAGAGAGTGATAGAGAGTGATAGAGAGTTTCAGAGAGTTTCAGAGAGTGTCAGAGAGTGTCAGAGAGTGTCAGAGAGTGTCTGAGAGTATCAGAGAGTGATAGAGAGTGATAGAGAGTGATAGAGACTGTCAGAGAGTGTCAGAGACTGTCAGAGAGTGATAGTGAGTGTCTGAGAGTGTCAGAGAGTGATAGAGAGTTTCAGAGAGTGTCAGAGAGTGTCTGAGAGTGTCAGAGCGTGATAGAGAGTTTCAGAGAGTGTCAGAGAGTGTCAGAGAGTTTCAGAGAGTGATAGAGAGTGAAAAAGAGTGTCAGAGAGTGATAGAGAGTGATAGAGAGTGTCAGAGCGTGTCAGACAGTGTCAGAGAGTGTCAGAGAGTGATAGAGAGTGATAAAGAGTGTCAGAGAGTGTCAGAGAGTGAAAGAGAGTGTCAGAGAGTGTCAGAGAGTGTCAGAGAGTGATAGAGAGTGGTAGAGAGTGTCAGAGAGTGTCAGAGAGTGTCAGAGAGTGTCAGAGATTGTCAGAGAGTGATAGAGAGTGATGGAGAGTTTCAGAGAGTTTCAGAGACTGTCAGAGAGTGTCAGAGAGTGTCAGAGAGTGATAGAGAGTGATAGAGAATGTCAGAGAGTGTCAGAGAGTGTCAGAGAGTGATAGTGAGTGTCTGAGAGTGTCAGAGAGTGATAGAGAGTGATAGAGAGTGTCAGAGAGTGTCATAGAGTGATAGAGAGTGTCAGAGAGTGTCAGAGAGTGTCAGAGAGTAAAAGAGAGTAAAAGAGAGTGATAGAGAGTGATAGAGAGTGTCAGAGAGTGATAAAGAGTGTCAGAGAGTGATAGAGAGTGATAGAGAGTGTCAGAGCGTGTCAGACAGTGTCAGAGAGTGTCAGAGAGTGATAGAGAGTGATAAAGAGTGTCAGAGAGTGTCAGAGAGTGTCAGAGAGTGATAGAGAGTGGTAGAGAGTGTCAGAGAGTGTCAGAGAGTGTCAGAGAGTGTCAGAGATTGTCAGAGAGTGATAGAGAGTGATAGAGAGTTTCAGAGAGTTTCAGAGAGTGTCAGAGAGTGTCAGAGAGTGTCAGAGAGTGTCTGAGAGTGTCAGAGAGTGATAGAGAGTGATAGAGAGTGATAGAGACTGTCAGAGAGTGTCAGAGACTGTCAGAGAGTGATAGTGAGTGTCTGAGAGTGTCAGAGAGTGATAGAGAGTTTCAGAGAGTGTCAGAGAGTGTCTGAGAGTGTCAGAGAGTGATAGAGAGTTTCAGAGAGTGTCAGAGAGTGTCAGAGAGTTTCAGAGAGTGATAGAGAGTGATAAAGAGTGTCAGAGAGTGATAGAGAGTGATAGAGAGTGTCAGAGCGTGTCAGACAGTGTCAGAGAGTGTCAGAGAGTGATAGAGAGTGATAAAGAGTGTCAGAGAGTGTCAGAGAGTGATAGAGAGTGTCAGAGAGTGTCAGAGAGTGTCAGAGAGTGATAGAGAGTGGTAGAGAGTGTCAGAGAGTGTCAGAGAGTGTCAGAGAGTGTCAGAGATTGCCAGAGAGTGATAGAGAGTGATAGAGAGTTTCAGAGAGTTTCAGAGAGTGTCAGAGAGTGTCAGAGAGTGTCTGAGAGTGTCAGAGAGTGTCAGAGAGTGATAGAGAGTGATAGAGACTGTCAGAGAGTGTCAGAGAGTGTCAGAGAGTGATAGTGAGTGTCTGAGAGTGTCATAGAGTGATAGAGAGTGTCAGAGAGTGTCAGAGAGTGTCAGAGAGGGTCTGAGAGTGTCAGAGAGTGTCAGAGAGTGATAGAGAGTGATAGAGAGTGTCAGAGATTGTCAGACAGTGATAGAGAGTGATAGAGAGTTTCAGAGAGTGTCAGAGAGTGTCTGAGAGTGTCAGAGAGTGATAGAGAGTGATAAAGAGTGTCAGAGAGTGTCAGAGAGTGATAGAGAGTGATAGAGAGTGTCAGAGTGTGTCAGAGAGTGATAGTGAGTGTCTGAGAGTGTCAGAGAGTGATAGAGAGTGATAAAGAGTGTCAGAGAGTGTCAGAGAGTGATAGAGAGTGATAGAGAGTGTCAGAGTGTGTCAGAGAGTGATAGTGAGTGTCTGAGAGTGTCAGAGAGTGATAGAGAGTTTCAGAGAGTGTCACAGCGTGATAGAGAGTGATAGAGAGTGTCAGAGACTGTCAGAGAGTGATAGTGAGTGTCTGAGAGTGTCAGAGAGTGATAGTGAGTGTCTGAGAGTTTCAGAGAGTGATAGAGAGTGTCAGAGAGTGTCAGAGAGTGATAGAGAGTGATAGAGAGTGTCAGAGAGTGTCAGAGAGTGATAGCGAGTGTCTGAGAGTTTCAGAGAGTGATAGAGAGTTTCAGAGAGTGTCAGAGAGTGACACAGAGTGATAGAGAGTGATAGAGACTGATAGAGAGTGTCAGAGACTGTCAGAGAGTGATAGTGAGTGTCTGAGAGTGTCAGAGAGTGATAGAGAGTTTCAGAGAGTGTCAGAGAGTGTCTGAGAGTGTCAGAGAGTGATAGAGAGTTTCAGAGAGTGTCAGAGAGTGTCAGAGAGTTTCAGAGAGTGATAGAGAGTGATAAAGAGTGTTAGAGAGTGTCAGAGAGTGATAGAGAGTGTCAGAGAGTGTCAGAGAGTGTCAGAGAGTGTCAGAGAGTGATAGAGAGTGATAAAGAGTGTCAGAGAGTGTCAGAGAGTGATAGAGAGTGTCAGAGAGTGTCAGAGAGTGATAGAGAGTGGCAGAGAGTGTCAGAGAGTGTCAGAGAGTGTCAGAGATTGTCAGAGAGTGATAGAGAGTGATAGAGAGTTTCAGAGAGTTTCAGAGAGTGTCAGAGAGTGTCAGAGAGTGTCAGAGAGTGTCTGAGAGTGTCAGAGAGTGATAGAGAGTGATAGAGAGTGATAGAGACTGTCAGAGAGTGTCAGAGACTGTCAGAGAGTGATAGTGAGTGTCTGAGAGTGTCAGAGAGTGATAGAGAGTTTCAGAGAGTGTCAGAGAGTGTCTGAGAGTGTCAGAGAGTGATAGAGAGTTTCAGAGAGTGTCAGAGAGTGTCAGAGAGTTTCAGAGAGTGATAGAGAGTGATAAAGAGTGTCAGAGAGTGATAGAGAGTGATAGAGAGTGTCAGAGCGTGTCAGACAGTGTCAGAGAGTGTCAGAGAGTGATAGAGAGTGATAAAGAGTGTCAGAGAGTGTCAGAGAGTGATAGAGAGTGTCAGAGAGTGTCAGAGAGTGTCAGAGAGTGATAGAGAGTGTCAGAGAGTGTCAGAGAGTGTCAGAGATTGTCAGAGAGTGATAGAGAGTGATATAGAGTTTCAGAGAGTTTCAGAGACTGTCAGAGAGTGTCAGAGAGTGTCTGAGAGTGTCAGAGAGTGTCAGAGAGTGATAGAGAGTGATAGAGACTGTCAGAGAGTGTCAGAGAGTGTCAGAGAGTGATAGTGAGTGTCTGAGAGTGTCAGAGAGTGATAGAGAGTGATAGAGAGTGTCAGAGAGTGTCATAGAGTGATAGAGAGTGTCAGAGAGTGTCAGAGAGTGTCAGAGAGTAAAAGAGAGTAAAAGAGAGTGATAGAGAGTGATAGAGAGTGTCAGAGAGTGATAGAGAGTGTCAGAGAGTGTCAGAGAATGTCTGAGAGTGTCAGAGAGTGTCAGAGAGTGTCAGAGAGTGATAGAGAGTGTCAGAGAGTGTCAGAGAGTGATAGAGAGTGATAGAGAGTGATAGAGACTGATAGAGAGTGTCAGAGACTGTCAGAGAGTGATAGTGAGTGTCTGAGAGTGTCAGAGAGTGATAGAGAGTTTCAGAGAGTGTCAGAGAGTGTCTGAGAGTGTCAGAGAGTGATAGAGAGTTTCAGAGAGTGTCAGAGAGTGTCAGAGAGTTTCAGAGAGTGATAGAGAGTGATAAAGAGTGTCAGAGAGTGATAGAGAGTGATAGAGAGTGTCAGAGCGTGTCAGACAGTGTCAGAGAGTGTCAGAGAGTGATAGAGAGTGATAAAGAGTGTCAGAGAGTGTCAGAGAGTGATAGAGAGTGTCAGAGAGTGTCAGAGAGTGTCAGAGAGTGATAGAGAGTGGTAGAGAGTGTCAGAGAGTGTCAGAGAGTGTCAGAGAGTGTCAGAGATTGTCAGAGAGTGATAGAGAGTGATGTAGAGTTTCAGAGAGTTTCAGAGAGTGTCAGAGAGTGTCAGAGAGTGTCTGAGAGTGTCAGAGAGTGTCAGAGAGTGATAGAGAGTGATAGAGACTGTCAGAGAGTGTCAGAGAGTGTCAGAGAGTGATAGTGAGTGTCTGAGAGTGTCAGAGAGTGATAGAGAGTGATAGAGAGTGTCAGAGAGTGTCATAGAGTGATAGAGAGTGTCAGAGAGTGTCAGAGAGTGTCAGAGAGGGTCTGAGAGTGTCAGAGAGTGTCAGAGAGTGATAGAGAGTGATAGAGAGTGTCAGAGAGTGTCAGAGAGTGTCAGAGAGTGACAGACAGTGATAGAGAGTGATAGAGAGTTTCAGAGAGTGTCAGAGAGTGTCTGAGAGTGTCAGAGAGTGATAGAGAGTGATAAAGAGTGTCAGAGAGTGTCAGAGAGTGATAGAGAGTGATAGAGAGTGTCAGAGTGTGTCAGAGAGTGATAGTGAGTGTCTGAGAGTGTCAGAGAGTGATAGAGAGTTTCAGAGAGTGTCACAGCGTGATAGAGAGTGATAGAGAGTGTCAGAGACTGTCAGAGAGTGATAGTGAGTGTCTGAGAGTGTCAGAGAGTGATAGTGAGTGTCTGAGAGTTTCAGAGCGTGATAGAGAGTGTCAGAGAGTGTCAGAGAGTGATAGAGAGTGATAGAGAGTGTCAGAGAGTGTCAGAGAGTGATAGCGAGTGTCTGAGAGTTTCAGAGAGTGATAGAGAGTTTCAGAGAGTGTCAGAGAGTGACACAGAGTGATAGAGAGTGATAGAGACTGATAGAGAGTGTCAGAGACTGTCAGAGAGTGATAGTGAGTGTCTGAGAGTGTCAGAGAGTGATAGAGAGTTTCAGAGAGTGTCAGAGAGTGTCTGAGAGTGTCAGAGAGTGATAGAGAGTTTCAGAGAGTGTCAGAGAGTGTCAGAGAGTTTCAGAGAGTGATAGAGAGTGATAAAGAGTGTCAGAGAGTGATAGAGAGTGATAGAGAGTGTCAGAGCGTGTCAGACAGTGTCAGAGAGTGTCAGAGAGTGATAGAGAGTGATAAAGAGTGTCAGAGAGTGTCAGAGAGTGATAGAGAGTGTCAGAGAGTGTCAGAGAGTGTCAGAGAGTGATAGAGAGTGGTAGAGAGTGTCAGAGAGTGTCAGAGAGTGTCAGAGAGTGTCAGAGATTGTCAGAGAGTGATAGAGAGTGATAGAGAGTTTCAGAGAGTTTCAGAGAGTGTCAGAGAGTGTCAGAGAGTGTCAGAGAGTGTCTGAGAGTATCAGAGAGTGATAGAGAGTGATAGAGAGTGATAGAGACTGTCAGAGAGTGTCAGAGACTGTCAGAGAGTGATAGTGAGTGTCTGAGAGTGTCAGAGAGTGATAGAGAGTTTCAGAGAGTGTCAGAGAGTGTCTGAGAGTGTCAGAGCGTGATAGAGAGTTTCAGAGAGTGTCAGAGAGTGTCAGAGAGTTTCAGAGAGTGATAGAGAGTGAAAAAGAGTGTCAGAGAGTGATAGAGAGTGATAGAGAGTGTCAGAGCGTGTCAGACAGTGTCAGAGAGTGTCAGAGAGTGATAGAGAGTGATAAAGAGTGTCAGAGAGTGTCAGAGAGTGAAAGAGAGTGTCAGAGAGTGTCAGAGAGTGTCAGAGAGTGATAGAGAGTGGTAGAGAGTGTCAGAGAGTGTCAGAGAGTGTCAGAGAGTGTCAGAGATTGTCAGAGAGTGATAGAGAGTGATGGAGAGTTTCAGAGAGTTTCAGAGACTGTCAGAGAGTGTCAGAGAGTGTCAGAGAGTGATAGAGAGTGATAGAGAATGTCAGAGAGTGTCAGAGAGTGTCAGAGAGTGATAGTGAGTGTCTGAGAGTGTCAGAGAGTGATAGAGAGTGATAGAGAGTGTCAGAGAGTGTCATAGAGTGATAGAGAGTGTCAGAGAGTGTCAGAGAGTGTCAGAGAGTAAAAGAGAGTAAAAGAGAGTGATAGAGAGTGATAGAGAGTGTCAGAGAGTGATAAAGAGTGTCAGAGAGTGATAGAGAGTGATAGAGAGTGTCAGAGCGTGTCAGACAGTGTCAGAGAGTGTCAGAGAGTGATAGAGAGTGATAAAGAGTGTCAGAGAGTGTCAGAGAGTGTCAGAGAGTGATAGAGAGTGGTAGAGAGTGTCAGAGAGTGTCAGAGAGTGTCAGAGAGTGTCAGAGATTGTCAGAGAGTGATAGAGAGTGATAGAGAGTTTCAGAGAGTTTCAGAGAGTGTCAGAGAGTGTCAGAGAGTGTCAGAGAGTGTCTGAGAGTGTCAGAGAGTGATAGAGAGTGATAGAGAGTGATAGAGACTGTCAGAGAGTGTCAGAGACTGTCAGAGAGTGATAGTGAGTGTCTGAGAGTGTCAGAGAGTGATAGAGAGTTTCAGAGAGTGTCAGAGAGTGTCTGAGAGTGTCAGAGAGTGATAGAGAGTTTCAGAGAGTGTCAGAGAGTGTCAGAGAGTTTCAGAGAGTGATAGAGAGTGATAAAGAGTGTCAGAGAGTGATAGAGAGTGATAGAGAGTGTCAGAGCGTGTCAGACAGTGTCAGAGAGTGTCAGAGAGTGATAGAGAGTGATAAAGAGTGTCAGAGAGTGTCAGAGAGTGATAGAGAGTGTCAGAGAGTGTCAGAGAGTGTCAGAGAGTGATAGAGAGTGGTAGAGAGTGTCAGAGAGTGTCAGAGAGTGTCAGAGAGTGTCAGAGTGCCAGAGAGTGATAGAGAGTGATAGAGAGTTTCAGAGAGTTTCAGAGAGTGTCAGAGAGTGTCAGAGAGTGTCTGAGAGTGTCAGAGAGTGTCAGAGAGTGATAGAGAGTGATAGAGACTGTCAGAGAGTGTCAGAGAGTGTCAGAGAGTGATAGTGAGTGTCTGAGAGTGTCATAGAGTGATAGAGAGTGTCAGAGAGTGTCAGAGAGTGTCAGAGAGGGTCTGAGAGTGTCAGAGAGTGTCAGAGAGTGATAGAGAGTGATAGAGAGTGTCAGAGATTGTCAGACAGTGATAGAGAGTGATAGAGAGTTTCAGAGAGTGTCAGAGAGTGTCTGAGAGTGTCAGAGAGTGATAGAGAGTGATAAAGAGTGTCAGAGAGTGTCAGAGAGTGATAGAGAGTGATAGAGAGTGTCAGAGTGTGTCAGAGAGTGATAGTGAGTGTCTGAGAGTGTCAGAGAGTGATAGAGAGTGATAAAGAGTGTCAGAGAGTGTCAGAGAGTGATAGAGAGTGATAGAGTGTGTCAGAGTGTGTCAGAGAGTGATAGTGAGTGTCTGAGAGTGTCAGAGAGTGATAGAGAGTTTCAGAGAGTGTCACAGCGTGATAGAGAGTGATAGAGAGTGTCAGAGACTGTCAGAGAGTGATAGTGAGTGTCTGAGAGTGTCAGAGAGTGATAGTGAGTGTCTGAGAGTTTCAGAGAGTGATAGAGAGTGTCAGAGAGTGTCAGAGAGTGATAGAGAGTGATAGAGAGTGTCAGAGAGTGTCAGAGAGTGATAGCGAGTGTCTGAGAGTTTCAGAGAGTGATAGAGAGTTTCAGAGAGTGTCAGAGAGTGACACAGAGTGATAGAGAGTGATAGAGACTGATAGAGAGTGTCAGAGACTGTCAGAGAGTGATAGTGAGTGTCTGAGAGTGTCAGAGAGTGATAGAGAGTTTCAGAGAGTGTCAGAGAGTGTCTGAGAGTGTCAGAGAGTGATAGAGAGTTTCAGAGAGTGTCAGAGAGTGTCAGAGAGTTTCAGAGAGTGATAGAGAGTGATAAAGAGTGTCAGAGAGTGTCAGAGAGTGATAGAGAGTGTCAGAGAGTGTCAGAGAGTGTCAGAGAGTGTCAGAGAGTGATAGAGAGTGATAAAGAGTGTCAGAGAGTGTCAGAGAGTGATAGAGAGTGTCAGAGAGTGTCAGAGAGTGATAGAGAGTGGCAGAGAGTGTCAGAGAGTGTCAGAGAGTGTCAGAGATTGTCAGAGAGTGATAGAGAGTGATAGAGAGTTTCAGAGAGTTTCAGAGAGTGTCAGAGAGTGTCAGAGAGTGTCAGAGAGTGTCTGAGAGTGTCAGAGAGTGATAGAGAGTGATAGAGAGTGATAGAGACTGTCAGAGAGTGTCAGAGACTGTCAGAGAGTGATAGTGAGTGTCTGAGAGTGTCAGAGAGTGATAGAGAGTTTCAGAGAGTGTCAGAGAGTGTCTGAGAGTGTCAGAGAGTGATAGAGAGTTTCAGAGAGTGTCAGAGAGTGTCAGAGAGTTTCAGAGAGTGATAGAGAGTGATAAAGAGTGTCAGAGAGTGATAGAGAGTGATAGAGAGTGTCAGAGCGTGTCAGACAGTGTCAGAGAGTGTCAGAGAGTGATAGAGAGTGATAAAGAGTGTCAGAGAGTGTCAGAGAGTGATAGAGAGTGTCAGAGAGTGTCAGAGAGTGTCAGAGAGTGATAGAGAGTGTCAGAGAGTGTCAGAGAGTGTCAGAGATTGTCAGAGAGTGATAGAGAGTGATAGAGAGTTTCAGAGAGTTTCAGAGACTGTCAGAGAGTGTCAGAGAGTGTCTGAGAGTGTCAGAGAGTGTCAGAGAGTGATAGAGAGTGATAGAGACTGTCAGAGAGTGTCAGAGAGTGTCAGAGAGTGATAGTGAGTGTCTGAGAGTGTCAGAGAGTGATAGAGAGTGATAGAGAGTGTCAGAGAGTGTCATAGAGTGATAGAGAGTGTCAGAGAGTGTCAGAGAGTGTCAGAGAGTAAAAGAGAGTAAAAGAGAGTGATAGAGAGTGATAGAGAGTGTCAGAGAGTGATAGAGAGTGTCAGAGAGTGTCAGAGAATGTCTGAGAGTGTCAGAGAGTGTCAGAGAGTGTCAGAGAGTGATAGAGAGTGTCAGAGAGTGTCAGAGAGTGATAGAGAGTGATAGAGAGTTTCAGAGAGTTTCAGAGATTGTCTGAGAGTGTCAGAGAGTGATAGAGAGTGATAGAGAGTGTCAGAGAGTGTCAGAGAGTGTCAGAGAGTGATATAGAGTGATAGAGAGTTTCAGAGAGTGTCAGAGTGTCAGAGAGTGTCAGAGAGTGATAGAGAGTGATAGAGACTGTCAGAGAGTGTCAGAGAGTGTCAGAGAGTGATAGTGAGTGTCTGAGAGTGTCAGAGAGTGATAGAGAGTGATAGAGAGTGTCAGAGAGTGTCATAGAGTGATAGAGAGTGTCAGAGAGTGTCAGAGAGTGTCAGAGAGTAAAAGAGAGTAAAAGAGAGTGATAGAGAGTGATAGAGAGTGTCAGAGAGTGATAGAGAGTGTCAGAGAGTGTCAGAGAATGTCTGAGAGTGTCAGAGAGTGTCAGAGAGTGTCAGAGAGTGATAGAGAGTGTCAGAGAGTGTCAGAGAGTGATAGAGAGTGATAGAGAGTTTCAGAGAGTTTCAGAGATTGTCTGAGAGTGTCAGAGAGTGATAGAGAGTGATAGAGAGTGTCAGAGAGTGTCAGAGAGTGTCAGAGAGTGATATAGAGTGATAGAGAGTTTCAGAGAGTGTCAGAGAGTGTCAGAGAGTGTCTGAGAGTGTCTGAGCGTGTCAGAGAGTGTCAGAGAGTGATAGTGAGTGTCTGAGAGTGATAGTGAGTGTCTGAGAGTGTCAGAGAGTGTCAGAGAGTGCCAGAGAGTGATAGAGAGTGATAGAGAGCGTCAGAGAGTGTCAGAGAGTGATATAGAGTGATAGAGAGTTTCAGAGAGTGTCAGAGAGTGTCAGAGAGTGTCTGAGAGTGTCAGAGAGTGTCTGAGAGTGATAGTGAGTGTCTGAGAGTGTTAGTGAGTGTCTGAGAGTGTCAGAGAGTGATAGAGAGTGTCAGAGAGTGATAGAGAGTTTCAGAGAGTGTCTGAGAGTGTCAGAGAGTGATAGAGAGTGATAGAGAGTGTCAGAGAGTGTCAGAGAGTGTCAGAGAGTAAAAGAGAGTGATAGAGAGTGTCAGAGAGTGATAGAGAGTGTCAGAGAGGGTCTGAGAGTGTCAGAGAGTGTCAGAGAGTGATAGAGAGTGTCAGAGAGTGTCAGAGAGTGATAGAGAGTGATAGAGAGTTTCAGAGAGTTTCAGCGAGTGTCTGAGAGTGTCAGAGAGTAATAGAGAGTGATAGAGAGTGTCAGAGAGTGTCAGAGAGTGATAGAGAGTGATAGAGAGTGTCAGAGAGTGATAGTGAGTGTCTGAGAGTGTCAGAGAGTGATAGGGAGTGTCAGAGAGTGATAGTGAGTGTCTGAGAGTGTCAGAGAGTGATAGAGAGTGTCAGAGAGTGATAGAGAGTGTCAGAGTGTGTCAGAGAGTGTCAGAGAGTGTCTGAGAGTGTCAGAGAGTAATAGAGAGTGATAGAGAGTGTCAGAGAGTGATAGAGAGTGTCAGAGAGTGTCAGAGAGTGTCAGAGAGTGTCTGAGAGTGTCAGAGAGTGATAGAGAGTGATAGAGAGTGTCAGAGAGTGTCAGAGAGTGATAGAGAGTTATAGTGAGTGTCAGAGAGTGTCAGAGAGTGTCCGAGAGTGTCAGAGAGTGATAGAGAGTGACAAAGAGTGTCAGAGAGTGATAGAGAGTGTCAGAGAGTGTCTGAGAGTGTCAGAGAGTGATATAGAGTGATAGAGAGTGTCAGAGAGTGTCGGAGAGTGATAGAGAGTGATAGAGAGTTTCAGAGAGTGTCAGAGAGTGTCAGAGACTGTCAGAGAGTGATAAAGAGTGATAGAGAGTGTCAGAGAGTGATAGAGAGTTTCAGAGAGTGTCAGAGAGTGTCTGACAGTGTCAGAGAGTGATAGAGAGTGATAGAGAATGTCAGAGAGTGTCAGAGAGTGTCAGAGAGTGTCAGAAAGTGATAGAGAGTGATAGAGAGTGTCAGAGAGTGTCTGAGAGTGTCAGAGAGTGATAGAGAGTGATAGAGACTGATAGAGAGTGTCAGAGAGTGTCAGAGAGTGTCTGAGAGTGATAGAGAGTGATAGAGAGTGTCAGAGAGTGTCAGAGAGTGATAGAGAGTGATAGAGTGTGTCAGAGAGTGTCAGAGAGTGTCAGAGAGTGTCTGAGAGTGTCAGAGAGTGATAGAGAGTGATAGAGAGTGTCAGAGAGTTTCAGAGAGTGATAGAGAGTGATGGAGAGTGTCTGAGAGTGTCAGAGAGTGTCTGAGAGTGTCAGAGAGTGATAGAGAGTGGTAGAGAGTGTCAGAGAGTGTCAGAGAGTGATAGAGAGTGATAGAGAGTTTCAGAGAGTGTCAGAGAGTGTCTGAGAGTGTCTGAGAGTGTCAGAGAGTGATAGAGAGTGATAGAGCGTGTCAGAGAGTGTCAGAGAGTGATAGAGAGTGATAGTGAGTGTCAGAGAGTGTCAGAGAGTGATATAGAGTGATAGAGAGTGTCAGAGAGTGTCAGAGAGTGATAGAGAGTGATAGAGAGTTTCAGAGAGTGTCAGAGAGTGTCTGAGAGTGTCAGAGAGTGATAGAGAGTGATAGAGAGTGTCACAGAGTGATAGAGAGTGTCAGAGAGTGTCAGAGAGTGATAGAGAGTGATAGAGTGTGTCAGAGAGTGTCAGAGAGTGTCAGAGAGTGTCAGAGAGTGCCAGAGAGTTTCAGAGAGTGTCAGAGAGTGTCTGAGAGTGTCAGAGAGTGATAGAGAGTGATAGAGAGTGTCAGAGAGTTTCAGAGAGTGATAGAGAGTGATGGAGAGTGTCTGAGAGTGGCAGAGTGTGTCTGAGAGTGTCAGAGAGTGATAGAGAGTGATAGAGAGTGTCAGAGAGTGTCAGAGAGTGATAGAGAGTGATAGAGAGTGTCAGAGAGTGTCTGAGAGTGTCTGAGAGTGTCAGAGAGTGATAGAGAGTGATAGAGCGTGTCAGAGAGTGTCAGAGAGTGATAGAGAGTGATGGAGAGTGTCTGAGAGTGTCAGAGAGTGATATAGAGTGATAGAGAGTGTCAGAGAGTGTCGGAGAGTGATAGAGAGTGATAGAGAGTTTCAGAGAGTGTCAGAGAGTGTCTGGGAGTGTCAGAGAGTGATAGAGAGTGATAGAGAGTGTCACAGAGTGATAGAGAGTGTCAGAGAGTGTCAGAGAGTGTCTGAGAGTGTCAGAGATTGATAGAGAGTGATAGAGAGTGTCAGAGAGTGTCAGAGAGTGTCAGAGAGTGTCAGAGAGTGATAGTGAGTGTCTGAGAGTGTCAGAGAGTGTCGGAGAGTGATAGAGAGTGATAGAGAGTTTCAGAGAGTGTCAGAGAGTTTCAGAGAGTGTCAGAGAGTGATAGAGAGTGATAGAGAGTTTCAGAGAGTGTCAGAGAGTGTCTGAGAGTGTCAGAGAGTGATAGAGAGTGATAGAGAGTGTCAGAGAGTTTCAGAGAGTGATAGAGAGTGATGGAGAGTGTCTGAGAGTGTCAGAGAGTGTCTGAGAGTGTCAGAGAGTGATAGAGAGTGATAGAGAGTGTCAGAGAGTGTCAGAGAGTGATAGAGAGTGATAGAGAGTTTCAGAGAGTGTCAGAGAGTGTCTGAGACTGTCTGAGAGTGTCAGAGAGTGATAGAGAGTGATACAGCGTGTCAGAGAGTGTCAGAGAGTGATAGAGAGTGATGGAGAGAGTCTGAGAGTGTCAGTGAGTGACATAGAGTGATAGAGAGTGTCAGAGAGTGTCAGAGAGTGATAGAGAGTGATAGAGAGTTTCAGAGAGTGTCAGAGAGTGTCTGAGAGTGTCAGAGAGTGATAGAGAGTGATAGAGAGTGTCACAGAGTGATAGAGAGTGTCAGAGAGTTTCAGAGAGTGTCTGAGAGTGTCAGAGAGTGATAGAGAGTGATAGAGAGTGTCAGAGAGTGTCAGAGAGTGTCAGAGAGTGATAGTGAGTGTCTGAGAGTGTCAGAGAGTGTCGGAGAGTGATAGAGAGTGATAGAGAGTTTCAGAGAGTGTCAGAGAGTGTCAGAGAGTGTCAGAGAGTGTCAGAGAGTGTCAGAGAGTGTCAGAAAGTGATAGAGAGTGATAGAGAGTGTCAGAGAGTGTCTGAGAGTGTCAGAGAGTGATAGAGAGTGATAGAGAGTGATAGAGAGTGTCAGAGAGTGTCTGAGAGTGTCAGAGAGTGATAGAGAGTGATAGAGAGTGTCAGAGAGTGTCAGAGAGCGATAGAGAGTGATAGAGTGTGTCAGAGAGTGTCAGAGAGTGTCTGAGAGTGTCGGAGAGTGATAGAGAGTGTCAGAGAGTTTCAGAGAGTGATAGAGAGTGATGGAGAGTGTCTGAGAGTGTCAGAGAGTGTCTGAGGGTGTCAGAGAGTGATAGAGAGTGATAGAGAGTGTCAGAGAGTGTCAGAGAGTGATAGAGAGTGATAGAGAGTTTCAGAGAGTGTCAGAGAGTGTCTGAGAGTGTCTGAGAGTGTCAGAGAGTGATAGAGAGTGATAGAGCGTGTCAGAGAGTGTCAGAGAGTGATAGAGAGTGTCAGAGAGTGTCTCAGTGTGTCAGAGAGTGATAGAGAGTGATAGAGAGTGTCTGAGAGTGTCAGAGAGTGTCTGAGGGTGTCAGAGAGTGATAGAGAGTGATAGAGAGTGTCAGAAAGTGATAGAGAGTGATAGAGAGTGTCAGAGAGTGTCTCAGAGTGTCAGAGAGTGATAGTGAGTGTCTGAGAGTGTCAGAGAGTGTCAGAGAGTGATAGAGAGTGTCAGAAAGTGATAGAGAGTGATAGAGAGTGTCAGAGAGTGTCTCAGTGTGTCAGAGAGTGATAGAGAGTGATAGTGAGTGTCTGAGAGTGTCAGAGAGTGTCAGAAAGTGTCAGAGAGTGTCTGAGAGTGTCAGAGAGTGATAGAGAGTGATAGAGAGTGTCAGAGAGTGTCAGAGAGTGTCACAGAGTGATAGAGAGTGTCAGAGAGTGATAGAGAGTGTCACAGAGTGATAGAGAGTGTCAGAGAGTGTCAGAGAGTGTCAGAGAGTGTCTGAGAGTGTCAGAGAGTGATAGAGAGTGATAGAGAGTGTCAGAGAGTGATAGAGAGTGTCAGAGAGTGTCAGAGAGTGTCAGAGAGTGATAGAGAGTGTCAGAGAGTGTCAGAGAGTTTCAGAGAGAGATAGAGAGTGATAGTGAGTGTCAGAGAGAGTCAGAGAGTGTCAGAGAGTGTCTGAGAGTGATAGAGAGTGATAGAGAGTTTCAGAGAGTGTCAGAGAGTGATAGAGAGTGTCAGAGAGTGATAGAGAGTGTCAGAGAGTGTCCAGAGAGTGTCAGAGAGTGTCTGAGAGTGTCAGAGAGTGATAGAGAGTGACAGAGAGTGTCAGAGAGTGTCAGAGAGTGATAGAGAGTGATAGTGAGTGTCAGAGAGAGTCAGAGAGTGTCAGAGAGTGTCAGAGAGTGATAGAGAGTGATAGAGAGTGTCAGAGAGTGTCAGAGAGTGATAGAGAGTGTCAGAAAGTGATAGAGAGTGATAGAGAGTGTCAGAGAGTGTCTCAGAGTGTCAGAGAGTGATAGTGAGTGTCTGAGAGTGTCAGAGAGTGTCAGAGAGTGATAGAGAGTGTCAGAAAGTGATAGAGAGTGATAGAGAGTGTCAGAGAGTGTCTCAGTGTGTCAGAGAGTGATAGAGAGTGATAGAGAGTGTCAGAGAGTGTCAGAGAGAGTCAGAGAGTGATAGTGAGTGTCTGAGAGTGTCAGAGAGTGTCAGAAAGTGTCAGAGAGTGTCTGAGAGTGTCAGAGAGTGATAGAGAGTGATAGAGAGTGTCAGAGAGTGTCAGAGAGTGTCAGAGAGTGATAGTGAGTGTCTGAGAGTGTCAGAGAGTGTCAGAGAGTGATAGAGAGTGATAGTGAGTGTCAGAGAGAGTCAGAGAGTGTCAGAGAGTGTCTGAGAGTGATAGAGAGTGATAGAGAGTTTCAGAGAGTGTCAGAGAGTGATAGAGAGTGTCAGAGAGTGATAGAGAGTGTCAGAGAGTGTCCAGAGAGTGTCAGAGAGTGTCTGAGAGTGTCAGAGAGTGTCAGAGAGTGATAGAGAGTGACAGAGAGTGTCAGAGAGTGTCAGAGAGTGACAGAGAGTGATAGTGAGTGTCAGAGAGAGTCAGAGAGTGTCAGAGAGTGTCAGAGAGTGATAGAGAGTGATAGAGAGTGTCAGAGAGTGTCAGAGAGTGATAGAGAGTTTCAGAAAGTGATAGAGAGTGATAGATAGTGTCAGAGAGTGTCAGAGAGTGTCAGAGAGTGATAGAGAGTGATAGAGAGTGTCAGAGAGTGTCAGAGAGTGATAGAGAGTGTCAGAAAGTGATAGAGAGTGATAGAGAGTGTCAGAGAGTGTCTCAGAGTGTCAGAGAGTGATAGAGAGTGATAGAGAGTGTCAGAGAGTGTCAGAGAGTGTCAGAGAGTGATAGTGAGTGTCTGAGAGTGTCAGAGTGTGTCAGAGAGTGATAGAGAGTGATAGTGAGTGTCAGAGAGAGTCAGAGAGTGTTAGAGAGTGTCTGAGAGTGATAGAGAGTGATAGAGAGTTTCAGAGAGTGTCAGAGAGTGATAGAGAGTGTCAGAGAGTGATAGAGAGTGTCAGAGAGTGTCCAGAGAGTGTCAGAGAGTGTCTGAGAGTGTCAGAGAGTGTCAGAGAGTGATAGAGAGTGACAGAGAGTGTCAGAGAGTGTCAGAGAGTGATAGAGAGTGATAGTGAGTGTCAGAGAGAGTCAGAGAGTGTCAGAGAGTGTCAGAGAGTGATAGAGAGTGATAGAGAGTGTCAGAGAGTGTCAGAGAGTGATAGAGAGTGTCAGAAAGTGATAGAGAGTGATAGAGAGTGTCAGAGAGTGTCTCAGAGTGTCAGAGAGTGATAGTGAGTGTCTGAGAGTGTCAGAGAGTGTCGGAGAGTGATAGAGAGTGATAGAGAGTTTCAGAGAGTGTCAGAGAGTGTCAGAGAGTGTCAGAGAGTGATAGAGAGTGATAGAGAGTTTCAGAGAGTGTCAGAGAGTGTCTGAGAGTGTCAGAGAGTGATAGAGAGTGATAGAGAGTGTCAGAGAGTTTCAGAGCGTGATAGAGAGTGATGGAGAGTCTCTGAGAGTGTCAGAGAGTGTCTGAGAGTGTCAGAGAGTGATAGAGAGTGATAGAGAGTGTCAGAGAGTGTCAGAGAGTGATAGAGAGTGATAGAGAGTTTCAGAGAGTGTCAGAGAGTGTCTGAGAGTGTCTGAGAGTGTCAGAGAGTGATAGAGAGTGATAGAGCGTGTCAGAGAGTGTCAGAGAGTGATAGAGAGTGATGGAGAGTGTCTGAGAGTGATAGAGAGTGATAGAGAGTGTCAGAGAGTGTCGGAGAGTGATAGAGAGTGATAGAGAGTTTCAGAGAGTGTCAGAGAGTGTCTGAGAGTGTCAGAGAGTGATAGAGAGTGATAGAGAGTGTCACAGAGTGATAGAGAGTGTCAGAGAGTTTCAGAGAGTGTCTGAGAGTGTCAGAGAGTGATAGAGAGTGATAGAGAGTGTCAGAGAGTGTCAGAGAGTGTCAGAGAGTGTCAGAGAGTGATAGTGAGTGTCTGAGAGTGTCAGAGAGTGTCGGAGAGTGATAGAGAGTGATAGAGAGTTTCAGAGAGTGTCAGAGAGTGTCAGAGAGTGTCAGAGAGTGTCAGAGAGTGTCAGAAAGTGATAGAGAGTGATAGAGAGTGTCAGAGAGTGTCTGAGAGTGTCAGAGAGTGATAGAGAGTGATAGAGAGTGATAGAGAGTGTCAGAGAGTGTCTGAGAGTGTCAGAGAGTGATAGAGAGTGATAGAGAGTGTCAGAGAGTGTCAGAGAGTGATAGAGAGTGATAGAGTGTGTCAGAGAGTGTCAGAGAGTGTCTGAGAGTGTCGGAGAGTGATAGAGAGTGTCAGAGAGTTTCAGAGAGTGATAGAGAGTGATGGAGAGTGTCTGAGAGTGTCAGAGAGTGTCTGAGGGTGTCAGAGAGTGATAGAGAGTGATAGAGAGTGTCAGAGAGTGTCAGAGAGTGATAGAGAGTGATAGAGAGTTTCAGAGAGTGTCAGAGAGTGTCTGAGAGTGTCTGAGAGTGTCAGAGAGTGATAGAGAGTGATAGAGCGTGTCAGAGAGTGTCAGAGAGTGATAGAGAGTGATGGAGAGTGTCTGAGAGTGTCAGAGAGTGATATAGAGTGATAGAGAGTGTCAGAGAGTGTCGGAGAGTGATAGAGAGTGATAGAGAGTTTCAGAGAGTGTCAGAGAGTGTCTGAGAGTGTCAGAGAGTGATAGAGAGTGTCACAGAGTGATAGAGAGTGTCAGAGAGTGTCAGAGTGTGTCAGAGAGTGTCTGAGAGTGTCAGAGAGTGATAGAGAGTGATAGAGAGTGTCAGAGAGTGTCAGAGAGTGTCAGAGAGTGATAGTGAGTGTCTGAGAGTGTCTGAGAGTGTCAGAGAGTGATAGAGAGTGATAGAGCGTGTCAGAGAGTGTCAGAGAGTGATAGAGAGTGATGGAGAGTGTCTGAGAGTGTCAGAGAGTGATATAGAGTGATAGAGAGTGTCAGAGAGTGTCGGAGAGTGATAGAGAGTGATAGAGAGTTTCAGAGAGTGTCAGAGAGTGTCTGAGAGTGTCAGAGAGTGATAGAGAGTGTCACAGAGTGATAGAGAGTGTCAGAGAGTGTCAGAGAGTGTCAGAGAGTGTCTGAGAGTGTCAGAGAGTGATAGAGAGTGATAGAGAGTGTCAGAGAGTGTCAGAGAGTGTCAGAGAGTGATAGTGAGTGTCAGAGAGTGTCAGAGAGTGTCAGAGAGTGTCAGAGAGTGATAGTGAGTGTCTGAGAGTGTCAGAGAGTGTCAGAGAGAGATAGAGAGTGATAGTGAGTGTCAGAGAGAGTCAGAGAGTGTCAGAGAGTGTCTGAGAGTGATAGAGAGTGATAGAGAGCTTCAGAGAGTGTCAGAGAGTGATAGAGAGTGTCAGAGAGTGTCCAGAGAGTGTCAGAGAGTGTCTGAGAGTGTCAGAAAGTATCAGAGAGTGATAGAGAGTGACAGAGAGTGTCAGAGAGTGTCAGAGAGTGATAGAGAGTGATAGAGAGTTTCAGAGAGTGTCAGAGAGTGTCTGAGAGTGTCAGAGAGTGATAGAGAGTGATAGAGAGTGTCAGAGAGTTTCAGAGAGTGATAGAGAGTGATGGAGAGTGTCTGAGAGTGTCAGAGAGTGTCTGAGAGTGTCAGAGAGTGATAGAGAGTGATAGAGAGTGTCAGAGAGTGTCAGAGAGTGATAGAGAGTGATAGAGAGTTTCAGAGAGTGTCAGAGAGTGTCTGAGAGTGTCTGAGAGTGTCAGAGAGTGATAGAGAGTGATAGAGCGTGTCAGAGAGTGTCAGAGAGTGATAGAGAGTGATGGAGAGTGTCTGAGAGTGATATAGAGTGATAGAGAGTGTCAGAGAGTGTCGGAGAGTGATAGAGAGTGATAGAGAGTTTCAGAGAGTGTCAGAGAGTGTCTGAGAGTGTCAGAGAGTGATAGAGAGTGATAGAGAGTGTCACAGAGTGATAGAGAGTGTCAGAGAGTTTCAGAGAGTGTCTGAGAGTGTCAGAGAGTGATAGAGAGTGATAGAGAGTGTCAGAGAGTGTCAGAGAGTGTCAGAGAGTGTCAGAGAGTGATAGTGAGTGTCTGAGAGTGTCAGAGAGTGTCGGAGAGTGATAGAGAGTGATAGAGAGTTTCAGAGAGTGTCAGAGAGTGTCAGAGAGTGTCAGAGAGTGTCAGAGAGTGATAGAGAGTGATAGAGAGTGATAGAGAGTGTCAGAGAGTGTCTGAGAGTGTCAGAGAGTGATAGAGAGTGATAGAGAGTGTCAGAGAGTGTCAGAGAGTGATAGAGAGTGATAGAGTGTGTCAGAGAGTGTCAGAGAGTGTCTGAGAGTGTCGGAGAGTGATAGAGAGTGTCAGAGAGTTTCAGAGAGTGATAGAGAGTGATGGAGAGTGTCTGAGAGTGTCAGAGAGTGTCTGAGGGTGTCAGAGAGTGATAGAGAGTGATAGAGAGTGTCAGAGAGTGTCAGAGAGTGATAGAGAGTGATAGAGAGTTTCAGAGAGTGTCAGAGAGTGTCTGAGAGTGTCTGAGAGTGTCAGAGAGTGATAGAGAGTGATAGAGCGTGTCAGAGAGTGTCAGAGAGTGATAGAGAGTGATGGAGAGTGTCTGAGAGTGTCAGAGAGTGATATAGAGTGATAGAGAGTGTCAGAGAGTGTCGGAGAGTGATAGAGAGTGATAGAGAGTTTCAGAGAGTGTCAGAGAGTGTCTGAGAGTGTCAGAGAGTGATAGAGAGTGTCACAGAGTGATAGAGAGTGTCAGAGAGTGTCAGAGAGTGTCAGAGAGTGTCTGAGAGTGTCAGAGAGTGATAGAGAGTGATAGAGAGTGTCAGAGAGTGTCAGAGAGTGTCAGAGAGTGATAGAGAGTGATAGAGAGTGTCAGAGAGTGTCAGAGAGTGTCAGAGAGTGATAGTGAGTGTCAGAGAGTGTCAGAGAGTGTCAGAGAGTGTCAGAGAGTGATAGTGAGTGTCTGAGAGTGTCAGAGAGTGTCAGAGAGAGATAGAGAGTGATAGTGAGTGTCAGAGAGAGTCAGAGAGTGTCAGAGAGTGTCTGAGAGTGATAGAGAGTGATAGAGAGCTTCAGAGAGTGTCAGAGAGTGATAGAGAGTGTCAGAGAGTGATAGAGAGTGTCAGAGAGTGTCCAGAGAGTGTCAGAGAGTGTCTGAGAGTGTCAGAGAGTATCAGAGAGTGATAGAGAGTGACAGAGAGTGTCAGAGAGTGTCAGAGAGTGATAGAGAGTGATAGTGAGTGTCAGAGAGAGTCAGAGAGTGTCAGAGAGTGTCAGAGAGTGATAGAGAGTGATAGAGAGTGTCAGAGAGTGTCAGAGAGTGATAGAGAGTGTCAGAAAGTGATAGAGAGTGATAGAGAGTGTCAGAGAGTGTCTCAGAGTGTCAGAGAGTGATAGAGAGTGATAGAGAGTGTCAGAGAGTGTCAGAGAGTGTCAGAGAGTGATAGTGAGTGTCAGAGAGTGTCAGAGAGTGTCAGAGAGTGTCAGAGAGTGATAGTGAGTGTCAGAGAGTGTCAGAGAGTGTCAGAGAGAGATAGAGAGTGATAGTGAGTGTCAGAGAGAGTCAGAGAGTGTCAGAGAGTGTCTGAGAGTGATAGAGAGTGATAGAGAGCTTCAGAGAGTGTCAGAGAGTGATAGAGAGTGTCAGAGAGTGATAGAGAGTGTCAGAGAGTGTCCAGAGAGTGTCAGAGAGTGTCTGAGAGTGTCAGAGAGTATCAGAGAGTGATAGAGAGTGACAGAGAGTGTCAGAGAGTGTCAGAGAGTGATAGAGAGTGATAGTGAGTGTCAGAGAGAGTCAGAGAGTGTCAGAGAGTGTCAGAGAGTGATAGAGAGTGATAGAGAGTGTCAGAGAGTGTCAGAGAGTGATAGAGAGTGTCAGAAAGTGATAGAGAGTGATAGAGAGTGTCAGAGAGTGTCTCAGTGTGTCAGAGAGTGATAGTGAGTGTCTGAGAGTGTCAGAGAGTGTCAGAAAGTGATAGAGAGTGATAGAGAGTGTCAGAGAGTGTCTCAGAGTGTCAGAGAGTGATAGAGAGTGATAGAGAGTGTCAGAGAGTGTCAGAGAGTGTCAGAGAGTGATAGTGAGTGTCTGAGAGTGTCAGAGAGTGTCAGAGAGTGTCAGAGAGTGTCTGAGAGTGTCAGAGAGTGATAGAGAGTTTCAGAGAGTGTCAGAGAGTGATAGAGAGTGTCAGAGAGTGATAGAGAGTGTCAGAGAGTGTCCAGAGAGTGTCAGAGAGTGTCTGAGAGTGTCAGAGAGTGTCAGAGAGTGATAGAGAGTGTCAGAGAGTGTCTGAGAGTGATAGAGAGTGATAGAGAGTTTCAGAGAGTGTCAGAGAGTGATAGAGAGTGTCAGAGAGTGATAGAGAGTGTCAGAGAGTGTCCAGAGAGTGTCAGAGAGTGATAGAGAGTGTCAGAGAGTGTCCAGAGAGTGTCAGAGAGTGATAGAGAGTGATAGAGAGTGATAGAGAGTGTCAGAGAGTGTCTGAGAGTGTCAGAGAGTGATAGAGAGTGATAGAGAGTGTCAGAGAGTGTCAGAGAGTGATAGAGAGTGATAGAGTGTGTCAGAGAGTGTCAGAGAGTGTCTGAGAGTGTCGGAGAGTGATAGAGAGTGTCAGAGAGTTTCAGAGAGTGATAGAGAGTGATGGAGAGTGTCTGAGAGTGTCAGAGAGTGTCTGAGGGTGTCAGAGAGTGATAGAGAGTGATAGAGAGTGTCAGAGAGTGTCAGAGAGTGATAGAGAGTGATAGAGAGTTTCAGAGAGTGTCAGAGAGTGTCTGAGAGTGTCTGAGAGTGTCAGAGAGTGATAGAGAGTGATAGAGCGTGTCAGAGAGTGTCAGAGAGTGATAGAGAGTGATGGAGAGTGTCTGAGAGTGTCAGAGAGTGATATAGAGTGATAGAGAGTGTCAGAGAGTGTCGGAGAGTGATAGAGAGTGATAGAGAGTTTCAGAGAGTGTCAGAGAGTGTCTGAGAGTGTCAGAGAGTGATAGAGAGTGTCACAGAGTGATAGAGAGTGTCAGAGAGTGTCAGAGAGTGTCAGAGAGTGTCTGAGAGTGTCAGAGAGTGATAGAGAGTGATAGAGAGTGTCAGAGAGTGTCAGAGAGTGTCAGAGAGTGATAGTGAGTGTCAGAGAGTGTCAGAGAGTGTCAGAGAGTGTCAGAGAGTGATAGTGAGTGTCTGAGAGTGTCAGAGAGTGTCAGAGAGAGATAGAGAGTGATAGTGAGTGTCAGAGAGAGTCAGAGAGTGTCAGAGAGTGTCTGAGAGTGATAGAGAGTGATAGAGAGCTTCAGAGAGTGTCAGAGAGTGATAGAGAGTGTCAGAGAGTGATAGAGAGTGTCAGAGAGTGTCCAGAGAGTGTCAGAGAGTGTCTGAGAGTGTCAGAGAGTATCAGAGAGTGATAGAGAGTGACAGAGAGTGTCAGAGAGTGTCAGAGAGTGATAGAGAGTGATAGTGAGTGTCAGAGAGAGTCAGAGAGTGTCAGAGAGTGTCAGAGAGTGATAGAGAGTGATAGAGAGTGTCAGAGAGTGTCAGAGAGTGATAGAGAGTGTCAGAAAGTGATAGAGAGTGATAGAGAGTGTCAGAGAGTGTCTCAGAGTGTCAGAGAGTGATAGAGAGTGATAGAGAGTGTCAGAGAGTGTCAGAGAGTGTCAGAGAGTGATAGTGAGTGTCAGAGAGTGTCAGAGAGTGTCAGAGAGTGTCAGAGAGTGATAGTGAGTGTCAGAGAGTGTCAGAGAGTGTCAGAGAGAGATAGAGAGTGATAGTGAGTGTCAGAGAGAGTCAGAGAGTGTCAGAGAGTGTCTGAGAGTGATAGAGAGTGATAGAGAGCTTCAGAGAGTGTCAGAGAGTGATAGAGAGTGTCAGAGAGTGATAGAGAGTGTCAGAGAGTGTCCAGAGAGTGTCAGAGAGTGTCTGAGAGTGTCAGAGAGTATCAGAGAGTGATAGAGAGTGACAGAGAGTGTCAGAGAGTGTCAGAGAGTGATAGAGAGTGATAGTGAGTGTCAGAGAGAGTCAGAGAGTGTCAGAGAGTGTCAGAGAGTGATAGAGAGTGATAGAGAGTGTCAGAGAGTGTCAGAGAGTGATAGAGAATGTCAGAAAGTGATAGAGAGTGATAGAGAGTGTCAGAGAGTGTCTCAGTGTGTCAGAGAGTGATAGTGAGTGTCTGAGAGAGTCAGAGAGTGTCAGAGAGTGATAGAGAGTGTCAGAAAGTGATAGAGAGTGATAGAGAGTGTCAGAGAGTGTCTCAGAGTGTCAGAGAGTGATAGAGAGTGATAGAGAGTGTCAGAGAGTGTCAGAGAGTGTCAGAGAGAGATAGTGAGTGTCTGAGAGTGTCAGAGAGTGTCAGAGAGTGTCAGAGAGTGTCTGAGAGTGTCAGAGAGTGATAGAGAGTTTCAGAGAGTGTCAGAGAGTGATAGAGAGTGTCAGAGAGTGATAGAGAGTGTCAGAGAGTGTCCAGAGAGTGTCAGAGAGTGTCTGAGAGTGTCAGAGAGTGTCAGAGAGTGATAGAGAGTGTCAGAGAGTGTCTGAGAGTGATAGAGAGTGATAGAGAGTTTCAGAGAGTGTCAGAGAGTGATAGAGAGTGTCAGAGAGTGATAGAGAGTGTCAGAGAGTGTCCAGAGAGTGTCAGAGAGTGATAGAGCGTGTCAGAGAGTGTCAGAGAGTGATAGAGAGTGATGGAGAGTGTCTGAGAGTGTCAGAGAGTGATATAGAGTGATAGAGAGTGTCAGAGAGTGTCGGAGAGTGATAGAGAGTGATAGAGAGTTTCAGAGAGTGTCAGAGAGTGTCTGAGAGTGTCAGAGAGTGATAGAGAGTGTCACAGAGTGATAGAGAGTGTCAGAGAGTGTCAGAGAGTGTCAGAGAGTGTCTGAGAGTGTCAGAGAGTGATAGAGAGTGTCAGAGAGTGTCAGAGAGTGTCAGAGAGTGATAGTGAGTGTCAGAGAGTGTCAGAGAGTGTCAGAGAGTGTCAGAGAGTGATAGTGAGTGTCTGAGAGTGTCAGAGAGTGTCAGAGAGAGATAGAGAGTGATAGTGAGTGTCAGAGAGAGTCAGAGAGTGTCAGAGAGTGTCTGAGAGTGATAGAGAGTGATAGAGAGCTTCAGAGAGTGTCAGAGAGTGATAGAGAGTGTCAGAGAGTGATAGAGAGTGTCAGAGAGTGTCCAGAGAGTGTCAGAGAGTGTCTGAGAGTGTCAGAGAGTATCAGAGAGTGATAGAGAGTGACAGAGAGTGTCAGAGAGTGTCAGAGAGTGATAGAGAGTGATAGTGAGTGTCAGAGAGAGTCAGAGAGTGTCAGAGAGTGTCAGAGAGTGATAGAGAGTGATAGAGAGTGTCAGAGAGTGTCAGAGAGTGATAGAGAGTGTCAGAAAGTGATAGAGAGTGATAGAGAGTGTCAGAGAGTGTCTCAGAGTGTCAGAGAGTGATAGAGAGTGATAGAGAGTGTCAGAGAGTGTCAGAGAGTGTCAGAGAGTGATAGTGAGTGTCAGAGAGTGTCTCAGAGTGTCAGAGAGTGATAGAGAGTGATAGAGAGTGTCAGAGAGTGTCAGAGAGTGTCAGAGAGTGTCAGAGAGTGTCTGAGAGTGTCAGAGAGTGATAGAGAGTTTCAGAGAGTGTCAGAGAGTGATAGAGAGTGTCAGAGAGTGATAGAGAGTGTCAGAGAGTGTCCAGAGAGTGTCAGAGAGTGTCTGAGAGTGTCAGAGAGTGTCAGAGAGTGATAGAGAGTGTCAGAGAGTGTCTGAGAGTGATAGAGAGTGATAGAGAGTTTCAGAGAGTGTCAGAGAGTGATAGAGAGTGTCAGAGAGTGATAGAGAGTGTCAGAGAGTGTCCAGAGAGTGTCAGAGAGTGTCTGAGAGTGTCAGAGAGTGTCAGAGAGTGATAGAGAGTGACAGAGAGTGTCAGAGAGTGTCAGAGAGTGATAGAGAGTGATAGTGAGTGTCAGAGAGAGTCAGAGAGTGTCAGAGAGTGTCAGAGAGTGATAGAGAGTGATAGAGAGTGTCAGAGAGTGTCAGAGAGTGATAGAGAGTGTCAGAAAGTGATAGAGAGTGATAGAGAGTGTCAGAGAGTGTCAGAGAGGGTCAGAGAGTGATAGAGAGTGATAGAGAGTGTCAGAGAGTGTCAGAGAGTGATAGAGAGTGTCTGAGAGTGTCAGAGAGTGTCAGAGAGTGATAGAGAGTGATAGTGAGTGTCAGAGAGAGTCAGAGAGTGTCAGAGAGTGTCTGAGAGTGATAGAGAGTGATAGAGAGTTTCAGAGAGTGTCAGAGAGTGATAGAGAGTGTCAGAGAGTGATAGAGAGTGTCAGAGAGTGTCCAGAGAGTGTCAGAGAGTGTCTGAGAGTGTCAGAGAGTGTCAGAGAGTGATAGAGAGTGACAGAGAGTGTCAGAGAGTGTCAGAGAGTGATAGAGAGTGATAGTGAGTGTCAGAGAGAGTCAGAGAGTGTCAGAGAGTGTCAGAGAGTGTCAGAGAGTGATAGAGAGTGATAGAGAGTGTCAGAGAGTGTCAGAGAGTGATAGAGAGTGTCAGAAAGTGATAGAGAGTGATAGAGAGTGTCAGAGAGTGTCTCAGAGTGTCAGAGAGTGATAGTGAGTGTCTGAGAGTGTCAGAGAGTGTCGGAGAGTGATAGAGAGTGATAGAGAGTTTCAGAGAGTGTCAGAGAGTGTCAGAGAGTGTCAGAGAGTGATAGAGAGTGATAGAGAGTTTCAGAGAGTGTCAGAGAGTGTCTGAGAGTGTCAGAGAGTGATAGAGAGTGATAGAGAGTTTCAGAGAGTGTCAGAGAGTGTCAGAGAGTGTCAGAGAGTGATAGAGAGTGATAGAGAGTTTCAGAGAGTGTCAGAGAGTGTCTGAGAGTGTCAGAGAGTGATAGAGAGTGATAGAGAGTGTCAGAGAGTTTCAGAGAGTGATAGAGAGTGATGGAGAGTGTCTGAGAGTGTCAGAGAGTGTCTGAGAGTGTCAGAGAGTGATAGAGAGTGATAGAGAGTGTCAGAGAGTGTCAGAGAGTGATAGAGAGTGATAGAGAGTTTCAGAGAATGTCAGAGAGTGTCTGAGAGTGTCTGAGAGTGTCAGAGAGTGATATAGAGTGATAGAGCGTGTCAGAGAGTGTCAGAGAGTGATAGAGAGTGATGGAGAGTGTCTGAGAGTGTCAGTGAGTGATATAGAGTGATAGAGAGTGTCAGAGAGTGTCGGAGAGTGATAGAGAGTGATAGAGAGTTTCAGAGAGTGTCAGAGAGTGTCTGAGAGTGTCAGAGAGTGATAGAGAGTGATAGAGAGTGTCACAGAATGATAGAGAGTGTCAGAGAGTTTCAGAGAGTGTCTGAGAGTGTCAGAGAGTGATAGAGAGTGATAGAGAGTGTCAGAGAGTGTCAGAGAGTGTCAGAGAGTGTCAGAGAGTGATAGTGAGTGTCTGAGAGTGTCAGAGAGTGTCGGAGAGTGATAGAGAGTGATAGAGAGTTTCAGAGAGTGTCAGAGAGTGTCAGAGAGTGTCAGAGAGTGTCAGAAAGTGATAGAGAGTGATAGAGAGTGTCAGAGAGTGTCTGAGAGTGTCTGAGAGTGATAGAGAGTGATAGAGAGTGTCAGAGAGTGTCTGAGAGTGTCAGAGAGTGATAGAGAGTGATAGAGAGTGTCAGAGAGTGTCAGAGAGTGATAGAGAGTGATAGAGTGTGTCAGAGAGTGTCAGAGAGTGTCTGAGAGTGTCGGAGAGCGATAGAGAGTGATAGAGAGTGTCAGAGAGTTTCAGAGAGTGATAGAGAGTGATGGAGAGTGTCTGAGAGGGTCAGAGAAAGTCTGAGGGTGTCAGAGAGTGATAGAGAGTGATAGAGAGTGTCAGAGAGTGTCAGAGAGTGATAGAGAGTGATAGAGAGTTTCAGAGAGTGTCAGAGAGTGTCTGAGAGTGTCTGAGAGTGTCAGAGAGTGATAGAGAGTGATAGAGCGTGTCAGAGAGTGTCAGAGAGTGATAGAGAGTGATGGAGAGTGTCTGAGAGTGTCAGAGAGTGATATAGAGTTTCAGAGAGAGTCAGAGAGTGTCGGAGAGTGATAGAGAGTGATAGAGAGTTTCAGAGAGTGTCAGGGAGTGTCTGAGAGTGTCAGAGAGTGATAGAGAGTGTCACAGAGTGATAGAGAGTGTCAGAGAGTGTCAGAGAGTGTCAGAGAGTGTCTGAGAGTGTCAGAGAGTGATAGAGAGTGATAGAGAGTGTCAGAGAGTGTCGGAGAGTGATAGAGAGTGATAGAGAGTTTCAGAGAGTGTCAGAGAGTGTCTGAGAGTGTCAGAGAGTGATAGAGAGTGTCACAGAGTGATAGAGAGTGTCAGAGAGTGTCAGAGAGTGTCTGAGAGTGTCAGAGAGTGATAGAGAGTGATAGAGAGTGTCAGATAGTGTCAGAGAGTGTCAGAGAGTGATAGAGAGTGTCACAGAGTGATAGAGAGTGTCAGAGAGTGTCAGAGAGTGTCAGAGAGTGTCTGAGAGTGTCAGAGAGTGATAGAGAGTGATAGAGAGTGTCAGAGAGTGTCGGAGAGTGATAGAGAGTGATAGAGAGTTTCAGAGAGTGTCAGAGAGTGTCTGAGAGTGTCAGAGAGTGATAGAGAGTGTCACAGAGTGATAGAGAGTGTCAGAGAGTGTCAGAGAGTGTCTGAGAGTGTCAGAGAGTGATAGAGAGTGATAGAGAGTGTCAGATAGTGTCAGAGAGTGTCAGAGAGTGATAGTGAGTGTCTGAGAGTGTCAGAGAGTGTCAGAGAGTGATAGTGAGTGTCTGAGAGTGTCAGAGAGTGATAGAGAGTGATGGAGAGTGTCTGAGAGTGATATAGAGTGATAGAGAGTGTCAGAGAGTGTCGGAGAGTGATAGAGAGTGATAGAGAGTTTCAGAGAGTGTCAGAGAGTGTCTGAAAGTGTCAGAGAGTGATAGAGAGTGATAGAGAGTGTCACAGAGTGATAGAGAGTGTCAGAGAGTTTCAGAGAGTGTCTGAGAGTGTCAGAGAGTGATAGAGAGTGATAGAGAGTGTCAGAGAGTGTCAGAGAGTGTCAGAGAGTGTCAGAGAGTGATAGTGAGTGTCTGAGAGTGTCAGAGAGTGTCGGAGAGTGATAGAGAGTGATAGAGAGTTTCAGAGAGTGTCAGAGAGTGTCAGAGAGTGTCAGAGAGTGTCAGAGAGTGTCAGAAAGTGATAGAGAGTGATAGAGAGTGTCAGAGAGTGTCTGAGAGTGTCAGAGGTGATAGAGAGTGATAGAGAGTGATTGAGAGTGTCAGAGAGTGTCTGAGAGTGTCAGAGAGTGATAGAGAGTGATTGAGAGTGTCAGAGAGTGTCAGAGAGTGATAGAGAGTGATAGAGTGTGTCAGAGAGTGTCAGAGAGTGTCTGAGAGTGTCGGAGAGTGATAGAGAGTGTCAGAGAGTTTCAGAGAGTGATAGAGAGTGATGGAGAGTGTCTGAGAGTGTCAGAGAGTGTCTGAGGGTGTCAGAGAGTGATAGAGAGTGATAGAGAGTGTCAGAGAGTGTCAGAGAGTGATAGAGAGTGATAGAGAGTTTCAGAGAGTGTCAGAGAGTGTCTGAGAGTGTCTGAGAGTGTCAGAGAGTGATAGAGAGTGATAGAGCGTGTCAGAGAGTGTCAGAGAGTGATAGAGAGTGATGGAGAGTGTCTGAGAGTGTCAGAGAGTGATATAGAGTGATAGAGAGTGTCAGAGAGTGTCGGAGAGTGATAGAGAGTGATAGAGAGTTTCAGAGAGTGTCAGAGAGTGTCTGAGAGTGTCAGAGAGTGATAGAGAGTGTCACAGAGTGATAGAGAGTGTCAGAGAGTGTCAGAGAGTGTCAGAGAGTGTCTGAGAGTGTCAGAGAGTGATAGAGAGTGATAGAGAGTGTCAGAGAGTGTCAGAGAGTGTCAGAGAGTGATAGTGAGTGTCAGAGAGTGTCAGAGAGTGTCAGAGAGTGTCAGAGAGTGTCAGAGAGTGATAGTGAGTGTCTGAGAGTGTCAGAGAGTGTCAGAGAGAGATAGAGAGTGATAGTGAGTGTCAGAGAGAGTCAGAGAGTGTCAGAGAGTGTCTGAGAGTGATAGAGAGTGATAGAGAGCTTCAGAGAGTGTCAGAGAGTGATAGAGAGTGTCAGAGAGTGATAGAGAGTGTCAGAGAGTGTCCAGAGAGTGTCAGAGAGTGTCTGAGAGTGTCAGAGAGTATCAGAGAGTGATAGAGAGTGACAGAGAGTGTCAGAGAGTGTCAGAGAGTGATAGAGAGTGATAGTGAGTGTCAGAGAGAGTCAGAGAGTGTCAGAGAGTGTCAGAGAGTGATAGAGAGTGATAGAGAGTGTCAGAGAGTGTCAGAGAGTGATAGAGAGTGTCAGAAAGTGATAGAGAGTGATAGAGAGTGTCAGAGAGTGTCTCAGAGTGTCAGAGAGTGATAGAGAGTGATAGAGACTGTCAGAGAGTGTCAGAGAGTGTCAGAGAGTGATAGTGAGTGTCAAAGAGTGTCAGAGAGTGTCAGAGAGTGTCAGAGAGTGATAGTGAGTGTCAGAGAGTGTCAGAGAGTGTCAGAGAGAGATAGAGAGTGATAGTGAGTGTCAGAGAGAGTCAGAGAGTGTCAGAGAGTGTCTGAGAGTGATAGAGAGTGATAGAGAGCTTCAGAGAGTGTCAGAGAGTGATAGAGAGTGTCAGAGAGTGATAGAGAGTGTCAGAGAGTGTCCAGAGAGTGTCAGAGAGTGTCTGAGAGTGTCAGAGAGTATCAGAGAGTGATAGAGAGTGACAGAGAGTGTCAGAGAGTGTCAGAGAGTGATAGAGAGTGATAGTGAGTGTCAGAGAGAGTCAGAGAGTGTCAGAGAGTGTCAGAGAGTGATAGAGAGTGATAGAGAGTGTCAGAGAGTGTCAGAGAGTGATAGAGAGTGTCAGAAAGTGATAGAGAGTGATAGAGAGTGTCAGAGAGTGTCTCAGAGTGTCAGAGAGTGATAGTGAGTGTCTGAGAGTGTCAGAGAGTGTCAGAGAGTGATAGAGAGTGTCAGAAAGTGATAGAGAGTGATAGAGAGTGTCAGAGAGTGTCTCAGAGTGTCAGAGAGTGATAGAGAGTGATAGAGAGTGTCAGAGAGTGTCAGAGAGTGATAGTGAGTGTCTGAGAGTGTCAGAGAGTGTCAGAGAGTGTCAGAGAGTGTCTGAGAGTGTCAGAGAGTGATAGAGAGTTTCAGAGAGTGTCAGAGAGTGATAGAGAGTGTCAGAGAGTGATAGAGAGTGTCAGAGAGTGTCCAGAGAGTGTCAGAGAGTGTCTGAGAGTGTCAGAGAGTGTCAGAGAGTGATAGAGAGTGTCAGAGAGTGTCTGAGAGTGATAGAGAGTGATAGAGAGTTTCAGAGAGTGTCAGAGAGTGATAGAGAGTGTCAGAGAGTGATAGAGAGTGTCAGAGAGTGTCCAGAGAGTGTCAGAGAGTGTCTGAGAGTGTCAGAGAGTGTCAGAGAGTGATAGAGAGTGACAGAGAGTGTCAGAGAGTGTCAGAGAGTGATAGAGAGTGATAGTGAGTGTCAGAGAGAGTCAGAGAGTGTCAGAGAGTGTCAGAGAGTGATAGAGAGTGATAGAGAGTGTCAGAGAGTGTCAGAGAGTGATAGAGAGTGTCAGAAAGTGATAGAGAGTGATAGAGAGTGTCAGAGAGTGTCAGAGAGGGTCAGAGAGTGATAGAGAGTGATAGAGAGTGTCAGAGAGTGTCAGAGAGTGATAGAGAGTGTCAGAAAGTGATAGAGAGTGATAGGGAGTGTCAGAGAGTGTCTCAGAGTGTCAGAGAGTGATAGAGAGTGATAGAGAGTATCAGAGAGTGTCAGAGAGTGTCAGAGAGTGATAGTGAGTGTCTGAGAGTGTCAGAGAGTGTCAGAGAGTGATAGAGAGTGATAGTGAGTGTCAGAGAGAGTCAGAGAGTGTCAGAGAGTGTCTGAGAGTGATAGAGAGTGATAGAGAGTTTCAGAGAGTGTCAGAGAGTGATAGAGAGTGTCGGAGAGTGATAGAGAGTGTCAGAGAGTGTCCAGAGAGTGTCAGAGAGTGTCTGAGAGTGTCAGAGAGTGTCAGAGAGTGATAGAGAGTGACAGAGAGTGTCAGAGAGTGTCAGAGAGTGATAGAGAGTGATAGTGAGTGTCAGAGAGAGTCAGAGAGTGTCAGAGAGTGTCAGAGAGTGATAGAGAGTGATAGAGAGTGTCAGAGAGTGTCAGAGAGTGATAGAGAGTGTCAGAAAGTGATAGAGAGTGATAGAGAGTGTCAGAGAGTGTCTCAGAGTGTCAGAGAGTGATAGTGAGTGTCTGAGAGTGTCAGAGAGTGTCGGAGAGTGATAGAGAGTGATAGAGAGTTTCAGAGAGTGTCAGAGAGTGTCAGAGAGTGTCAGAGAGTGATAGAGAGTGATAGAGAGTTTCAGAGAGTGTCAGAGAGTGTCTGAGAGTGTCAGAGAGTGATAGAGAGTGATAGAGAGTTTCAGAGAGTGTCAGAGAGTGTCAGAGAGTGATAGAGAGTGATAGAGAGTTTCAGAGAGTGTCAGAGAGTGTCTGAGAGTGTCAGAGAGTGATAGAGAGTGATAGAGAGTGTCAGAGAGTGTCAGAGAGTGTCTGAGAGTGTCTGAGAGTGTCAGAGAGTGATATAGAGTGATAGAGCGTGTCAGAGAGTGTCAGAGAGTGATAGAGAGTGATGGAGAGTGTCTGAGAGTGTCAGTGAGTGATATAGAGTGATAGAGAGTGTCAGAGAGTGTCGGAGAGTGATAGAGAGTGATAGAGAGTTTCAGAGAGTGTCAGAGAGTGTCTGAGAGTGTCAGAGAGTGATAGAGAGTGATAGAGAGTGTCACAGAATGATAGAGAGTGTCAGAGAGTTTCAGAGAGTGTCTGAGAGTGTCAGAGAGTGATAGAGAGTGATAGAGAGTGTCAGAGAGTGTCAGAGAGTGTCAGAGAGTGTCAGAGAGTGTCAGAGAGTGATAGTGAGTGTCTGAGAGTGTCAGAGAGTGTCGGAGAGTGATAGAGAGTGATAGAGAGTTTCAGAGAGTGTCAGAGAGTGTCAGAGAGTGTCAGAGAGTGTCAGAGAGTGTCAGAAAGTGATAGAGAGTGTCTGAGAGTGTCTGAGAGTGTCTGAGAGTGTCTGAGAGTGATAGAGAGTGATAGAGAGTGTCAGAGAGTGTCTGAGAGTGTCAGAGAGTGATAGAGAGTGATAGAGAGTGTCAGAGAGTGTCAGAGAGTGATAGAGAGTGATAGAGTGTGTCAGAGAGTGTCAGAGAGTGTCTGAGAGTGTCGGAGAGTGATAGAGAGTGATAGAGAGTGTCAGAGAGTTTCAGAGAGTGATAGAGAGTGATGGAGAGTGTCTGAGAGGGTCAGAGAAAGTCTGAGGGTGTCAGAGAGTGATAGAGAGTGATAGAGAGTGTCAGAGAGTGTCAGAGAGTGATAGAGAGTGATAGAGAGTTTCAGAGAGTGTCAGAGAGTGTCTGAGAGTGTCTGAGAGTGTCAGAGAGTGATAGAGAGTGATAGAGCGTGTCAGAGAGTGTCAGAGAGTGATAGAGAGTGATGGAGAGTGTCTGAGAGTGTCAGAGAGTGATATAGAGTGATAGAGAGTGTCAGAGAGTGTCGGAGAGTGATAGAGAGTGATAGAGAGTTTCAGAGAGTTTCAGAGAGTGTCTGAGAGTGTCAGAGAGTGATAGAGAGTGTCACAGAGTGATAGAGAGTGTCAGAGAGTGTCAGAGAGTGTCAGAGAGTGTCTGAGAGTGTCAGAGAGTGATAGAGAGTGATAGAGAGTGTCAGAGAGTGTCGGAGAGTGATAGAGAGTGATAGAGAGTTTCAGAGAGTGTCAGAGAGTGTCTGAGAGTGTCAGAGAGTGATAGAGAGTGTCACAGAGTGATAGAGAGTGTCAGAGAGTGTCAGAGAGTGTCTGAGAGTGTCAGAGAGTGATAGAGAGTGATAGAGAGTGTCAGATAGTGTCAGAGAGTGTCAGAGAGTGATAGTGAGTGTCTGAGAGTGTCAGAGAGTGTCAGAGAGTGATAGTGAGTGTCTGAGAGTGTCAGAGAGTGTCAGAGAGTGATAGAGAGTGATAGTGAGTGTCAGAGAGAGTCAGAGAGTGTCAGAGAGTGTCTGAGAGTGATAGAGAGTGATAGAGAGTTTCAGAGAGTGTCAGAGAGTGATAGAGAGTGTCAGAGAGTGATAGAGAGTGTCAGAGAGTGTCCAGAGAGTGTCAGAGAGTGTCTGAGAGTGTCAGAGAGTGTCAGAGAGTGTCAGAGAGTGATAGAGAGTGATAGTGAGTGTCAGAGAGAGTCAGAGAGTGTCAGAGAGTGTCAGAGAGTGATAGAGAGTGATAGAGAGTGTCAGAGAGTGTCAGAGAGTGATAGAGAGTGTCAGAAAGTGATAGAGAGTGATAGAGAGTGTCTGAGAGTGTCAGAGAGTGATAGAGAGTGATAGAGAGTGATAGAGAGTGTCAGAGAGTGTCTGAGAGGGTCAGAGAGTGATAGAGAGTGATAGAGAGTGTCAGAGAGTGTCAGAGAGTGATAGAGAGTGATAGAGTGTGTCAGAGAGTGTCAGAGAGTGTCTGAGAGTGTCGGAGAGTGATAGAGAGTGATAAAGAGTGTCAGAGAGTTTCAGAGAGTGATAGAGAGTGATGGAGAGTGTCTGAGAGTGTCAGAGAGTGTCTGAGGGTGTCAGAGAGTGATAGAGAGTGATAGAGAGTGTCAGAGAGTGTCAGAGAGTGTTAGAGAGTGATAGAGAGTTTCAGAGAGTGTCAGAGAGTGTCTGAGAGTGTCTGAGAGTGTCAGAGAGTGATAGAGAGTGATAGAGCGTGTCAGAGAGTGTCAGAGAGTGATAGAGAGTGATGGAGAGTGTCTGAGAGTGTCAGAGAGTGATATAGAGTGATAGAGAGTGTCAGAGAGTGTCGGAGAGAGATAGAGAGTGATAGAGAGTTTCAGAGAGTGTCAGAGAGTGTCTGAAAGTGTCAGAGAGTGATAGAGAGTGTCACAGAGTGATATAGAGTGTCAGAGAGTGTCAGAGAGTGTCAGAGAGTGTCTGAGAGTGTCAGAGAGTGATAGAGAGCGATAGAGAGTGTCAGAGAGTGTCAGAGAGTGTCAGAGATTGTCAGAGAGTGATAGTGAGTGTCTGAGAGTGTCAGAGAGTGATAGAGGGTGATAGTGAGTGTCAGAGAGAGTCAGAGAGTGTCAGAGAGTGTCAGAGAGTGATAGAGAGTGATAGAGAGTTTCAGAGAGTGTCAGCGAGTGTCTGAGAGTGTCAGAGAGTGATAGAGAGTGATAGAGAGTGTCAGAGAGTGTCGGAGAGTGATAGAGAGTGATAGAGAGTTTCAGAGAGTGTCAGAGAGTGTCAGAGAGTGATAGAGAGTGATAGAGAGTGTCAGAGAGTGTTAGAGAGTTTCAGAGAGTGTCGGAGAGTGTCTGAGATTGTCAGAGAGTGATAGAGAGTGATAGAGAATGTCAGAGAGTGTCAGAGAGTGTCAGAGAGTGTCAGAGAGTGTCAGAAAGTGATAGAGAGTGATAGAGAATGTCAGAGAGTGTCTGAGAGTGTCAGAGAGTGATAGAGAGTGATAGAGAGTGATAGAGAGTGTCAGAGAGTGTCAGAGAGTGTCAGAGAGTGATAGAGAGTGATAGAGAGTGTCAGAGAGTGTCAGAGAGTGATAGAGAGTGATAGAGTGTGTCAGAGAGTGTCAGAGAGTGTCAGAGAGTGATAGAGAGTGATAGAGAGTTTCAGAGAGTGTCAGAGAGTGTCTGAGAGTGTCAGAGAGTGATAGAGAGTGTCAGAGAGTGTCGGAGAGTGATAGAGAGTGATAGAGAGTTTCAGAGAGTGTCAGAGAGTGTCTGAGAGTGTCAGAGAGTGATAGAGAGTGTCACAGAGTGATAGAGAGTGTCAGAGAGTGTCAGAGAGTGTCTGAGAGTGTCAGAGAGTGATAGAGAGTGATAGAGAGTGTCAGATAGTGTCAGAGAGTGTCAGAGAGTGATAGTGAGTGTCTGAGAGTGTCAGAGAGTGTCAGAGAGTGATAGTGAGTGTCTGAGAGTGTCAGAGAGTGTCAGAGAGTGATAGAGAGTGATAGTGAGTGTCAGAGAGAGTCAGAGAGTGTCAGAGAGTGTCTGAGAGTGATAGAGAGTGATAGAGAGTTTCAGAGAGTGTCAGAGAGTGATAGAGAGTGTCAGAGAGTGATAGAGAGTGTCAGAGAGTGTCCAGAGAGTGTCAGAGAGTGTCTGAGAGTGTCAGAGAGTGTCAGAGAGTGTCAGAGAGTGATAGAGAGTGATAGTGAGTGTCAGAGAGAGTCAGAGAGTGTCAGAGAGTGTCAGAGAGTGATAGAGAGTGATAGAGAGTGTCAGAGAGTGTCAGAGAGTGATAGAGAGTGTCAGAAAGTGATAGAGAGTGATAGAGAGTGTCTGAGAGTGTCAGAGAGTGATAGAGAGTGATAGAGAGTGATAGAGAGTGTCAGAGAGTGTCAGAGAGTGTCAGAGAGTGATAGAGAGTGATAGAGAGTTTCAGAGAGTGTCAGAGAGTGTCTGAGAGTGTCAGAGAGTGATAGAGAGTGTCAGAGAGTGTCGGAGAGTGATAGAGAGTGATAGAGAGTTTCAGAGAGTGTCAGAGAGTGTCTGAGAGTGTCAGAGAGTGATAGAGAGTGTCACAGAGTGATAGAGAGTGTCAGAGAGTGTCAGAGAGTGTCTGAGAGTGTCAGAGAGTGATAGAGAGTGATAGAGAGTGTCAGATAGTGTCAGAGAGTGTCAGAGAGTGATAGTGAGTGTCTGAGAGTGTCAGAGAGTGTCAGAGAGTGATAGTGAGTGTCTGAGAGTGTCAGAGAGTGTCAGAGAGTGATAGAGAGTGATAGTGAGTGTCAGAGAGAGTCAGAGAGTGTCAGAGAGTGTCTGAGAGTGATAGAGAGTGATAGAGAGTTTCAGAGAGTGTCAGAGAGTGATAGAGAGTGTCAGAGAGTGATAGAGAGTGTCAGAGAGTGTCCAGAGAGTGTCAGAGAGTGTCTGAGAGTGTCAGAGAGTGTCAGAGAGTGTCAGAGAGTGATAGAGAGTGATAGTGAGTGTCAGAGAGAGTCAGAGAGTGTCAGAGAGTGTCAGAGAGTGATAGAGAGTGATAGAGAGTGTCAGAGAGTGTCAGAGAGTGATAGAGAGTGTCAGAAAGTGATAGAGAGTGATAGAGAGTGTCTGAGAGTGTCAGAGAGTGATAGAGAGTGATAGAGAGTGATAGAGAGTGTCAGAGAGTGTCTGAGAGGGTCAGAGAGTGATAGAGAGTGATAGAGAGTGTCAGAGAGTGTCAGAGAGTGATAGAGAGTGATAGAGTGTGTCAGAGAGTGTCAGAGAGTGTCTGAGAGTGTCGGAGAGTGATAGAGAGTGATAAAGAGTGTCAGAGAGTTTCAGAGAGTGATAGAGAGTGATGGAGAGTGTCTGAGAGTGTCAGAGAGTGTCTGAGGGTGTCAGAGAGTGATAGAGAGTGATAGAGAGTGTCAGAGAGTGTCAGAGAGTGATAGAGAGTGATAGAGAGTTTCAGAGAGTGTCAGAGAGTGTCTGAGAGTGTCTGAGAGTGTCAGAGAGTGATAGAGAGTGATAGAGCGTGTCAGAGAGTGTCAGAGAGTGATAGAGAGTGATGGAGAGTGTCTGAGAGTGTCAGAGAGTGATATAGAGTGATAGAGAGTGTCAGAGAGTGTCGGAGAGAGATAGAGAGTGATAGAGAGTTTCAGAGAGTGTCAGAGAGTGTCTGAAAGTGTCAGAGAGTGATAGAGAGTGTCACAGAGTGATATAGAGTGTCAGAGAGTGTCAGAGAGTGTCAGAGAGTGTCTGAGAGTGTCAGAGAGTGATAGAGAGCGATAGAGAGTGTCAGAGAGTGTCAGAGAGTGTCAGAGATTGTCAGAGAGTGATAGTGAGTGTCTGAGAGTGTCAGAGAGTGATAGAGGGTGATAGTGAGTGTCAGAGAGAGTCAGAGAGTGTCAGAGAGTGTCAGAGAGTGATAGAGAGTGATAGAGAGTTTCAGAGAGTGTCAGCGAGTGTCTGAGAGTGTCAGAGAGTGATAGAGAGTGATAGAGAGTGTCAGAGAGTGTCGGAGAGTGATAGAGAGTGATAGAGAGTTTCAGAGAGTGTCAGAGAGTGTCAGAGAGTGATAGAGAGTGATAGAGAGTGTCAGAGAGTGTTAGAGAGTTTCAGAGAGTGTCGGAGAGTGTCTGAGATTGTCAGAGAGTGATAGAGAGTGATAGAGAATGTCAGAGAGTGTCAGAGAGTGTCAGAGAGTGTCAGAGAGTGTCAGAAAGTGATAGAGAGTGATAGAGAATGTCAGAGAGTGTCTGAGAGTGTCAGAGAGTGATAGAGAGTGATAGAGAGTGATAGAGAGTGTCAGAGAGTGTCAGAGAGTGTCAGAGAGTGATAGAGAGTGATAGAGAGTGTCAGAGAGTGTCAGAGAGTGATAGAGAGTGATAGAGTGTGTCAGAGAGTGTCAGAGAGTGTCAGAGAGTGATAGAGAGTGATAGAGAGTTTCAGAGAGTGTCAGAGAGTGTCTGAGAGTGTCAGAGAGTGATAGAGAGTGATAGAGAGTGTCAGAGAGTTTCAGAGAGTGATAGAGAGTGATGGAGAGTGTCTGAGAGTGTCAGAGAGTGTCTGAGAGTGTCAGAGAGTGATAGAGAGTGATAGAGAGTGTCAGAGAGTGTCAGAGAGTGATAGAGAGTGATAGAGAGTTTCAGAGAGTGTCAGAGAGTGTCTGAGAGTGTCAGAGAGTGTCAGAGAGTGATAGTGAGTGTCAGAGAGTGATAGAGAGTGATAGAGAGTGTCAGAGAGTTTCAGAGAGTGATAGAGAGTGATGGAGAGTGTCTGAGAGTGTCAGAGAGTGTCTGAGAGTGTCAGAGAGTGATAGAGAGTGATAGAGAGTGTCAGAGAGTGTCAGAGAGTGATAGTGAGTGTCAGAGAGTGATAGAGAGTGATAGAGAGTGTCAGAGAGTTTCAGAGAGTGATAGAGAGTGATGGAGAGTGTCTGAGAGTGTCAGAGAGTGTCTGAGAGTGTCAGAGAGTGATAGAGAGTGATAGAGAGTGTCAGAGAGTGTCAGAGAGTGATAGAGAGTGATAAAGAGTTTCAGAGAGTGTCAGAGAGTGTCTGAGAGTGTCAGAGAGTGTCAGAGAGTGTCAGAGAGTGTCAGAGAGTGATAGTGAGTGTCAGAGAGTGATAGAGAGTGTCAGAGAGTTTCAGAGAGTGATAGAGAGTGATGGAGAGTGTCTGAGAGTGTCAGAGAGTGTCTGAGAGTGTCAGAGAGTGATAGAGAGTGATAGAGAGTGTCAGAGAGTGTCAGAGAGTGATAGAGAGTGATGAAGAGTGTCTGAGAGTGTCAGAGAGTGTCTGAGAGTGTCAGAGAGTGATAGAGAGTGATAGAGAGTGTCAGAGAGTTTCAGAGAGTGATAGAGAGTGATGGAGAGTGTCTGAGAGTGTCAGAGAGTGTCTGAGAGTGTCAGAGAGTGATAGAGAGTGATAGAGAATGTCAGAGAGTGTCTGAGAGTGTCAGAGAGTGATAGAGAGTGATAGAGAGTGATAGAGAGTGTCAGAGAGTGTCAGAGAGTGTCAGAGAGTGATAGAGAGTGATAGAGAGTGTCCGAGAGTGTCAGAGAGTGATAGAGAGTGATAGAGTGTGTCAGAGAGTGTCAGAGAGTGTCAGAGAGTGATAGAGAGTGATAGAGAGTGTCAGAGAGTTTCAGAGAGTGATAGAGAGTGATGGAGAGTGTCTGAGAGTGTCAGAGAGTGTCAGAGAGTGATAGAGAGTGATAGAGAGTTTCAGAGAGTGTCAGAGAGTGTCTGAGAGTGTCTGAGAGTGTCAGAGAGTGATATAGAGTGATAGAGCGTGTCAGAGAGTGTCAGAGAGTGATAGAGAGTGATGGAGAGTGTCTGAGAGTGTCAGTGAGTGATATAGAGTGATAGAGAGTGTCAGAGAGTGTCGGAGAGTGATAGAGAGTGATAGAGAGTTTCAGTGAGTGTCTGAGAGTGTCAGAGAGTGTCAGAGAGTGATAGAGGGTGATAGTGAGTGTCAGAGAGAGTCAGAGAGTGTCAGAGAGTGTCAGAGAGTGATAGAGAGTGATAGAGAGTTTCAGAGAGTGTCAGCGAGTGTCTGAGAGTGTCAGAGAGTGATAGAGAGTGATAGAGAGTGTCAGAGAGTGTCGGAGAGTGATAGAGAGTGATAGAGAGTTTCAGAGAGTGTCAGAGAGTGTCAGAGAGTGATAGAGAGTGATAGAGAGTGTCAGAGAGTGTTAGAGAGTTTCAGAGAGTGTCGGAGAGTGTCTGAGATTGTCAGAGAGTGATAGAGAGTGATAGAGAATGTCAGAGAGTGTCAGAGAGTGTCAGAGAGTGTCAGAGAGTGTCAGAAAGTGATAGAGAGTGATAGAGAATGTCAGAGAGTGTCTGAGAGTGTCAGAGAGTGATAGAGAGTGATAGAGAGTGATAGAGAGTGTCAGAGAGTGTCAGAGAGTGTCAGAGAGTGATAGAGAGTGATAGAGAGTGTCAGAGAGTGTCAGAGAGTGATAGAGAGTGATAGAGTGTGTCAGAGAGTGTCAGAGAGTGTCAGAGAGTGATAGAGAGTGATAGAGAGTTTCAGAGAGTGTCAGAGAGTGTCTGAGAGTGTCAGAGAGTGATAGAGAGTGATAGAGAGTGTCAGAGAGTTTCAGAGAGTGATAGAGAGTGATGGAGAGTGTCTGAGAGTGTCAGAGAGTGTCTGAGAGTGTCAGAGAGTGATAGAGAGTGATAGAGAGTGTCAGAGAGTGTCAGAGAGTGTCAGAGAGTGATAGAGAGTGATAGAGAGTGTCAGAGAGTGTCAGAGAGTGATAGAGAGTGATAGAGTGTGTCAGAGAGTGTCAGAGAGTGTCAGAGAGTGATAGAGAGTGATAGAGAGTTTCAGAGAGTGTCAGAGAGTGTCTGAGAGTGTCAGAGAGTGTCAGAGAGTGATAGTGAGTGTCAGAGAGTGATAGAGAGTGTCAGAGAGTTTCAGAGAGTGATAGAGAGTGATGGAGAGTGTCTGAGAGTGTCAGAGAGTGTCTGAGAGTGTCAGAGAGTGATAGAGAGTGATAGAGAGTGTCAGAGAGTGTCAGAGAGTGATAGAGAGTGATAAAGAGTGTCTGAGAGTGTCAGAGAGTGTCTGAGAGTGTCAGAGAGTGATAGAGAGTGATAGAGAGTGTCAGAGAGTTTCAGAGAGTGATAGAGAGTGATGGAGAGTGTCTGAGAGTGTCAGAGAGTGTCTGAGAGTGTCAGAGAGTGATAGAGAGTGATAGAGAATGTCAGAGAGTGTCTGAGAGTGTCAGAGAGTGATAGAGAGTGATAGAGAGTGATAGAGAGTGTCAGAGAGTGTCAGAGAGTGTCAGAGAGTGATAGAGAGTGATAGAGAGTGTCCGAGAGTGTCAGAGAGTGATAGAGAGTGATAGAGTGTGTCAGAGAGTGTCAGAGAGTGTCAGAGAGTGATAGAGAGTGATAGAGAGTTTCAGAGAGTGTCAGAGAGTGTCTGAGAGTGTCAGAGAGTGATAGAGAGTGATAGAGAGTGTCAGAGAGTTTCAGAGAGTGATAGAGAGTGATGGAGAGTGTCTGAGAGTGTCAGAGAGTGTCAGAGAGTGATAGAGAGTGATAGAGAGTTTCAGAGAGTGTCAGAGAGTGTCTGAGAGTGTCTGAGAGTGTCAGAGAGTGATATAGAGTGATAGAGCGTGTCAGAGAGTGTCTGAGAGTGTCAGTGAGTGATATAGAGTGATAGAGAGTGTCAGAGAGTGTCGGAGAGTGATAGAGAGTGATAGAGAGTTTCAGTGAGTGTCTGAGAGTGTCAGAGAGTGTCAGAGAGTGATAGAGGGTGATAGTGAGTGTCAGAGAGAGTCAGAGAGTGTCAGAGAGTGTCAGAGAGTGATAGAGAGTGATAGAGAGTTTCAGAGAGTGTCAGCGAGTGTCTGAGAGTGTCAGAGAGTGATAGAGAGTGATAGAGAGTGTCAGAGAGTGTCGGAGAGTGATAGAGAGTGATAGAGAGTTTCAGAGAGTGTCAGAGAGTGTCAGAGAGTGATAGAGAGTGATAGAGAGTGTCAGAGAGTGTTAGAGAGTTTCAGAGAGTGTCGGAGAGTGTCTGAGATTGTCAGAGAGTGATAGAGAGTGATAGAGAATGTCAGAGAGTGTCAGAGAGTGTCAGAGAGTGTCAGAGAGTGTCAGAAAGTGATAGAGAGTGATAGAGAATGTCAGAGAGTGTCTGAGAGTGTCAGAGAGTGATAGAGAGTGATAGAGAGTGATAGAGAGTGTCAGAGAGTGTCAGAGAGTGTCAGAGAGTGATAGAGAGTGATAGAGAGTGTCAGAGAGTGTCAGAGAGTGATAGAGAGTGATAGAGTGTGTCAGAGAGTGTCAGAGAGTGTCAGAGAGTGATAGAGAGTGATAGAGAGTTTCAGAGAGTGTCAGAGAGTGTCTGAGAGTGTCAGAGAGTGTCAGAGAGTGATAGTGAGTGTCAGAGAGTGATAGAGAGTGATAGAGAGTGTCAGAGAGTTTCAGAGAGTGATAGAGAGTGATGGAGAGTGTCTGAGAGTGTCATAGAGTGTCTGAGAGTGTCAGAGAGTGTCATAGAGTGTCTGAGAGTGTCAGAGAGTGATAGAGAGTGATAGAGAGTGTCAGAGAGTGTCAGAGAGTGATAGAGAGTGATAAAGAGTTTCAGAGAGTGTCAGAGAGTGTCTGAGAGTGTCAGAGAGTGTCAGAGAGTGTCAGAGAGTGTCAGAGAGTGATAGTGAGTGTCAGAGAGTGATAGAGAGTGTCAGAGAGTTTCAGAGAGTGATAGAGAGTGATGGAGAGTGTCTGAGAGTGTCAGAGAGTGTCTGAGAGTGTCAGAGAGTGATAGAGAGTGATAGAGAGTGTCAGAGAGTGTCAGAGAGTGATAGAGAGTGATAAAGAGTGTCTGAGAGTGTCAGAGAGTGTCTGAGAGTGTCAGAGAGTGATAGAGAGTGATAGAGAGTGTCAGAGAGTTTCAGAGAGTGATAGAGAGTGATGGAGAGTGTCTGAGAGTGTCAGAGAGTGTCTGAGAGTGTCAGAGAGTGATAGAGAGTGATAGAGAGTGTCAGAGAGTGTCAGAGAGTGATAGAGAGTGATAGAGAGTTTCAGAGAGTGTCAGAGAGTGTCAGAGAGTGTCAGAGAGTGTCAGAGAGTGATAGTGAGTGTCAGAGAGTGATAGAGAGTGTCAGAGAGTTTCAGAGAGTGATAGAGAGTGATGGAGAGTGTCTGAGAGTGTCAGAGAGTGTCTGAGAGTGTCAGAGAGTGATAGAGAGTGATAGAGAGTGTCAGAGAGTGTCAGAGAGTGATAGAGAGTGATGAAGAGTGTCTGAGAGTGTCAGAGAGTGTCTGAGAGTGTCAGAGAGTGATAGAGAGTGATAGAGAGTGTCAGAGAGTTTCAGAGAGTGATAGAGAGTGATGGAGAGTGTCTGAGAGTGTCAGAGAGTGTCTGAGAGTGTCAGAGAGTGATAGAGAGTGATAGAGAATGTCAGAGAGTGTCTGAGAGTGTCAGAGAGTGATAGAGAGTGATAGAGAGTGATAGAGAGTGTCAGAGAGTGTCAGAGAGTGTCAGAGAGTGATAGAGAGTGATAGAGAGTGTCCGAGAGTGTCAGAGAGTGATAGAGAGTGATAGAGTGTGTCAGAGAGTGTCAGAGAGTGTCAGAGAGTGATAGAGAGTGATAGAGAGTTTCAGAGAGTGTCAGAGAGTGTCTGAGAGTGTCAGAGAGTGATAGAGAGTGATAGAGAGTGTCAGAGAGTTTCAGAGAGTGATAGAGAGTGATGGAGAGTGTCTGAGAGTGTCAGAGAGTGTCAGAGAGTGATAGAGAGTGATAGAGAGTTTCAGAGAGTGTCAGAGAGTGTCTGAGAGTGTCTGAGAGTGTCAGAGAGTGATATAGAGTGATAGAGCGTGTCAGAGAGTGTCAGAGAGTGATAGAGAGTGATGGAGAGTGTCTGAGAGTGTCAGTGAGTGATATAGAGTGATAGAGAGTGTCAGAGAGTGTCGGAGAGTGATAGAGAGTGATAGAGAGTTTCAGTGAGTGTCTGAGAGTGTCAGAGAGTGTCAGAGAGTGATAGAGGGTGATAGTGAGTGTCAGAGAGAGTCAGAGAGTGTCAGAGAGTGTCAGAGAGTGATAGAGAGTGATAGAGAGTTTCAGAGAGTGTCAGCGAGTGTCTGAGAGTGTCAGAGAGTGATAGAGAGTGATAGAGAGTGTCAGAGAGTGTCGGAGAGTGATAGAGAGTGATAGAGAGTTTCAGAGAGTGTCAGAGAGTGTCAGAGAGTGATAGAGAGTGATAGAGAGTGTCAGAGAGTGTTAGAGAGTTTCAGAGAGTGTCGGAGAGTGTCTGAGATTGTCAGAGAGTGATAGAGAGTGATAGAGAATGTCAGAGAGTGTCAGAGAGTGTCAGAGAGTGTCAGAGAGTGTCAGAAAGTGATAGAGAGTGATAGAGAATGTCAGAGAGTGTCTGAGAGTGTCAGAGAGTGATAGAGAGTGATAGAGAGTGATAGAGAGTGTCAGAGAGTGTCAGAGAGTGTCAGAGAGTGATAGAGAGTGATAGAGAGTGTCAGAGAGTGTCAGAGAGTGATAGAGAGTGATAGAGTGTGTCAGAGAGTGTCAGAGAGTGTCAGAGAGTGATAGAGAGTGATAGAGAGTTTCAGAGAGTGTCAGAGAGTGTCTGAGAGTGTCAGAGAGTGATAGAGAGTGATAGAGAGTGTCAGAGAGTTTCAGAGAGTGATAGAGAGTGATGGAGAGTGTCTGAGAGTGTCAGAGAGTGTCTGAGAGTGTCAGAGAGTGATAGAGAGTGATAGAGAGTGTCAGAGAGTGTCAGAGAGTGTCAGAGAGTGATAGAGAGTGATAGAGAGTGTCAGAGAGTGTCAGAGAGTGATAGAGAGTGATAGAGTGTGTCAGAGAGTGTCAGAGAGTGTCAGAGAGTGATAGAGAGTGATAGAGAGTTTCAGAGAGTGTCAGAGAGTGTCTGAGAGTGTCAGAGAGTGTCAGAGAGTGATAGTGAGTGTCAGAGAGTGATAGAGAGTGTCAGAGAGTTTCAGAGAGTGATAGAGAGTGATGGAGAGTGTCTGAGAGTGTCAGAGAGTGTCTGAGAGTGTCAGAGAGTGATAGAGAGTGATAGAGAGTGTCAGAGAGTGTCAGAGAGTGATAGAGAGTGATAAAGAGTGTCTGAGAGTGTCAGAGAGTGTCTGAGAGTGTCAGAGAGTGATAGAGAGTGATAGAGAGTGTCAGAGAGTTTCAGAGAGTGATAGAGAGTGATGGAGAGTGTCTGAGAGTGTCAGAGAGTGTCTGAGAGTGTCAGAGAGTGATAGAGAGTGATAGAGAATGTCAGAGAGTGTCTGAGAGTGTCAGAGAGTGATAGAGAGTGATAGAGAGTGATAGAGAGTGTCAGAGAGTGTCAGAGAGTGTCAGAGAGTGATAGAGAGTGATAGAGAGTGTCCGAGAGTGTCAGAGAGTGATAGAGAGTGATAGAGTGTGTCAGAGAGTGTCAGAGAGTGTCAGAGAGTGATAGAGAGTGATAGAGAGTTTCAGAGAGTGTCAGAGAGTGTCTGAGAGTGTCAGAGAGTGATAGAGAGTGATAGAGAGTGTCAGAGAGTTTCAGAGAGTGATAGAGAGTGATGGAGAGTGTCTGAGAGTGTCAGAGAGTGTCAGAGAGTGATAGAGAGTGATAGAGAGTTTCAGAGAGTGTCAGAGAGTGTCTGAGAGTGTCTGAGAGTGTCAGAGAGTGATATAGAGTGATAGAGCGTGTCAGAGAGTGTCTGAGAGTGTCAGTGAGTGATATAGAGTGATAGAGAGTGTCAGAGAGTGTCGGAGAGTGATAGAGAGTGATAGAGAGTTTCAGTGAGTGTCTGAGAGTGTCAGAGAGTGTCAGAGAGTGATAGAGGGTGATAGTGAGTGTCAGAGAGAGTCAGAGAGTGTCAGAGAGTGTCAGAGAGTGATAGAGAGTGATAGAGAGTTTCAGAGAGTGTCAGCGAGTGTCTGAGAGTGTCAGAGAGTGATAGAGAGTGATAGAGAGTGTCAGAGAGTGTCGGAGAGTGATAGAGAGTGATAGAGAGTTTCAGAGAGTGTCAGAGAGTGTCAGAGAGTGATAGAGAGTGATAGAGAGTGTCAGAGAGTGTTAGAGAGTTTCAGAGAGTGTCGGAGAGTGTCTGAGATTGTCAGAGAGTGATAGAGAGTGATAGAGAATGTCAGAGAGTGTCAGAGAGTGTCAGAGAGTGTCAGAGAGTGTCAGAAAGTGATAGAGAGTGATAGAGAATGTCAGAGAGTGTCTGAGAGTGTCAGAGAGTGATAGAGAGTGATAGAGAGTGATAGAGAGTGTCAGAGAGTGTCAGAGAGTGTCAGAGAGTGATAGAGAGTGATAGAGAGTGTCAGAGAGTGTCAGAGAGTGATAGAGAGTGATAGAGTGTGTCAGAGAGTGTCAGAGAGTGTCAGAGAGTGATAGAGAGTGATAGAGAGTTTCAGAGAGTGTCAGAGAGTGTCTGAGAGTGTCAGAGAGTGATAGAGAGTGATAGAGAGTGTCAGAGAGTTTCAGAGAGTGATAGAGAGTGATGGAGAGTGTCTGAGAGTGTCAGAGAGTGTCTGAGAGTGTCAGAGAGTGATAGAGAGTGATAGAGAGTGTCAGAGAGTGTCAGAGAGTGATAGAGAGTGATAGAGAGTTTCAGAGAGTGTCAGAGAGTGTCTGAGAGTGTCAGAGAGTGTCAGAGAGTGATAGTGAGTGTCAGAGAGTGATAGAGAGTGATAGAGAGTGTCAGAGAGTTTCAGAGAGTGATAGAGAGTGATGGAGAGTGTCTGAGAGTGTCATAGAGTGTCTGAGAGTGTCAGAGAGTGATAGAGAGTGATAGAGAGTGTCAGAGAGTGTCAGAGAGTGATAGAGAGTGATAAAGAGTTTCAGAGAGTGTCAGAGAGTGTCTGAGAGTGTCAGAGAGTGTCAGAGAGTGTCAGAGAGTGTCAGAGAGTGATAGTGAGTGTCAGAGAGTGATAGAGAGTGTCAGAGAGTTTCAGAGAGTGATAGAGAGTGATGGAGAGTGTCTGAGAGTGTCAGAGAGTGTCTGAGAGTGTCAGAGAGTGATAGAGAGTGATAGAGAGTGTCAGAGAGTGTCAGAGAGTGATAGAGAGTGATAAAGAGTGTCTGAGAGTGTCAGAGAGTGTCTGAGAGTGTCAGAGAGTGATAGAGAGTGATAGAGAGTGTCAGAGAGTTTCAGAGAGTGATAGAGAGTGATGGAGAGTGTCTGAGAGTGTCAGAGAGTGTCTGAGAGTGTCAGAGAGTGATAGAGAGTGATAGAGAGTGTCAGAGAGTGTCAGAGAGTGATAGAGAGTGATAGAGAGTTTCAGAGAGTGTCAGAGAGTGTCTGAGAGTGTCAGAGAGTGTCAGAGAGTGATAGTGAGTGTCAGAGAGTGATAGAGAGTGATAGAGAGTGTCAGAGAGTTTCAGAGAGTGATAGAGAGTGATGGAGAGTGTCTGAGAGTGTCAGAGAGTGTCTGAGAGTGTCAGAGAGTGATAGAGAGTGATAGAGAGTGTCAGAGAGTGTCAGAGAGTGATAGAGAGTGATAAAGAGTTTCAGAGAGTGTCAGAGAGTGTCTGAGAGTGTCAGAGAGTGTCAGAGAGTGTCAGAGAGTGATAGTGAGTGTCAGAGAGTGATAGAGAGTGTCAGAGAGTTTCAGAGAGTGATAGAGAGTGATGGAGAGTGTCTGAGAGTGTCAGAGAGTGTCTGAGAGTGTCAGAGAGTGATAGAGAGTGATAGAGAGTGTCAGAGAGTGTCAGAGAGTGATAGAGAGTGATAAAGAGTTTCAGAGAGTGTCAGAGAGTGTCTGAGAGTGTCAGAGAGTGTCAGAGAGTGATAGTGAGTGTCTGAGAGTGTCAGAGAGTGATAGAGAGTGATAGAGAGTTTCAGAGAGTGTCAGAGAGTGTCTGAGAGTGTCAGAGAGTGTCAGAGAGTGATAGTGAGTGTCTGAGAGTGTCAGAGAGTGATAGAGAGTGTCAGAGAGTGTCAGAGAGTGTCAGAGAGTGTCTGAGAGTGTCTGAGAGTGTCAGAGAGTGATAGAGAGTGATAGAGAGTGATAGAGTGTGTCAGAGAGTGTCAGAGAGTGTCATAGAGTGATAGAGAGTGATAGAGAGTTTCAGAGAGTGTCAGAGAGTGTCTGAGAGTGTCAGAGAGTGATAGAGAGTGATAGAGAGTGTCAGAGAGTTTCAGAGAGTGATAGAGAGTGATGGAGAGTGTCTGAGAGTGTCAGAGAGTGTCTGAGAGTGTCAGAGAGTGATAGAGAGTGATAGAGAGTGTCAGAGAGTGTCAGAGAGTGATAGAGAGTGATAGAGAGTTTCAGAGAGTGTCAGAGAGTGTCTGAGAGTGTCAGAGAGTGTCAGAGAGTGATAGTGAGTGTCTGAGAGTGTCAGAGAGTGATAGAGAGTGATAGAGAGTTTCAGAGAGTGTCAGAGAGTGTCTGAGAGTGTCAGAGAGTGTCAGAGAGTGATAGTGAGTGTCTGAGAGTGTCAGAGAGTGATAGAGAGTGTCAGAGAGTGTCAGAGAGTGTCAGAGAGTGTCTGAGAGTGTCTGAGAGTGTCAGAGAGTGATAGAGAGTGATAGAGAGTGTCAGAGAGTGTCAGAGAGTGATAGTGAGTGTCAGAGAGTGTCAGAGAGTGTCCGAGAGTGTCAGAGAGTGATAGAGAGTGACAGAGAGTGTCAGAGAGTGATAGAGAGTGTCAGAGAGTGTCAGAGAGTGTCAGAGAGTGTCTGAGAGTGTCAGAGAGTGATATAGAGTGATAGAGAGTGTCAGAGAGTGTCGGAGAGTGATAGAGAGTGATGGAGAGTTTCAGAGAGTGTCAGACAGTGTCAGAGAGTGTCAGAGAGTGATAGAGAGTGATAGAGAGTGTCAGAGAGTGATAGAGAGTTTCAGAGTGTGTCAGAGAGTGTCTGAGAGTGATAGAGAATGTCAGAGAGTGTCAGAGAGTGTCAGAGAGTGTCAGAGAGTGTCAGAAAGTGATAGAGAGTGATAGAGAGTGTCAGAGAGTGTCAGAGAGTGATATAGAGTGATAGAGAGTGTCAGAGAGTGTCGGAGAGTGATAGAGAGTGATAGAGAGTTTCAGAGAGTGTCAGAGAGAGTCAGAGAGTGTCAGAGAGTGATAGAGAGTTTCAGAGAGTGTCAGAGAGTGATAGAGAGTTTCAGAGACTGTCAGAGAGTGTCTGAGAGTGATAGAGAATGTCAGAGAGTGTCAGATAGTGTCAGAGAGTGTCAGAAAGTGATAGAGAGTGATAGAGAGTGTCAGAGAGTGTCTGAGAGTGTCAGAGAGTGATAGAGAGTGATAGAGAGTGATAGATAGTGTCAGAGAGTGTCTGAGAGTGTCAGAGAGTGAAAGAGAGTGATAGAGAGTGATAGAGAGTGTCAGAGAGTGTCAGAGAGTGATAGAGAGTGATAGACTGTGTCAGAGAGTGTCAGAGAGTGTCAGAGAGTGATAGAGAGTGATAGAGAGTTTCAGAGAGTGTCAGAGAGTGTCTGAGAGTGTCAGAGACTGATAGAGAGTGATAGAGAGTGTCAGAGAGTTTCAGAGAGTGATAGAGAGTGATGGAGAGTGTCTGAGAGTGTCAGAGAGTGTCTGAGAGTGTCAGAGAGTGATAGAGAGTGATAGAGAGTGTCAGAGAGTGTCAGAGAGTGATAGAGAGTGATAGAGAGTTTCAGAGAGTGTCAGAGAGTGTCTGAGAGTGTCAGAGAGTGTCAGAGAGTGATATTGAGTGTCTGAGAGTGTCAGAGAGTGATAGAGAGTGATAGAGAGTGTCAGAGAGTGATAGAGAGTGTCAGAGAGTGTCAGAGAGTGTCTGAGAGTGTCAGAGAGGTATAGAGAGTGATAGAGAGTGTCAGAGAGTGTCAGAGAGTGATAGAGAGGGTCCGAGAGTGTCAGAGAATGATAGAGAGTGACAGAGTGTGTCAGAGAGTGTCAGAGAGTGTCCGAGAGTGTCAGAGAATGATAGAGAGTGACAGAGAGTGTCAGAGAGTGATAGAGAGTGTCAGAGAGTGTCAGAGAGTGTCTGAGAGTGTCAGAGAGTGATATAGAGTGATAGAGAGTGTCAGAGAGTGTCGGAGAGTGATAGAGAGTGATAGAGAGTTTCAGAGAGTGTCAGAGAGTGTCAGAGAGTGATAGAGAGTGATAGAGAGTGTCAGAGAGTGATAGAGAGTTTCAGAGAGTGTCAGAGAATGTCTGAGAGTGTTAGAGAATATCAGAGAGTGTCAGAGAGTGTCAGAGAGTGATAGAGAGTGATAGAGAGTGTCAGAGAGTGATAGAGAGTTTCAGAGAGTGTCAGAGAATGTCTGAGAGTGATAGAGAATATCAGAGAGTGTCAGAGAGTGTCAGAGAGTGTCAGAAAGTGATAGAGAGTGATAGAGAGTGTCAGAGAGTGTCAGAGAGTGATATAGAGTGATAGAGAGTGTCAGAGAGTGTCGGAGAGTGATAGAGAGTGATAGAGAGTTTCAGAGAGTGTCAGAGAGTGTCAGAGAGTGATAGAGAGTGATAGAGAGTGTCAGAGAGTGATAGAGAGTTTCAGAGAGTGTCAGAGAGTGTCTGAGAGTGATAGAGAATGTCAGAGAGTGTCAGAGAGTGTCAGAGAGTGTCAGAGAGTGTCAGAAAGTGATAGAGAGTGATAGAGAGTGTCAGAGAGTGTCTGAGAGTGTCAGAGAGTGATAGAGAGTGATAGAGAGTGATAGAGAGTGTCAGAGAGTGTCTGAGAGTGTCAGAAAGTGATAGAGAGTGATAGAGATTGTCAGAGAGTGTCAGAGAGTGATAGAGAGTGATAGAGTGTGTCAGAGAGTGTCAGAGTGTGTCAGAGAGTGATAGAGAGTGATAGAGAGTTTCAGAGAGTGTCAGAGAGTGCCTGAGAGTGTCAGAGAGTGATAGAGAGTGATAGAGAGTGTCAGAGAGTTTCAGAGAGTGATAGAGAGTGATGGAGAGTGTCTGAGAGTGTCAGAGAGTGTCTGAGAGTGTCAGAGAGTGATAGAGAGTGATAGAGAGTGTCAGAGAGTGTCAGAGAGTGATAGAGAGTGATAGAGAGTTTCAGAGAGTGTCAGAGAGTGTCTGAGAGTGTCTGAGAGTGTCAGAGAGTGATAGAGAGTGATAGAGAGTGTCAGAGAGTGTCAGAGAGTGATAGAGAGTGATAGAGAGTTTCAGAGAGTGTCGGAGAGTGATAGAGAGTGTCAGAGAGTGTCAGAGAGTGATAGAGAGTGATAGAGAGTGTCAGAGAGTGATAAAGAGTGTCAGAGAGTGATAGAGAGTGTCAGAGAGTTTCAGAGAGTGTCAGAGAATGTCTGAGAGTGATAGAGAATATCAGAGAGTGTCAGAGAGTGTCAGAGAGTGTCAGAAAGTGATAGAGAGTGATAGAGAGTGTCAGAGAGTGTCAGAGAGTGATATAGAGTGATAGAGAGTGTCAGAGAGTGTCGGAGAGTGATAGAGAGTGATAGAGAGTTTCAGAGAGTGTCAGAGAGTGTCAGAGAGTGATAGAGAGTGATAGAGAGTGTCAGAGAGTGATAGAGAGTTTCAGAGAGTGTCAGAGAGTGTCTGAGAGTGATAGAGAATGTCAGAGAGTGTCAGAGAGTGTCAGAGAGTGTCAGAGAGTGTCAGAAAGTGATAGAGAGTGATAGAGAGTGTCAGAGAGTGTCTGAGAGTGTCAGAGAGTGATAGAGAGTGATAGAGAGTGATAGAGAGTGTCAGAGAGTGTCTGAGAGTGTCAGAAAGTGATAGAGAGTGATAGAGATTGTCAGAGAGTGTCAGAGAGTGATAGAGAGTGATAGAGTGTGTCAGAGAGTGTCAGAGTGTGTCAGAGAGTGATAGAGAGTGATAGAGAGTTTCAGAGAGTGTCAGAGAGTGCCTGAGAGTGTCAGAGAGTGGTAGAGAGTGATAGAGAGTGTCAGAGAGTTTCAGAGAGTGATAGAGAGTGATGGAGAGTGTCTGAGAGTGTCAGAGAGTGTCTGAGAGTGTCAGAGAGTGATAGAGAGTGATAGAGAGTGTCAGAGAGTGTCAGAGAGTGATAGAGAGTGATAGAGAGTTTCAGAGAGTGTCAGAGAGTGTCTGAGAGTGTCTGAGAGTGTCAGAGAGTGATAGAGAGTGATAGAGAGTGTCAGAGAGTGTCAGAGAGTGATAGAGAGTGATAGAGAGTTTCAGAGAGTGTCAGAGAGTGATAGAGAGTGTCAGAGAGTGTCAGAGAGTGATAGAGAGTGATAGAGAGTGTCAGAGAGTGATAAAGAGTGTCAGAGAGTGATAGAGAGTGTCAGAGAGTGTCAGAGAGTGATAGAGAGTGATAGAGAGTGATAGAGAGTGTCAGAGAGTGTCTGAGAGTGTCAGAGAGTGTCAGAGAGTGTCAGAGAGTGATAGAGAGTTTCAGAGATTGTCAGAGAATGTCTGAGAGTGATAGAGAATATCAGAGAGTGTCAGAGAGTGTCAGAGAGTGTCAGAAAGTGATAGAGAGTGATAGAGAGTGTCAGAGAGTGTCAGAGAGTGTCAGAGAGTGATAGAGAGTGTCAGAGAGTGTCGGAGAGTGATAGAGAGTGATAGAGAGTTTCAGAGAGTGTCAGAGAGTGTCAGAGAGTGATAGAGAGTGATAGAGAGTGTCAGAGAGTGATAGAGAGTTTCAGAGAGTGTCAGAGAGTGTCTGAGAGTGATAGAGAATGTCAGAGAGTGTCAGAGAGTGTCAGAGAGTGTCAGAGAGTGTCAGAAAGTGATAGAGAGTGATAGAGAGTGTCAGAGAGTGTCTGAGAGTGTCAGAGAGTGATAGAGAGTGATAGAGAGTGATAGAGAGTGTCAGAGAGTGTCTGAGAGTGTCAGAAAGTGATAGAGAGTGATAGAGATTGTCAGAGAGTGTCAGAGAGTGATAGAGAGTGATAGAGTGTGTTAGAGAGTGTCAGAGTGTGTCAGAGAGTGATAGAGAGTGATAGAGAGTCTCAGAGAGTGTCAGAGAGTGCCTGAGAGTGTCAGAGAGTGATAGAGAGTGATAGAGAGTGTCAGAGAGTTTCAGAGAGTGATAGAGAGTGATGGAGAGTGTCTGAGAGTGTCAGAGAGTGTCTGAGAGTGTCAGAGAGTGATAGAGAGTGATAGAGAGTGTCAGAGAGTGTCAGAGAGTGATAGAGAGTTTCAGAGAGTGTCAGAGAGTGTCTGAGAGTGTCTGAGAGTGTCAGAGAGTGATAGAGAGTGATAGAGAGTGTCAGAGAGTGTCAGAGAGTGATAGAGAGTGATAGAGAGTTTCAGAGAGTGTCAGAGAGTGTCTGAGAGTGTCTGAGAGTGTCAGAGAGTGATAGAGAGTGATAGAACGTGTCAGAGAGTGTCAGAGAGTGATAGAGAGTGATGGAGAGTGTCTGAGATTGTCAGAGAGTGATATAGAGTGATAGAGAGTGTCAGAGAGTGTCAGAGAGTGATAGAGAGTGATAGAGAGTTTCAGAGAGTGTCAGAGAATGTCTGAGAGTGATAGAGAATATCAGAGAGTGTCAGAGAGTGTCAGAGAGTGTCAGAAAGTGATAGAGAGTGATAGAGAGTGTCAGAGAGTGTCAGAGAGTGATATAGAGTGATAGAGAGTGTCGGAGAGTGATAGAGAGTGATCGAGAGTTTCAGAGAGTGTCAGAGAGTGTCAGAGAGTGTCAGAGAGTGATAGAGAGTGATAGAGAGTGTCAGAGAGTGATAGAGAGTTTCAGAGAGTGTCAGAGAGTGTCTGAGAGTGATAGAGAATGTCAGAGAGTGTCAGAGAGTGTCAGAGAGTGTCAGAGAGTGTCAGAAAGTGATAGAGATTGATAGAGAGTGTCAGAGAGTGTCTGAGAGTGTCAGAGAGTGATAGAGAGTGATAGAGAGTGATAGAGAATGTCAGAGAGTGTCTGAGAGTGTCAGAAAGTGATAGAGAGTGATAGAGATTGTCAGAGAGTGTCAGAGAGTGATAGAGAGTGATAGAGTGTGTCAGAGAGTGTCAGAGAGTGTCAGAGAGTGATAGAGAGTGTTAGAGAGTTTCAGAGAGTGTCAGAGAGTGCCTGAGAGTGTCAGAGAGTGATAGAGAGTGATAGAGAGTGTCAGAGAGTTTCAGAGAGTGATAGAGAGTGATGGAGAGTGTCTGAGAGTGTCAGAGAGTGTCTGAGAGTGTCAGAGAGTGATAGAGAGTGATAGAGAGTGTCAGAGAGTGTCAGAGAGTGATAGAGAGTGATAGAGAGTTTCAGAGAGTGTCAGAGAGTGTCTGAGAGTGTCTGAGAGTGTCAGAGAGTGATAGAGAGTGATAGAGAGTGTCAGAGAGTGTCAGAGAGTGATAGAGAGTGATAGAGAGTTTCAGAGAGTGTCAGAGAGTGTCTGAGAGTGTCTGAGAGTGTCAGAGAGTGATAGAGAGTGATAGAACGTGTCAGAGAGTGTCAGATTGTGATAGAGAGTGATGGAGAGTGTCTGAGAGTGTCAGAGAGTGATATAGAGTGATAGAGAGTGTCAGAGAGTGTCGGAGAGTGATAGAGAGTGATAGAGAGTTTCAGAGAGTGTCAGAGAGTGTCTGAGAGTGTCAGAGAGTGATAGAGAGTGATAGAGAGTGTCACAGAGTGATAGAGAGTGTCAGAGAGTGTCAGAGAGTGTCTGAGAGTGTCAGAGAGTGATAGAGAGTGATATAGAGGGTCAGAGAGTGTCAGAGAGTGTCAGAGAGTGTCAGAGAGTGATAGTGAGTGTCTGAGAGTGTCAGAGAGTGTCGGAGAGTGATAGAGAGTGATAGAGAGTTTCAGAGAGTGTCAGAGAGTGTCTGAGAGTGTCAGAGAGTGATAGAGAGTGATAGAGAGTGTCAGAGAGTGATAGAGAGATTCAGAGAGTGTCAGAGAGTGTCTGAGAGTGTCAGAGAGTGATAGAGAGTGATAGAGAGTGTCAGAGAGTGTCAGAGAGTGATAGAGAGTGATAGAGAGTTTCAGAGAGTGTCAGAGAATGTCTGAGAGTGATAGAGAATATCAGAGAGTGTCAGAGAGTGTCAGAGAGTGTCAGAAAGTGATAGAGAGTGATAGAGAGTGTCAGAGAGTGTCAGAGAGTGATATAGAGTGATAGAGAGTGTCGGAGAGTGATAGAGAGTGATCGAGAGTTTCAGAGAGTGTCAGAGAGTGTCAGAGAGTGTCAGAGAGTGATAGAGAGTGATAGAGAGTGTCAGAGAGTGATAGAGAGTTTCAGAGAGTGTCAGAGAGTGTCTGAGAGTGATAGAGAATGTCAGAGAGTGTCAGAGAGTGTCAGAGAGTGTCAGAGAGTGTCAGAAAGTGATAGAGATTGATAGAGAGTGTCAGAGAGTGTCTGAGAGTGTCAGAGAGTGATAGAGAGTGATAGAGAGTGACAGAGAATGTCAGAGAGTGTCTGAGAGTGTCAGAAAGTGATAGAGAGTGATAGAGATTGTCAGAGAGTGTCAGAGAGTGATAGAGAGTGATAGAGTGTGTCAGAGAGTGTCAGAGAGTGTCAGAGAGTGATAGAGAGTGTTAGAGAGTTTCAGAGAGTGTCAGAGAGTGCCTGAGAGTGTCAGAGAGTGATAGAGAGTGATAGAGAGTGTCAGAGAGTTTCAGAGAGTGATAGAGAGTGATGGAGAGTGTCTGAGAGTGTCAGAGAGTGTCTGAGAGTGTCAGAGAGTGATAGAGAGTGATAGAGAGTGTCAGAGAGTGTCAGAGAGTGATAGAGAGTGATAGAGAGTTTCAGAGAGTGTCAGAGAGTGTCTGAGAGTGTCTGAGAGTGTCAGAGAGTGATAGAGAGTGATAGAGAGTGTCAGAGAGTGTCAGAGAGTGATAGAGAGTGATAGAGAGTTTCAGAGAGTGTCAGAGAGTGTCTGAGAGTGTCTGAGAGTGTCAGAGAGTGATAGAGAGTGATAGAACGTGTCAGAGAGTGTCAGATTGTGATAGAGAGTGATGGAGAGTGTCTGAGAGTGTCAGAGAGTGATATAGAGTGATAGAGAGTGTCAGAGAGTGTCGGAGAGTGATAGAGAGTGATAGAGAGTTTCAGAGAGTGTCAGAGAGTGTCTGAGAGTGTCAGAGAGTGATAGAGAGTGATAGAGAGTGTCACAGAGTGATAGAGAGTGTCAGAGAGTGTCAGAGAGTGTCTGAGAGTGTCAGAGAGTGATAGAGAGTGATAGAGAGGGTCAGAGAGTGTCAGAGAGTGTCAGAGAGTGTCAGAGAGTGATAGTGAGTGTCTGAGAGTGTCAGAGAGTGTCGGAGAGTGATAGAGAGTGATAGAGAGTTTCAGAGAGTGTCAGAGAGTGTCTGAGAGTGTCAGAGAGTGATAGAGAGTGATAGAGAGTGTCAGAGAGTGATAGAGAGATTCAGAGAGTGTCAGAGAGTGTCTGAGAGTGTCAGAGAGTGATAGAGAGTGATAGAGAATGTCAGAGAGTGTCAGAGTGTGTCAGAGAGTGTCAGAGAGTGTCAGAAAGAGATAGAGAGTGACTGAGAGTGTCAGAGAGTGTCTGAGAGTGTCAGAGAGTGATAGACAGTGATAGAGAGTGATAGAGAGTGTCAGAGAGTGTCTGAGAGTGTCTGAGAGTGTCAGAGAGTGATAGAGAGTGATAGAGAGTGTCAGAGAGTGTCAGAGAGTGATAGAGAGTGATAGAGTGTGTCAGAGAGTGTCAGAGAGTGTCAGACAGTGATAGAGAGTGATAGAGAGTTTCAGAGAGTGTCAGAGAGTGTCTGAGAGTGTCGGAGAGTGATAGAGAGTGATAGAGAGTGTCAGAGAGTTTCAGAGAGTGATAGAGAGTGATGAAGAGTGTCTGAGAGTGTCAGAGAGTGTTTGAGGGTGTCAGAGAGTGATAGAGAGTGATAGAGTGTGTCAGAGAGTGTCAGAGAGTGATAGAGAGTGATAGAGAGTTTCAGAGAGTATCAGAGAGTGTCTGAGAGTGTCTGAGAGTGATAGAGAGTGATGGAGAGTGTCAGAGAGTGTCAGAGAGTGATAGAGAGTGATGGAGAGTGTCTGAGAGTGTCAGAGAGTGATATAGAGTGATAGAGAGTGTCAGAGAGTGTCGGAGAGTGATAGAGAGTGATAGAGATTTTCAGAGAGTGTCAGAGAGTGTCTGAGAGTGTCAGAGAGTGATAGAGAGTGTCACAGAGTGATAGAGAGTGTCAGAGAGTGTCAGAGAGTGTCTGAGAGTGTCAGAGAGTGATAGAGATTGATAGAGAGTGTCAGAGAGTGTCTGAGAGTGTCAGAGAGTGATAGAGAGTGATAGAGAGTGTCAGAGAGTGTCAGAGAGTGTCAGAGAGCGATAGAGAGTGTCAGAGAGTGTCAGAGAGTGTCTGAGAGTGTCAGAGAGTGATAGAGAGTGTCACAGAGTGATAGAGAGTGTCAGAGAGTGTCAGAGAGTGTCTGAGAGTGTCAGAGAGTGATAGAGAGTGATAGAGAGTGTCAGAGAGTGTCTGAGAGTGTCAGAGAGTGATAGAGAGTGATAGAGAGTGTCAGAGAGTGTCAGAGAGTGTCAGAGAGTGTCAGAGAGTGATAGTGAGTGTCTGAGAGTGTCAGAGAGTGTCAGAGAGTGATAGAGAGTGATAGTGAGTGTCAGAGAGAGTCAGAGAGTGTCAGAGAGTGTCAGAGAGTGATAGAGAGTGATAGAGAGTTTCAGAGAGTGTCAGAGAGTGATAGAGAGTTTCAGAGAGTGATAGAGAGTGTCAGAGAGTTTCAGAGAGTGATAGAGAGTGATGAAGAGTGTCTGAGAGTGTCAGAGAGTGTTTGAGGGTGTCAGAGAGTGATAGAGAGTGATAGAGTGTGTCAGAGAGTGTCAGAGAGTGATAGAGAGTGATAGAGAGTTTCAGAGAGTATCAGAGAGTGTCTGAGAGTGTCTGAGAGTGTCAGAGAGTGATAGAGAGTGATAGAGCGTGTCACAGAGTGTCAGAGAGTGATAGAGAGTGATGGAGAGTGTCTGAGACTGTCAGAGAGTGATTTAGAGTGATAGAGAGTGTCAGAGAGTGTCGGAGAGTGATAGAGAGTGATAGAGATTTTCAGAGAGTGTCAGAGAGTGTCTGAGAGTGTCAGAGAGTGATAGAGAGTGTCACAGAGTGATAGAGAGTGTCAGAGAGTGTCAGAGAGTGTCTGAGAGTGGCAGAGAGTGATAGAGATTGATAGAGAGTGTCAGAGAGTGTCTGAGAGTGTCAGAGAGTGATAGAGAGTGATAGAGAGTGTCAGAGAGTTTCAGAGAGTGTCAGAGAGTGTCTGAGAGTGTCAGAGAGTGTCAGAGAGTGTCTGAGAGTGTCAGAGAGTGATAGAGAGTGTCACAGAGTGATAGAGAGTGTCAGAGAGTGTCAGAGAGTGTCTGAGAGTGTCAGAGAGTGATAGAGAGTGATAGAGAGTGTCAGAGAGTGTCTGAGAGTGTCAGAGAGTGATAGAGAGTGATAGAGAGTGTCAGAGAGTGTCAGAGAGTGTCAGAGAGTGTCAGAGAGTGATAGTGAGTGTCTGAGAGTGTCAGAGAGTGTCAGAGAGTGTCAGAGAGTGATAGAGAGTGATAGAGAGTTTCAGAGAGTGTCAGAGAGTGATAGAGAGTGTCAGAGAGTGTCAGAGAGTGTCAGAGAGTGTCAGAGAGTGATAGAGAGTGACAGAGAGTGTCAGAGAGTGTCAGAGAGTGATAGAGAGTGATAGTGAGTGTCAGAGAGAGTCAGAGAGTGTCAGAGAGTGTCAGAGAGTGATAGAGAGTGATAGAGAGTTTCAGAGAGTGTCAGAGAGTGTCTGAGAGTGGCAGAGAGTGATAGAGAGTGATAGAGAGTGTCAGAGAGTGATAGAGAGTGATAGAGTGTGTCAGAGAGTGATAGAGAGTGATAGAGTGTGTCAGAGAATGTCAGAGAGTGATAGAGAGTGATAGAGAGTTTCAGAGAGTATCAGAGAGTGTCTGAGAGTGTCTGAGAGTGTCAGAGAGTGATAGAGAGTGATAGAGCGTGTCAGAGAGTGTCAGAGAGTGATAGAGAGTGATGAAGAGTGTCTGAGAGTGTCAGAGAGTGATATAGAGTGATAGAGAGTGTCAGAGAGTGTCGGAGAGTGATAGAGAGTGATAGAGATTTTCAGAGAGTGTCAGAGAGTGTCTGAGAGTGTCAGAGAGTGATAGAGAGTGTCACAGAGTGATAGAGAGTGTCAGAGAGTGTCAGAGAGTGTCTGAGAGTGTCAGAGAGTGATAGAGATTGATAGAGAGTGTCAGAGAGTGTCTGAGAGTGTCAGAGAGTGATAGAGAGTGATAGAGAGTGTCAGAGAGTGTCAGAGAGTGTCAGAGAGCGATAGAGAGTGTCAGAGAGTGTCAGAGAGTGTCTGAGAGTGTCAGAGAGTGATAGAGAGTGTCACAGAGTGATAGAGAGTGTCAGAGAGTGTCAGAGAGTGTCTGAGAGTGTCAGAGAGTGATAGAGAGTGATAGAGAGTGTCAGAGAGTGTCTGAGAGTGTCAGAGAGTGATAGAGAGTGATAGAGAGTGTCAGAGAGTGTCAGAGAGTGATAGTGAGTGTCTGAGAGTGTCAGAGAGTGTCAGAGAGTGATAGAGAGTGATAGTGAGTGTCAGAGAGAGTCAGAGAGTGTCAGAGAGTGTCAGAGAGTGATAGAGAGTGATAGAGAGTTTCAGAGAGTGTCAGAGAGTGATAGAGAGTGTCAGAGAGTGTCAGAGAGTGTCAGAGAGTGTCAGAGAGTGATAGAGAGTGACAGAGAGTGTCAGAGAGTGTCAGAGAGTGATAGAGAGTGATAGTGAGTGTCAGAGAGAGTCAGAGAGTGTCAGAGAGTGTCAGAGAGTGATAGAGAGTGATAGAGAGTTTCAGAGAGTGTCAGAGAGTGTCTGAGAGTGGCAGAGAGTGATAGAGAGTGATAGAGAGTGTCAGAGAGTGATAGAATGTGATAGAGAGTGTCAGAGAGTGATAGAGAGTGTCAGAGAGTGTCAGAGAGTGTCAGAGAGTTTCTGAGAGTGTCAGAGAGTGATATAGAGTGATAGAGAGTGTCAGAGAGTGTCAGAGAGTGATAGACAGTGATAGAGAGTTTCAGAGAGTGTCAGAGAGTGTCTGAGAGTGTCTGAGAGTGTCAGAGAGTGATAGAGAGTGATAGAGTGTGTCAGAGAGTGTCAGAGAGTGTCAGAGAGTGATAGAGAGTGATAGAACGTGTCAGAGAGTGTCAGAGAGTGATAGAGAGTGATGGAGAGTGTCTGAGAGTGTCAGAGATTGATATAGAGTGTCAGAGAGTGTCAGCGAGTGTCAGAAAGTGATAGAGAGTGATAGAGAGTGTCAGAGAGTGTCAGAGAGTGATATAGAGTGATAGAGAGTGTCAGAGAGTGTCGGAGAGTGATAGAGAGTGATAGAGAGTTTCAGAGAGTGTCAGAGAGTGTCAGAGAGTGTCAGAGAGTGATAGAGAGTGATAGAGAGTGTCAGAGAGTGATAGAGAGTTTCAGAGAGTGTCAGAGAGTGTCTGAGAGTGATAGAGAATGTCAGAGAGTGTCAGAGAGTGTCAGAGAGTGTCAGAGAGTGTCAGAAAGTGATAGAGATTGATAGAGAGTGTCAGAGAGTGTCTGAGAGTGTCAGAGAGTGATAGAGAGTGATAGAGAGTGATAGAGAATGTCAGAGAGTGTCTGAGAGTGTCAGAAAGTGATAGAGAGTGTTAGAGATTGTCAGAGAGTGTCAGAGAGTGTCAGAGAGTGTCAGAGAGTGATAGAGAGTGATAGAGAGTGTCAGAGAGTGATAGAGAGTGATAGAGAGTGTCAGAGAGTTTCAGAGAGTGATAGAGAGTGATGGAGAGTGTCTGAGAGTGTCAGAGAGTGTCTGAGAGTGTCAGAGAGTGATAGAGAGTGATAGAGAGTGTCAGAGAGTGTCAGAGAGTGATAGAGAGTGATAGAGAGTTTCAGAGAGTGTCAGAGAGTGTCTGAGAGTGTCTGAGAGTGTCAGAGAGTGATAGAGAGTGATAGAGAGTGTCAGAGAGTGTCAGAGAGTAATCGAGAGTGATAGAGAGTTTCAGAGAGTGTCAGAGAGTGTCAGAGAGTGTCTGAGAGTGTCAGAGAGTGATAGAGAGTGATAGAACGTGTCAGAGAGTGTCAGAGAGTGATAGAGAGTGATGGAGAGTGTCTGAGAGTGTCAGAGAGTGATATAGAGTGATAGAGAGTGTCAGAGAGTGTCAGAGAGTGATAGAGAGTGATAGAGAGTTTCAGAGAGTGTCAGAGAGTGTCTGAGAGTGTCAGAGAGTGATAGAGAGTGATAGAGAGTGTCACAGAGTGATAGAGAGTGTCAGAGAGTGTCAGAGAGTGTCTGAGAGTGTCAGAGAGTGATAGAGAGTGATAGAGAGGGTCAGAGAGTGTCAGAGAGTGTCAGAGAGTGTCAGAGAGTGATAGTGAGTGTCTGAGAGTGTCAGAGAGTGTCGGAGAGTGATAGAGAGTGATAGAGAGTTTCAGAGAGTGTCAGAGAGTGTCTGAGAGTGTCAGAGAGTGATAGAGAGTGATAGAGAGTGTCAGAGAGTGATAGAGAGATTCAGAGAGTGTCAGAGAGTGTCTGAGAGTGTCAGAGAGTGATAGAGAGTGATAGAGAATGTCAGAGAGTGTCAGAGTGTGTCAGAGAGTGTCAGAGAGTTTCAGAAAGTGATAGAGAGTGACTGAGAGTGTCAGAGAGTGTCTGAGAGTGTCAGAGAGTGATAGAGAGTGATAGAGAGTGATAGAGAGTGTCAGAGAGTGTCTGAGAGTGTCAGAGAGTGATAGAGAGTGATAGAGAGTGTCAGAGAGTGTCAGAGAGTGATAGAGAGTGATAGAGTGTGTCAGAGAGTGTCAGAGAGTGTCAGACAGTGATAGAGAGTGACAGAGAGTTTCAGAGAGTGTCAGAGAGTGTCTGAGAGTGTCGGAGAGTGATAGAGAGTGATAGAGAGTGTCAGAGAGTTTCAGAGAGTGCTAGAGAGTGATGAAGAGTGTCTGAGAGTGTCAGAGAGTGTTTGAGGGTGTCAGAGAGTGATAGAGAGTGATAGAGTGTGTCAGAGAGTGTCAGAGAGTGATAGAGAGTGATGGAGAGTGTCTGAGAGTGTCAGAGAGTGTCTGAGAGTGTCTGAGAGTGTCAGAGAGTGATAGAGAGTGATAGAGCGTGTCAGAGAGTGTCAGAGAGTGATAGAGAGTGATGGAGAGTGTCTGAGAGTGTCAGAGAGTGATATAGAGTGATAGAGAGTGTCAGAGAGTGTCGGAGAGTGATAGAGAGTGATAGAGATTTTCAGAGAGTGTCAGAGAGTGTCTGAGAGTGTCAGAGAGTGATAGAGAGTGTCACAGAGTGATAGAGAGTGTCAGAGAGTGTCAGAGAGTGTCTGAGAGTGTCAGAGAGTGATAGAGATTGATAGAGAGTGTCAGAGAGTGTCTGAGAGTGTCAGAGAGTGTTAGAGAGTGATAGAGAGTGTCAGAGAGTGTCAGAGAGTGTCAGAGAATGTCAGAGAGTGATAGAGAGTGTCAGAGAGTGTCAGAGAGTGTCTGAGAGTGTCAGAGAGTGATAGAGAGTGTCACAGAGTGATAGAGAGTGTCAGAGAGTGTCAGAGAGTGTCTGAGAGTGTCAGAGAGTGATAGAGAGTGATAGAGAGTGTCAGAGAGTGTCTGAGAGTGTCAGAGAGTGATAGAGAGTGATAGAGAGTGTCAGAGAGTGTCAGAGAGTGTCAGAAAGTGTCAGAGAGTGATAGTGAGTGTCTGAGAGTGTCAGAGAGTGTCAGAGAGTGATAGAGAGTGATAGTGAGTGTCAGAGAGAGTCAGAGAGTGTCAGAGAGTGTCAGAGAGTGATAGAGAGTGATAGAGAGTTTCAGAGAGTGTCAGAGAGTGATAGAGACTGTCAGAGAGTGTCAGAGAGCGTCAGAGAGTGTCAGAGAGTGATAGACAGTGATAGAGAGTGATAGAGAGTGTCAGAGAGTGTCTGAGAGTGTCAGAGAGTGATAGAGAGTGATAGAGAGTGTCAGAGAGTGTCAGAGAGTGATAGAGAGTGATAGAGTGTGTCAGAGAGTGTCAGAGAGTGTCAGACAGTGATAGAGAGTGATAGAGAGTTTCAGAGAGTGTCAGAGAGTGTCTGAGAGTGTCGGAGAGTGATAGAGAGTGATAGAGAGTGTCAGAGAGTTTCAGAGAGTGATAGAGAGTGATGAAGAGTGTCTGAGAGTGTCAGAGAGTGTTTGAGGGTGTCAGAGAGTGATAGAGAGTGATAGAGTGTGTCAGAGAGTGTCAGAGAGTGATAGAGAGTGATAGAGAGTTTCAGAGAGTATCAGAGAGTGTCTGAGAGTGTCTGAGAGTGTCAGAGAGTGATAGAGAGTGATAGAGCGTGTCAGAGAGTGTCAGAGAGTGATAGAGAGTGATGGAGAGTGTCTGAGAGTGTCAGAGAGTGATATAGAGTGATAGAGAGTGTCAGAGAGTGTCGGAGAGTGATAGAGAGTGATAGAGATTTTCAGAGAGTGTCAGAGAGTGTCTGAGAGTGTCAGAGAGTGATAGAGAGTGTCACAGAGTGATAGAGAGTGTCAGAGAGTGTCAGAGAGTGTCTGAGAGTGTCAGAGAGTGATAGAGATTGATAGAGAGTGTCAGAGAGTGTCTGAGAGTGTCAGAGAGTGATAGAGAGTGATAGAGAGTGTCAGAGAGTGTCAGAGAGTGTCAGAGAGCGATAGAGAGTGTCAGAGAATGTCAGAGAGTGTCTGAGAGTGTCATAGAGTGATAGAGAGTGTCACAGAGTGATAGAGAGTGTCAGAGAGTGTCAGAGAGTGTCTGAGAGTGTCAGAGAGTGTCAGAGAGTGATAGAGAGTGACAGAGAGTGTCAGAGAGTGTCAGAGAGTGATAGAGAGTGATAGTGAGTGTCAGAGAGAGTCAGAGAGTGTCAGAGAGTGTCAGAGAGTGATAGAGAGTGATAGAGAGTTTCAGAGAGTGTCAGAGAGTGTCTGAGAGTGTCTGAGAGTATCAGAGAGTGATAGAGAGTGATAGAGTGTGTCAGAGAGTGTCAGAGAGTGTCAGAGAGTGATAGAGAGTGATAGAACGTGTCAGAGAGTGTCAGAGAGTGATAGAGAGTGATAGAGAGTGTCAGAGAGTGTCAGAGAGTGTCAGAGAGCGATAGAGAGTGTCAGAGAGTGTCAGAGAGTGTTTGAGAGTGTCAGAGAGTGATAGAGAGTGTCACAGAGTGATAGAGAGTGTCAGAGAGTGTCAGAGAGTGTCAGAGAGTGTCAGAGAGTGATAGAGAGTGATAGAGAGTTTCAGAGAGTGTCAGAGAGTGATAGAGAGTGTCAGAGAGTGTCAGAGAGTGTCAGAGAGTGTCAGAGAGTGATAGAGAGTGACACAGAGTGTCAGAGAGTGTCAGAGAGTGATAGAGAGTGATAGTGAGTGTCAGAGAGAGTCAGAGAGTGTCAGAGAGTGTCAGAGAGTGATAGAGAGTGATAGAGAGTGTCTGAGAGTGGCAGAGAGTGATAGAGAGTGATAGAGAGTGTCAGAGAGTGATAGAATGTGATAGAGAGTGTCAGAGAGTGATAGAGAGTGTCAGAGAGTGTCAGAGAGTGTCAGAGAGTTTCTGAGAGTGTCAGAGAGTGATATAGAGTGATAGAGAGTGTCAGAGAGTGTCAGAGAGTGATAGAGAGTGATAGAGAGTTTCAGAGAGTGTCAGAGAGTGTCTGAGAGTGTCTGAGAGTGTCAGAGAGTGATAGAGAGTGATAGAGTGTGTCAGAGAGTGTCAGAGAGTGTCAGAGAGTGATAGAGAGTGATAGAACGTGTCAGAGAGTGTCAGAGAGTGATATAGAGTGATAGAGAGTGTCAGAGAGTGTCGGAGAGTGATAGAGAGTGATAGAGAGTTTCAGAGAGTGTCAGAGAGTGTCAGAGAGTGTCAGAGAGTGATAGAGAGTGATAGAGAGTGTCAGAGAGTGATAGAGAGTTTCAGAGAGTGTCTGAGAGTGTCAGAGAGTGATAGAGAGTGATAGAGAGTGTCAGAGAGTGTCAGAGAGTGATAGAGAGTGATAGAGTGTGTCAGAGAGTGTCAGAGAGTGTCTGAGAGTGTCGGAGAGTGATAGAGAGTGTCAGAGAGTTTCAGAGAGTGATAGAGAGTGATGGAGAGTGTCTGAGAGTGTCAGAGAGTGTCTGAGGGTGTCAGAGAGTGATAGAGAGTGATAGAGAGTGTCTGAGAGTGTCTGAGAGTGTCAGAGAGTGATAGAGAGTGTCACAGAGTGATAGAGAGTGTCAGAGAGTGTCAGAGAGTGTCTGAGAGTGTCAGAGAGTGATAGAGAGTGATAGAGAGTGTCAGAGAGTGTCTGAGAGTGTCAGAGAGTGATAGAGAGTGATAGAGAGTGTCAGAGAGTGTCAGAGAGTGTCAGAGAGTGATATAGAGTGATAGAGAGTGTCAGAGAGTGTCGGAGAGTGATAGAGAGTGATAGAGAGTTTCAGAGAGTGTCAGAGAGTGTCAGAGAGTGTCAGAGAGTGATAGAGAGTGATAGAGAGTGTCAGAGAGTGATAGAGAGTTTCAGAGAGTGTCAGAGAGTGTCTGAGAGTGTCTGAGAGTGTCAGAGAGTGATAGAGAGTGTCACAGAGTGATAGAGAGTGTCAGAGAGTGTCAGAGAGTGTCTGAGAGTGTCAGAGAGTGATAGAGAGTGATAGAGAGTGTCAGAGAGTGTCTGAGAGTGTCAGAGAGTGATAGAGAGTGTCAGAGAGTGTCTGAGAGTGTCAGAGAGTGATAGAGAGTGATAGAGAGTGTCAGAGAGTGTCAGAGAGTGATAGTGAGTGTCTGAGAGTGTCAGAGAGTGTCAGAGAGTGATAGAGAGTGATAGTGAGTGTCAGAGAGAGTCAGAGAGTGTCAGAGAGTGTCAGAGAGTGATAGAGAGTGATAGAGAGTTTCAGAGAGTGTCAGAGAGTGATAGAGAGTGTCAGAGAGTGTCAGAGAGTGTCAGAGAGTGTCAGAGAGTGATAGAGAGTGACAGAGAGTGTCAGAGAGTGTCAGAGAGTGATAGAGAGTGATAGTGAGTGTCAGAGAGAGTCAGAGAGTGTCAGAGAGTGTCAGAGAGTGATAGAGAGTGATAGAGAGTGTCTGAGAGTGGCAGAGAGTGATAGAGAGTGATAGAGAGTGTCAGAGAGTGATAGAATGTGATAGAGAGTGTCAGAGAGTGATAGAGAGTGTCAGAGAGTGTCAGAGAGTGTCAGAGAGTTTCTGAGAGTGTCAGAGAGTGATATAGAGTGATAGAGAGTGTCAGAGAGTGTCAGAGAGTGATAGAGAGTGATAGAGAGTTTCAGAGAGTGTCAGAGAGTGTCTGAGAGTGTCTTAGAGTGTCAGAGAGTGATAGAGAGTGATAGAGTGTGTCAGAGAGTGTCAGAGAGTGTCAGAGAGTGATAGAGAGTGATAGAACGTGTCAGAGAGTGTCAGAGAGTGATATAGAGTGATAGAGAGTGTCAGAGAGTGTCGGAGAGTGATAGAGAGTGATAGAGAGTTTCAGAGAGTGTCAGAGAGTGTCAGAGAGTGTCAGAGAGTGATAGAGAGTGATAGAGAGTGTCAGAGAGTGATAGAGAGTGATATAGAGTGATAGAGAGTGTCAGAGAGTGTCGGAGAGTGATAGAGAGTGATAGAGAGTTTCAGAGAGTGTCAGAGAGTGTCAGAGAGTGATAGAGAGTGTCAGAGAGTGATAGAGAGTGTCAGAGAGTGATAGAGAGTTTCAGAGAGTGTCAGAGAGTGTCTGAGAGTGATAGAGAATGTCAGAGAGTGTCAGAGAGTGTCAGAGAGTGTCAGAAAGTGTCAGAGAGTGATAGAGAGTTTCAGAGAGTGTCAGAGAGTGTCTGAGAGTGATAGAGAATGTCAGAGAGTGTCAGAGAGTGTCAGAGAGTGTCAGAGAGTGTCAGAAAGTGATAGAGATTGATAGAGAGTGTCAGAGAGTGTCTGAGAGTGTCAGAGAGTGATAGAGAGTGATAGAGAGTGATAGAGAATGTCAGAGAGTGTCTGAGAGTGTCAGAAAGTGATAGAGAGTGTTAGAGATTGTCAGAGAGTGTCAGAGAGTGTCAGAGAGTGTCAGAGAGTGATAGAGAGTGATAGAGAGTGTCAGAGAGTGATAGAGAGTGATAGAGAGTTTCAGAGAGTGTCAGAGAGTGCCTGAGAGTGTCAGAGAGTGATAGAGAGTGATAGAGAGTGTCAGAGAGTTTCAGAGAGTGATAGAGAGTGATGGAGAGTGTCTGAGAGTGTCAGAGAGTGTCTGAGAGTGTCAGAGAGTGATAGAGAGTGATAGAGAGTGTCAGAGAGTGTCAGAGAGTGATAGAGAGTGATAGAGAGTTTCAGAGAGTGTCAGAGAGTGTCTGAGAGTGTCTGAGAGTGTCAGAGAGTGATAGAGAGTGATAGAGAGTGTCAGAGAGTGTCAGAGAGTAATCGAGAGTGATAGAGAGTTTCAGAGAGTGTCAGAGAGTGTCTGAGAGTGTCTGAGAGTGTCAGAGAGTGATAGAGAGTGATAGAACGTGTCAGAGAGTGTCAGAGAGTGATAGAGAGTGATGGAGAGTGTCTGAGAGTGTCAGAGAGTGATATAGAGTGATAGAGAGTGTCAGAGAGTGTCAGAGAGTGATAGAGAGTGATAGAGAGTTTCAGAGAGTGTCAGAGAATGTCTGAGAGTGATAGAGAGTGATAGAGAGTGTCAGAGAGTGTCAGAGAGTGATATAGAGTGATAGAGAGTGTCAGAGAGTGTCGGAGAGTGATAGAGAGTGATAGAGAGTGATAGAGAGTTTCAGAGAGTGTCAGAGAGTGTCAGAGAGTGTCAGAGAGTGATAGAGAGTGATAGAGAGTGTCAGAGAGTGATAGAGAGTTTCAGAGAGTGTCAGAGAGTGTCTGAGAGTGATAGAGAATGTCAGAGAGTGTCAGAGAGTGTCAGAGAGTGTCAGAAAGTGATAGAGATTGATAGAGAGTGTCAGAGAGTGTCTGAGAGTGTCAGAGAGTGATAGAGAGTGATAGAGAGTGATAGAGAATGTCAGAGAGTGTCTGAGAGTGTCAGAAAGTGATAGAGAGTGATAGAGATTGTCAGAGAGTGTCAGAGAGTGATAGAGAGTGATAGAGTGTGTCAGAGAGTGTCAGAGAGTGTCAGAGAGTGATAGAGAGTGATAGAGAGTTTCAGAGAGTGTCAGAGAGTGCCTGAGAGTGTCAGAGAGTGATAGAGAGTGATAGAGAGTGTCAGAGAGTTTCAGAGAGTGATAGAGAGTGATGGAGAGTGTCTGAGAGTGTCAGAGAGTGTCTGAGAGTGTCAGAGAGTGATAGAGAGTGATAGAGAGTGTCAGAGAGTGTCAGAGAGTGATAGAGAGTGATAGAGAGTTTCAGAGAGTGTCAGAGAGTGTCTGAGAGTGTCTGAGAGTGTCAGAGAGTGATAGAGAGTGATAGAGAGTGTCAGAGAGTGTCAGAGAGTGATAGAGAGTGATAGAGAGTTTCAGAGAGTGTCAGAGAGTGTCTGAGAGTGTCTGAGAGTGTCAGAGAGTGATAGAGAGTGATAGAACGTGTCAGAGAGTGTCAGAGAGTGATAGAGAGTGATGGAGAGTGTCTGAGAGTGTCAGAGAGTGATATAGAGTGATAGAGAGTGTCAGAGAGTGTCTGAGAGTGTCAGAGAGTGATAGAGAGTGATAGAGAGTGTCACAGAGTGATAGAGAGTGTCAGAGAGTGTCAGAGAGTGTCTGAGAGTGTCAGAGAGTGATAGAGAGTGATAGAGAGGGTCAGAGAGTGTCAGAGAGTGTCAGAGAGTGTCAGAGAGTGATAGTGAGTGTCTGAGAGTGTCAGAGAGTGTCGGAGAGTGATAGAGAGTGATAGAGAGTTTCAGAGAGTGTCAGAGAGTGTCTGAGAGTGTCAGAGAGTGATAGAGAGTGATAGAGAGTGTCAGAGAGTGATAGAGAGATTCAGAGAGTGTCAGAGAGTGTCTGAGAGTGTCAGAGAGTGATAGAGAGTGATAGAGAATGTCAGAGAGTGTCAGAGTGTGTCAGAGAGTGTCAGAGAGTTTCAGAAAGTGATAGAGAGTGACTGAGAGTGTCAGAGAGTGTCTGAGAGTGTCAGAGAGTGATAGAGAGTGATAGAGAGTGATAGAGAGTGTCAGAGAGTGTCTGAGAGTGTCAGAGAGTGATAGAGAGTGATAGAGAGTGTCAGAGAGTGTCAGAGAGTGATAGAGAGTGATAGAGTGTGTCAGAGAGTGTCAGAGAGTGTCAGACAGTGATAGAGAGTGACAGAGAGTTTCAGAGAGTGTCAGAGAGTGTCTGAGAGTGTCGGAGAGTGATAGAGAGTGATAGAGAGTGTCAGAGAGTTTCAGAGAGTGCTAGAGAGTGATGAAGAGTGTCTGAGAGTGTCAGAGAGTGTTTGAGGGTGTCAGAGAGTGATAGAGAGTGATAGAGTGTGTCAGAGAGTGTCAGAGAGTGATAGAGAGTGATGGAGAGTGTCTGAGAGTGTCAGAGAGTGTCTGAGAGTGTCTGAGAGTGTCAGAGAGTGATAGAGAGTGATAGAGCGTGTCAGAGAGTGTCAGAGAGTGATAGAGAGTGATGGAGAGTGTCTGAGAGTGTCAGAGAGTGATATAGAGTGATAGAGAGTGTCAGAGAGTGTCGGAGAGTGATAGAGAGTGATAGAGATTTTCAGAGAGTGTCAGAGAGTGTCTGAGAGTGTCAGAGAGTGATAGAGAGTGTCACAGAGTGATAGAGAGTGTCAGAGAGTGTCAGAGAGTGTCTGAGAGTGTCAGAGAGTGATAGAGATTGATAGAGAGTGTCAGAGAGTGTCTGAGAGTGTCAGAGAGTGTTAGAGAGTGATAGAGAGTGTCAGAGAGTGTCAGAGAGTGTCAGAGAGTGTCAGAGAGTGATAGAGAGTGTCAGAGAGTGTCAGAGAGTGTCAGAGAGTGATAGAGAGTGTCACAGAGTGATAGAGAGTGTCAGAGAGTGTCAGAGAGTGTCTGAGAGTGTCAGAGAGTGATAGAGAGTGATAGAGAGTGTCAGAGAGTGTCTGAGAGTGTCAGAGAGTGATAGAGAGTGATAGAGAGTGTCAGAGAGTGTCAGAGAGTGTCAGAAAGTGTCAGAGAGTGATAGTGAGTGTCTGAGAGTGTCAGAGAGTGTCAGAGAGTGATAGAGAGTGATAGTGAGTGTCAGAGAGAGTCAGAGAGTGTCAGAGAGTGTCAGAGAGTGATAGAGAGTGATAGAGAGTTTCAGAGAGTGTCAGAGAGTGATAGAGACTGTCAGAGAGTGTCAGAGAGCGTCAGAGAGTGTCAGAGAGTGATAGACAGTGATAGAGAGTGATAGAGAGTGTCAGAGAGTGTCTGAGAGTGTCAGAGAGTGATAGAGAGTGATAGAGAGTGTCAGAGAGTGTCAGAGAGTGATAGAGAGTGATAGAGTGTGTCAGAGAGTGTCAGAGAGTGTCAGACAGTGATAGAGAGTGATAGAGAGTTTCAGAGAGTGTCAGAGAGTGTCTGAGAGTGTCGGAGAGTGATAGAGAGTGATAGAGAGTGTCAGAGAGTTTCAGAGAGTGATAGAGAGTGATGAAGAGTGTCTGAGAGTGTCAGAGAGTGTTTGAGGGTGTCAGAGAGTGATAGAGAGTGATAGAGTGTGTCAGAGAGTGTCAGAGAGTGATAGAGAGTGATAGAGAGTTTCAGAGAGTATCAGAGAGTGTCTGAGAGTGTCTGAGAGTGTCAGAGAGTGATAGAGAGTGATAGAGCGTGTCAGAGAGTGTCAGAGAGTGATAGAGAGTGATGGAGAGTGTCTGAGAGTGTCAGAGAGTGATATAGAGTGATAGAGAGTGTCAGAGAGTGTCGGAGAGTGATAGAGAGTGATAGAGATTTTCAGAGAGTGTCAGAGAGTGTCTGAGAGTGTCAGAGAGTGATAGAGAGTGTCACAGAGTGATAGAGAGTGTCAGAGAGTGTCAGAGAGTGTCTGAAAGTGTCAGAGAGTGATAGAGATTGATAGAGAGTGTCAGAGAGTGTCTGAGAGTGTCAGAGAGTGATAGAGAGTGATAGAGAGTGTCAGAGAGTGTCAGAGAGTGTCAGAGAGCGATAGAGAGTGTCAGAGAATGTCAGAGAGTGTCTGAGAGTGTCATAGAGTGATAGAGAGTGTCACAGAGTGATAGAGAGTGTCAGAGAGTGTCAGAGAGTGTCTGAGAGTGTCAGAGAGTGTCAGAGAGTGATAGAGAGTGACAGAGAGTGTCAGAGAGTGTCAGAGAGTGATAGAGAGTGATAGTGAGTGTCAGAGAGAGTCAGAGAGTGTCAGAGAGTGTCAGAGAGTGATAGAGAGTGATAGAGAGTTTCAGAGAGTGTCAGAGAGTGATAGAGAGTGTCAGAGAGTGTCAGAGAGTGTCAGAGAGTGTCAGAGAGTGATAGAGAGTGACAGAGAGTGTCAGAGAGTGTCAGAGAGTGATAGAGAGTGATAGTGAGTGTCAGAGAGAGTCAGAGAGTGTCAGAGAGTGTCAGAGAGTGATAGAGAGTGATAGAGAGTTTCAGAGAGTGTCAGAGAGTGTCTGAGAGTGGCAGAGAGTGATAGAGAGTGATAGAGAGTGTCAGAGAGTGACAGAGAGTGATAGAGTGTGTCAGAGAGTGATAGAGAGTGATAGAGTGTGTCAGAGAGTGTCAGAGAGTGATAGAGAGTGATAGAGAGTTTCAGAGAGTATCAGAGAGTGTCTGAGAGTGTCTGAGAGTGTCAGAGAGTGATAGAGAGTGATAGAGCGTGTCAGAGAGTGTCAGAGAGTGATAGAGAGTGATGGAGAGTGTCTGAGAGTGTCAGAGAGTGATATAGAGTGATAGAGAGTGTCAGAGAGTGTCGGAGAGTGATAGAGAGTGATAGAGATTTTCAGAGAGTGTCAGAGAGTGTCTGAGAGTGTCAGAGAGTGATAGAGAGTGTCACAGAGTGATAGAGAGTGTCAGAGAGTGTCAGAGAGTGTCTGAGAGTGTCAGAGAGTGATAGAGATTGATAGAGAGTGTCAGAGAGTGTCTGAGAGTGTCAGAGAGTGATAGAGAGTGATAGAGAGTGTCAGAGAGTGTCAGAGAGTGTCAGAGAGCGATAGAGAGTGTCAGAGAGTGTCAGAGAGTGTTTGAGAGTGTCAGAGAGTGATAGAGAGTGTCACAGAGTGATAGAGAGTGTCACAGATTGATAGAGAGTGTCAGAGAGTGTCAGAGAGTGTCTGAGAGTGTCAGAGAGTGATAGAGAGTGATAGAGAGTGTCAGAGAGTGATAGAGAGTGTCAGAGAGTGATAGAGAGTGATAGAGAGTGTCAGAGAGTGTCAGAGAGTGTCAGAGAGTGATAGTGAGTGTCTGAGAGTGATAGAGAGTGATAGAGAGTGTCTGAGAGTGATAGAGAGTGATAGAGAGTGTCAGAGAGTGATAGAATGTGATAGAGAGTGTCAGAGAGTGATAGAGAGTGTCAGAGAGTGTCAGAGAGTGTCAGAGAGTTTCTGAGAGTGTCAGAGAGTGATATAGAGTGATAGAGAGTGTCAGAGAGTGTCAGAGAGTGATAGAGAGTGATAGAGAGTTTCAGAGAGTGTCAGAGAGTGTCTGAGAGTGTCTGAGAGTGTCAGAGAGTGATAGAGAGTGATAGAGTGTGTCAGAGAGTGTCAGAGAGTGTCAGAGAGTGATAGAGAGTGATAGAACGTGTCAGAGAGTGTCAGAGAGTGATAGAGAGTGATAGAGAGTGTCAGAGAGTGTCAGAGAGTGTCAGAGAGCGATAGAGAGTGTCAGAGAGTGTCAGAGAGTGTTTGAGAGTGTCAGAGAGTGATAGAGAGTGTCACAGAGTGATAGAGAGTGTCAGAGAGTGTCAGAGAGTGTCAGAGAGTGATAGAGAGTGATAGAGACTTTCAGAGAGTGTCAGAGAGTGATAGAGAGTGTCAGAGAGTGTCAGAGAGTCTCAGAGAGTGTCAGAGAGTGATAGAGAGTGACAGAGAGTGTCAGAGAGTGTCAGAGAGTGATAGAGAGTGATAGTGAGTGTCAGAGAGAGTCAGAGAGTGTCAGAGAGTGTCAGAGAGTGATAGAGAGTGATAGAGAGTGTCTGAGAGTGGCAGAGAGTGATAGAGAGTGATAGAGAGTGTCAGAGAGTGATAGAATGTGATAGAGAGTGTCAGAGAGTGATAGAGAGTGTCAGAGAGTGTCAGAGAGTGTCAGAGAGTTTCTGAGAGTGTCAGAGAGTGATATAGAGTGATAGAGAGTGTCAGAGAGTGTCAGAGAGTGATAGAGAGTGATAGAGAGTTTCAGAGAGTGTCAGAGAGTGTCTGAGAGTGTCTGAGAGTGTCAGAGAGTGATAGAGAGTGATAGAGTGTGTCAGAGAGTGTCAGAGAGTGTCAGAGAGTGATAGAGAGTGATAGAACGTGTCAGAGAGTGTCAGAGAGTGATATAGAGTGATAGAGAGTGTCAGAGAGTGTCGGAGAGTGATAGAGAGTGATAGAGAGTTTCAGAGAGTGTCAGAGAGTGTCAGAGAGTGTCAGAGAGTGATAGAGAGTGATAGAGAGTGTCAGAGAGTGATAGAGAGTTTCAGAGAGTGTCAGAGAGTGTCTGAGAGTGTCTGAGAGTGTCAGAGAGTGATAGAGAGTGTCACAGAGTGATAGAGAGTGTCAGAGAGTGTCAGAGAGTGTCTGAGAGTGTCAGAGAGTGATAGAGAGTGATAGAGAGTGTCAGAGAGTGTCTGAGAGTGTCAGAGAGTGATAGAGAGTGATAGAGAGTGTCAGAGAGTGTCAGAGAGCGTCAGAGAGTGTCAGAGAGTGATAGTGAGTGTCTGAGAGTGTCAGAGAGTGTCAGAGAGTGATAGAGAGTGATAGTGAGTGTCAGAGAGAGTCAGAGAGTGTCAGAGAGTGTCAGAGAGTGATAGAGAGTGATAGAGAGTTTCAGAGAGTGTCAGAGAGTGATAGAGAGTGTCAGAGAGTGTCAGAGAGTGTCAGAGAGTGTCAGAGAGTGATAGAGAGTGACAGAGAGTGTCAGAGAGTGTCAGAGAGTGATAGAGAGTGATAGTGAGTGTCAGAGAGAGTCAGAGAGTGTCAGAGAGTGTCAGAGAGTGATAGAGAGTGATAGAGAGTGTCTGAGAGTGGCAGAGAGTGATAGAGAGTGATAGAGAGTGTCAGAGAGTGATAGAATGTGATAGAGAGTGTCAGAGAGTGATAGAGAGTGTCAGAGAGTGTCAGAGAGTGTCAGAGAGTTTCTGAGAGTGTCAGAGAGTGATATAGAGTGATAGAGAGTGTCAGAGAGTGTCAGAGAGTGATAGAGAGTGATAGAGAGTTTCAGAGAGTGTCAGAGAGTGTCTGAGAGTGTCTGAGAGTGTCAGAGAGTGATAGAGAGTGATAGAGTGTGTCAGAGAGTGTCAGAGAGTGTCAGAGAGTGATAGAGAGTGATAGAACGTGTCAGAGAGTGTCAGAGAGTGATATAGAGTGATAGAGAGTGTCAGAGAGTGTCGGAGAGTGATAGAGAGTGATAGAGAGTTTCAGAGAGTGTCAGAGAGTGTCAGAGAGTGTCAGAGAGTGATAGAGAGTGATAGAGAGTGTCAGAGAGTGATAGAGAGTTTCAGAGAGTGTCAGAGAGTGTCTGAGAGTGATAGAGAATGTCAGAGAGTGTCAGAGAGTGTCAGAGAGTGTCAGAGAGTGTCAGAAAGTGATAGAGATTGATAGAGAGTGTCAGAGAGTGTCTGAGAGTGTCAGAGAGTGATAGAGAGTGATAGAGAGTGATAGAGAATGTCAGAGAGTGTCTGAGAGTGTCAGAGAGTGATAGAGAGTGATAGAGATTGTCAGAGAGTGTCAGAGAGTGATAGAGAGTGATAGAGTGTGTCAGAGAGTGTCAGAGAGTGTCAGAGAGTGATAGAGAGTGATAGAGAGTTTCAGAGAGTGTCAGAGAGTCCCTGAGAGTGTCAGAGAGTGATAGAGAGTGATAGAGAGTGTCAGAGAGTTTCAGAGAGTGATAGAGAGTGATGGAGAGTGTCTGAGAGTGTCAGAGAGTGTCTGAGAGTGTCAGAGAGTGATAGAGAGTGATAGAGAGTGTCAGAGAGTGTCAGAGAGTGATAGAGAGTGATAGAGAGTTTCAGAGAGTGTCAGAGAGTGTCTGAGAGTGTCTGAGAGTGTCAGAGAGTGATAGAGAGTGATAGAGAGTGTCAGAGAGTGTCAGAGAGTGATAGAGAGTGATAGAGAGTTTCAGAGAGTGTCAGAGAGTGTCAGAGAGTGATAGAGAGTGATAGAGAGTGTCAGAGAGTGATAGAGAGTTTCAGAGAGTGTCAGAGAGTGTCTGAGAGTGATAGAGAATGTCAGAGAGTGTCAGAGAGTGTCAGAGAGTGTCAGAGAGTGTCAGAAAGTGATAGAGATTGATAGAGAGTGTCAGAGAGTGTCTGAGAGTGTCAGAGAGTGATAGAGAGTGATAGAGAGTGATAGAGAATGTCAGAGAGTGTCTGAGAGTGTCAGAAAGTGATAGAGAGTGATAGAGATTGTCAGAGAGTGTCAGAGAGTGATAGAGAGTGATAGAGTGTGTCAGAGAGTGTCAGAGAGTGTCAGAGAGTGATAGAGAGTGATAGAGAGTTTCAGAGAGTGTCAGAGAGTGCCTGAGAGTGTCAGAGAGTGATAGAGAGTGATAGAGAGTGTCAGAGAGTTTCAGAGAGTGATAGAGAGTGATGGAGAGTGTCTGAGAGTGTCAGAGAGTGTCTGAGAGTGTCAGAGATTGATAGAGAGTGATAGAGAGTGTCAGAGAGTGTCAGAGAGTGATAGAGAGTGATAGAGAGTTTCAGAGAGTGTCAGAGAGTGTCTGAGAGTGTCTGAGAGTGTCAGAGAGTGATAGAGAGTGATAGAGAGTGTCAGAGAGTGTCAGAGAGTGATAGAGAGTGATAGAGAGTTTCAGAGAGTGTCAGAGAGTGTCTGAGAGTGTCTGAGAGTGTCAGAGAGTGATAGAGAGTGATAGAACGTGTCAGAGAGTGTCAGAGAGTGATAGAGAGTGATGGAGAGTGTCTGAGAGTGTCAGAGAGTGATATAGAGTGATAGAGAGTGTCAGAGAGTGTCAGAGAGTGATAGAGAGTGATAGAGAGTTTCAGAGAGTGTCAGAGAATGTCTGAGAGTGATAGAGAGTGATAGAGAGTGTCAGAGAGTGTCAGAGAGTGATATAGAGTGATAGAGAGTGTCAGAGAGTGTCGGAGAGTGATAGAGAGTGATAGAGAGTTTCAGAGAGTGTCAGAGAGTGTCAGAGAGTGTCAGAGAGTGATAGAGAGTGATAGAGAGTGTCAGAGAGTGATAGAGAGTTTCAGAGAGTGTCAGAGAGTGTCTGAGAGTGATAGAGAATGTCAGAGAGTGTCAGAGAGTGTCAGAGAGTGTCAGAGAGTGTCAGAAAGTGATAGAGATTGATAGAGAGTGTCAGAGAGTGTCTGAGAGTGTCAGAGAGTGATAGAGAGTGATAGAGAGTGATAGAGAATGTCAGAGAGTGTCTGAGAGTGTCAGAAAGTGATAGAGAGTGATAGAGATTGTCAGAGAGTGTCAGAGAGTGATAGAGAGTGATAGAGTGTGTCAGAGAGTGTCAGAGAGTGTCAGAGAGTGATAGAGAGTGATAGAGAGTTTCAGAGAGTGTCAGAGAGTGCCTGAGAGTGTCAGAGAGTGATAGAGAGTGATAGAGAGTGTCAGAGAGTTTCAGAGAGTGATAGAGAGTGATGGAGAGTGTCTGAGAGTGTCAGAGAGTGTCTGAGAGTGATAGAGAGTGATAGAGAGTGTCAGAGAGTGTCAGAGAGTGATAGAGAGTGATAGAGAGTTTCAGAGAGTGTCAGAGAGTGTCTGAGAGTGTCTGAGAGTGTCAGAGAGTGATAGAGAGTGATAGAGAGTGTCAGAGAGTGTCAGAGAGTGATAGAGAGTGATAGAGAGTTTCAGAGAGTGTCAGAGTGTGTCTCAGAGTGTCTGAGAGTGTCAGAGAGTGATAGAGAGTGATAGAACGTGTCAGAGAGTGTCAGAGAGTGATAGAGAGTGATGGAGAGTGTCTGAGAGTGTCAGAGAGTGATATAGAGTGATAGAGAGTGTCAGAGAGTGTCGGAGAGTGATAGAGAGTGATAGAGAGTTTCAGAGAGTGTCAGAGAGTGTCTGAGAGTGTCAGAGAGTGATAGAGAGTGATAGAGAGTGTCACAGAGTGATAGAGAGTGTCAGAGAGTGTCAGAGAGTGTCTGAGAGTGTCAGAGAGTGATAGAGAGTGATAGAGAGGGTCAGAGAGTGTCAGAGAGTGTCAGAGAGTGTCAGAGAGTGATAGTGAGTGTCTGAGAGTGTCAGAGAGTGTCGGAGAGTGATAGAGAGTGATAGAGAGTTTCAGAGAGTGTCAGAGAGTGTCTGAGAGTGTCAGAGAGTGATAGAGAGTGATAGAGAGTGTCAGAGAGTGATAGAGAGATTCAGAGAGTGTCAGAGAGTGTCTGAGAGTGTCAGAGAGTGATAGAGAGTGATAGAGAATGTCAGAGAGTGTCAGAGTGTGTCAGAGAGTGTCAGAGAGTTTCAGAAAGTGATAGAGAGTGACTGAGAGTGTCAGAGAGTGTCTGAGAGTGTCAGAGAGTGATAGAGAGTGATAGAGAGTGATAGAGAGTGTCAGAGAGTGTCTGAGAGTGTCAGAGAGTGATAGAGAATGATAGAGAGTGTCAGAGAGTGTCAGAGAGTGATAGAGAGTGATAGAGTGTGTCAGAGAGTGTCAGACAGTGATAGAGAGTGACAGAGAGTTTCAGAGAGTGTCAGAGAGTGTCTGAGAGTGTCGGAGAGTGATAGAGAGTGATAGAGAGTGTCAGAGAGTTTCAGAGAGTGCTAGAGAGTGATGAAGAGTGTCTGAGAGTGTCAGAGAGTGTTTGAGGGTGTCAGAGAGTGATAGAGAGTGATAGAGTGTGTCAGAGAGTGTCAGAGAGTGATAGAGAGTGATGGAGAGTGTCTGAGAGTGTCAGAGAGTGTCTGAGAGTGTCTGAGAGTGTCAGAGAGTGATAGAGAGTGATAGAGCGTGTCAGAGAGTGTCAGAGAGTGATAGAGAGTGATGGAGAGTGTCTGAGAGTGTCAGAGAGTGATATAGAGTGATAGAGAGTGTCAGAGAGTGTTAGAGAGTGATAGAGAGTGTCAGAGAGTGTCAGAGAGTGTCAGAGAGTGTCAGAGAGCGATAGAGAGTGTCAGAGAGTGTCAGAGAGTGTCTGAGAGTGTCAGAGAGTGATAGAGAGTGTCACAGAGTGATAGAGAGTGTCAGAGAGTGTCAGAGAGTGTCTGAGAGTGTCAGAGAGTGATAGAGAGTGATAGAGAGTGTCAGAGAGTGTCTGAGAGTGTCAGAGAGTGATAGAGAGTGATAGAGAGTGTCAGAGAGTGTCAGAGAGTGTCAGAGAGTGTCAGAGAGTGATAGTGAGTGTCTGAGAGTGTCAGAGAGTGTCAGAGAGTGATAGAGAGTGATAGTGAGTGTCAGAGAGAGTCAGAGAGTGTCAGAGAGTGTCAGAGAGTGATAGAGAGTGATAGAGAGTTTCAGAGAGTGTCAGAGAGTGATAGAGACTGTCAGAGAGTGTCAGAGAGCGTCAGAGAGTGTCAGAGAGTGATAGAGAGTGACAGAGAGTGTCAGAGAGTGTCAGAGAGTGATAGAGAGTGATAGTGAGTGTCAGAGAGAGTCAGAGAGTGTCAGAGAGTGTCAGAGAGTGATAGAGAGTGATAGAGAGTTTCAGAGAGTGTCAGAGAGTGTCTGAGAGTGGCAGAGAGTGATAGAGAGTGATAGAGAGTGTCAGAGAGTGATAGAATGTGATAGAGAGTGTCAGAGAGTGATAGAGAGTGTCAGAGAGTTTCAGAGAGTGTCAGAGAGTTTCTGAGAGTGTCAGAGAGTGATATAGAGTGATAGAGAGTGTCAGAGAGTGTCAGAGAGTGTCAGAGAGTGTCAGAGAGTAAAAGAGAGTGATAGAGAGTGTCAGAGTGTGATAGAGAGTGTCAGAGAGTGTCAGAGAGTAAAAGAGAGTGATAGAGAGTGTCAGAGAGTGATAGAGAGTGTCAGAGAGTGTCTGAGAGTGTCTGAGAGTGTCAGAGAGTGATAGAGAGTGTCAGAGAGTGTCAGAGAGTGTCAGAGAGTGATAGAGAGTGATAGAGAGTTTCAGAGAGTTTCAGCGAGTGTCTGAGAGTGTCAGAGATTAATAGAGAGTGATAGAGAGTGTCAGAGAGTGTCAGAGAGTGTCAGAGAGTGATAGAGAGTGATAGAGAGTTTCAGAGAGTGTCAGAGAGTGTCTGAGTGTGTCAGAGAGTGATAGAGAGTGATAGAGCGTGTCAGAGAGTGTCAGAGAGTGATAGAGAGTGATGGAGAGTGTCAGAGAGTGTCAGAGAGTGATATAGAGTGATAGAGAGTGTCAGAGAGTGTCGGAGAGTGATAGAGAGTGATAGAGAGTTTCAGAGAGTGTCAGAGAGTGTCTGAGAGTGTCAGAGAGTGATAGAGTGTGTCACAGAGTGATAGAGAGTGTCAGAGAGTGTCAGAGAGTGTCTGAGAGTGTCAGAGAGTGATAGAGAGTGATAGAGAGTGTCAGAGAGTGTCAGAGAGTGTCAGAGAGTGATATAGAGTGATAGAGAGTGTCAGAGAGTGTCGGAGAGTGATAGAGAGTGATAGAGAGTTTCAGAGAGTGTCAGAGAGTGTCTGAGAGTGTCAGAGAGTGATAGAGTGTGTCACAGAGTGATAGAGAGTGTCAGAGAGTGTCAGAGAGTGTCTGAGAGTGTCAGAGAGTGATAGAGAGTGATAGAGAGTGTCAGAGAGTGTCAGAGAGTGTCAGAGAGTGTCAGAGAGTGATAGTGAGTGTCTGAGAGTGTCAGAGAGTGATAGAGAGTGATAGTGAGTGTCAGAGAGAGTTAGAGAGTGTCAGAGAGTGTCAGAGAGTGATAGAGAGTGATAGAGAGTTTCAGAGAGTGTCAGAGAGTGATAGAGAGTGTCAGAGAGTGATAGAGAGTGTCAGAGAGTGTCAGAGAGTGTCAGAGAGTGTCAGAGAGTGATAGAGAGTGACAGAGAGTGTCAGAGAGTGTCAGAGAGTGATAGAGAGTGATAGTGAGTGTCAGAGAGAGTCAGAGAGTGTCAGAGAGTGATAGAGAGTGAGAGAGAGTTTCAGAGAGTGTCAGAGAGTGTCTGAGAGTGTCAGAGAGTAATAGAGAGTGATAGAGAGTGTCAGAGAGTGATAGAATGTGATAGAGAGTGTCAGAGAGTGATAGAGAGTGTCAGAGAGTGTCAGAGAGTGTCAGAGAGTGTCTGAGAGTGTCAGAGAGTGATATAGAGTGATAGAGAGTGTCAGAGAGTGTCAGAGAGTGTCAGAGAGTGTCAGAGAGTAAACGAGAGTGATAGTGAGTGTCAGAGAGTGATAGAGAGTGTCAGAGAGTGTCTGAGAGTGTCAGAGAGTGTCAGAGAGTGATAGAGAGTGTCAGAGAGTGTCAGAGAGTGTCAGAGAGTGATAGAGAGTGATAGAGAGTTTCAGAGAGTTTCAGCGAGTGTCTGAGAGAGTCAGAGAGTAATAGAGAGTGATAGAGTGTGTCAGAGAGTGTCAGAGAGTGTCAGAGAGTGATAGAGAGTGATAGAGAGTTTCAGAGAGTGTCAGAGAGTGTCTGAGCGTGTCAGAGAGTGACAGAGAGTGATAGAGAGTGATAGAGAGTTTCAGAGAGTGTCAGAGAGTGTCTGAGAGTGTCAGAGAGTGATAGAGCGTTTCAGAGAGTGAAAGAATGTGATAGAGAGTGTCAGAGAGTGTCAGAGAGTGTCAGAGAGTGTCTGAGAGTGTCAGAGAGTGATATAGAGTGATAGAGTGTCAGAGAGAGTCAGAGAGTGTCAGAGAGTGTCAGAGAGTAAAAGAGAGTGATAGAGAGTGTCAGAGAGTGATAGAGAGTGTCAGAGAGTGTCTGAGAGTGTCAGTGAGTGTCAGAGAGTGATAGACAGTGTCAGAGAGTGTCAGAGAGTGATAGAGAGTGATAGAGAGTTTCAGAGAGTTTCAGCGAGTGTCTGAGAGTGTCAGAGAGTAATAGAGAGTGATAGAGAGTGTCAGAGAGTGTCAGAGAGTGTCAGAGAGTGATAGAGAGTTTCAGAGAGTGTCAGAGAGTGTCTGAGAGTGTCTGAGATTGTCAGAGAGTTTCAGAGAGTTTCAGCGAGTGTCTGAGAGTGTCAGAGAGTAATAGAGAGTGATAGAGAGTGTCAGAGAGTGTCAGAGAGTGTCAGAGAGTGATAGAGAGTTTCAGAGAGTGTCAGAGAGTGTCTGAGAGTGTCTGAGATTGTCAGAGAGTGTCAGAGAGTGATAGTGAGTGTCTGAGAGTGTCAGAGAGTGATAGAGAGTGTCAGAGAGTGATAGAGAGTGTCAGAGAGTGATAGCGAGTGTCAGAGAGTGTCAGAGAGTGTCAGAAAGTTTCAAAGAGTGATAGTGAGTGTCTGAGAGTGTCAGAGAGTGATAGAGAGTGATAGAGAGTGTCAGAGAGTGATAGAGAGTGTCAGAGAGTGTCTGACAGTGTCAGAGAGTGATAGAGAGTGATAGAGAGTGATAGAGAGTGTCAGAGAGTGTCTGAGAGTGTCAGAAAGTGATAGAGAGTGATAGAGATAGTCAGAGAGTGTCAGAGAGTGATAGAGAGTGATAGAGTGTGTCAGAGAGTGTCAGAGAGTGTCAGAGAGTGATAGAGAGTGATAGAGAGTTTCAGAGAGTGTCAGAGAGTGCCTGAGAGTGTCAGAGAGTGATAGAGAGTGATAGAGAGTGTCAGAGAGTTTCAGAGATTGATAGAGAGTGATGGAGAGTGTCTGAGAGTGTCAGAGAGTGTCTGAGAGTGTCAGAGAGTGATAGAGAGTGATAGAGAGTGTCAGAGAGTGTCAGAGAGTGATAGAGAGTGATAGAGAGTTTCAGAGAGTGTCAGAGAGTGTCTGAGAGTGTCTGAGAGTGTCAGAGAGTGATAGAGATTGATAGAGAGTGTCAGAGAGTGTCAGAGAGTGATAGAGAGTGATAGAGAGTTTCAGAGAGTGTCAGAGAGTGTCTGAGAGTGTCAGAGAGTGTCAGAGAGTGATAGAGAGTGATAGAACGTGTCAGAGAGTGTCAGAGAGTTATAGAGAGTGATGGAGAGTGTCTGAGAGTGTCAGAGAGTGATATAGAGTGATAGAGAGTGTCAGAGAGTGTCGGAGAGTGATAGAGAGTGATAGAGAGTTTCAGAGAGTGTCAGAGAATGTCTGAGAGTGATAGAGAATATCAGAGAGTGTCAGAGAGTGTCAGAGAGTGTCAGAAAGTGATAGAGAGTGATAGAGAGTGTCAGAGAGTGTCAGAGAGTGATATAGAGTGATAGAGAGTGTCAGAGAGTGTCGGAGAGTGATAGAGAGTGATAGAGAGTTTCAGAGAGTGTCAGAGAGTGTCAGAGAGTGTCAGAGAGTGATAGAGAGTGATAGAGAGTGTCAGAGAGTGATAGAGAGTTTCAGAGAGTGTCAGAGAGTGTCTGAGAGTGATAGAGAATGTCAGGGAGTGTCAGAGAGTGTCAGAGAGTGTCAGAGAGTGTCAGAAAGTGATAGAGATTGATAGAGAGTGTCAGAGAGTGTCTGAGAGTGTCAGAGAGTGATAGAGAGTGATAGAGAGTGATAGAGAATGTCAGAGAGTGTCAGAGAGTGTCAGAAAGTGATAGAGAGTGATAGAGATTGTCAGAGAGTGTCAGAGAGTGATAGAGAGTGATAGAGTGTGTCAGAGAGTGTCAGAGAGTGTCAGAGAGTGATAGAGTGTGATAGAGAGTTTCAGAGAGTGTCAGAGAGTGCCTGAGAGTGTCAGAGAGTGATAGAGAGTGATAGAGAGTGTCAGAGAGTTTCAGAGAGTGATAGAGAGTGATGGAGAGTGTCTGAGAGTGTCAGAGAGTGTCTGAGAGTGTCAGAGAGTGATAGAGAGTGATAGAGAGTGTCAGAGAGTGTCAGAGAGTGATAGAGAGTGATAGAGAGTTTCAGAGAGAGTCAGAGAGTGTCTGAGAGTGTCTGAGAGTGTCAGAGAGTGATAGAGAGTGATAGAGAGTGTCAGAGAGTGTCAGAGAGTGATAGAGAGTGATAGAGAGTTTCAGAGAGTGTCAGAGAGTGTCTGAGAGTGTCTGAGAGTGTCAGAGAGTGATAGAGAGTGATAGAACGTGTCAGAGAGTATCAGAGAGTGATAGAGAGTGATGGAGAGTGTCTGAGAGTGTCAGAGAGTGATCTAGAGTGATAGAGAGTGTCAGAGAGTGTCGGAGAGTGATAGAGAGTGATAGAGAGTTTCAGAGAGTGTCAGAGAGTGTCTGAGAGTGTCAGAGAGTGATAGAGAGTGATAGAGAGTGTCAGAGAGTTTCAGAGAGTGATAGAGAGTGATGGAGAGTGTCTGAGAGTGTCAGAGAGTGTCTGAGAGTGTCAGAGAGTGATAGAGAGTGATAGAGAGTGTCAGAGAGTGTCAGAGAGTGATAGAGAGTGATAGAGAGTTTCAGAGAGTGTCAGAGAGTGTCTGAGAGTGTCTGAGAGTGTCAGAGAGTGATAGAGAGTGATAGAGAGTGTCAGAGAGTGTCAGAGAGTGATAGAGAGTGATAGAGAGTTTCAGAGAGTGTCAGAGAGTGTCTGAGAGTGTCTGAGAGTGTCAGAGAGTGATAGAGAGTGATAGAACGTGTCAGAGAGTGTCAGAGAGTGATAGAGAGTGATGGAGAGTGTCTGAGAGTGTCAGAGAGTGATCTAGAGTGATAGAGAGTGTCAGAGAGTGTCGGAGAGTGATAGAGAGTGATAGAGAGTTTCAGAGAGTGTCAGAGAGTGTCTGAGAGTGTCAGAGAGTGATAGAGAGTGATAGAGAGTGTCACAGAGTGATAGAGAGTGTCAGAGAGTGTCAGAGAGTGTCTGAGAGTGTCAGAGAGTGATAGAGAGTGATAGAGAGGGTCAGAGAGTGTCAGAGAGTGTCAGAGAGTGTCAGAGAGTGATAGTGAGTGTCTGAGAGTGTCAGAGAGTGTCGGAGAGTGATAGAGAGTGATAGAGAGTTTCAGAGAGTGTCAGAGAGTGTCTGAGAGTGTCAGAGAGTGATAGAGGGTGATAGAGAGTGTCAGAGAGTGATAGAGAGATTCAGAGAGTGTCAGAGAGTGTCTGAGAGTGTCAGAGAGTGATAGAGAGTGATAGAGAATGTCAGAGAGTGTCAGAGTGTGTCAGAGAGTGTCTGAGAGTGTCAGAGAGTGATAGAGAGTGATAGAGAGTGTCAGAGAGTGTCTGAGAGTGTCAGAGAGTGATAGAGAGTGATAGAGAGTGTCAGAGAGTGTCAGAGAGTGATAGAGAGTGATAGAGTGTGTCAGAGAGTGTCAGAGAGTGTCAGAGAGTGATAGAGAGTGATAGAGAGTTTCAGAGAGTGTCAGAGAGTGTCTGAGAGTGTCGGAGAGTGATAGAGAGTGATAGAGAGTGTCAGAGAGTTTCAGAGAGTGATAGAGAGTGATGAAGAGTGTCTGAGAGTGTCAGAGAGTGTTTGAGGGTGTCAGAGAGTGATAGAGAGTGATAGAGTGTGTCAGAGAGTGTCAGAGAGTGATAGAGAGTGATAGAGAGTTTCAGAGAGTATCAGAGAGTGTCTGAGAGTGTCTGAGAGTGTCAGAGAGTGATAGAGAGTGATAGAGCGTGTCAGAGAGTGTCAGAGAGTGATAGAGAGTGATGGAGAGTGTCTGAGAGTGTCAGAGAGTGATATAGAGTGATAGAGAGTGTCAGAGAGTGTCGGAGAGTGATAGAGAGTGATAGAGAGTTTCAGAGAGTGTCAGAGAGTGTCTGAGAGTGTCAGAGAGTGATAGAGAGTGTCACAGAGTGATAGAGAGTGTCAGAGAGTGTCAGAGAGTGTCTGAGAGTGTCAGAGAGTGATAGAGATTGATAGAGAGTGTCAGAGAGTGTCTGAGAGTGTCAGAGAGTGATAGAGAGTGTCAGAGTGTGTCAGAGAGTGTCAGAGAGTGTCAGAGAGCGATAGAGAGTGTCAGAGAGTGTCAGAGAGTGTCTGAGAGTGTCAGAGAGTGATAGAGAGTGTCACAGAGTGATAGAGAGTGTCAGAGAGTGTCTGAGAGTGTCAGAGTGTGATAGAGAGTGATAGAGAGTGTCAGAGAGTGTCTGAGAGTGTCAGAGAGTGATAGAGAGTGATAGAGAGTGTCAGAGAGTGTCAGAGAGTGTCAGAGAGTGATAGTGAGTGTCTGAGAGTGTCAGAGAGTGTCAGAGAGTGATAGAGAGTGATAGTGAGTGTCAGAGAGAGTCAGAGAGTGTCAGAGAGTGTCAGAGAGTGACAGAGAGTGATAGAGAGTTTCAGAGAGTGTCAGAGAGTGATAGAGAGTGTCAGAGAGTGTCAGAGCGTGTCAGAGAGTGTCAGAGAGTGTCAGAGAGTGATAGAGAGTGACAGAGAGTGTCAGAGAGTGTCAGAGAGTGATAGAGAGTGATAGTGAGTGTCAGAGAGAGTCAGAGAGTGTCAGAGAGTGTCAGAGAGTGATAGAGAGTGATAGAGAGTTTCAGAGAGTGTCAGAGAGTGTCTGAGAGTGTCAGAGAGTGATAGAGAGTGATAGAGAGTGTCAGAGAGTGATAGAATGTGATAGAGAGTGTCAGAGAGTGATAGAGAGTGTCAGAGAGTGTCAGAGAGTGTCAGAGAGTTTCTGAGAGTGTCAGAGAGTGATATAGAGTGATAGAGAGTGTCAGAGAGTGTCAGAGAGTGTCAGAGAGTGTCAGAGAGTAAAAGAGAGTGATAGAGAGTGTCAGAGAGTGATAGAGAGTGTCAGAGAGTGTCAGAGTGTAAAAGAGAGTGATAGAGAGTGTCAGAGAGTGATAGAGAGTGTCAGAGAGTGTCTGAGAGTGTCTGAGAGTGTCAGAGAGTGATAGAGAGTGTCAGAGAGTGTCAGAGAGTGTCAGAGAGTGATAGAGAGTGATAGAGAGTTTCAGAGAGTTTCAGCGAGTGTCTGAGAGTGTCAGAGATTAATAGAGAGTGATAGAGAGTGTCAGAGAGTGTCAGAGAGTGTCAGAGAGTGATAGAGAGTGATAGAGAGTTTCAGAGAGTGTCAGAGAGTGATAGAGCGTGTCAGAGAGTGTCAGAGAGTGATAGAGAGTGATGGAGAGTGTCTGAGAGTGTCAGAGAGTGATATAGAGTGATAGAGAGTGTCAGAGAGTGTCGGAGAGTGATGGAGAGTGATAGAGAGTTTCAGAGAGTGTCAGAGAGTGTCTGAGAGTGTCAGAGAGTGATAGAGAGTGTCACAGAGTGATGGAGAGTGTCAGAGAGTGTCAGAGAATGTCTGAGAGTGTCAGAGAGTGATAGAGATTGATAGAGAGTGTCAGAGAGTGTCTGAGAGTGTCAGAGAGTGATAGAGAGTGATAGAGAGTGTCAGAGTGTGTCAGAGAGTGTCAGAGAGTGTCAGAGAGCGATAGAGAGTGTCAGAGAGTGTCAGAGAGTGTCTGAGAGTGTCAGAGAGTGATAGAGAGTGTCACAGAGTGATAGAGAGTGTCAGAGAGTGTCTGAGAGTGTCAGAGCGTGATAGAGAGTGATAGAGAGTGTCAGAGAGTGTCTGAGAGTGTCAGAGAGTGATAGAGAGTGATAGAGAGTGTCAGAGAGTGTCAGAGAGTGTCAGAGAGTGATAGTGAGTGTCTGAGAGTGTCAGAGAGTGTCAGAGATTGATAGAGAGTGATAGTGAGTGTCAGAGAGAGTCAGAGAGTGTCAGAGAGTGTCAGAGAGTGATAGAGAGTGATAGAGAGTTTCAGAGAGTGTCAGAGAGTGATAGAGAGTGTCAGAGAGTGTCAGAGCGTGTCAGAGAGTGTCAGAGAGTGTCAGAGAGTGATAGAGAGTGACAGAGAGTGTCAGAGAGTGTCAGAGAGTGATAGAGAGTGATAGTGAGTGTCAGAGAGAGTCAGAGAGTGTCAGAGAGTGTCAGAGAGTGATAGAGAGTGATAGAGAGTTTCAGAGAGTGTCAGAGAGTGTCTGAGAGTGTCAGAGAGTGATAGAGAGTGATAGAGAGTTTCAGAGAGTGTCAGAGAGTGATAGAGAGTGTCAGAGAGTGTCAGAGCGTGTCAGAGAGTGTCAGAGAGTGTCAGAGAGTGATAGAGAGTGTCAGAGAGTGTCAGAGAGTGTCAGAGAGTGTCAGAGAGTGATAGAGAGTGATAGAGAGTTTCAGAGAGTGTCAGAGAGTGTCTGAGTGTGTCAGAGAGTGATAGAGAGTGATAGAGCGTGTCAGAGAGTGTCAGAGAGTGATAGAGAGTGATGGAGAGTGTCTGAGAGTGTCAGAGAGTGATTTAGAGTGATAGAGAGTGTCAGAAAGAGTCGGAGAGTGATAGAGAGTGATAGAGAGTTTCAGAGAGTGTCAGAGAGTGTCTGAGAGTGTCAGAGAGTGATAGAGTGTGTCACAGAGTGATAGAGAGTGTCAGAGAGTGTCAGAGAGTGTCTGAGAGTGTCAGAGAGTGATAGAGAGTGATAGAGAGTGTCAGAGAGTGTCAGAGAGTGTCAGAGAGTGTCAGAGAGTGATAGTGAGTGTCTGAGAGTGTCAGAGAGTGATAGAGAGTGATAGTGAGTGTCAGAGAGAGTTAGAGAGTGTCAGAGAGTGTCAGAGAGTGATAGAGAGTGATAGAGAGTTTCAGAGAGTGTCAGAGAGTGATAGAGAGTGTCAGAGAGTGATAGAGCGTGTCAGAGAGTGTCAGACAGTGTCAGAGAGTGTCAGAGAGTGATAGAGAGTGACAGAGAGTGTCAGAGAGTGTCAGAGAGTGATAGAGAGTGATAGTGAGTGTCAGAGAGAGTCAGAGAGTGATAGAGAGTGTCAGAGAGTGATAGAGAGTGATAGAGAGTTTCAGAGAGTGTCAGAGAGTGTCTGAGAGTGTCAGAGAGTAATAGAGAGTGATAGAGAGTGTCAGAGAGTGATAGAATGTGATAGAGAGTGTCAGAGAGTGATAGAGAGTGTCAGAGAGTGTCAGAGAGTGTCAGAGAGTGTCTGAGAGTGTCAGAGAGTGATATAGAGTGATAGAGAGTGTCAGAGAGTGTCAGAGAGTGTCAGAGAGTAAACGAGAGTGATAGAGAGTGTCGGAGAGTGTCAGAGAGTGTCAGAGAGTGATAGAGAGTGATAGAGAGTTTCAGAGAGTTTCAGCGAGTGTCTGAGAGAGTCAGAGAGTAATAGAGAGTGATAGAGAGTGTCAGAGAGTGTCAGAGAGTGTCAGAGAGTGATAAAGAGTGATAGAGAGTTTCAGAGAGTGTCAGAGAGTGTCTGAGAGTGTCAGAGAGTGACAGAGAGTGATAGAGAGTGATAGAGAGTTTCAGAGAGTGTCAGAGAGTGTCTGAGAGTGTCAGAGAGTGATAGAGCGTGTCAGAGCGTGAAAGAATGTGATAGAGAGTGTCAGAGAGTGTCAGAGAGTGTCAGAGAGTGTCTGAGAGTGTCAGAGAGTGATATAGAGTGATAGAGTGTCAGAGAGAGTCAGAGAGTGTCAGAGAGTGTCAGAGAGTAAAAGAGAGTGATAGAGAGTGTCAGAGAGTGATAGAGAGTGTCAGAGAGTGTCTGAGAGTGTCAGTGAGTGTCAGCGAGTGATAGACAGTGTCAGAGAGTGTCAGAGAGTGATAGAGAGTGATAGAGAGTTTCAGAGAGTTTCAGCGAGTGTCTGAGAGTGTCAGAGAGTAATAGAGAGTGATAGAGAGTGTCAGAGAGTGTCAGAGAGTGTCAGAGAGTGATAGAGAGTTTCAGAGAGTGTCAGAGAGTGTCTGAGAGTGTCTGAGATTGTCAGAGAGTGTCAGAGAGTGATAGTGAGTGTCTGAGAGTGTCAGAGAGTGATAGAGAGTGTCAGAGAGTGATAGAGAGTGTCAGAGAGTGATAGAGAGTGTCAGAGAGTGTCTGAGAGTGTCAGAGAGTGATAGAGAGTGATAGAGAGTGTCAGAGAGTGTCAGAGTTTGATAGAGACTGATAGTGAGTGTCAGAGAGTGTCAGAGAGTGTCAGAGAGTGATATAGAGTGATAGAGAGTGTCAGAGAGTGTCAGAGAGTGTCTGAGAGTGTCAGAGAGTGATAGAGAGTGTCACAGAGTGATAGAGAGTGTCAGAGAGTGTCAGAGAGTGTCTGAGAGTGTCAGAGAGTGATAGAGATTGATAGAGAGTGTCAGAGAGTGTCTGAGAGTGTCAGAGAGTGATAGAGAGTGATAGAGAGTGTCAGAGAGTGTCAGAGAGTGTCAGAGAGTGTCAGAGAGCGATAGAGAGTGTCAGAGAGTGTCAGAGAGTGTCTGAGAGTGTCAGAGAGTGATAGAGAGTGTCACAGAGTGATAGAGAGTGTCAGAGAGTGTCAGAGAGTGTCTGAGAGTGTCAGAGTGTGATAGAGAGTGATAGAGAGTGTCAGAGAGTGTCTGAGAGTGTCAGAGAGTGATAGAGAGTGATAGAGAGTGTCAGAGAGTGTCAGAGAGTGTCAGAGAGTGTCAGAGAGTGATAGTGAGTGTCTGAGAGTGTCAGAGAGTGTCAGAGAGTGATAGAGAGTGATAGTGAGTGTCAGAGAGAGTCAGAGAGTGTCAGAGAGTGTCAGAGAGTGATAGAGAGTGATAGAGAGTTTCAGAGAGTGTCAGTGAGTGATAGAGAGTGTCAGAGAGTGTCAGAGAGTGTCAGAGAGTGTCAGAGAGTGTCAGAGAGTGATAGAGAGTGACAGAGAGTGTCAGAGAGTGTCAGAGAGTGATAGAGAGTGATAGTGAGTGTCAGAGAGAGTCAGAGAGTGTCAGAGAGTGTCAGAGAGTGATAGAGAGTGATAGAGAGTGTCAGAGAGTGTCAGAGAGTAAAAGAGAGTGATAGAGAGTGTCAGAGAGTGATAGAGAGTGTCAGAGAGTGTCTGAGAGTGTCTGAGAGTGTCAGAGAGTGATAGAGAGTGTCAGAGAGTGTCAGAGAGTGTCAGAGAGTGATAGAGAGTGATAGAGAGTTTCAGAGAGTTTCAGCGAGTGTCTGAGAGTGTCAGAGATTAATAGAGAGTGATAGAGAGTGTCAGAGAGTGTCAGAGAGTGTCAGAGAGTGATAGAGAGTGATAGAGAGTTTCAGAGAGTGTCAGAGAGTGTCTGAGTGTGTCAGAGAGTGATAGAGCGTGTCAGAGAGTGTCAGAGAGTGATAGAGAGTGATGGAGAGTGTCTGAGAGTGTCAGAGAGTGATATAGAGTGATAGAGAGTGTCAGAGAGTGTCGGAGAGTGATAGAGAGTGATAGAGAGTGTCAGAGAGTGTCAGAGAGTGTCTGAGATTGTCAGAGAGTGATAGAGAGTGATAGAGAGTTTCAGAGAGTTTCAGCGAGTGTCTGAGAGTGTCAGAGATTAATAGAGAGTGATAGAGAGTGTCAGAGAGTGTCAGAGAGTGTCAGAGAGTGATAGAGAGTGATAGAGAGTTTCAGAGAGTGTCAGAGAGTGTCTGAGTGTGTCAGAGAGTGATAGAGAGTGATAGAGCGTGTCAGAGAGTGTCAGAGAGTGATAGAGAGTGATGGAGAGTGTCTGAGAGTGTCAGAGAGTGATATAGAGTGATAGAGAGTGTCAGAGAGAGTCGGAGAGTGATAGAGAGTGATAGAGAGTTTCAGAGAGTGTCAGAGAGTGTCTGAGAGTGTCAGAGAGTGATAGAGTGTGTCACAGAGTGATAGAGAGTGTCTGAGAGTGTCAGAGAGTGTCTGAGAGTGTCAGAGAGTGATAGAGAGTGATAGAGAGTGTCAGAGAGTGTCAGAGAGTGTCAGAGAGTGTCAGAGAGTGATAGTGAGTGTCTGAGAGTGTCAGAGAGTGATAGAGAGTGATAGTGAGTGTCAGAGAGAGTTAGAGAGTGTCAGAGAGTGTCAGAGAGTGATAGAGAGTGATAGAGAGTTTCAGAGAGTGTCAGAGAGTGATAGAGAGTGTCAGAGAGTGATAGAGCGTGTCAGAGAGTGTCAGACAGTGTCAGAGAGTGTCAGAGAGTGATAGAGAGTGACAGAGAGTGTCAGAGAGTGTCAGAGAGTGATAGAGAGTGATAGTGAGTGTCAGAGAGAGTCAGAGAGTGATAGAGAGTGTCAGAGAGTGATAGAGAGTGATAGAGAGTTTCAGAGAGTGTCAGAGAGTGTCTGAGAGTGTCAGAGAGTAATAGAGAGTGATAGAGAGTGTCAGAGAGTGATAGAATGTGATAGAGAGTGTCAGAGAGTGATAGAGAGTGTCAGAGAGTGTCAGAGAGTGTCAGAGAGTGTCTGAGAGTGTCAGAGAGTGATATAGAGTGATAGAGAGTGTCAGAGAGTGTCAGAGAGTGTCAGAGAGTAAACGAGAGTGATAGAGAGTGTCAGAGAGTGATAGAGAGTGTCAGAGAGTGTCTGAGAGTGTCAGAGAGTGTCAGAGAGTGATAGAGAGTGTCAGAGAGTGTCAGAGAGTGTCAGAGAGTGATAGAGAGTGATAGAGAGTTTCAGAGAGTTTCAGCGAGTGTCTGAGAGAGTCAGAGAGTAATAGAGAGTGATAGAGAGTGTCAGAGAGTGTCAGAGAGTGTCAGAGAGTGATAGAGAGTGATAGAGAGTTTCAGAGAGTGTCAGAGAGTGTCTGAGAGTGTCAGAGAGTGACAGAGAGTGATAGAGAGTGATAGAGAGTTTCAGAGAGTGTCAGAGAGTGTCTGAGAGTGTCAGAGAGTGATAGAGCGTGTCAGAGAGTGAAAGAATGTGATAGAGAGTGTCAGAGAGTGTCAGAGAGTGTCAGAGAGTGTCAGAGAGTGTCTGAGAGTGTCAGAGAGTGATATAGAGTGATAGAGTGTCAGAGAGAGTCAGAGAGTGTCAGAGAGTGTCAGAGAGTAAAAGAGAGTGATAGAGAGTGTCAGAGAGTGATAGAGAGTGTCAGAGAGTGTCTGAGAGTGTCAGTGAGTGTCAGAGAGTGATAGACAGTGTCAGAGAGTGTCAGAGAGTGATAGAGAGTGATAGAGAGTTTCAGAGAGTTTCAGCGAGTGTCTGAGAGTGTCAGAGAGTAATAGAGAGTGATAGAGAGTGTCAGAGAGTGTCAGAGAGTGTCAGAGAGTGATAGAGAGTTTCAGAGAGTGTCAGAGAGTGTCTGAGAGTGTCTGAGATTGTCAGAGAGTGTCAGAGAGTGATAGTGAGTGTCTGAGAGTGTCAGAGAGTGATATAGAGTGTCAGAGAGTGATAGAGAGTGTCAGAGAGTGATAGAGAGTGTCAGAGAGTGTCTGAGAGTGTCAGAGAGTGATAGAGAGTGATAGAGAGTGTCAGAGAGTGTCAGAGTTTGATAGAGACTGATAGTGAGTGTCAGAGAGTGTCAGAGAGTGTCAGAGAGTGATATAGAGTGATAGAGAGTGTCAGAGAGTGTCAGAGAGTGTCTGAGAGTGTCAGAGAGTGATAGAGAGTGTCACAGAGTGATAGAGAGTGTCAGAGAGTGTCAGAGAGTGTCTGAGAGTGTCAGAGAGTGATAGAGATTGATAGAGAGTGTCAGAGAGTGTCTGAGAGTGTCAGAGAGTGATAGAGAGTGATAGAGAGTGTCAGAGAGTGTCAGAGAGTGTCAGAGAGTGTCAGAGAGCGATAGAGAGTGTCAGAGAGTGTCAGAGAGTGTCTGAGAGTGTCAGAGAGTGATAGAGAGTGTCACAGAGTGATAGAGAGTGTCAGAGAGTGTCAGAGAGTGTCTGAGAGTGTCAGAGTGTGATAGAGAGTGATAGAGAGTGTCAGAGAGTGTCTGAGAGTGTCAGAGAGTGATAGAGAGTGATAGAGAGTGTCAGGGAGTGTCAGAGAGTGTCAGAGAGTGTCAGAGAGTGATAGTGAGTGTCTGAGAGTGTCAGAGAGTGTCAGAGAGTGATAGAGAGTGATAGTGAGTGTCAGAGAGAGTCAGAGAGTGTCAGAGAGTGTCAGAGAGTGATAGAGAGTGATAGAGAGTTTCAGAGAGTGTCAGAGAGTGATAGAGAGTGTCAGAGAGTGTCAGAGAGTGTCAGAGAGTGTCAGAGAGTGATAGAGAGTGACAGAGAGTGTCAGAGAGTGTCAGAGAGTGATAGAGAGTGATAGTGAGTGTCAGAGAGAGTCAGAGAGTGTCAGAGAGTGTCAGAGAGTGATAGAGAGTGATAGAGAGTTTCAGAGAGTGTCAGAGAGTGTCTGAGAGTGTCAGAGAGTGATAGAGAGTGATAGAGAGTGTCAGTGAGTGATAGAATGTGATAGAGAGTGTCAGAGAGTGATAGAGAGTGTCAGAGAGTGTCAGAGAGTGTCAGAGAGTTTCTGAGAGTGTCAGAGAGTGATATAGAGTGATAGAGAGTGTCAGAGAGTGTCAGAGAGTAAAAGAGAGTGATAGAGAGTGTCAGAGAGTGATAGAGAGTGTCAGAGTGTGTCAGAGAGTAAAAGAGAGTGATAGAGAGTGTCAGAGAGTGATAGAGAGTGTCAGAGAGTGTCTGAGAGTGTCAGAGAGTGATAGAGAGTGATAGTGAGTGTCAGAGAGAGTCAGAGAGTGTCAGAGAGTGTCAGAGAGTGATAGAGAGTGATAGAGAGTGTCAGAGAGTGATAGAATGTGATAGAGAGTGTCAGAGAGTGATAGAGAGTGATAGAGAGTTTCAGAGAGTGTCAGAGAGTGTCTGAGAGAGTCAGAGAGTGACAGAGAGTGATAGAGAGTGATAGAGAGTTTCAGAGAGTGTCAGAGAGTGTCTGAGAGTGTCAGAGAGTGATAGAGAGTGTCAGAGAGTGAAAGAATGTGATAGAGAGTGTCAGAGAGTGTCAGAGAGTGTCAGAGAGTGTCAGAGAGTGTCTGAGAGTGTCTGAGAGTGATATAGAGTGATAGAGTGTCAGAGAGAGTCAGAGAGTGTCAGAGAGTGTCAGAGAGTAAAAGAGAGTGATAGAGAGTGTCAGAGAGTGATAGAGAGTGTCAGAGAGTGTCAGAGAGTGATAGAGAGTGATAGAGAGTTTCAGAGAGTTTCAGCGAGTGTCTGAGAGTGTCAGAGAGTAATAGAGAGTGATAGAGAGTGTCAGAGAGTGTCAGAGAGTGTCAGAGAGTGATAGAGAGTTTCAGAGAGTGTCAGAGAGTGTCTGAGAGTGTCTGAGATTGTCAGAGAGTGTCAGAGAGTGATAGTGAGTGTCTGAGAGTGTCAGAGAGTGATAGAGAGTGTCAGAGAGTGATAGAGAGTGTCAGAGAGTGATAGAGAATGTCAGAGAGTGTCAGAGAGTGTCAGAAAGTTTCAAAGAGTGATAGTGAGTGTCTGAGAGTGTCAGAGAGTGATAGAGAGTGATAGAGAGTGTCAGAGAGTGATAGAGAGTGTCAGAGAGTGTCAGAGAGTGCCTGAGAGTGTCAGAGAGTGATAGAGAGTGATAGAGAGTGTCAGAGAGTGTCAGAGTTTGATAGAGACTGATAGTGAGTGTCAGAGAGTGTCAGAGAGTGTCAGAGAGTGTCAGAGAGTGATATAGAGTGATAGAGAGTGTCAGAGAGTGTCAGAGAGTGTCAGAGAGTGTCAGAGAGTGATAGAGAGTGTCAGAGAGTGATAGAGAGTGTCTGAGAGTGTCAGAGAGTGATAGAGATTGATAGAGAGTTTCAGAGAGTGTCAGAGAGTGTCTGAGAGTGTCAGAGAGTGATAGAGAGTGATAGAGAGTGTCAGAGAGTGACAGAGAGTGACAGAGAGTGTCAGAGAGTGATAGAGAGTGTCAGAGAGTGTCAGAGAGTGTCAGAGAGTGTCTGAGAGTGTCAGAGAGTGTCAGAGAGTGATAGAGAGTGTCAGAGAGTGTCGGAGAGTGATAGAGAGTGATAGAGAGTTTCAGAGAGTGTCAGAGAGTGTCTGAGAGTGTCAGAGAGTGATAGAGAGTGATAGAGAGTGTCAGAGAGTGTCAGAGAGTGTCAGAGAGTAAAAGAGAGTGATAGAGAGTGTCAGAGAGTGATAGAGAGTGTCAGAGAGTGTCTGAGAGTGTCAGAGAGTGTCAGAGAGTGATAGAGAGTGTCAGAGAGTGTCAGAGAGTGTCAGAGAGTGATAGAGAGTGATAGAGAGTTTCAGAGAGTTTCAGCGAGTGTCTCAGAGTGTCAGAGATTAATAGAGAGTGATAGAGAGTGTCAGAGAGTGTCAGAGAGTGTCAGAGAGTGATAGAGAGTGATAGAGAGTTTCAGAGAGTCTCAGAGAGTGTCTGAGAGTGTCTGAGAGTGTCAGAGAGTTATAGAGAGTGATAGAGCGTGTCAGAGAGTGTCAGACAGTGATAGAGAGTGATGGAGAGTGTCTGAGAGTGTCAGAGAGTGATATAGAGTGATAGAGAGTGTCAGAGAGTGTCGGAGAGTGATAGAGAGTGATAGAGAGTTTCAGAGAGTGTCAGAGATTGTCTGAGAGTGTCAGAGAGTGATAGAGTGTGTCACAGAGTGATAGAGAGTGTCAGAGAGTGTCAGAGAGTGTCTGAGAGTGTCAGAGAGTGATAGAGTGTGTCACAGAGTGATAGAGAGTGTCAGAGAGTGTCAGAGAGTGTCTGAGAGTGATAGAGAGTGATAGTGAGTGTCAGAGAGAGTCAGAGAGTGTCAGAGAGTGTCAGAGAGTGATAGAGAGTGATAGAGAGTGATAGAGAGTTTCAGAGAGTGTCAGAGAGTGTCAGAGAGTGTCAGAGAGTGTCAGAGAGTGATAGAGAGTGATAGAGAGTGATAGAGAGTTTCAGAGAGTGTCAGAGAGTGTCTGAGAGTGTCAGAGAGTGATAGAGAGTGATAAAGAGTGTCAGAGAGTGATAGAGAGTGACAGAGAGTGTCAGAGAGTGATAGAGAGTGTCAGAGAGTGTCAGAGAGTGTCAGAGAGTGTCTGAGAGTGTCAGAGAGTGTCAGAGAGTGATATAGAGTGTCAGAGAGTGTCGGAGAGTGATAGAGAGTTTCAGAGAATGTCAGAGAGTGTCTGAGAGTGTCAGAGAGTGATAGAGAGTGATAGAGAGTGCCAGAGAGTGTCAGAGAGTGTCAGAGAGTGTCAGAGAGTAAAAGAGAGTGATAGAGAGTGTCAGAGAGTGATAGAGAGTGTCAGAGAGTGTCTGAGAGTGTCAGAGAGTGTCAGAGAGTGATAGAGAGTGTCAGAGAGTGTCAGAGAGTGTCAGAGAGTGATAGAGAGTGATAGAGAGTTTCAGAGAGTTTCAGCGAGTGTCTGAGAGTGTCAGAGATTAATAGAGAGTGATAGAGAGTGTCAGAGAGTGTCAGAGAGTGTCAGAGAGTGATAGAGAGTGATAGAGAGTTTCAGAGAGTGTCAGAGAGTGTCTGAGAGTGTCTGAGAGTGTCAGAGAGTGATAGAGAGTGATAGAGCGTGTCAGAGAGTGTCAGAGAGTGATAGAGAGTGATGGAGAGTGTCTGAAAGTGTCAGAGAGTGATATAGAGTGATAGAGAGTGTCAGAGAGTGTCGGAGAGTGATAGAGAGTGTCAGAGAGTGTCAGAGAGTGTCAGAGAGTGTCTGAGAGTGTCAGAGAGTGATAGAGTGTGTCACAGAGTGATAGAGAGTGTCAGATAGTGTCAGAGAGTGTCTGAGAGTGTCAGAGAGTGATAGAGAGTGATAGAGAGTGTCAGAGAGTGTCAGAGAGTGATAGTGAGTGTCTGAGAGTGTCAGAGAGTGTCAGAGAGTGATATAGAGTGATAGAGAGTGTCAGAGAGTGTCGGAGAGTGATAGAGAGTGTCAGAGAGTGTCAGAGAGTGTCAGAGAGTGTCTGAGAGTGTCAGAGAGTGATAGAGTGTGTCACAGAGTGATAGAGAGTGTCAGAGAGTGTCAGAGAGTGTCAGAGAGTGTCAGAGAGTGATATAGAGTGATAGAGAGTGTCAGAGAGTGTCAGAGAGTAAAAGAGAGTGATAGAGAGTGTCAGAGAGTGATAGAGAGTGATAGAGAGTGTCAGAGAGTGATAGAGAGTGACAGAGAGTGTCAGAGAGTGATAGAGAGTGTCAGAGAGTGTCAGAGAGTGTCGGAGAGTGATAGAGAGTGATGGAGAGTGTCAGAGAGTGTCTGAGAGTGTCAGAGAGTGATAGAGAGTGATAGAGAGTGTCAGAGAGTGATAGAGAGTGTCAGAGAGTGTCAGAGAGTGTCTGAGAGTGTCAGAGAGTGATAGAGAATGTCAGAGAGTTTCAGAGAGTGTCAGAGAGTGATAGAGAGTGATAGAGAGTGTCAGAGAGTGTCAGAGAGTGATAGAGAGTGAAAGAGTGTGTCAGAGAGTGTCAGAGAGTGTCAGAGAGTGATAGAGAGTGATAGAGAGTTTCAGAGAGTGTCAGAGAGTGTCTGAGCGTGTCAGAGAGTGATAGAGAGTGATAGAGAGTGTCAGAGAGTTTCAGAGAGTGATAGAGAGTGATGGAGAGAGTTTGAGAGTGTCAGAGAGTGTCTGAGAGTGTCAGAGAGCGATAGAGAGTGATAGAGAGTGTCAGAGCGTGTCAGAGAGTGATAGAGAGTGATAGAGAGTGATAGAGAGTGTCAGAGAGTGATAGAGAGTGATAGAGAGTGTCAGAGAGTGTCAGAGAGTTTCAGAGAGTGTCAGAGAGTGTCTGAGAGTGTCAGAGAGTGATAGAGAGTGATAGAGAGTGTCAGAGAGTGATAGAATGTGATAGAGAGTGTCAGAGAGTGATAGAGAGTGTCAGAGAGTGTCAGAGAGTGTCAGAGAGTTTCTGAGAGTGTCAGAGAGTGATATAGAGTGATAGAGAGTGTCAGAGAGTGTCAGAGAGTAAAAGAGATTGATAGAGAGTGTCAGAGAGTGATAGAGAGTGTCAGAGAGTGTCAGAGAGTAAAAGAGAGTGATAGAGAGTGTCAGAGAGTGATAGAGAGTGTCAGAGAGTGTCTGAGAGTGTCAGAGAGTGATAGAGAGTGATAGTGAGTGTCAGAGAGAGTCAGAGAGTGTCAGAGAGTGTCAGAGAGTGATAGAGAGTGATAGAGAGTGTCAGAGAGTGATAGAATGTGATAGAGAGTGTCAGAGAGTGATAGAGAGTGATAGAGAGTTTCAGAGAGTGTCAGAGAGTGTCTGAGAGAGTCAGAGAGTGACAGAGAGTGATAGAGAGTGATAGAGAGTTTCAGAGAGTGTCAGAGAGTGTCTGAGAGTGTCAGAGAGTGATAGAGAGTGTCAGAGAGTGAAAGAATGTGATAGAGAGTGTCAGAGAGTGTCAGAGAGTGTCAGAGAGTGTCAGAGAGTGTCTGAGAGTGTCTGAGAGTGATATAGAGTGATAGAGTGTCAGAGAGAGTCAGAGAGTGTCAGAGAGTGTCAGAGAGTAAAAGAGAGTGATAGAGAGTGTCAGAGAGTGATAGAGAGTGTCAGAGAGTGTCAGAGAGTGATAGAGAGTGATAGAGAGTTTCAGAGAGTTTCAGCGAGTGTCTGAGAGAGTCAGAGAGTAATAGAGAGTGATAGAGAGTGTCAGAGAGTGTCAGAGAGTGTCAGAGAGTGATAGAGAGTTTCAGAGAGTGTCAGAGAGTGTCTGAGAGTGTCTGAGATTGTCAGAGAGTGTCAGAGAGTGATAGTGAGTGTCTGAGAGTGTCAGAGAGTGATAGAGAGTGTCAGAGAGTGATAGAGAGTGTCAGAGAGTGATAGAGAATGTCAGAGAGTGTCAGAGAGTGTCAGAAAGTTTCAAAGAGTGATAGTGAGTGTCTGAGAGTGTCAGAGAGTGATAGAGAGTGATAGAGAGTGTCAGAGAGTGATAGAGAGTGTCAGAGAGTGTCAGAGAGTGCCTGAGAGTGTCAGAGAGTGATAGAGAGTGATAGAGAGTGTCAGAGAGTGTCAGAGTTTGATAGAGACTGATAGTGAGTGTCAGAGAGTGTCAGAGAGTGTCAGAGAGTGTCAGAGAGTGATATAGAGTGATAGAGAGTGTCAGAGAGTGTCAGAGAGTGTCAGAGAGTGATAGAGAGTGTCAGAGAGTGATAGAGAGTGTCTGAGAGTGTCAGAGAGTGATAGAGATTGATAGAGAGTTTCAGAGAGTGTCAGAGAGTGTCTGAGAGTGTCAGAGAGTGATAGAGAGTGATAGAGAGTGTCAGAGAGTGACAGAGAGTGACAGAGAGTGTCAGAGAGTGATAGAGAGTGTCAGAGAGTGTCAGAGAGTGTCAGAGAGTGTCTGAGAGTGTCAGAGAGTGTCAGAGAGTGATAGAGAGTGTCAGAGAGTGTCGGAGAGTGATAGAGAGTGATAGAGAGTTTCAGAGAGTGTCAGAGAGTGTCTGAGAGTGTCAGAGAGTGATAGAGAGTGATATAGAGTGTCAGAGAGTGTCAGAGAGTGTCAGAGAGTAAAAGAGAGTGATAGAGAGTGTCAGAGAGTGATAGAGAGTGTCAGAGAGTGTCTGAGAGTGTCAGAGAGTGTCAGAGAGTGATAGAGAGTGTCAGAGAGTGTCAGAGAGTGTCAGAGAGTGATAGAGAGTGATAGAGAGTTTCAGAGAGTTTCAGCGAGTGTCTCAGAGTGTCAGAGATTAATAGAGAGTGATAGAGAGTGTCAGAGAGTGTCAGAGAGTGTCAGAGAGTGATAGAGAGTGATAGAGAGTTTCAGAGAGTCTCAGAGAGTGTCTGAGAGTGTCTGAGAGTGTCAGAGAGTTATAGAGAGTGATAGAGCGTGTCAGAGAGTGTCAGACAGTGATAGAGAGTGATGGAGAGTGTCTGAGAGTGTCAGAGAGTGATATAGAGTGATAGAGAGTGTCAGAGAGTGTCGGAGAGTGATAGAGAGTGATAGAGAGTTTCAGAGAGTGTCAGAGATTGTCTGAGAGTGTCAGAGAGTGATAGAGTGTGTCACAGAGTGATAGAGAGTGTCAGAGAGTGTCAGAGAGTGTCTGAGAGTGTCAGAGAGTGATAGAGTGTGTCACAGAGTGATAGAGAGTGTCAGAGAGTGTCAGAGAGTGTCTGAGAGTGATAGAGAGTGATAGTGAGTGTCAGAGAGAGTCAGAGAGTGTCAGAGAGTGTCAGAGAGTGATAGAGAGTGATAGAGAGTGATAGAGAGTTTCAGAGAGTGTCAGAGAGTGTCAGAGAGTGTCTGAGAGTGTCAGAGAGTGATAGAGTGTGTCACAGAGTGATAGAGAGTGTCAGAGAGTGTCAGAGAGTGTCTGAGAGTGTCTGAGAGTGTCAGAGAGTGATAGAGAGTGATAGAGCGTGTCAGAGAGTGTCAGAGAGTGATAGAGAGTGATGGAGAGTGTCTGAAAGTGTCAGAGAGTGATATAGAGTGATAGAGAGTGTCAGAGAGTGTCGGAGAGTGATAGAGAGTGTCAGAGAGTGTCAGAGAGTGTCAGAGAGTGTCTGAGAGTGTCAGAGAGTGATAGAGTGTGTCACAGAGTGATAGAGAGTGTCAGATAGTGTCAGAGAGTGTCTGAGAGTGTCAGAGAGTGATAGAGAGTGATAGAGAGTGTCAGAGAGTGTCAGAGAGTGATAGTGAGTGTCTGAGAGTGTCAGAGAGTGTCAGAGAGTGATATAGAGTGATAGAGAGTGTCAGAGAGTGTCGGAGAGTGATAGAGAGTGTCAGAGAGTGTCAGAGAGTGTCAGAGAGTGTCTGAGAGTGTCAGAGAGTGATAGAGTGTGTCACAGAGTGATAGAGAGTGTCAGATAGTGTCAGAGAGTGTCTGAGAGTGTCAGAGAGTGATAGAGAGTGATAGAGAGTGTCAGAGAGTGTCAGAGAGTGTCAGAGAGTGATAGTGAGTGTCTGAGAGTGTCAGAGAGTGTCAGAGAGTGATAGAGAGTGATAGAGAGTTTCAGAGAGTGTCAGAGAGTGATAGAGTGTGTCAGAGAGTGATAGAGAGTGTCAGAGAGTGTCAGAGAGTGTCAGAGAGTGTCAGAGAGTGATATAGAGTGATAGAGAGTGTCAGAGAGTGTCAGAGAGTAAAAGAGAGTGATAGAGAGTGTCAGAGAGTGATAGAGAGTGATAGAGAGTGTCAGAGAGTGATAGAGAGTGACAGAGAGTGTCAGAGAGTGATAGAGAGTGTCAGAGAGTGTCAGAGAGTGTCGGAGAGTGATAGAGAGTGATGGAGAGTGTCAGAGAGTGTCTGAGAGTGTCAGAGAGTGATAGAGAGTGATAGAGAGTGTCAGAGAGTGATAGAGAGTGTCAGAGAGTGTCAGAGAGTGTCTGAGAGTGTCAGAGAGTGATAGAGAATGTCAGAGAGTTTCAGAGAGTGTCAGAGAGTGATAGAGAGTGATAGAGAGTGTCAGAGAGTGTCAGAGAGTGATAGAGAGTGAAAGAGTGTGTCAGAGAGTGTCAGAGAGTGTCAGAGAGTGATAGAGAGTGATAGAGAGTTTCAGAGAGTGTCAGAGAGTGTCTGAGCGTGTCAGAGAGTGATAGAGAGTGATAGAGAGTGTCAGAGAGTTTCAGAGAGTGATAGAGAGTGATGGAGAGAGTTTGAGAGTGTCAGAGAGTGTCTGAGAGTGTCAGAGAGCGATAGAGAGTGATAGAGAGTGTCAGAGCGTGTCAGAGAGTGATAGAGAGTGATAGAGAGTGATAGAGAGTGTCAGAGAGTGATAGAGAGTGATAGAGAGTGTCAGAGAGTGTCAGAGAGTGTCAGAGAGTGAAAGTGAGTGTCTGAGAGTGTCAGAGAGTGATATAGAGTGATAGAGAGTGTCAGAGAGTGTCAGAGAGTGATAGAGAGTGATAGAGAGTTTCAGAGAGTGTCAGAGAGTCTCTGAGAGTGTCAGAGAGTGATAGAGAGTGTCAGAGAGTGATAGAGAGTGATGGAGAGTGTCTGAGAGTGTCAGAGAGTGATAGAGAGTGATAGAGAGTGTCAGAGAGTGATAGAGAGTGTCAGAGAGTGTCAGAGAGTGTCTGAGAGTGTCAGAGAGTGATAGAGAGTGATAGAGAGTGTCAGAGAGTGTCAGAGAGTGTCAGAGAGTGATAGAGAGTGTCAGAGAGTGTCAGTGTCAGAGAGAGTCTGAGAGTGTCAGAGAGTGATATAGAGTGATAGAGAGTGTCAGAGAGTGTCGGAGAGTGATAGAGAGTGATAGACAGTTTCAGAGAGTGTCAGAGAGTGTCTGAGAGTGTCAGAGAGTGATAGAGAGTGATAGAGAGTGTCAGAGAGTGATAGAGAGTGTCAGAGAGTGTCAGAGAGTGTCAGAGAGTGTCTGAGAGTGTCAGAGAGTGATAGAGAGTGATAGAGAGTGTCAGAGAGTGTCAGAGAGTGATATAGAGTGATAGAGAGTGTCAGAGAGTGTCGGAGAGTGATAGAGAGTGATAGAGAGTTTCAGAGAGTGTCAGAGAGTGTCTGAGAGTGTCAGAGAGTGATAGAGAGTGTCAGAGAGTGTCAGAGAGTGTCAGAGAGTGATATAGAGTGATAGAGAGTGTCAGAGAGTGTCGGAGAGTGTTAGAGAGTGATAGAGAGTTTCAGAGAGTGTCAGAGAGTGTCTGAGAGTGTCAGAGAGTGATAGAGAGTGATAGAGAGTGTCAGAGAGTGATAGAGAGTGTCAGAGAGTGTCAGAGAGTGTCTGAGTGTGTCAGAGAGTGATAGAGAGTGATAGAGAGTGCCAGAGAGTGTCAGAGAGTGTCAGAGAGTGTCAGAGAGTAAAAGAGAGTGATAGAGAGTGTCAGAGAGTGATAGAGAGTGTCAGAGAGTGTCTGAGAGTGTCAGAGAGTGTCAGAGAGTGATAGAGAGTGTCAGAGAGTGTCAGAGAGTGTCAGAGAGTGATAGAGAGTGATAGAGAGTTTCAGAGAGTTTCAGCGAGTGTCTGAGAGTGTCAGAGATTAATAGAGAGTGATAGAGAGTGTCAGAGAGTGTCAGAGAGTGTCAGAGAGTGATAGAGAGTGATAGAGAGTTTCAGAGAGTGTCAGAGAGTGTCTGAGAGTGTCTGAGAGTGTCAGAGAGTGATAGAGAGTGATAGAGCGTGTCAGAGAGTGTCAGAGAGTGATAGAGAGTGATGGAGAGTGTCTGAAAGTGTCAGAGAGTGATATAGAGTGATAGAGAGTGTCAGAGAGTGTCGGAGAGTGATAGAGAGTGTCAGAGAGTGTCAGAGAGTGTCAGAGAGTGTCTGAGAGTGTCAGAGAGTGATAGAGTGTGTCACAGAGTGATAGAGAGTGTCAGATAGTGTCAGAGAGTGTCTGAGAGTGTCAGAGAGTGATAGAGAGTGTCAGAGAGTTTCAGAGAGTGATAGAGAGTGATGGAGAGTGTTTGAGAGTGTCAGAGAGTGTCTGAGAGTGTCAGAGAGTGATAGAGAGTGATAGAGAGTGTCAGAGCGTGTCAGAGAGTGATAGAGAGTGATAGAGAGTGATAGAGAGTTTCAGATAGTGTCAGAGAGTGTCTGAGAGTGTCAGAGAGTGATAGAGAGTGATAGAGAGTGTCAGAGAGTGATAGAGAGTGATAGAGAGTGTCAGAGAGTGTCAGAGAGTGTCAGAGAGTGAAAGTGAGTGTCTGAGAGTGTCAGAGAGTGATATAGAGTGATAGAGAGTGTCAGAGAGTGTCAGAGAGTGATAGAGAGTGATAGAGAGTTTCAGAGAGTGTCAGAGAGTCTCTGAGAGTGTCAGAGAGTGATAGAGAGTGTCAGAGAGTGATAGAGAGTGATGGAGAGTGTCTGAGAGTGTCAGAGAGTGATAGAGAGTGATAGAGAGTGTCAGAGAGTGATAGAGAGTGTCAGAGAGTGTCAGAGAGTGTCTGAGAGTGTCAGAGAGTGATAGAGAGTGATAGAGAGTGTCAGAGAGTGTCAGAGAGTGTCAGAGAGTGATAGAGAGTGTCAGAGAGTGTCAGTGTCAGAGAGAGTCTGAGAGTGTCAGAGAGTGATATAGAGTGATAGAGAGTGTCAGAGAGTGTCGGAGAGTGATAGAGAGTGATAGACAGTTTCAGAGAGTGTCAGAGAGTGTCTGAGAGTGTCAGAGAGTGATAGAGAGTGTCAGAGAGTGTCAGAGAGTGTCTGAGAGTGTCAGAGAGTGATAGAGAGTGATAGAGAGTGTCAGAGAGTGTCAGAGAGTGATATAGAGTGATAGAGAGTGTCAGAGAGTGTCGGAGAGTGATAGAGAGTGATAGAGAGTTTCAGAGAGTGTCAGAGAGTGTCTGAGAGTGTCAGAAAGTGATAGAGAGTGTCAGAGAGTGTCAGAGAGTGTCAGAGAGTGATATAGAGTGATAGAGAGTGTCAGAGAGTGTCGGAGAGTGTTAGAGAGTGATAGAGAGTTTCAGAGAGTGTCAGAGAGTGTCTGAGAGTGTCAGAGAGTGATAGAGAGTGATAGAGAGTGTCAGAGAGTGATAGAGAGTGTCAGAGAGTGTCAGAGAGTGTCTGAGTGTGTCAGAGAGTGATAGAGAGTGATAGAGAGTGCCAGAGAGTGTCAGAGAGTGTCAGAGAGTGTCAGAGAGTAAAATAGAGTGATAGAGAGTGTCAGAGAGTGATAGAGAGTGTCAGAGAGTGTCTGAGAGTGTCAGAGAGTGTCAGAGAGTGATAGAGAGTGTCAGAGAGTGTCAGAGAGTGTCAGAGAGTGATAGAGAGTGATAGAGAGTTTCAGAGAGTTTCAGCGAGTGTCTGAGAGTGTCAGAGATTAATAGAGAGTGATAGAGAGTGTCAGAGAGTGTCAGAGAGTGTCAGAGAGTGATAGAGAGTGATAGAGAGTTTCAGAGAGTGTCAGAGAGTGTCTGAGAGTGTCTGAGAGTGTCAGAGAGTGATAGAGAGTGATAGAGCGTGTCAGAGAGTGTCAGAGAGTGATAGAGAGTGATGGAGAGTGTCTGAAAGTGTCAGAGAGTGATATAGAGTGATAGAGAGTGTCAGAGAGTGTCGGAGAGTGATAGAGAGTGTCAGAGAGTGTCAGAGAGTGTCAGAGAGTGTCTGAGAGTGTCAGAGAGTGATAGAGTGTGTCACAGAGTGATAGAGAGTGTCAGATAGTGTCAGAGAGTGTCTGAGAGTGTCAGAGAGTGATAGAGAGTGATAGAGAGTGTCAGAGAGTGTCAGAGAGTGTCAGAGAGTGATAGTGAGTGTCTGAGAGTGTCAGAGAGTGTCAGAGAGTGTCAGAGAGTGTCTGAGAGTGTCAGAGAGTGATAGAGTGTGTCACAGAGTGATAGAGAGTGTCAGATAGTGTCAGAGAGTGTCTGAGAGTGTCAGAGAGTGATAGAGAGTGATAGAGAGTGTCAGAGAGTGTCAGAGAGTGTCAGAGAGTGATAGTGAGTGTCTGAGAGTGTCAGAGAGTGTCAGAGAGTGATATAGAGTGATAGAGAGTGTCAGAGAGTGTCGGAGAGTGATAGAGAGTGTCAGAGAGTGTCAGAGAGTGTCAGAGAGTGTCTGAGAGTGTCAGAGAGTGATAGAGTGTGTCACAGAGTGATAGAGAGTGTCAGATAGTGTCAGAGAGTGTCTGAGAGTGTCAGAGAGTGATAGAGAGTGATAGAGAGTGTCAGAGAGTGTCAGAGAGTGTCAGAGAGTGATAGTGAGTGTCTGAGAGTGTCAGAGAGTGTCAGAGAGTGATAGAGAGTGATAGAGAGTTTCAGAGAGTGTCAGAGAGTGATAGAGTGTGTCAGAGAGTGATAGAGAGTGTCAGAGAGTGTCAGAGAGTGTCAGAGAGTGTCAGAGAGTGATATAGAGTGATAGAGAGTGTCAGAGAGTGTCAGAGAGTGTCAGAGAGTAAAAGAGAGTGATAGAGAGTGTCAGAGAGTGATAGAGAGTGATAGAGAGTGTCAGAGAGTGATAGAGAGTGACAGAGAGTGTCAGAGAGTGATAGAGAGTGTCAGAGAGTGTCAGAGAGTGTCGGAGAGTGATAGAGAGTGATGGAGAGTGTCAGAGAGTGTCTGAGAGTGTCAGAGAGTGATAGAGAGTGATAGAGAGTGTCAGAGAGTGATAGAGAGTGTCAGAGAGTGTCAGAGAGTGTCTGAGAGTGTCAGAGAGTGATAGAGAATGTCAGAGAGTTTCAGAGAGTGTCAGAGAGTGATAGAGAGTGATAGAGAGTGTCAGAGAGTGTCAGAGAGTGATAGAGAGTGATAGAGAGTTTCAGAGAGTGTCAGAGAGTGTCTGAGCGTGTCAGAGAGTGATAGAGAGTGATAGAGAGTGTCAGAGAGTTTCAGAGAGTGATAGAGAGTGATGGAGAGTGTTTGAGAGTGTCAGAGAGTGACAGAGAGTGTCAGAGAGTGATAGAGAGTTTCAGAGAGTGTCAGAGAGTGATAGAGAGTGATAGAGAGTGTCAGAGAGTGTCAGAGAGTGATAGAGAGTGAAAGAGTGTGTCAGAGAGTGTCAGAGAGTGTCAGAGAGTGATAGAGAGTGATAGAGAGTTTCAGAGAGTGTCAGAGAGTGTCTGAGCGTGTCAGAGAGTGATAGAGAGTGATAGAGAGTGTCAGAGAGTTTCAGAGAGTGATAGAGAGTGATGGAGAGTGTTTGAGAGTGTCAGAGAGTGTCTGAGAGTGTCAGAGAGTGATAGAGAGTGATAGAGAGTGTCAGAGCGTGTCAGAGAGTGATAGAGAGTGATAGAGAGTGATAGAGAGTTTCAGATAGTGTCAGAGAGTGTCTGAGAGTGTCAGAGAGTGATAGAGAGTGATAGAGAGTGTCAGAGAGTGATAGAGAGTGATAGAGAGTGTCAGAGAGTGTCAGAGAGTGTCAGAGAGTGAAAGTGAGTGTCTGAGAGTGTCAGAGAGTGATATAGAGTGATAGAGAGTGTCAGAGAGTGTCAGAGAGTGATAGAGAGTGATAGAGAGTTTCAGAGAGTGTCAGAGAGTCTCTGAGAGTGTCAGAGAGTGATAGAGAGTGTCAGAGAGTGATAGAGAGTGATGGAGAGTGTCTGAGAGTGTCAGAGAGTGATAGAGAGTGATAGAGAGTGTCAGAGAGTGATAGAGAGTGTCAGAGAGTGTCAGTGTCAGAGAGTGCCTGAGAGTGTCAGAGAGTGATATAGAGTGATAGAGAGTGTCAGAGAGTGTCGGAGAGTGATAGAGAGTGATAGAGAGTTTCAGAGAGTGTCAGAGAGTGATAGAGAGTGTCAGAGAGTGTCAGAGAGTGTCTGAGAGTGTCAGAGAGTGATAGAGAGTGATAGAGAGTGTCAGAGAGTGTCAGAGAGTGTCAGAGAGTGATAGAGAGTGTCAGAGAGTGTCAGTGTCAGAGAGTGTCTGAGAGTGTCAGAGAGTGATATAGAGTGATAGAGAGTGTCAGAGAGTGTCGGAGAGTTATAGAGAGTGATAGACAGTTTCAGAGAGTGTCAGAGAGTGTCTGAGAGTGTCAGAGAGTGATAGAGAGTGATAGAACATAGAACATAGAACATAGAACATACAGCACAGAACAGGCCCTTCGGCCCACAATGTTGTGCCGATCCTTTGTCCTCTGTCAAGGACAATTTAATCTATACCCCATCATTCTCCTTTATCCATATACCTATCCAAAAGCCTTTTGAAAGTCCCTAAAGTTTCTGACTCAACAACTTCCCCGGGCAAGGCATTCCATGCCTCGACCACTCTCTGGGTAAAGAACCTTCCCCTGACATCCCCCTTATATCTCCCACCCTTCACCTTAAATTTATGACCCCTTGTAACGCTTTGCTCCACCCGGGGAAAAAGTTTCTGACTGTCTACCCTATCTATTCCCCTGATCATCTTATAAACCTCTATCATGTCACCCCTCATCCTTCTCCTTTCTAATGAGAAGAGGCCTAGAATGTTCAGCCTTTCCTCGTAAGACTTATTCTCCATTCCAGGCAACATCCTGGTAAATCTCCTCTGCACCCTCTCCAAGGCTTCCACATCCTTCCTAAAATGAGGCGACCAGAACTGCACACAGTACTCCAAATGAGGCCTTACCAAGGTCCTGTACAGCTGCATCATCACCTCACGGCTCTTAAATTCAATCCCTCTGCTAATGAACGCTAACACCCCATATGCCTTCTTCACAGCCCTATCCACTTGAGTTGCAACTTTCAATGATCTATGCACATAGACCCCAAGGTCTCTCTGCTCCTCCACATGCCCAAGAACCCTACCGTTAACCCAGTATTTTGCATTCATGTTTGTCCTTCCAAAATGGACGACCTCACACTTTTCAGGGTTAAACTCCATCTGCCACTTTTCAGCCCAGCACTGCAACCTATCCAAGTCCCTTTGCAGACGACAATAGCCCTCCTCGGTATCCACAACTCCACCAACCTTTGTATCATCTGCAAATTTACTGACCCACCCTTCGACTTCCTCATCCAAGTCGTTAATAAAAATCACAAACAGGAGAGGACCCAGAACTGATCCCTGCGGCACGCCACTGGTAACTGGGCTCCAGGCTGAGTATTTACCATCTAAGACCACTCTCTGCCTTCTATCAGTTAGCCAATTCTTAATCCAACTGGCCACATTCCCCACTATCCCATGCCTCCTGACTTTCTCCATAAGTCTACCATGGGGGACCTTATCAAATGCCTTACTAAAATCCATGTACACCACATCCACTGGTTTACCCTCATCCACTTGCTTGGTCACCTGCTCAAAGAATTCAATCAGGCTTGTGAGGCAAGACCTACCCCTCACAAAACCGTGCTGACTGTCCCGAATCAAGCAGTGTCTTTCCAGATGCTCAGAAATCCTATCCCTCAGCACCTTTTCCATCAACTTGCCTACCACCGAAGTAAGACTAACTGGCCTGTAATTCCCAGGGTTGTTCCTATTCCCTTTCTTGAACAGGGGCACAACATTTGCCACCCTCCAATCACCTGGTACCACCCCCGTCAGCAGAGAAGATGAAAAGATCATTGCCAGCGGCTCTGCAATTTCATCCCTTGCTTCCCATAACATCCTTGGATATACCCCGTCAGGCCCGGGAGACTTGTCTATCTTCAAGTTATTCAAAAACCCCAACACATCTTCCCTCCTAACGAGCACTTCCTCGAGCTTACCAGTCTGTTTCACACCGTCCTCTTCAGTAATACACCCCTTCTCATTCGTAAATACCGAAGAGAAGTACTCATTCAAAACCTCACTTATCTCTTCCGGCTCAACACACAGTCTCCCGCTATTGTCCTTGACCGGACCTATGGTCCCCCTGGTCATCCTCATATTTCTGACATACGCGTAAAAGGCCTTGGGGTTTTCTTTTATCCTACCCGCCAAGCATTTTTCATGCCCTCTCTTAGCTCTCCTAATCCCTTTCTTCAGATCCTTCCTGGCCATCTTGTATCCCTCCAGAGCTATGCCTGTGCCCTTTGTCTGAGAGTGTCAGAGAGTGATGGAGAGTGATAGAGAGTAATAGTGAGTGTCAGAGAGTGTCAGAGAGTGAGAGAGAGTGATAGAGATTGTCAGATAGTGTCAGAGAGTGATATAGAGTGATAGAGAGTGTCAGTGAGTGTCAGAGAGTTTCAGAGAGTGTCAGAGAGTGTCAGAGAGTGCCAGAGAGTGTCAGAGAGTGTCTGAGAGTGTCAGAGAGTGATGGAGAGTGATAGAGAGTAATAGAGAGTGTCAGAGAGTGTCAGAGAGTGATAGAGAGTGATAGAGAGTTTCAGAGAGTGTCAGAGGGTGATAGAGAGTGATAGATAGTGTCAGAGATTGTCAGAGAGTGATAGAGAGTGATAGAGAGTTTCAGAGAATGTCAGAGAGTGTCAGAGAGCGATAGAGAGTGATAGAGAGTGTCAGAGAGTGTCAGAGAGTGATAGAGAGTGATAGAGAGTGTCAGAGAGTGTCAGAGAGTGAGAGAGAGTGATAGAGATTGTCAGATAGTGTCAGAGAGTGATATAGAGTGATAGAGAGTGTCAGTGAGTGTCAGAGAGTTTCAGAGAGTGTCAGAGAGTGTCAGGGAGTGCCAGAGAGTGTCAGAGAGTGTCTGAGAGTGTCAGAGAGTGATGGAGAGTGATAGAGAGTAATAGAGAGTGTCAGAGAGTGTCAGAGAGTGATAGAGAGTGATAGAGAGTTTCAGAGAGTGTCAGAGGGTGATAGAGAGTGATAGATAGTGTCAGAGATTGTCAGAGAGTGATAGAGAGTTTCAGAGAGTGTCAGAGAGCGATATAAAGGGATAGAGAGTGTCAGAGAGTGTCAGAGAGTGTCAGAGAGTGGCAGAGAGTGATAGAGAGTGATAGAGAGTTTCAGAGAGTGTCAGAGAGTGTCAGAGAGTGTCTGAGATTGTCTGAGAGTGATAGAGAGTGATAGAGACTGTCAGAGAGTGTCTGAGAGTGTCAGAGAGTGATAGAGAGTGATAGAGAGTGTCAGAGAGTGTCAGAGAGTGCCAGAGAGCGATAGAGAGGGATAGAGAGTGTCAGAGAGTGTCGGAGAGTGTCAGAGAGTGTCAGAGAGTGATAGAGAGTGATAGAGAGTGTCAGAGAGTGTCAGAGAGTGATTGAGAGTGATAGAGAGTTTCAGAGAGTGTCAGAGAGTGTCAGAGAGTGTCTGAGAGTGTCAGAGAGTGATAGAGAGTGTCAGAGAGTGTCAGAGAGTTTCAGAGAGTGTCAGAGAGTTTCAGAGAGTTTCAGAGAGTGTCAGAGAGTGTCAAAGAGTGTCAGAGAGTGATGGAGAGTGATAGAGAGTGATAGAGAGTGCCAGAGAGTGTCAGAGATTGATAGAGAGTGATAGAGAGTTTCAGAGAGTGTCAGAGAGTTTCAGAGAGTTTCAGAGAGTGTCAGAGAGTGTCAAAGAGTGTCAGAGAGTGATGGAGAGTGATAGAGAGGGAAAGAGAGTGCCAGAGAGTGTCAGAGAGTGTCAGAGAGTGATAGAGAGTGATAGAGAGTGATAGAGAGCGTCAGAGAGTGTCAGAGAGTGTCAGAGAGCGATAGAGAGGGATAGAGAGTGTCAGAGAGTGTCAGAGAGTGTCAGAGAGTGATAGAGAGTGTCAGAGAGTGTCAGAGAGTGATAGAGAGTGATAGAGAGTTTCAGAGAGTGTCAGAGAGTGTCTGAGAGTGTCAGAGAGTGATAGAGAGTGTCAGAGAGTGTCAGAGAGTGTCAGAGAGTTTCAGAGAGTGTCAGAGAGTTTCAGAGAGATTCAGAGAGTGTCAGAGAGTGTCAAAGAGTGTCTGAGAGTGATAGAGAGTGCCAGAGAGTGTCAGAGAGTGATAGAGAGTGATAGAGAGTTTCAGAGAGTGTCAGAGAGTGTCAGAGAGTGATAGAGAGGGAAAGAGAGTGCCAGAGAGTGTCAGAGAGTGTCAGAGAGTGATAGAGAGTGATAGAGAGTGATAGAGAGCGTCAGAGAGTGTCAGAGAGTGTCAGAGAGCGATAGAGAGGGATAGAGAGTGTCAGAGAGTGTCAGAGAGTGTCAGAGAGTGTCAGAGAGTGATAGAGAGTGTCAGAGAGTGTCAGAGAGTGATAGAGAGTGTCAGAGAGTGTCAGAGAGTGTCAGAGAGTGATAGAGAGTGATAGAGAGTGTCAGAGAGTGTCAGAGAGTGTCAGAGAGTTTCAGAGAGTGTCAGAGAGTTTCAGAGAGATTCAGAGAGTGTCAGAGAGTGTCAAAGAGTGTCTGAGAGTGATAGAGAGTGCCAGAGAGTGTCAGAGAGTGATAGAGAGTGATAGAGAGTTTCAGAGAGTGTCAGAGAGTGTCAGAGAGTGATAGAGAGGGAAAGAGAGTGCCAGAGAGTGTCAGAGAGTGTCAGAGAGTGATAGAGAGTGATAGAGAGTGATAGAGAGCGTCAGAGAGTGTCAGAGAGTGTCAGAGAGCGATAGAGAGGGATAGAGAGTGTCAGAGAGTGTCAGAGAGTGTCAGAGAGTGTCAGAGAGTGATAGAGAGTGTCAGAGAGTGTCAGAGAGTGATAGAGAGTGTCAGAGAGTGTCAGAGAGTGTCAGAGAGTGATAGATAGTGATAGAGAGTGATAGAGAGTGATAGAGAGTTTCAGAGAGTGTCAGAGAGTGTCAGAGAGTTTCAGAGAGATTCAGAGAGTGTCAGAGAGTGTCAAAGAGTGTCTGAGAGTGATAGAGAGTGCCAGAGAGTGTCAGAGAGTGATAGAGAGTGATAGAGAGTTTCAGAGAGTGCCAGAGAGTGTCAGAGAGTGATAGAGAGTGATAGAGAGTTTCAGAGAGTGTCAGAGAGTGTCAGAGAGTGATAGAGAGGGAAAGAGAGTGCCAGAGAGTGTCAGAGAGTGTCAGAGAGTGATAGAGAGTGATAGAGAGTGATAGAGAGCGTCAGAGAGTGTCAGAGAGTGTCAGAGAGCGATAGAGAGGGATAGAGAGTGTCAGAGAGTGTCAGAGAGTGTCAGAGAGTGTCAGAGAGTGATAGAGAGTGTCAGAGAGTGTCAGAGAGTGATAGAGAGTGTCAGAGAGTGTCAGAGAGTGTCAGAGAGTGATAGAGAGTGATAGAGAGTGTCAGAGAGTGTCAGAGAGTGTCAGAGAGTTTCAGAGAGTGTCAGAGAGTTTCAGAGAGATTCAGAGAGTGTCAGAGAGTGTCAAAGAGTGTCTGAGAGTGATAGAGAGTGCCAGAGAGTGTCAGAGAGTGATAGAGAGTGATAGAGAGTTTCAGAGAGTGTCAGAGAGTGTCAGAGAGTGATAGAGAGGGAAAGAGAGTGCCAGAGAGTGTCAGAGAGTGTCAGAGAGTGATAGAGAGTGATAGAGAGTGATAGAGAGCGTCAGAGAGTGTCAGAGAGTGTCAGAGAGCGATAGAGAGGGATAGAGAGTGTCAGAGAGTGTCAGAGAGTGTCAGAGGGTGTCAGAGAGTGATAGAGAGTGTCAGAGAGTGTCAGAGAGTGATAGAGAGTGTCAGAGAGTGTCAGAGAGTGTCAGAGAGTGATAGATAGTGACAGAGAGTGATAGAGAGTGATAGAGAGTTTCAGAGAGTGTCAGAGAGTGTCAGATAGTTTCAGAGAGATTCAGAGAGTGTCAGAGAGTGTCAAAGAGTGTCTGAGAGTGATAGAGAGTGCCAGAGAGTGTCAGAGAGTGATAGAGAGTGATAGAGAGTTTCAGAGAGTGTCAGAGAGTGTCAGAGAGTGATAGTGAGTGTCTGAGAGTGTCAGAGAGTGTCAGAGAGTGTCAGAGAGTGATAGAGAGTGATAGAGAGTGTCAGAGAGTGATAGAGAGTGTCAGAGAGTTTCAGAGAGTGTCAGAGAGTGTCAGAGAGTGTCAGAGAATGTCAGAGAGTGTCAGAGAGTGTCTGAGAGTGTCAGAGAGTGATGGAGAGTGATAGAGAGTGATAGAGAGTGATAGAGAGTGTCAGAGAGTGTCAGAGAGTGATAGAGAGTTTCAGAGAGTGTCAGAGGGTGATAGAGAGTGATAGATAGTGTCAGAGAGTGTCAGAGAGTGATAGAGAGTGTCAGAGAGTGTCAGAGAGTGTCAGAGAGTGATAGAGAGTGTCAGAGGGTGATAGAGAGTGATAGATAGTGTCAAAGAGTGTCAGAGAGTGTCAGAGAGTTTCAGAGAGTGTCAGAGAGTGTCAGAGAATGTCTGAGAGTGTCAGAGAGTGTCTGAGAGTGTCAGAGAGTGATGGAGAGTGATAGAGAGTGATAGAGAGTGTCAGAGAGTGTCAGAGAGTGATAGAGAGTTTCAGAGAGTGTCAGAGGGTGATAGAGAGTGATAGATAGTGTCAGAGAGTGTCAGAGAGTGATAGAGAGTGTCAGAGAGTGTCAGAGAGTGTCAGAGAGTGATAGAGAGTTTCAGAGAGTGTCAGAGGGTGATAGAGAGTGATAGATAGTGTCTGAGAGTGTCAGAGAGTGTCAGAGAGTTTCAGAGAGTGTCAGAGAGTGTCAGAGAATGTCAGAGAGTGTCAGAGAGTGTCTGAGAGTGTCAGAGAGTGATGGAGAGTGATAGAGAGTGATAGAGAGTGATAGAGAGTGTCAGAGAGTGTCAGAGAGTGATAGAGAGTTTCAGAGAGTGTCAGAGAGTGTCTGAGAGTGTCAGAGAGTGTCTGAGAGTGTCAGAGAGTGATGGAGAGTGATATAGAGTGATAGAGAGTGATAGAGAGTGTCAGAGAGTGTCAGAGAGTGATAGAGAGTTTCAGAGAGTGTCAGAGGGTGATAGAGAGTGATAGATAGTGTCAGAGAGTGATAGAGAGTGTCAGAGAGGGTCAGAGAGTGTCAGAGAGTGATAGAGAGTTTCAGAGAGTGTCAGAGGGTGATAGAGAGTGATAGATAGTGTCAGAGAGTGTCAGAGAGTGATCGAGAGTGTCAGAGAGTGTCAGAGAGTGATAGAGAGTGATAGAGAGTGTCAGAGAGTGTCAGAGAGTGATAGAGAGTTTCAGAGAGTGTCAGAGAGTGTCTGAGAGTTTCAGAGAGTGTCAGAGAGTGTCTGAGAGTGTCAGAGAGTGTCTGAGAGTGTCTGAGAGTGATGGAGAGTGATATAGAGTGATAGAGAGTGATAGAGAGTGTCAGAGAGTGTCAGAGAGTGATAGAGAGTTTCAGAGAGTGTCAGAGGGTGATAGAGAGTGATAGATAGTGTCAGAGAGTGTCAGAGAGTGATAGAGAGTGTCAGAGAGGGTCAGAGAGTGTCAGAGAGTGATAGAGAGTTTCAGAGAGTGTCAGAGGGTGATAGAGAGTGATAGATAGTGTCAGAGAGTGTCAGAGAGTGATCGAGAGTGTCAGAGAGTGTCAGAGAGTGTCAGAGTGTGATAGTGAGTGTCTGAGAGTGTCAGAGAGTGATAGAGAGTGATAGAGAGTTTCAGAGAGTGATAGTGAGTGTCTGAGAGTGTCAGAGAGTGAGAGAGAGTGATAGAGAGTGTCTGAGAGTGTCAGAGAGTGATATAGAGTGATAGAGAGTGTCAGTGAGTGTCAGAGAGTTTCAGAGAGTGTCAGAGAGTGTCAGAGAGTGTCAGAGAGTGTCTGAGAGTGTCAGAGAGTGATAGAGAGTGATAGAGAGTGATAGAGAGTGTCAGAGAGTGTCAGAGAGTGATAGAGAGTGATAGAGAGTTTCAGAGAGTGTCAGAGGGTGATTGAGAGTGATAGATAGTGTCAGAGATTGTCAGAGAGTGATAGAGAGTGATAGAGAGTTTCAGAGAGTGTCAGAGAGTGTCAGAGAGTGATAGTGAGTGTCTGAGAGTGTCAGAGAGTGTCAGAGAGCGATAGAAAGGGATAGAGAGTGTCAGAGAGTGTCAGAGAGTGTCAGAGAGTGGCAGAGAGTGATAGAGAGTGATAGAGAGTTTCAGAGAGTGTCAGAGAGTGTCAGAGAGTGTCTGAGATTGTCTGAGAGTGATAGAGAGTGATAGAGACTGTCAGAGAGTGTCTGAGAGTGTCAGAGAGTGATAGAGAGGGATAGAGAGTGTCAGAGAGTGTCAGAGAGTGTCAGAGAGTGATAGAGAGTGATAGAGAGTGTCAGAGAGTGTCAGAGAGTGATAGAGAGTGATAGAGAGTGATAGAGAGTGATAGAGAGTTTCAGAGAGTGTCAGAGAGTGTCAGAGAGTGTCTGACATTGTCTGAGAGTGATAGAGATTGATAGAGACTGTCAGAGAGTGTCTGAGAGTGTCAGAGAGTGATAGAGAGTGATAGAGAGGGATAGAGAGTGTCAGAGAGTGTCAGAGAGTGTCAGAGAGTGTCAGAGAGTGATAGAGAGTGATAGAGAGTGTCAGAGAGTGTCAGAGAGTGTCAGAGAGAGATAGAGAGTGATAGAGAGTGATAGAGAGTGTCAGAGAGTGTCAGAGAGTGTCAGAGAGTGTCTGAGAGAGTCAGAGAGTGATAGAGAGTGTCAGAGAGAGTCAGAGAGTTTCAGAGAGTGTCAGAGAGTTTCAGAGAGTTTCAGAGAGTGTCAGAGAGTGTCAAAGAGTGTCAGAGAGTGATGGAGAGTGATAGAGAGTGATAGAGAGTGCCAGAGAGTGTCAGAGAGTGATAGAGAGTGATAGTGAGTGTCTGAGAGTGTCAGAGAGTGTCAGAGAGCGATAGAAAGGGATAGAGAGTGTCAGAGAGTGTCAGAGAGTGTCAGAGAGTGGCAGAGAGTGATAGAGAGTGATAGAGAGTTTCACAGAGTGTCAGAGAGTGTCAGAGAGTGTCTGAGATTGTCTGAGTGTGATAGAGAGTGATAGAGACTGTCAGAGAGTGTCTGAGAGTGTCAGAGGGTGATTGAGAGTGATAGATAGTGTCAGAGATTGTCAGAGAGTGATAGACCGTGATAGAGAGTGCCAGAGAGTGTCAGAGAGTGTCAGAGAGTGATAGTGAGTGTCTGAGAGTGTCAGAGAGTGTCAGAGAGCGATAGAAAGGGATAGAGAGTGTCAGAGAGTGTCAGAGAGTGTCAGAGAGTGGCAGAGAGTGATAGAGAGTGATAGAGAGTTTCAGAGAGTGTCAGAGAGTGTCAGAGAGTGTCTGAGATTGTCTGAGAGTGATAGAGAGTGATAGAGACTGTCAGAGAGTATCTGAGAGTGTCAGAGAGTGATAGAGAGGGATAGAGAGTGTCAGAGAGTGTCAGAGAGTGTCAGAGAGTGATAGAGAGTGATAGAGAGTGTCAGAGAGTGTCAGACAGTGTCAGAGAGTGATAGAGAGTGGTAGAGAGTGATAGAGAGTGATAGAGAGTTTCAGAGAGTGTCAGAGAGTGTCAGAGAGTGTCTGACATAGTCTGAGAGTGATAGAGAGTGATAGAGACTGTCAGAGAGTGTCTGAGAGTGTCAGAGAGTGATAGAGAGTGATAGAGAGGGATAGAGAGTGTCAGAGAGTGTCAAAGAGTGTCAGAGAGTGTCAGAGAGTGATAGAGAGTGATAGAGAGTGTCAGAGAGTGTCAGAGAGTGATAGAGAGTGATAGAGAGTGATAGAGAGTGTCAGAGAGTGTCAGAAAGTGTCAGAGAGTGTCTGAGAGAGTCAGAGAGTGATAAAGAGTGTCAGAGAGTGTCAGAGAGTGTCAGAGAGTTTCAGAGAGTTTCAGAGAGTGTCAGAGAGTGTCAAAGAGTGTCAGAGAGTGATGGAGAGTGATAGAGAGTGATAGAGAGTGCCAGAGAGTGTCAGAGAGTGATAGAGAGTGATAGAGAGTTTCAGAGAGTGTCAGAGAGTTTCAGAGAGTTTCAGAGAGTGTCAGAGAGTGTCAAAGAGTGTCAGAGAGTGATGGAGAGTGATAGAGAGTGAAAGAGAGTGCGGGAGAGTGTCAGAGAGAGTCAGAGAGTGATAGAGAGTGATAGAGAGTGTCAGAGAGTGTCAGAGAGTGTCAGAGAGCGATAGAGAGGGATAGAGAGTGTCAGAGAGTGTCAGAGAGTGATAGAAAGTGTCAGAGAGTGTCAGAGAGTGTCAGAGAGTGATAGAGAGTGATAGAGAGTTTCAGAGAGTGTCAGAGTGTGTCTGAGAGTGTCAGAGAGTGATAGAGAGTGTCAGAGAGTATCAGAGAGTTTCAGAGAGTTTCAGAGAGTGATAGAGAGTGATAGAGAGTTTCAGAGAGTGTTAGAGAGTGTCAGAGAGTGTCTGAGATTGTCTGAGAGTGTCAGAGAGTGATAGAGAGTGTCAGAGAGTGTCAGAGAGTGTCAGAGAGTGATAGAGAGTGATAGAGAGTTTCAGAGAGTGTCAGAAAGTGTCAGAGAGTGTCTGAGAGTGTCAGAGAGTGATAGAGAGTGTCAGAGAGTGTCAGAGAGTGTCAGAGAGTGGCAGAGAGTGATAGAGAGTGATAGAGAGTTTCAGAGAGTGTCAGAGAGTGTCAGAGAGTGTCTGAGATTGTCTGAGAGTGTCTGAGAGTGTCAGAGAGTGTCAGAGAGTGTCTGAGAGTGTCAGAGAGTGATATAGAGTGATGGAGAGGGATAGAGAGTGTCAGAGAGTGTCAGAGAGTGTCAGAGAGTGATAGAGAGTGATAGAGAGTGTCAGAGAGTGTCAGAGAGTGTCAGAGAGTGATAGAGAGTGATAGAGAGTGATAGAGAGTTTCAGAGAGTGTCAGAGAGTGTCAGAGAGTGTCTGAGATTGTCTGAGAGTGATAGAGCGTGATAGAGACTGTCAGAGAGTGTCTGAGAGTGTCAGAGAGTGATAGAGAGTGATAGAGAGGGATAGAGAGTGTCAGAGAGTGTCAGAGAGTGTCAGAGAGTGTCAGAGAGTGATAGAGAGTGATAGAGAGTGTCAGAGAGTGTCAGAGAGTGTCAGAGAGTGATAGAGAGTGATAGAGAGTGATAGAGAGTGTCAGAGAGTGTCAGAGAGTGTCAGAGAGTGTCTGAGAGAGTCAGAGAGTGATAGAGAGTGTCAGAGAGTTTCAGAGAGTGTCAGAGAGTTTCAGAGAGTTTCAGAGAGTGTCAGAGAGTGTCAAAGAGTGTCAGAGAGTGATGGAGAGTGATAGAGAGTGATAGAGAGTGCCAGAGAGTGTCAGAGAGTGATAGAGAGTGATAGAGAGTTTCAGAGAGTGTCAGAGAGTTTCAGAGAGTTTCAGAGAGTGTCAGAGAGTGTCAAAGAGTGTCAGAGAATGATGGAGAGTGATAGAGAGTGAAAGAGAGTGCCAGAGAGTGTCAGAGAGAGTCAGAGAGTGATAGAGAGTGATAGAGAGTGTCAGAGAGTGTCAGAGAGTGTCAGAGAGCGATAGAGAGGGATAGAGAGTGTCAGAGAGTGTCAGAGAGTGTCAGAGAGTGTCAGAGAGTGATAGAGAGTGTCAGAGAGTGTCAGAGAGTGTCAGAGAGTGATAGAGAGTGATAGAGAGTTTCAGAGAGAGTCAGAGAGTGTCAGAGAGTGTCTGAGAGTGTCAGAGAGTGATAGAGAGTGATAGAGTGTGTCAGAGAGTGTCAGAGAGTGATATAGAGTGCTAGAGAGTTTCAGAGAGTGTCAGAGAGTGTCTGAGAGTGTCTGAGAGTGTCAGAGAGTGATAGAGAGTGTCAGAGAGTGTCAGAGAGTGTCTGAGAGTGTCAGAGAGTGATAGAGAGTGATAGAGAGTGTCAGAGAGTGTCAGAGAGTGATATAGAGTGATAGAGAGTGTCAGAGAGTGTCGGAGAGTGATAGAGAGTGATAGAGAGTTTCAGAGAGTGTCAGAGAGTGTCTGAGAGTGTCAGAGAGTGATAGAGAGTGTCAGAGAGTGTCAGAGAGTGTCAGAGAGTGTCAGAGAGTGATATAGAGTGATAGAGAGTGTCAGAGAGTGTCGGAGAGTGATAGAGAGTTTCAGAGAGTGTCAGAGAGTGTCTGAGAGTGTCAGAGAGTGATAGAGAGTGATAGAGAGTGTCAGAGAGTGATAGAGAGTGTCAGAGAGTGTCAGAGAGGGTCTGAGAGTGTCAGAGAGTGATAGAGAGTGATAGAGAGTGATAGAGAGTGATAGAGAGTGATAGAGAGTGATAGTGAGTGTCAGAGAGTGTCAGAGAGTGTCAGAGAGTGATAGAGAGTGATAGAGAGTGTCAGAGAGTGTCAGAGAGTGATAGAGAGTGATAGAGAGTGATAGAGAGTGATAGAGAGTGATAGAGAGTGATAGTGAGTGTCAGAGAGTGTCAGAGAGTGTCAGAGAGTGATAGAGAGTGATAGAGAGTTTCAGAGAGTGTCAGAGAGTGTCTGAGAGTGTCAGAGAGTGATAGAGAGTGATAGAGAGTGTCAGAGAGTGATAGAATGTGATAGAGAGTGTCAGAGAGTGATAGAGAGTGTCAGAGAGTGTCAGAGAGTGTCAGAGAGTGATATAGAGTGATAGAGAGTTTCAGAGAGTGTCAGAGAGTGTCTGAGAGTGTCAGAGAGTGATAGAGAGTGATAGAGAGTGTCAGAGAGTGATAGAGAGTGTCAGAGAGTGTCAGAGAGTGTCTGAGAGTGTCAGAGAGTGATAGAGAGTGTCAGAGAGTGTCAGAGAGTGTCAGAGAGTGTCAGAGAGTGATAGAGAGTGATAGAGAGTGTCAGAGAGTGTCAGAGAGTGATAGAGAGTGATAGAGTGTGTCAGAGAGTGTCAGAGAGTGTCAGAAAGTGTCAGAGAGTGATAGAGAGTGGTAGAGAGTATCAGAGAGTGTCAGAGAGTGTCTGAGAGTGATAGAGAGTTTCAGAGAGTGTCAGAGAGTGTCTGAGAGTGTCAGAGAGTGATAGAGAGTGATACTGAGTGTCAGAGAGTGATAGAGAGTGTCAGAGAGTGTCAGAGAGTGTCTGAGAGTGTCAGAGAGTGATAGAGAGTGATAGAGAGTGTCAGAGAGTGTCAGAGAGTGTCAGAGAGTGTCAGAGAGTGATAGAGAGTGATAGAGAGTGTCAGAGAGTGTCTGAGAGTGTCAGAGAGTGATAGAGAGTGATAGAGAGTGATAGAGAGTGTCAGAGCGTGTCAGAGAGTGTCAGAGAGTGATAGAGAGTGTCAGAGAGTGATAGAGAGTGATAGAGAGTTTCAGAGAGTTTCAGAGAGTGTCTGAGAGTGTCTGAGAGTTTCAGAGAGTTTCAGAGAGTGTCTGAGAGTGTCTGAGAGTGTCAGAGAGTGTCAGAGAGTGATAGAGAGTTATAGAGAGTTTCAGAGAGTGTCAGAGAGTGTCTGAGAGTGTCAGAGAGTGATGGAGAGTGATAGAGAGTGATAGAGAGTGTCAGAGAGCGATAGAGAGTGATAGAGACAGTCAGAGAGTGACAGAGAGAGTCTGAGAGTGATAGAGAGTGCCAGAGAGTGTCAGAGAGTGTCAGAGAGTGATAGAGAGTGATAATGAGTTTCAGAGAGTGTCAGAGAGTGTCTGAGAGTGATAGAGAGTGATAGAGAGTGTCAGAGAGTGTCAGAGAGTGTCAGAGAGTGATAGAAAGTGATAGAGAGTTTCAGAGAGTGTCAGAGAGTGTCAGAGAGTGTCAGAGAGTGATAGAGAGTGATAGAGAGTGTCAGAGAGTGTCAGAGAGTGTCAGAGAGTGATAGTGAGTGTCAGAGTGTGTCAGAGAGTGATAGAGAGTGATAGAGAGTGTCAGAGAGTGATAGAGAGTGTCAGAGAGTGTCAGAGAGTGTCAGAGAGTGATAGAGAGTGATAGAGAGTGTCAGAGAGTGTCAGAGAGTGTCAGAGAGTGATAGTGAGTGTCAGAGTGTGTCAGAGAGTGATAGAGAGTGATAGAGAGTATCAGAGAGTGATAGTGAGTGTCTGAGAGTGTCAGAGAGTGATAGAGAGTGTCAGAGAGTTTCAGAGAGTGATATAGAGTGATAGAGAGTGTCAGTGAGTGTCAGAGAGTGTCAGAGAGTGATAGTGAGTGTCAGAGAGTGTCAGAGAGTGGTAGAGAGTGATAGAGAGTGTCAGAGAGTGATGGAGACTGTCAGAGAGTGATGGAGAGTGATTGAGAGTGTCAGAGAGTGTCAGAGAGTGTCAGAGAGTGTCGGAGAGTGATAGAGAGTGATAGAGAGTGTCGGAGAGTGATAGAGAGTGATAGAGAGTTTCAGAGAGTGTCAGAGAGTGTCTGAGAGTGTCAGAGAGTGATAGAGAGTGATAGAGAGTGTCAGAGAGTGATAGAGAGTTTCAGAGAGTGTCAGAGAGTGTCTGAGAGTGTCAGAGAGTGATAGAGAGTGATAGAGAGTGTCAGAGAGTGATAGAGAGTGTCAGAGAGTGTCAGAGAGTGTCTGAGTGTGTCAGAGAGTGATAGAGAGTGATAGAGAGTGTCAGAGAGTGTCGGAGAGTGATAGAGAGTGATAGAGAGTTTCAGAGAGTGTCAGAGAGTGTCTGAGAGTGTCAGAGAGTGTCAGAGAGTGTTGGAGAGTGATAGAGAGTGATAGAGAGTTTCAGAGAGTGTCAGAGAGTGTCAGAGAGTGTCTGAGATTGTCAGTGAGTGATAGAGAGTGATAGAGAATGTCAGAGAGTGATAGAGAGTGTCAGAGAGTGTCAGAGAGTGATAGAGAGTGTCTGAGAGTGTCAGAGAGTGTCTGAGAGTGTCAGAGAGTGATAGAGAGTGTCAGAGAGTGTCAGAGAGTGTCAGAGAGTGTCAGAGAGTGTCAGAGAGTGATAGAGAATGATAGAGAGTGTCAGAGAGTGTCAGAGAGTAATAGAGAGTGATAGAGAGTTTCAGAGAGTGTCAGAGAGTGTCTGAGAGTGATAGAGAGTGATAGAGAGTGTCAGAGAGTGTCAGAGAGTGTCAGAGAGTGATAGAGAGTGATGGAGAGTGTCAGAGAGTGTCTGAGAGTGTCAGAGAGTGATAGAGAGTGATAGAGAGTGATAGAGAGTGTCAGAGAGTGTCAGAGAGTGATAGAGAGTCATAGAGAGTGATAGAGAGTTTCAGAGAGTGTCAGAGAGTGATAGAGAGTGTCAGAGAGTGTCAGAGAGTGATAGAGAGTGACAGAGAGTGTCAGAGCGTGTCAGAGAGTGTCAGAGAGTGATAGAGAGTGTCAGAGAGTGATAGAGAGTGATAGAGAGTTTCAGAGAGTTTCAGAGAGTGTCTGAGAGTGTCAGAGAGTGATAGAGAGTGATAGAGAGTGTCAGAGAGTGTCAGAGAGTGTCAGAGAGTGATATAGAGTGATAGAGAGTTTCAGAGAGTGTCAGAGAGTGTCAGAGAGTGTCTGAGAGTGACTGAGAGTGTCAGAGAGTGTCAGAGAGTGTCTGACAGTGTCTGAGAGTGTCAGAGAGTGTCAGAGAGTGATAGAGAGTGATAGAGAGATTCAGAGAGTGTCAGAGAGTGTCTGAGAGTGTCAGAGAGTGTCAGAGAGTGTCAGAGAGTGTCGGAGAGTGTCAGAGAGTGTCAGAGAGTGTCTGAGAGTGTCAGAGAGTGTCAGAGAGTGTCTGAGAGTGTCAGAGAGTGATAGAGAGTGTCAGAGAGTGTCAGAGAGTGTCTGAGAGTGTCAGAGAGTGATAGAGAGTGATAGAGAGTGTCAGAGAGTGATAGAGAGTGTCAGAGAGTGTCAGAGAGTGTCTGAGAGTGTCAGAGACTGATGGAGAGTGATAGAGAGTGTCAGAGAGTGTCAGAGAGTGTCAGAGAGTGTCAGACAGTGATAGAGAGTGTCAGAGAGTGTCAGAGAGTAATAGAGAGTGATAGAGAGTTTCAGAGAGTGTCAGAGAGTGTCTGAGAGTGATAGAGAGTGATAGAGAGTGTCAGAGAGTGTCAGAGAGTGTCAGAGAGTGATAGAGAGTGATGGAGAGTGTCTGAGAGTGTCAGAGAGTGTCTGAGAGTGTCAGAGAGTGATAGAGAGTGATAGAGAGTGATAGAGAGTGTCAGAGAGTGTCAGAGAGTGATAGAGAGTGATAGAGAGTTTCAGAGAGTGTCAGAGAGTGTCAGAGAGTGTCTGAGAGTGTCAGAGAGTGATAGAGAGTGTCAGAGAGTGTCAGAGAGTGATAGAGAGTGATAGAGAATGATAGAGAGTGTCAGAGAGTGATAGAGGGTGTCAGAGAGTGTCAGAGTGTGATAGAGAGTGATAGAGAGTGTCAGAGCGTGTCAGAGAGTGTCAGAGAGTGATAGAGAGTGTCAGAGAGTGATAGAGAGTGATAGAGAGTTTCAGAGAGTTTCAGAGAGTGTCAGAGAGTGTCAGAGAGTGTCAGAAAGTGTCTGACAGTGTCTGACAGTGTCTGAGAGTGTCAGAGAGTGTCAGAGAGTGATATAGAGTGCTAGAGAGTTTCAGAGAGTGTCAGAGAGTGTCTGAGAGTGTCTGAGAGTGTCTGAGAGTGTCAGAGAGTGTCAGAGAGTGTCTGACAGTGTCTGAGAGTGTCAGAGAGTGTCAGAGAGTGATATAGAGTGCTAGAGAGTTTCAGAGAGTGTCAGAGAGTGTCTGAGAGTGTCTGAGAGTGTCAGAGAGTGTCAGAGAGTGTCAGAGAGTGTCTGACAGTGTCTGAGAGTGTCAGAGAGTGTCAGAGAGTGATAGTGAGTGTCAGAGAGTGTCTGAGAGTGTCAGAGAGTGTCAGAGAGTGTCTGAGAGTGTCAGAGAGTGATAGAGAGTGTCAGAGAGTGTCAGAGAGTGATAGAGAGTGATAGAGAGTGATAGAGAGTGTCAGAGAGTGATAGAGAGTGTCAGAGAGTGTCAGAGTGTGATAGAGAGTGATAGAGAGTGTCAGAGCGTGTCAGAGAGTGTCAGAGAGTGATAGAGAGTGTCAGAGAGTGATAGAGAGTGTCAGAGAGTGATAGAGAGTGATAGAGAGTGTCAGAGAGTGTCGGAGAGTGATAGAGAGTGATAGAGAGTTTCAGAGAGTGTCAGAGAGTGTCTGAGAGTGTCAGAGAGTGTCAGAGAGTGTCGGAGAGTGATAGAGAGTGATAGAGAGTTTCATAGAGTGTCAGAGAGTGTCAGAGAGTGTCTGAGATTGTCAGTGAGTGACAGAGAGTGATAGAGAGTGTCAGAGAGTGTCAGAGAGTGTCAGAGAGTGTCTGAGAGTGTCAGAGAGTGATAGAGAGTGTCAGAGAGTGTCAGAGAGTGATAGAGAGTGTCAGAGAGTGTCAGAGAGTGTCTGAGAGTGTCAGAGAGTGATAGAGAGTGATAGAGAGTGTCAGAGAGTGTCAGAGAGTGTCAGAGAGTGTCAGAGAGTGATAGAGAGTGATAGAGAGTGTCAGAGAGTGTCAGAGAGTAATAGAGAGTGATAGAGAGTTTCAGAGAGTGTCAGAGAGTGTCTGAGAGTGATAGAGAGTGATAGAGAGTGTCAGAGAGTTTCAGAGAGTGTCAGAGAGTGATAGAGAGTGATGGAGAGTGTCAGAGAGTGTCTGAGAGTGTCAGAGAGTGATAGAGAGTGATAGAGAGTGATAGAGAGTGTCAGAGAGTGTCAGAGAGTGATAGAGAGTGATAGAGAGTGATAGAGAGTTTCAGAGAGTGTCAGAGAGTGATAGAGAGTGTCAGAGAGTGTCAGAGAGTGATAGAGAGTGACAGAGAATGTCAGAGCGTGTCAGAGAGTGATAGAGAGTGTCAGAGAGTGATATAGAGTGATAGAGAGTTTCAGAGAGTTTCAGAGAGTGTCTGAGAGTGTCAGAGAGTGATAGAGAGTGATAGAGAGTGTCAGAGAGTGTCAGAGAGTGTCAGAGAGTGATATAGAGTGATAGAGAGTTTCAGAGAGTGTCAGAGAGTGTCAGAGAGTGTCTGAGAGTGACTGAGAGTGTCAGAGAGTGTCAGAGAGTGTCAGAGAGTGTCTGAGAGTGTCAGAGAGTGTCAGAGAGTGATAGAGAGTGATAGAGAGTGTCAGAGAGTGTCAGAGAGTGTCTGAGAGTGTCAGAGAGTGTCAGAGAGTGTCAGAGAGTGTCGGAGAGTGTCAGAGAGTGTCAGAGAGTGTCAGAGAGTGTCTGAGAGTGTCAGAGAGTGTCAGAGAGTGTCTGAGAGTGTCAGAGAGTGATAGAGAGTGATAGAGAGTGTCAGAGAGTGTCAGAGAGTGTCTGAGAGTGTCAGAGAGTGATAGAGAGTGATAGAGAGTGTCAGAGAGTGATAGAGAGTGTCAGAGAGTGTCAGAGAGTGTCTGAGAGTGTCAGAGAGTGATGGAGAGTGATAGAGAGTGTCAGAGAGTGTCAGAGAGTGATAGAGAGTGTCAGAGAGTGTCAGAGAGTAATAGAGAGTGATAGAGAGTTTCAGAGAGTGTCAGAGAGTGTCTGAGAGTGATAGAGAGTGATAGAGAGTGTCAGAGAGTGTCAGAGAGTGTCAGAGAGTGATCGAGAGTGATGGAGAGTGTCTGAGAGTGTCAGAGAGTGTCTGAGAGTGTCAGAGAGTGATAGAGAGTGATAGAGAGTGATAGAGAGTGTCAGAGAGTGTCAGAGAGTGATAGAGAGTGATAGAGAGTTTCAGAGAGTGTCAGAGAGTGTCTGAGAGTGTCTGAGAGTGTCAGAGAGTGATAGAGAGTGTCAGAGAGTGTCAGATAGTGATAGAGAGTGATAGAGAGTGATAGAGAGTGTCAGAGAGTGATAGAGAGTGTCAGAGAGTGTCAGAGTGTGATAGAGAGTGATAGAGAGTGTCAGAGCGTGTCAGAGAGTGTCAGAGAGTGATAGAGAGTGTCAGAGAGTGATAGAGAGTGATAGAGAGTTTCAGAGAGTTTCAGAGAGTGTCTGAGAGTGTCAGAGAGTGATAGAGAGTGATAGAGAGTGTCAGAGAGTGTCAGAGAGAGTCAGAGAGTGATATAGAGTGATAGAGAGTTTCAGAGAGTGTCAGAGAGTGTCAGAGAGTGTCAGAGAGTGTCAGAGAGTGTCTGACAGTGTCTGAGAGTGTCAGAGAGTGTCAGAGAGTGATAGAGCGTGATGGAGAGTGTCTGAGAGTGTCAGAGAGTGATAGAGAGTGATCGAGGGTGTCTGAGAGTGTCAGAGAGTGATAGAGAGTGTCAGAGAGTGATAGAGATTTTCTGAGAGTGTCAGAGATTGATAGAGAGTGTCAGAGAGTGTCAGAGAGTGTCAGAGAGTAAAAGAGAGTAAAAGAGAGTGATAGAGATTGTCAGAGAGTGATAGAGAGTGTCAGAGAGTGTCTGAGAGTGTCAGAGAGTGTCAGAGAGTGATAGAGAGTGTCAGAGAGTGTCAGAGATTGTCAGAGAGTGATAGAGAGTAAAAGAGAGTGATAGAGAGTGTCAGAGAGTGATAGAGAGTGTCAGAGAGTGTCTGAGAGTGTCTGAGAGTGTCAGAGAGTGTCAGAGAGTGTTTGACAGTGTCTGAGAGTGTCAGAGAGTGTCAGAGAGTGATATAGAGTGATAGAGAGTTTCAGAGAGTGTCAGAGAGTGTCTGAGAGTGTCTGAGAGTGTCAGAGAGTGTCAGAGAGTGTCAGAGAGTGTCTGACAGTGTCTGAGAGTGTCAGAGAGTGTCTGAGAGTGATAGAGAGTGATAGAGAGTGTCAGAGAGTGATAGAGAGTGTCAGAGAGTGTCAGAGAGTGTCTGAGAGTGTCAGAGAGTGATAGAGAGTGATAGAGAGTGTCAGAGAGTGTCAGAGAGTGTCGGAGAGTGTCAGAGAGTGATAGAGAGTGATAGAGAGTGTCAGAGATTGTCAGAGAGTGATAGAGAGTGATAGAGAGTTTCAGAGAGTGTCAGAGAGTGTCTGAGAGTGATAGAGAGTGATAGAGAGTGTCAGAGAGTGTCAGAGAGTGTCAGAGAGTGATAGAGAGTGATAGAGAGTGTCAGAGAGTGTCAGAGAGTGTCAGAGAGTGTCAGAGAGTGATAGAGAGTGATAGAGAGTGTCAGAGAGTGATAGAGAGTGATAGAGAGTTTCAGAGAGTGTCAGAGAGTGTCTGAGAGTGATAGAGAGTGATAGAGAGTGTCAGAGAGTGTCAGAGAGTGTCAGAGAGTGATAGAGAGTGATGGAGAGTGTCTGAGAGTGTCAGAGAGTGTCTGAGAGTGTCAGAGAGTGATAGAGAGTGATAGAGAGTGTCAGAGAGTGTCAGAGAGTGATAGAGAGTGATAGAGAGTTTCAGAGAGTGTCAGAGAGTGTCTGAGAGTGTCAGAGAGTGATAGAGAGTGTCAGAGAGTGTCAGAGAGTGATAGAGAGTGATAGAGAGTGATAGAGAGTTTCAGAGAGTGTCAGAGAGTGATAGAGAGTGATAGAGAGTTTCAGAGAGTTTCAGCGAGTGTCTGAGAGTGTCAGAGAGTAATAGAGAGTGATAGAGAGTGTCAGAGAGTGTCAGAGAGTGTCAGAGAGTGATAGAGAGTGATAGAGAGTTTCAGAGAGTGTCAGAGAGTGGCTGAGAGTGTCTGAGATTGTCAGAGAGTGTCAGAGAGTGATAGAGAGTGATATAGAGTGTCAGAGCGTGTCAGAGAGTGATAGAGAGTGATAGAGAGTTTCAGAGAGTGTCAGAGTGTGTCTGAGAGTGTCTGAGAGTGTCAGAGAGAGATAGAGAGTGATCGAGAGTGTCTGAGAGTGTCAGAGAGTGTCAGAGAGTGATAGAGAGTGATAGAGAGTTTCAGATAGTGTCAGAGAGTGTCTGAGAGTGTCAGAGAGTGATAGAGAGTGATAGAGAGTGTCAGAGAGTGATAGAGAGTGTCAGAGAGTGTCAGAGAGTGTCTGAGAGTGTCAGAGAGTGATAAAGAGTGATAGAGAGTGTCAGAGAGTGTCAGAGAGTGATAGAGAGTGATAGTGAGTGTCAGAGAGTGTCAGAGAGTGTCCGAGAGTGTCAGAGTTTGATAGAGAGTGATAGAGAGTTTCAGAGAGTGTCATAGAGTGTCTGAGAGTGTGAGAGAGTGATAGAGAGTGATAGAGAGTGTCAGAGAGTGATAGAGAGTGACAGAGAGTGTCAGAGAGTGATAGAGTGTGTCAGAGAGTGTCAGAGAGTGTCAGAGAGTGATATAGAGTGATAGAGAGTGTCAGAGAGTGTCGGAGAGTGATAGAGAGTGATAGAGAGTTTCAGAGAGTGTCAGAGAGTGTCTGAGAGTGTCAGAGAGTGATAGAGAGTGATAGAGAGTGTCAGAGAGTGATATAGAGTGTCAGAGAGTGTCAGAGAGTGTCTGAGAGTGTCAGAGAGTGATAGAGAGTGATAGAGAATGTCAGAGGGTGTCAGAGAGTGTCAGAGAGTGATAGAGAGTGATAGAGAGTGTCAGAGAGTGTCAGAGAGTGATAGAGAGTGATAGAGTGTGTCAGAGAGTGTCAGAGAGTGTCAGAGAGTGATAGAGAGTGATGGTGAGTTTCAGAGAGTGTCAGAGAGTGTCTGAGAGTGTCAGAGAGTGATAGAGAGTGATATAGAGTGTCAGAGATTTTCAGAGAGTGATAGAGATTGATGGAGAGTGTTTGAGAGTGTCAGAGAGTGTCAGAGAGTGTCTGAGAGTGTCAGAGAGTTTCAGAGAGTGTCAGAGAGTGTCTGAGAGTGATAGAGAGTGATAGAGAGTGTCAGAGAGTGTCAGAGAGTGTCAGAGAGTGATAGAGAGTGATGGAGAGTGTCTGAGAGTGTCAGAGAGTGTCTGAGAGTGTCAGAGAGTGGCTGAGAGTGATAGAGAGTGATAGAGAGTGTCAGAGAGTGTCAGAGAGTGATAGAGAGTGATAGAGAGTTTCAGAGAGTGTCAGAGAGTGTCTGAGAGTGTCTGAGAGTGATAGAGAGTGTCAGAGAGTGTCAGAGAGTGATAGAGAGTGATAGAGAGTGATAGAGAGTTTCAGAGAGTGTCAGAGAGTGATAGAGAGTGATAGAGAGTTTCAGAGAGTTTCAGCGAGTGTCTGAGAGTGTCAGAGAGTAATAGAGAGTGATAGAGAGTGTCAGAGAGTGTCAGAGAGTGTCAGAGAGTGATAGAGAGTGATAGAGAGTTTCAGAGAGTGTCAGAGAGTGGCTGAGAGTGTCTGAGATTGTCAGAGAGTGTCAGAGAGTGATAGAGAGTGATATAGAGTGTCAGAGCGTGTCAGAGAGTGATAGAGAGTGATAGAGAGTTTCAGAGAGTGTCAGAGTGTGTCTGAGAGTGTCTGAGAGTGTCAGAGAGTGATAGAGAGTGATAGAGCGTGTCAGAGAGTGTCAGAGAGTGATGGAGAGTGTCTGAGAGTGTCAGAGAGTGATAGAGAGTGATCGAGAGTGTCTGAGAGTGTCAGAGAGTGTCAGAGAGTGATAGAGAGTGATAGAGAGTTTCAGATAGTGTCAGAGAGTGTCTGAGAGTGTCAGAGAGTGATAGAGAGTGATAGAGAGTGTCAGAGAGTGATAGAGAGTGTCAGAGAGTGTCAGAGAGTGTCTGAGAGTGTCAGAGAGTGATAAAGAGTGATAGAGAGTGTCAGAGAGTGTCAGAGAGTGATAGAGAGTGATAGTGAGTGTCAGAGAGTGTCAGAGAGTGTCCGAGAGTGTCAGAGTTTGATAGAGAGTGATAGAGAGTTTCAGAGAGTGTCATAGAGTGTCTGAGAGTGTGAGAGAGTGATAGAGAGTGATAGAGAGTGTCAGAGAGTGATAGAGAGTGACAGAGAGTGTCAGAGAGTGATAGAGTGTGTCAGAGAGTGTCAGAGAGTGTCAGAGAGTGATATAGAGTGATAGAGAGTGTCAGAGAGTGTCGGAGAGTGATAGAGAGTGATAGAGAGTTTCAGAGAGTGTCAGAGAGTGTCTGAGAGTGTCAGAGAGTGATAGAGAGTGATATAGAGTGTCAGAGATTTTCAGAGAGTGATAGAGATTGATGGAGAGTGTTTGAGAGTGTCAGAGAGTGTCAGAGAGTGTCTGAGAGTGTCAGAGAGTTTCAGAGAGTGTCAGAGAGTGTCTGAGAGTGATAGAGAGTGATAGAGTGTCAGAGAGTGTCAGAGAGTGATAGAGAGTGATGGAGAGTGTCTGAGAGTGTCAGAGAGTGTCTGAGAGTGTCAGAGAGTGATAGAGAGTGATAGAGAGTGTCAGAGAGTGTCAGAGAGTGATAGAGAGTGATAGAGAGTTTCAGAGAGTGTCAGAGAGTGTCTGAGAGTGTCTGAGAGTGATAGAGAGTGTCAGAGAGTGTCAGAGAGTGATAGAGAGTGATAGAGAGTGATAGAGAGTTTCAGAGAGTGTCAGAGAGTGATAGAGAGTGATAGAGAGTTTCAGAGAGTTTCAGCGAGTGTCTGAGAGTGTCAGAGAGTAATAGAGAGTGATAGAGAGTGTCAGAGAGTGTCAGAGAGTGTCAGAGAGTGATAGAGAGTGATAGAGAGTTTCAGAGAGTGTCAGAGAGTGGCTGAGAGTGTCTGAGATTGTCAGAGAGTGTCAGAGAGTGATAGAGAGTGATATAGAGTGTCAGAGCGTGTCAGAGAGTGATAGAGAGTGATAGAGAGTTTCAGAGAGTGTCAGAGTGTGTCTGAGAGTGTCTGAGAGTGGCAGAGAGTGATAGAGAGTGATAGAGCGTGTCAGAGAGTGTCAGAGAGTGATGGAGAGTGTCTGAGAGTGTCAGAGAGTGATAGAGAGTGATCGAGAGTGTCTGAGAGTGTCAGAGAGTGTCAGAGAGTGATAGAGAGTGATAGAGAGTTTCAGATAGTGTCAGAGAGTGTCTGAGAGTGTCAGAGAGTGATAGAGAGTGATAGAGAGTGTCAGAGAGTGATAGAGAGTGTCAGAGAGTGTCAGAGAGTGTCTGAGAGTGTCAGAGAGTGATAAAGAGTGATAGAGAGTGTCAGAGAGTGTCAGAGAGTGATAGAGAGTGATAGTGAGTGTCAGAGAGTGTCAGAGAGTGTCCGAGAGTGTCAGAGTTTGATAGAGAGTGATAGAGAGTTTCAGAGAGTGTCATAGAGTGTCTGAGAGTGTGAGAGAGTGATAGAGAGTGATAGAGAGTGTCAGAGAGTGATAGAGAGTGACAGAAAGTGTCAGAGAGTGATAGAGTGTGTCAGAGAGTGTCAGAGAGTGTCAGAGAGTGATATAGAGTGATAGAGAGTGTCAGAGAGTGTCGGAGAGTGATAGAGAGTGATAGAGAGTTTCAGAGAGTGTCAGAGAGTGTCTGAGAGTGTCAGAGAGTGATAGAGAGTGATAGAGAGTGTCAGAGAGTGATATAGAGTGTCAGAGAGTGTCAGAGAGTGTCTGAGAGTGTCAGAGAGTGATAGAGAATGTCAGAGGGTGTCAGAGAGTGTCAGAGAGTGATAGAGAGTGATAGAGAGTGTCAGAGAGTGTCAGAGAGTGATAGAGAGTGATAGAGTGTGTCAGAGAGTGTCAGAGAGTGTCAGAGAGTGATAGAGAGTGATGGTGAGTTTCAGAGAGTGTCAGAGAGTGTCTGAGAGTGTCAGAGAGTGATAGAGAGTGATATAGAGTGTCAGAGATTTTCAGAGAGTGATAGAGATTGATGGAGAGTGTTTGAGAGTGTCAGAGAGTGTCAGAGAGTGTCTGAGAGTGTCAGAGAGTGATAGAGAGTGATAGAGAGTGTCAGAGAGTGATAGAGAGTGTCAGAGAGTGTCAGAGAGTGTCAGAGAGTGTCTGAGAGTGTCAGAGAGTGACAGAGAGTGATAGAGAGTGTCAGAGAGTGTCAGAGAGTGTCAGAGAGTGATAGAGAGTGATAGAGAGTGTCAGAGAGTGTCAGAGAGTGATAGAGAGTGATAGAGAGTTTCAGAGAGTGTCAGAGAGTGTCTGAGAGTGATAGAGAGTGATAGAGAGTGTCAGAGAGTGTCAGAGAGTGTCAGAGAGTGATAGAGAGTGATAGTGTCAGAGAGTGTCAGAGAGTGTCAGAGAGTGATAGAGAGTGATAGAGAGTGTCAGAGAGTGATAGAGAGTGATAGAGAGTTTCAGAGAGTGTCAGAGAGTGTCAGAGAGTGATAGAGAGTGATAGAGAGTGTCAGAGAGTGTCAGAGAGTGATAGAGAGTGATAGAGGGTTTCAGAGAGTGTCAGAGAGTGTCTGAGAGTGATAGAGAGTGATAGAGAGTGTCAGAGAGTGTCAGAGAGTGTCAGAGAGTGATAGAGAGTGATAGAGAGTGTCAGAGAGTGTCAGAGAGTGTCAGAGAGTGATAGAGAGTGATAGAGAGTGTCAGAGAGTGATAGAGAGTGATAGAGAGTTTCAGAGAGTGTCAGAGAGTGTCAGAGAGTGATAGAGAGTGATGGACAGTGTCTGAGAGTGTCAGAGAGTGTCTGAGAGTGTCAGAGAGTGATAGAGAGTGATAGAGAGTGTCAGAGAGTGTCAGAGAGTGATAGAGAGTGATAGAGAGTTTCAGAGAGTGTCAGAGAGTGTCTGAGAGTGTCAGAGAGTGATAGAGAGTGTCAGAGAGTGTCAGAGAGTGATAGAGAGTGATAGAGAGTGATAGAGAGTTTCAGAGAGTGTCAGAGAGTGATAGAGAGTGTCAGAGAGTGTCAGAGAGTGATAGAGAGTGATAGAGAGTGTCAGAGCGTGTCAGAGAGTGTCAGAGAGTGATAGAGAGTGTCGGAGAGTGATGGAGAGTGATAGAGAGTTTCAGAGAGTTTCAGAGAGTGTCTGAGAGTGTCAGAGAGTGATAGAGAGTGATAGAGAGTGTCTGAGAGTGTCAGAGAGTAATAGAGAGTGATAGAGAGTGTCAGAGAGTGTCAGAGAGTGTCAGAGAGTGATAGAGAGTGATAGAGAGTTTCAGAGAGTGTCAGAGAGTGGCTGAGAGTGTCTGAGATTGTCAGAGAGTGTCAGAGAGTGATAGAGAGTGATATAGAGTGTCAGAGCGTGTCAGAGATTGATAGAGAGTGATAGAGAGTTTCAGAGAGTGTCAGAGTGTGTCTGAGAGTGTCTGAGAGTGTCAGAGAGTGATAGAGAGTGATAGAGCGTGTCAGAGAGTGTCAGAGAGTGATGGAGAGTGTCTGAGAGTGTCAGAGAGTGATAGAGAGTGATCGAGAGTGTCTGAGAGTGTCAGAGAGTGTCAGAGAGTGATAGAGAGTGATAGAGAGTTTCAGATAGTGTCAGAGAGTGTCTGAGAGTGTCAGAGAGTGATAGAGAGTGATAGAGAGTGTCAGAGAGTGATAGAGAGTGTCAGAGAGTGTCAGAGAGTGTCTGAGAGTGTCAGAGAGTGATAAAGAGTGATAGAGAGTGTCAGAGAGTGTCAGAGAGTGATAGAGAGTGATAGTGAGTGTCAGAGAGTGTCAGAGAGTGTCCGAGAGTGTCAGAGTTTGATAGAGAGTGATAGAGAGTTTCAGAGAGTGTCATAGAGTGTCTGAGAGTGTGAGAGAGTGATAGAGAGTGATAGAGAGTGTCAGAGAGTGATAGAGAGTGACAGAGAGTGTCAGAGAGTGATAGAGTGTGTCAGAGAGTGTCAGAGAGTGTCAGAGAGTGATATAGAGTGATAGAGAGTGTCAGAGAGTGTCGGAGAGTGATAGAGAGTGATAGAGAGTTTCAGAGAGTGTCAGAGAGTGTCTGAGAGTGTCAGAGAGTGATAGAGAGTGATAGAGAGTGTCAGAGAGTGATATAGAGTGTCAGAGAGTGTCAGAGAGTGTCTGAGAGTGTCAGAGAGTGATAGAGAGTGATAGAGAATGTCAGAGGGTGTCAGAGAGTGTCAGAGAGTGATAGAGAGTGATAGAGAGTGTCAGAGAGTGTCAGAGAGTGATAGAGAGTGATAGAGTGTGTCAGAGAGTGTCAGAGAGTGTCAGAGAGTGATAGAGAGTGATGGTGAGTTTCAGAGAGTGTCAGAGAGTGTCTGAGAGTGTCAGAGAGTGATAGAGAGTGATATAGAGTGTCAGAGATTTTCAGAGAGTGATAGAGATTGATGGAGAGTGTTTGAGAGTGTCAGAGAGTGTCAGAGAGTGTCTGAGAGTGTCAGAGAGTTTCAGAGAGTGTCAGAGAGTGTCTGAGAGTGATAGAGAGTGATAGAGAGTGTCAGAGAGTGTCAGAGAGTGTCAGAGAGTGATAGAGAGTGATGGAGAGTGTCTGAGAGTGTCAGAGAGTGTCTGAGAGTGTCAGAGAGTGATAGAGAGTGATAGAGAGTGTCAGAGAGTGTCAGAGAGTGATAGAGAGTGATAGAGAGTTTCAGAGAGTGTCAGAGAGTGTCTGAGAGTGTCTGAGAGTGATAGAGAGTGTCAGAGAGTGTCAGAGAGTGATAGAGAGTGATAGAGAGTGATAGAGAGTTTCAGAGAGTGTCAGAGAGTGATAGAGAGTGATAGAGAGTTTCAGAGAGTTTCAGCGAGTGTCTGAGAGTGTCAGAGAGTAATAGAGAGTGATAGAGAGTGTCAGAGAGTGTCAGAGAGTGTCAGAGAGTGATAGAGAGTGATAGAGAGTTTCAGAGAGTGTCAGAGAGTGGCTGAGAGTGTCTGAGATTGTCAGAGAGTGTCAGAGAGTGATAGAGAGTGATATAGAGTGTCAGAGCGTGTCAGAGAGTGATAGAGAGTGATAGAGAGTTTCAGAGAGTGTCAGAGTGTGTCTGAGAGTGTCTGAGAGTGTCAGAGAGTGATAGAGAGTGATAGAGCGTGTCAGAGAGTGTCAGAGAGTGATGGAGAGTGTCTGAGAGTGTCAGAGAGTGATAGAGAGTGATCGAGAGTGTCTGAGAGTGTCAGAGAGTGTCAGAGAGTGATAGAGAGTGATAGAGAGTTTCAGATAGTGTCAGAGAGTGTCTGAGAGTGTCAGAGAGTGATAGAGAGTGATAGAGAGTGTCAGAGAGTGATAGAGAGTGTCAGAGAGTGTCAGAGAGTGTCTGAGAGTGTCAGAGAGTGATAAAGAGTGATAGAGAGTGTCAGAGAGTGTCAGAGAGTGATAGAGAGTGATAGTGAGTGTCAGAGAGTGTCAGAGAGTGTCCGAGAGTGTCAGAGTTTGATAGAGAGTGATAGAGAGTTTCAGAGAGTGTCATAGAGTGTCTGAGAGTGTGAGAGAGTGATAGAGAGTGATAGAGAGTGTCAGAGAGTGATAGAGAGTGACAGAGAGTGTCTGAGAGTGTCAGAGAGTGATAGAGAGTGATAGAGAGTGTCAGAGAGTGATATAGAGTGTCAGAGAGTGTCAGAGAGTGTCTGAGAGTGTCAGAGAGTGATAGAGAGTGATAGAGAATGTCAGAGGGTGTCAGAGAGTGTCAGAGAGTGATAGAGAGTGATAGAGAGTGTCAGAGAGTGTCAGAGAGTGATAGAGAGTGATAGAGTGTGTCAGAGAGTGTCAGAGAGTGTCAGAGAGTGATAGAGAGTGATGGTGAGTTTCAGAGAGTGTCAGAGAGTGTCTGAGAGTGTCAGAGAGTGATAGAGAGTGATATAGAGTGTCAGAGATTTTCAGAGAGTGATAGAGATTGATGGAGAGTGTTTGAGAGTGTCAGAGAGTGTCAGAGAGTGTCTGAGAGTGTCAGAGAGTTTCAGAGAGTGTCAGAGAGTGTCTGAGAGTGATAGAGAGTGATAGAGAGTGTCAGAGAGTGTCAGAGAGTGTCAGAGAGTGATAGAGAGTGATGGAGAGTGTCTGAGAGTGTCAGAGAGTGTCTGAGAGTGTCAGAGAGTGATAGAGAGTGTCAGAGAGTGTCAGAGAGTGATAGAGAGTGATAGAGAGTTTCAGAGAGTGTCAGAGAGTGTCTGAGAGTGTCTGAGAGTGATAGAGAGTGTCAGAGAGTGTCAGAGAGTGATAGAGAGTGATAGAGAGTGATAGAGAGTTTCAGAGAGTGTCAGAGAGTGATAGAGAGTGATAGAGAGTTTCAGAGAGTTTCAGCGAGTGTCTGAGAGTGTCAGAGAGTAATAGAGAGTGATAGAGAGTGTCAGAGAGTGTCAGAGAGTGTCAGAGAGTGATAGAGAGTGATAGAGAGTTTCAGAGAGTGTCAGAGAGTGGCTGAGAGTGTCTGAGATTGTCAGAGAGTGTCAGAGAGTGATAGAGAGTGATATAGAGTGTCAGAGCGTGTCAGAGAGTGATAGAGAGTGATAGAGAGTTTCAGAGAGTGTCAGAGTGTGTCTGAGAGTGTCTGAGAGTGTCAGAGAGTGATAGAGAGTGATAGAGCGTGTCAGAGAGTGTCAGAGAGTGATGGAGAGTGTCTGAGAGTGTCAGAGAGTGATAGAGAGTGATCGAGAGTGTCTGAGAGTGTCAGAGAGTGTCAGAGAGTGATAGAGAGTGATAGAGAGTTTCAGATAGTGTCAGAGAGTGTCTGAGAGTGTCAGAGAGTGATAGAGAGTGATAGAGAGTGTCAGAGAGTGATAGAGAGTGTCAGAGAGTGTCAGAGAGTGTCTGAGAGTGTCAGAGAGTGATAAAGAGTGATAGAGAGTGTCAGAGAGTGTCAGAGAGTGATAGAGAGTGATAGTGAGTGTCAGAGAGTGTCAGAGAGTGTCCGAGAGTGTCAGAGTTTGATAGAGAGTGATAGAGAGTTTCAGAGAGTGTCATAGAGTGTCTGAGAGTGTGAGAGAGTGATAGAGAGTGATAGAGAGTGTCAGAGAGTGATAGAGAGTGACAGAGAGTGTCAGAGAGTGATAGAGTGTGTCAGAGAGTGTCAGAGAGTGTCAGAGAGTGATATAGAGTGATAGAGAGTGTCAGAGAGTGTCGGAGAGTGATAGAGAGTGATAGAGAGTTTCAGAGAGTGTCAGAGAGTGTCTGAGAGTGTCAGAGAGTGATAGAGAGTGATATAGAGTGTCAGAGATTTTCAGAGAGTGATAGAGATTGATGGAGAGTGTTTGAGAGTGTCAGAGAGTGTCAGAGAGTGTCTGAGAGTGTCAGAGAGTTTCAGAGAGTGTCAGAGAGTGTCTGAGAGTGATAGAGAGTGATAGAGTGTCAGAGAGTGTCAGAGAGTGATAGAGAGTGATGGAGAGTGTCTGAGAGTGTCAGAGAGTGTCTGAGAGTGTCAGAGAGTGATAGAGAGTGATAGAGAGTGTCAGAGAGTGTCAGAGAGTGATAGAGAGTGATAGAGAGTTTCAGAGAGTGTCAGAGAGTGTCTGAGAGTGTCTGAGAGTGATAGAGAGTGTCAGAGAGTGTCAGAGAGTGATAGAGAGTGATAGAGAGTGATAGAGAGTTTCAGAGAGTGTCAGAGAGTGATAGAGAGTGATAGAGAGTTTCAGAGAGTTTCAGCGAGTGTCTGAGAGTGTCAGAGAGTAATAGAGAGTGATAGAGAGTGTCAGAGAGTGTCAGAGAGTGTCAGAGAGTGATAGAGAGTGATAGAGAGTTTCAGAGAGTGTCAGAGAGTGGCTGAGAGTGTCTGAGATTGTCAGAGAGTGTCAGAGAGTGATAGAGAGTGATATAGAGTGTCAGAGCGTGTCAGAGAGTGATAGAGAGTGATAGAGAGTTTCAGAGAGTGTCAGAGTGTGTCTGAGAGTGTCTGAGAGTGTCAGAGAGTGATAGAGAGTGATAGAGCGTGTCAGAGAGTGTCAGAGAGTGATGGAGAGTGTCTGAGAGTGTCAGAGAGTGATAGAGAGTGATCGAGAGTGTCTGAGAGTGTCAGAGAGTGTCAGAGAGTGATAGAGAGTGATAGAGAGTTTCAGATAGTGTCAGAGAGTGTCTGAGAGTGTCAGAGAGTGATAGAGAGTGATAGAGAGTGTCAGAGAGTGATAGAGAGTGTCAGAGAGTGTCAGAGAGTGTCTGAGAGTGTCAGAGAGTGATAAAGAGTGATAGAGAGTGTCAGAGAGTGTCAGAGAGTGATAGAGAGTGATAGTGAGTGTCAGAGAGTGTCAGAGAGTGTCCGAGAGTGTCAGAGTTTGATAGAGAGTGATAGAGAGTTTCAGAGAGTGTCATAGAGTGTCTGAGAGTGTGAGAGAGTGATAGAGAGTGATAGAGAGTGTCAGAGAGTGATAGAGAGTGACAGAGAGTGTCAGAGAGTGATAGAGTGTGTCAGAGAGTGTCAGAGAGTGTCAGAGAGTGATATAGAGTGATAGAGAGTGTCAGAGAGTGTCGGAGAGTGATAGAGAGTGATAGAGAGTTTCAGAGAGTGTCAGAGAGTGTCTGAAAGTGTCAGAGAGTGATAGAGAGTGATAGAGAGTGTCAGAGAGTGATATAGAGTGTCAGAGAGTGTCAGAGAGTGTCTGAGAGTGTCAGAGAGTGATAGAGAATGTCAGAGGGTGTCAGAGAGTGTCAGAGAGTGATAGAGAGTGATAGAGAGTGTCAGAGAGTGTCAGAGAGTGATAGAGAGTGATAGAGTGTGTCAGAGAGTGTCAGAGAGTGTCAGAGAGTGATAGAGAGTGATGGTGAGTTTCAGAGAGTGTCATAGAGTGTCTGAGAGTGTCAGAGAGTGATAGAGAGTGATATAGAGTGTCAGAGATTTTCAGAGAGTGATAGAGATTGATGGAGAGTGTTTGAGAGTGTCAGAGAGTGTCAGAGAGTGTCTGAGAGTGTCAGAGAGTGATAGAGAGTGATAGAGAGTGTCACAGAGTGATAGAGAGTGTCAGAGAGTGTCAGAGAGTGTCTGAGAGTGTCAGAGAGTGACAGAGAGTGATAGAGAGTGTCAGAGAGTGTCAGAGAGTGTCAGAGAGTGATAGAGAGTGATAGAGAGTGTCAGAGAGTGTCAGAGAGTGATAGAGAGTGATAGAGAGTTTCAGAGAGTGTCAGAGAGTGTCTGAGAGTGATAGAGAGTGATAGAGAGTGTCAGAGAGTGTCAGAGAGTGTCAGAGAGTGATAGAGAGTGATAGAGAGTGTCAGAGAGTGTCAGAGAGTGTCAGAGAGTGATAGAGAGTGATAGAGAGTGTCAGAGAGTGATAGAGAGTGATAGAGAGTTTCAGAGAGTGTCAGAGAGTGTCAGAGAGTGATAGAGAGTGATAGAGAGTGTCAGAGAGTGTCAGAGAGTGATAGAGAGTGATAGAGGGTTTCAGAGAGTGTCAGAGAGTGTCTGAGAGTGATAGAGAGTGATAGAGAGTGTCAGAGAGTGTCAGAGAGTGTCAGAGAGTGATAGAGAGTGATAGAGAGTGTCAGAGAGTGTCAGAGAGTGTCAGAGAGTGATAGAGAGTGATAGAGAGTGTCAGAGAGTGATAGAGAGGGATAGAGAGTTTCAGAGAGTGTCAGAGAGTGTCAGAGAGTGATAGAGAGTGATGGACAGTGTCTGAGAGTGTCAGAGAGTGTCTGAGAGTGTCAGAGAGTGATAGAGAGTGATAGAGAGTGTCAGAGAGTGTCAGAGAGTGATAGAGAGTGATAGAGAGTTTCAGAGAGTGTCAGAGAGTGTCTGAGAGTGTCAGAGAGTGATAGAGAGTGTCAGAGAGTGTCAGAGAGTGATAGAGAGTGATAGAGAGTGATAGAGAGTTTCAGAGAGTGTCAGAGAGTGATAGAGAGTGTCAGAGAGTGTCAGAGAGTGATAGAGAGTGATAGAGAGTGTCAGAGCGTGTCAGAGAGTGTCAGAGAGTGATAGAGAGTGTCGGAGAGTGATGGAGAGTGATAGAGAGTTTCAGAGAGTTTCAGAGAGTGTCTGAGAGAGTCAGAGAGTGATAGAGAGTGATAGAGAGTGTCAGAGAGTGTGAGAGAGTGATATAGAGTGATAGAGAGTTTCAGAGAGTGTCAGAGAGTGTCAGAGAGTGTCTGAGAGTGTCTGAGACTGTCAGAGAGTGTCAGAGAGTGTCAGAGAGTGTCTGACAGTGTCTGAGAGAGTCAGAGAGTGTCAGAGAGTAATAGAGTGTGATAGAGAGTGATAGAGAGTTTCAGAGTTTCAGCGAGTGTCTGAGAGTGTCAGAGAGTAATAGAGAGTGATAGAGAGTGTCAGAGAGTGTCAGAGAGTGTCAGAGAGTGATAGAGAGTGATAGAGAGTTTCAGAGAGTGTCAGAGAGTGTCAGAGAGTGTCTGAGAGTGTCTGAGATTGTCAGAGATTGTCAGAGAGTGATAGAGAGTGATAGAGAGTGTCAGAGAGTGTCAGAGAGTGTCAGAGAGTGTCAGAGAGTGATAGAGAGTGTCAGAGAGTGTCAGAGAGTGATAGAGAGTGATAGAGAGTTTCAGAGAGTGTCAGAGAGTGTCTGAGAGTGATAGAGAGTGATAGAGAGTGTCAGAGAGTGTCAGAGAGTGTCAGAGAGTGATAGAGAGTTATAGAGAGTGTCAGAGAGTGTCAGAGAGTGTCAGAGAGTGATAGAGAGTGATAGAGAGTGTCAGAGTGTGATAGAGAGTGATAGAGAGTTTCAGAGAGTGTCAGAGAGTGTCTGAGAGTGATAGAGAGTGATAGAGAGTGTCAGAGAGTGTCAGAGAGTGTCAGAGAGTGATAGAGAGTGATGGACAGTGTCTGAGAGTGTCAGAGAGTGTCTGAGAGTGTCAGAGAGTGATAGAGAGTGATAGAGAGTGCCAGAGAGTGTCAGAGAGTGATAGAGAGTGATAGAGAGTTTCAGAGAGTGTCAGAGAGTGTCTGAGAGTGTCAGAGAGTGATAGAGAGTGTCAGAGAGTGTCAGAGAGTGATAGAGAGTGATAGAGAGTGATAGAGAGTTTCAGAGAGTGTCAGAGAGTGATAGAGAGTGTCAGAGAGTGTCAGAGAGTGATAGAGAGTGTCAGAGCGTGTCAGAGAGTGTCAGAGAGTGATAGAGAGTGTCAGAGAGTGATGGAGAGTGATAGAGAGTTTCAGAGAGTTTCAGAGAGTGTCTGAGAGTGTCAGAGAGTGATAGAGAGTGATAGAGAGTGTCAGAGAGTGTCAGAGAGTGATATAGAGTGATAGAGAGTTTCAGAGAGTGTCAGAGAGTGTCAGAGAGTGTCTGAGAGTGTCTGAGAGTGTCAGAGAGTGTCTGACAGTGTCTGAGAGTGTCAGAGAGTGTCAGAGAGTAATAGAGAGTGATAGAGAGTGATAGAGAGTTTCAGAGTTTCAGCGAGTGTCTGAGAGTGTCAGAGAGTAATAGAGAGTGATAGAGAGTGTCAGAGAGTGTCAGAGAGTGTCAGAGAGTGATAGAGAGTGATAGAGAGTTTCAGAGAGTGTCAGAGAGTGTCTGAGAGTGTCTGAGATTGTCAGAGAGTGTCAGAGAGTGATAGAGAGTGATAGAGAGTGTCAGAGCGTGTCAGAGAGTGATAGAGAGTGATAGAGAGTTTCAGAGAGTGTCAGAGAGTGTCTGAGAGTGTCTGAGAGTGATAGAGAGTGATGGAGAGTGTCTGAGAGTGTCAGAGAGTGATAGAGAGTGATCGAGAGTGCCTGAGAGTGTCAGAGAGCGTCAGAGAGTGATAGAGAGTGATAGAGAGTTTCAGATAGTGTCAGAGAGAGTCTGAGAGTGTCAGAGAGTGATAGAGAGTGATAGAGAGTGTCAGAGAGTGATAGAGAGTGTCAGAGAGTGTCAGAGAGTGTCTGAGAGTGTCAGAGAGTGATAGAGAGTGATGGAGAGTGTCAGAGAGTGTCAGAGAGTGATAGAGAGTGATAGTGAGTGTCAGAGAGTGTCAGAGAGTGTCCGAGAATGTCAGTGAGTGATAGAGTGTGATAGAGAGTGTCAGAGAGTGTCAAAGAGTGATAGAGAGTGATAGAGAGTTTCAGAGAGTGTCAGAGAGTGTCTGAGAGTGATAGAGAGTGATAGAGAGTGTCAGAGAGTGTCAGAGAGTGTCAGAGAGTAATAGAGACTGATGGAGAGTGTCAGAGAGTGATATAGAGTGTCAGAGAGTGTCAGAGAGTGTCTGAGAGTGTCAGAGAATGATAGAGAGTGATAGAGAATGTCAGAGGGTGTCAGAGAGTGTCAGAGAGTGATAGAGAGTGATAGAGAGTGTCAGAGAGTGTCAGAGAGTGATAGAGAGTGATAGAGTGTGTCAGAGAGTGTCAGAGAGTGTCAGAGAGTGATAGAGAGTGATGGAGAGTTTCAGAGAGTGTCAGAGAGTGTCTGAGAGTGACAGAGAGTGATAGAGAGTGATAGAGAGTGTCAGAGATTTTCAGAGAGTGATAGAGAGTGATGGAGAGTGTTTGAGAGTGTCAGAGAGTGTCAGAGAGTGTCTGAGAGTTTCAGAGAGTGATAGAGAGTGATAGAGATTGTCAGAGAGTGATAGAGAGTTTCAGAGTGTCAGAGAGTGTCTGAGAGTGTCAGAGAGTGATAGAGAGTGTCAGAGAGTGTCAGAGAGTGTCAGAGAGTGATAGAGAGTGATAGAGAGTGTCAGAGAGTGTCAGAGAGTGATAGAGAGTGATAGAGAGTTTCAAAGAGTGTCAGAGAGTGTCTGAGAGTGATAGAGAGTGATAGAGAGTGTCAGAGAGTGATAGAGAGTGACAGAGAGTGTCAGAGAGTGATAGAGTGTGTCAGAGAGTGTCAGAGAGTGTCAGAGAGTGATATAGAGTGATAGAGAGTGTCAGAGAGTGTCGGAGAGTGATAGAGAGTGATAGAGAGTTTCAGAGAGTGTCAGAGAGTGTCTGAGAGTGTCAGAGAGTGATAGAGAGTGATATAGAGTGTCAGAGATTTTCAGAGAGTGATAGAGATTGATGGAGAGTGTTTGAGAGTGTCAGAGAGTGTCAGAGAGTGTCTGAGAGTGTCAGAGAGTTTCAGAGAGTGTCAGAGAGTGTCTGAGAGTGATAGAGAGTGATAGAGTGTCAGAGAGTGTCAGAGAGTGATAGAGAGTGATGGAGAGTGTCTGAGAGTGTCAGAGAGTGTCTGAGAGTGTCAGAGAGTGATAGAGAGTGATAGAGAGTGTCAGAGAGTGTCAGAGAGTGATAGAGAGTGATAGAGAGTTTCAGAGAGTGTCAGAGAGTGTCTGAGAGTGTCTGAGAGTGATAGAGAGTGTCAGAGAGTGTCAGAGAGTGATAGAGAGTGATAGAGAGTGATAGAGAGTTTCAGAGAGTGTCAGAGAGTGATAGAGAGTGATAGAGAGTTTCAGAGAGTTTCAGCGAGTGTCTGAGAGTGTCAGAGAGTAATAGAGAGTGATAGAGAGTGTCAGAGAGTGTCAGAGAGTGTCAGAGAGTGATAGAGAGTGATAGAGAGTTTCAGAGAGTGTCAGAGAGTGGCTGAGAGTGTCTGAGATTGTCAGAGAGTGTCAGAGAGTGATAGAGAGTGATATAGAGTGTCAGAGCGTGTCAGAGAGTGATAGAGAGTGATAGAGAGTTTCAGAGAGTGTCAGAGTGTGTCTGAGAGTGTCTGAGAGTGTCAGAGAGTGATAGAGAGTGATAGAGCGTGTCAGAGAGTGTCAGAGAGTGATGGAGAGTGTCTGAGAGTGTCAGAGAGTGATAGAGAGTGATCGAGAGTGTCTGAGAGTGTCAGAGAGTGTCAGAGAGTGATAGAGAGTGATAGAGAGTTTCAGATAGTGTCAGAGAGTGTCTGAGAGTGTCAGAGAGTGATAGAGAGTGATAGAGAGTGTCAGAGAGTGATAGAGAGTGTCAGAGAGTGTCAGAGAGTGTCTGAGAGTGTCAGAGAGTGATAAAGAGTGATAGAGAGTGTCAGAGAGTGTCAGAGAGTGATAGAGAGTGATAGTGAGTGTCAGAGAGTGTCAGAGAGTGTCCGAGAGTGTCAGAGTTTGATAGAGAGTGATAGAGAGTTTCAGAGAGTGTCATAGAGTGTCTGAGAGTGTGAGAGAGTGATAGAGAGTGATAGAGAGTGTCAGAGAGTGATAGAGAGTGACAGAGAGTGTCAGAGAGTGATAGAGTGTGTCAGAGAGTGTCAGAGAGTGTCAGAGAGTGATATAGAGTGATAGAGAGTGTCAGAGAGTGTCGGAGAGTGATAGAGAGTGATAGAGAGTTTCAGAGAGTGTCAGAGAGTGTCTGAAAGTGTCAGAGAGTGATAGAGAGTGATAGAGAGTGTCAGAGAGTGATATAGAGTGTCAGAGAGTGTCAGAGAGTGTCTGAGAGTGTCAGAGAGTGATAGAGAATGTCAGAGGGTGTCAGAGAGTGTCAGAGAGTGATAGAGAGTGATAGAGAGTGTCAGAGAGTGTCAGAGAGTGATAGAGAGTGATAGAGTGTGTCAGAGAGTGTCAGAGAGTGTCAGAGAGTGATAGAGAGTGATGGTGAGTTTCAGAGAGTGTCATAGAGTGTCTGAGAGTGTCAGAGAGTGATAGAGAGTGATATAGAGTGTCAGAGATTTTCAGAGAGTGATAGAGATTGATGGAGAGTGTTTGAGAGTGTCAGAGAGTGTCAGAGAGTGTCTGAGAGTGTCAGAGAGTGATAGAGAGTGATAGAGAGTGTCAGAGAGTGATAGAGAGTGTCAGAGAGTGTCAGAGAGTGTCTGAGAGTGTCAGAGAGTGACAGAGAGTGATAGAGAGTGTCAGAGAGTGTCAGAGAGTGTCAGAGAGTGATAGAGAGTGATAGAGAGTGTCAGAGAGTGTCAGAGAGTGATAGAGAGTGATAGAGAGTTTCAGAGAGTGTCAGAGAGTGTCTGAGAGTGATAGAGAGTGATAGAGAGTGTCAGAGAGTGTCAGAGAGTGTCAGAGAGTGATAGAGAGTGATAGAGAGTGTCAGAGAGTGTCAGAGAGTGTCAGAGAGTGATAGAGAGTGATAGAGAGTGTCAGAGAGTGATAGAGAGTGATAGAGAGTTTCAGAGAGTGTCAGAGAGTGTCAGAGAGTGATAGAGAGTGATAGAGAGTGTCAGAGAGTGTCAGAGAGTGATAGAGAGTGATAGAGGGTTTCAGAGAGTGTCAGAGAGTGTCTGAGAGTGATAGAGAGTGATAGAGAGTGTCAGAGAGTGTCAGAGAGTGTCAGAGAGTGATAGAGAGTGATAGAGAGTGTCAGAGAGTGTCAGAGAGTGTCAGAGAGTGATAGAGAGTGATAGAGAGTGTCAGAGAGTGATAGAGAGGGATAGAGAGTTTCAGAGAGTGTCAGAGAGTGTCAGAGAGTGATAGAGAGTGATGGACAGTGTCTGAGAGTGTCAGAGAGTGTCTGAGAGTGTCAGAGAGTGATAGAGAGTGATAGAGAGTGTCAGAGAGTGTCAGAGAGTGATAGAGAGTGATAGAGAGTTTCAGAGAGTGTCAGAGAGTGTCTGAGAGTGTCAGAGAGTGATAGAGAGTGTCAGAGAGTGTCAGAGAGTGATAGAGAGTGATAGAGAGTGATAGAGAGTTTCAGAGAGTGTCAGAGAGTGATAGAGAGTGTCAGAGAGTGTCAGAGAGTGATAGAGAGTGATAGAGAGTGTCAGAGCGTGTCAGAGAGTGTCAGAGAGTGATAGAGAGTGTCGGAGAGTGATGGAGAGTGATAGAGAGTTTCAGAGAGTTTCAGAGAGTGTCTGAGAGTGTCAGAGAGTGATAGAGAGTGATAGAGAGTGTCAGAGAGTGTGAGAGAGTGATATAGAGTGATAGAGAGTTTCAGAGAGTGTCAGAGAGTGTCAGAGAGTGTCTGAGAGTGTCTGAGACTGTCAGAGAGTGTCAGAGAGTGTCAGAGAGTGTCTGACAGTGTCTGAGAGAGTCAGAGAGTGTCAGAGAGTAATAGAGTGTGATAGAGAGTGATAGAGAGTTTCAGAGTTTCAGCGAGTGTCTGAGAGTGTCAGAGAGTAATAGAGAGTGATAGAGAGTGTCAGAGAGTGTCAGAGAGTGTCAGAGAGTGATAGAGAGTGATAGAGAGTTTCAGAGAGTGTCAGAGAGTGTCAGAGAGTGTCTGAGAGTGTCTGAGATTGTCAGAGATTGTCAGAGAGTGATAGAGAGTGATAGAGAGTGTCAGAGAGTGTCAGAGAGTGTCAGAGAGTGTCAGAGAGTGATAGAGAGTGTCAGAGAGTGTCAGAGAGTGATAGAGAGTGATAGAGAGTTTCAGAGAGTGTCAGAGAGTGTCTGAGAGTGATAGAGAGTGATAGAGAGTGTCAGAGAGTGTCAGAGAGTGTCAGAGAGTGATAGAGAGTTATAGAGAGTGTCAGAGAGTGTCAGAGAGTGTCAGAGAGTGATAGAGAGTGATAGAGAGTGTCAGAGTGTGATAGAGAGTGATAGAGAGTTTCAGAGAGTGTCAGAGAGTGTCTGAGAGTGATAGAGAGTGATAGAGAGTGTCAGAGAGTGTCAGAGAGTGTCAGAGAGTGATAGAGAGTGATGGACAGTGTCTGAGAGTGTCAGAGAGTGTCTGAGAGTGTCAGAGAGTGATAGAGAGTGATAGAGAGTGCCAGAGAGTGTCAGAGAGTGATAGAGAGTGATAGAGAGTTTCAGAGAGTGTCAGAGAGTGTCTGAGAGTGTCAGAGAGTGATAGAGAGTGTCAGAGAGTGTCAGAGAGTGATAGAGAGTGATAGAGAGTGATAGAGAGTTTCAGAGAGTGTCAGAGAGTGATAGAGAGTGTCAGAGAGTGTCAGAGAGTGATAGAGAGTGTCAGAGCGTGTCAGAGAGTGTCAGAGAGTGATAGAGAGTGTCAGAGAGTGATGGAGAGTGATAGAGAGTTTCAGAGAGTTTCAGAGAGTGTCTGAGAGTGTCAGAGAGTGATAGAGAGTGATAGAGAGTGTCAGAGAGTGTCAGAGAGTGATATAGAGTGATAGAGAGTTTCAGAGAGTGTCAGAGAGTGTCAGAGAGTGTCTGAGAGTGTCTGAGAGTGTCAGAGAGTGTCTGACAGTGTCTGAGAGTGTCAGAGAGTGTCAGAGAGTAATAGAGAGTGATAGAGAGTGATAGAGAGTTTCAGAGTTTCAGCGAGTGTCTGAGAGTGTCAGAGAGTAATAGAGAGTGATAGAGAGTGTCAGAGAGTGTCAGAGAGTGTCAGAGAGTGATAGAGAGTGATAGAGAGTTTCAGAGAGTGTCAGAGAGTGTCTGAGAGTGTCTGAGATTGTCAGAGAGTGTCAGAGAGTGATAGAGAGTGATAGAGAGTGTCAGAGCGTGTCAGAGAGTGATAGAGAGTGATAGAGAGTTTCAGAGAGTGTCAGAGAGTGTCTGAGAGTGTCTGAGAGTGATAGAGAGTGATGGAGAGTGTCTGAGAGTGTCAGAGAGTGATAGAGAGTGATCGAGAGTGCCTGAGAGTGTCAGAGAGCGTCAGAGAGTGATAGAGAGTGATAGAGAGTTTCAGATAGTGTCAGAGAGAGTCTGAGAGTGTCAGAGAGTGATAGAGAGTGATAGAGAGTGTCAGAGAGTGATAGAGAGTGTCAGAGAGTGTCAGAGAGTGTCTGAGAGTGTCAGAGAGTGATAGAGAGTGATGGAGAGTGTCAGAGAGTGTCAGAGAGTGATAGAGAGTGATAGTGAGTGTCAGAGAGTGTCAGAGAGTGTCCGAGAATGTCAGTGAGTGATAGAGTGTGATAGAGAGTGTCAGAGAGTGTCAAAGAGTGATAGAGAGTGATAGAGAGTTTCAGAGAGTGTCAGAGAGTGTCTGAGAGTGATAGAGAGTGATAGAGAGTGTCAGAGAGTGTCAGAGAGTGTCAGAGAGTAATAGAGACTGATGGAGAGTGTCAGAGAGTGATATAGAGTGTCAGAGAGTGTCAGAGAGTGTCTGAGAGTGTCAGAGAATGATAGAGAGTGATAGAGAATGTCAGAGGGTGTCAGAGAGTGTCAGAGAGTGATAGAGAGTGATAGAGAGTGTCAGAGAGTGTCAGAGAGTGATAGAGAGTGATAGAGTGTGTCAGAGAGTGTCAGAGAGTGTCAGAGAGTGATAGAGAGTGATGGAGAGTTTCAGAGAGTGTCAGAGAGTGTCTGAGAGTGACAGAGAGTGATAGAGAGTGATAGAGAGTGTCAGAGATTTTCAGAGAGTGATAGAGAGTGATGGAGAGTGTTTGAGAGTGTCAGAGAGTGTCAGAGAGTGTCTGAGAGTTTCAGAGAGTGATAGAGAGTGATAGAGATTGTCAGAGAGTGATAGAGAGTTTCAGAGTGTCAGAGAGTGTCTGAGAGTGTCAGAGAGTGATAGAGAGTGTCAGAGAGTGTCAGAGAGTGTCAGAGAGTGATAGAGAGTGATAGAGAGTGTCAGAGAGTGTCAGAGAGTGATAGAGAGTGATAGAGAGTTTCAAAGAGTGTCAGAGAGTGTCTGAGAGTGATAGAGAGTGATAGAGAGTGTCAGAGAGTGTCAGAGAGTGTCAGAGAGTGATAGAGAGTGATGGAGAGTGTCTGAGAGTGTCAGAGAGTGATAGAGAGTGATAGAGAGTTTCAGAGAGTGTCAGAGAGTGTCTGAGAGTGATAGAGAGTGATAGAGAGTGTCAGAGAGTGTCAGAGAGTGTCAGAGAGTGATAGAGAGTGATGGAGAGTGTCTGAGAGTGTCAGAGAGTGTCTGAGAGTGTCAGAGAGTGATAGAGAGTGTCGGAGAGTGATAGAGAGTTTCAGAGAGTGTCAGAGAGTGTCCGAGAGTGTCAGAGAGTGATAGAGAGTGATAGAGAGTGTCAGAGAGTGATAGAGAGTGTCAGAGAGTGTCAGAGAGTGTCTGAGAGTGTCAGAGAGTGATAGAGAGTGTCAGAGTGTTTCAGAGAGTGATAGAGAGTGATGGAGAGTGTTTGAGAGTGTCAGAGAGTGTCTGAGAGTGTCAGAGAGTGATAGAGAGTGATAGAGAGTGTCAGAGAGTGATACAGAGTGTCAGAGAGTGTCAGAGAGTGTCTGAGAGTGTCAGAGAGTGATAGAGAGTGATAGAGAGTGTCAGAGAGTGTCAGAGAGAGTCAGAGAGTGTCAGAGAGTGATAGAGAGTGATAGAGAGAGTCAGAGAGTGTCTGAGAGTGATAGAGAGTGATAGAGAGTGTCAGAGAGTGTCAGAGAGTGTCAGAGAGTGATAGAGACTGATGGAGAGTGTCTGAGAGTGATAGAGAGTGTCAGAGAGTGTCTGAGAGTGATAGAGAGTGATAGAGAGTGTCAGAGAGTGTCAGAGAGTGTCAGAGAGTGATAGAGAGTGATGGAGAGTGTCTGAGAGTGTCAGAGAGTGTCTGAGAGTGTCAGAGAGTGTCAGAGAGTGTCGGAGAGTGATAGAGAGTGATAGAGAGTTTCAGAGAGTGTCAGAGAGTGTCTGAGAGTGTCAGAGAGTGATAGAGAGTGATAGAGAGTGTCAGAGAGTGATAGAGAGTGTCAGAGAGTGTCAGAGAGTGTCTGAGAGTGTCAGAGAGTGATAGAGAGTGATAGAGAGTGTCAGAGAGTGTCAGAGAGTGTCAGAGAGTGTCAGAGAGTGATAGAGAGTGATAGAGAGTGTCAGAGAGTGATAGAGAGTGATAGAGAGTTTCAGAGAGTGTCAGAGAGTGTCTGAGAGTGATAGAGAGTGATAGAGAGTGTCAGAGAGTGTCAGAGAGTGTCAGAGAGTGATCGAGAGTGATGGAGAGTGTCTGAGAGTGTCAGAGAGTGTCTGAGAGTGTCAGAGAGTGATAGAGAGTGATAGAGAGTGTCAGAGAGTGTCAGAGAGTGATAGAGAGTGATAGAGAGTTTCAGAGAGTGTCAGAGAGTGTCAGAGAGTGTCTGAGAGTGTCAGAGAGTGATAGAGAGTGTCAGAGAGTGTCAGAGAGTGACAGAGAGTGATAGAGAGTGATAGAGAGTTTCAGAGAGTGTCAGAGAGTGATAGAGAGTGTCAGAGAGTGTCAGAGAGTGATAGAGAGTGATAGAGAGTGTCAGAGCGTGTCAGAGAGTGTCAGAGAGTGATAGAGAGTGTCAGAGAGTGATGGAGAGTGATAGAGAGTTTCAGAGAGTGTCAGAGAGTGTCTGAGAGTGTCAGAGAGTGATAGAGAGTGATAGAGAGTGTCAGAGAGTGTCAGAGAGTGTCAGAGAGTGATATAGAGTGATAGAGAGTTTCAGAGAGTGTCAGAGAGTGTCAGAGAGTGTCTGAGAGTGTCTGAGAGTGTCAGAGAGTGTCAGAGAGTGTCAGAGAGTGTCTGACAGTGTCTGAGAGTGTCAGAGAGTGTCAGAGAGTAATAGAGAGTGATAGAGAGTGATAGAGAGTTTCAGAGTTTCAGCGAGTGTCTGAGAGTGTCAGAGAGTAATAGAGAGTGATAGAGAGTGTCAGAGAGTGTCAGAGAGTGATAGAGAGTGATAGAGAGTTTCAGAGAGTGTCAGAGAGTGTCTGAGAGTGTCTGAGATTGTCAGAGAGTGTCAGAGAGTGATAGAGAGTGATGGAGAGTGTCTGAGAGTGTCAGAGAGTGATAGAGAGTGATCGAGAGTGCCTGAGAGTGTCAGAGTGCGTCAGAGAGTGATAGAGAGTGTCAGAGAGTGTCAGAGAGTGTCTGAGAGTGTCAGAGAGTGATAGAGAGTGATGGAGAGTGTCAGAGAGTGTCAGAGAGTGATAGAGAGTGATAGTGAGTGTCAGAGAGTGTCAGAGAGTGTCCGAGACTGTCAGTGAGTGATAGAGAGTGATAGAGAGTTTCAGAGAGTGTCATAGAGTGTCTGAGAGTGTCAGAGAGTGATAGAGAGTGATAGAGAGTGTCAGAGAGTGATAGAGAGTGACAGAGAGTGTCAGAGAGTGATAGAGAGTGTCAGAGAGTGTCAGAGAGTGTCAGAGAGTGATATAGAGTGATAGAGAGTGTCAGAGAGTGTCGGAGAGTGATAGAGAGTGATAGAGAGTTTCAGAGAGTGTCAGAGAGTGTCTGAGAGTGTCAGAGAGTGATAGAGAGTGATAGAGAGTGTCAGAGAGTGATAGAGAGTGTCAGAGAGTGTCAGAGAGTGTCTGAGAGTGTCAGAGAGTGATAGAGAGTGATAGAGAATGTCAGAGAGTGTCAGAGAGTGTCAGAGAGTGTCAGAGAGTGATAGAGAGTCGTAGAGAGTGTCAGAGAGTGTCAGAGTGTGATAGAGAGTGATAGAGTGTGTCAGAGAGTGTCAGAGAGTGTCAGAGAGTGATAGAGAGTGATAGAGAGTTTCAGAGAGTGTCTGAGAGTGTCAGAGAGTGATAGAGAGTGATAGAGAGTGTCAGAGAGTTTCAGAGAGTGATAGAGAGTGATGGAGAGTGTTTGAGAGTGTCAGAGAGTGTCTGAGAGTGTCAGAGAGTGATAGAGAGTGATAGAGAGTGTCAGAGCGTGTCAGAGAGTGAGAGAGAGTGATAGAGAGTTTCAGAGAGTGTCAGAGAGTGTCTGAGAGCGTCTGAGAGTGTCAGAGAGTGATAGAGAGTGATAGAGCGTGTCAGAGAGTGTCAGAGAGTGATAGAGAGTGATGGAGAGTGTCTGAGAGTGTCAGAGAGTGATAGAGAGTGATCGAGAGTGTCTGAGAGTATCAGAGAGTGTCAGAGAGTGATAGAGAGTGATAGAGAGTTTCAGATAGTGTCAGAGAGTGTCTGAGAGTGTCAGAGAGTGATAGAGAGTGATCGAGAGTGTCAGAGAGTGTCAGAGAGTGTCAGAGAGTGAAAGTGAGTGTCTGAGAGTGTCAGAGTGTGATATAGAGTGATAGAGAGTGTCAGAGATTGTCAGAGAGTGATAGAGAGTGATAGAGAGTTTCAGAGAGTGTCAGAGAGTGTCTGAGAGTGTCAGAGAGTGATAGAGAGTGATAGAGAGTGTCAGAGAGTGTCAGAGAGTGATAGAGAGTGATGGAGAGTGTCTGAGAGTGTCAGAGAGTGATAGAGAGTGATAGAGAGTGTCAGAGAGTGATAGAGAATGTCAGAGAGTGTCAGTGTCAGAGAGTGTCTGAGAGTGATATAGAGTGATATAGAGTGATAGAGAGTGTCAGAGAGTGTCGGAGAGTGATAGAGAGTGATAGAGAGTTTCAGAGAGTGTCAGAGAGTGTCTGAGAGTGTCAGAGAGTGATAGAGAGTGATAGAGAGTGTCAGAGAGTGATAGAGAGTGTCAGAGTGTGTCAGAGAGTGTCTGAGAGTGTCAGAGAGTGATAGAGAGTGATAGAGAGTGTCAGAGAGTGTCAGAGAGAGTCAGAGAGTGATTGTGAGTGTCTGAGAGTGTCAGAGAGTGATAGAGAGTGATAGAGAGTGTCAGAGAGTGATAGAGAGTGTCAGAGAGTGTCAGAGAGTGTCAGAGAGTGTCAGAGAGTGATAGAGAGTTTCAGAGAGTGTCAGAGAGTGTCTGAGAGTGTCAGAGAGTGATAGAGAGTGATAGAGAGTGTCAGAGAGTGATAGAGAGCGTCAGAGAGTGTCAGAGAGTGTCTGAGAGTGTCAGAGAGTGATAGAGAGTGATAGAGTGATAGAGAGTGTCAGAGAGTGTCAGAGAGTGTCAGAGAGTGATAGAGAGTGATAGAGAGTGTCAGAGAGTGTCAGAGAGTGATAGAGAGTGATAGAGTGTGTCAGAGAGTGTCAGAGAGTGTCAGAGAGTGATAGATAGTGATAGAGAGTTTCAGAGAGTGTCAGAGAGTGTCTGAGAGTGATAGAGAGTGATAGAGAGTGTCAGAGAGTGTCAGAGAGTGTCAGAGAGTGATAGAGAGTGATGGAGAGTGTCTGAGAGTGTCAGAGAGTGTCTGAGAGTGTCACAGTGTGATAGAGAGTGATAGAGAGTGTCAGAGAGTGTCAGAGAGTGATAGAGTGTGATAGAGAGTTTCAGAGAGTGTCACAGAGTGTCTGAGAGTGTCAAAGAGTGATAGAGAGTGATAGAGCGTGTCAGAGAGTGTCAGAGAGTGATAGAGAGTGATAGAGAGTGATAGAGAGTTTCAGAGAGTGTCAGAGAGTGATAGTGAGTGTCTGAGAGTGTCAGAGAGTGATATAGAGTGATTGAGAGTGTCAGAGAGTGTCAGAGAGTGATAGAGAGTGATAGAGAGTGTCAGAGCGTGTCAGAGAGTGTCAGAGAGTGATAGAGAGTGTCAGAGAGTGATAGAGAGTTTCAGAGAGTTTCAGAGAGTGTCTGAGAGTGTGTGAGAGTGTCACAGAGCGATAGAGAGGGATAGAGAGTGTCAGAGAGTGTCAGAGAGTGTCAGAGAGTGATAGAGAGTGATAGAGCGTTTCAGAGAGTGTCAGAGAGTGTCTGAGATTGTCTGAGAGTGATAGAGAGTTTCAGAGAGTGTCAGAGAGTGATGGAGAGTGTCAGAGAGTGATGGAGAGTGATAGAGAGTGATAGAGAGTGTCAGAGAGCGATAGAGAGTGATAGAGACTGTCAGAGAGTGTCAGAGAGATTCAGAGAGTGATAGAGAGTGCCAGAGAGTGTCAGAGAGTGATAGAGAGTGATAATGAGTTTCAGAGAGTGTCAGAGAGTGTCTGAGAGTGATAGAGAGTGATAGAGAGTGTCAGAGAGTGTCAGAGAGTGTCAGGGAGTGTCAGAGAGTGATAGAAAGTGATAGAGAGTTTCAGAGAGTGTTAAAGAGTGTCAGAGAGTGTCTGAGAGTGTCAGAGAGTGAAAGAGAGTGTCAGAGAGTGTCAGAGAGTGTCAGAGAGTGATAGAGAGTGATAGAGAGTGTCAGAGAGTGTCAGAGAGTGTCAGAGAGTGATAGTGAGTGTCAGAGAGTGTCAGAGAGTGATAGAGAGTGATAGAGAGTTTCAGAGAGTAATAGTGAGTGTCTGAGAGTGTCAGAGAGTGATAGAGAGTGTCAGAGAGTGTCAGAGAGTGATATAGAGTGATAGAGAGTGTCAGTGAGTGTCAGAGAGTGTCAGAGAGTGATAGTGAGTGTCAGAGAGTGTCAGAGAGTGGTAGAGAGTGATAGAGAGTGTCAGAGAGTGAAAGAGACTGTCAGAGAGTGTCAGAGAGTGTCAGAGAGTGATAGAGAGTGATAGAGAGTTTCAGAGAGTGTTAAAGAGTGTCAGAGAGTGTCTGAGAGTGTCAGAGAGTGTCAGAGAGTGTCAGAGAGTGATAGAGAGTGATAGAGAGTTTCAGAGAGTGTCAGAGAGTGTCTGAGAGTGTCAGAGAGTGATAGAGAGTGGTAGAGAGTGTCAGAGAGTGTCAGAGAGTGATAGAGAGCGATAGAGAGTGTCAGAGAGTGTCAGAGAGTGTGAGAGAGTGATAGTGAGTGTCAGAGAGTGTCAGAGAGTGATAGAGAGTGATAGAGAGTTTCAGAGAGTGATAGTGAGTGTCTGAGAGTGTAAGCGAGTGATAGATAGTGTCAGAGAGTGTCAGAGAGTGATAGTGAGTGTCAGAGAGTGTCAGAGAGTGATAGAGAGTGATCGAGAGCGTCAGAGAGTGTCAGAGAGTGATAGAGAGTGATAGAGAGTGTCAGAGAGTGTCAGAGAGTGTCAGAGAGTGATAGTGAGTGTCAGAGAGTGTCAGAGAGTGTCAGAGAGTGATCGAGAGCGTCAGAAGGTTTCAGAGAGTGATAGAGAGTGATAGAGAGTGTCAGAGAGTGTCACAGAGTGTCAGAGAGTTATAGTGAGTGTCAGAGAGTGTCAGAGAGTGTCAGAGAGTGATAGTGAGTGTCTGAGAGTGTCAGAGAGAGATAGAGAGTGATAGAGAGTGTCAGAGAGTGATAGAGAGTGTCAGAGAGTGTCAGAGAGTGTCAGAAAGTGTCAGAGAGTGATAGAGAGTGAAAGAGAGTGTCGGAGAGGGTCAGAGAGTGATAGAGAGTGATAGTGAGTGTCAGAGAGTGTCAGAGAGTGTCAATGAGTGATAGAGAGTGATAGAGAGTTTCAGAGAGTGTCAGAGAGTGATAGAGAGTGATAGAATGTGATAGAGAGTGTCAGAGACTGATAGAGAGTGTCAGAGAGTGTCAGAGAGTGTCAGAGAGTGATATAGAGTGATAGAGAGTGTCAGAGAGAGTCGGAGAGTGATAGAGCGTGATAGAGAGTTTCAGAGAGTGTCAGAGAGTGTCAGAGAGTGTCAGAGAGTGATAGAGAGTGATAGAGAGTGTCAGAGAGTGATAGAGATTGTCAGAGAGTGTCAGAGAGTGTCTGAGAGTGTCAGAGAGTGATAGAGAGTGATAGAGAGTGTCAGAGAGTGTCAGAGAGTGTCAGAGAGTGTCAGAGAGTGATAGAGAGTGATAGAGAGTGTCAGAGAGTGTCAGAGAGTGATAGAGTGTGTCAGAGAGTGTCAGAGAGTGTCAGAGAGTGATAGAGAGTGATAGAGAGTTTCAGAGAGTGTCAGAGAGTGTCTGAGAGTGATAGAGAGTGATAGAGAGTGTCAGAGAGTGTCAGAGAGTGTTAAAGAGTATCAGAGAGTGTCTGAGAGTGTCAGAGAGTGATAGAGAGTGTCAGAGAGTGTCAGAGAGTGATATAGAGTGATAGAGAGTGTCAGTGAGTGTCAGAGAGTGTCAGAGAGTGATAGTGAGTGTCAGAGAGTGGTAGAGAGTGATAGTGTCAGAGAGTGAAAGAGACTGTCAGAGAGTGTCAGAGAGTGTCAGAGAGTGATAGAGAGTGATAGAGAGTTTCAGAGAGTGTTAAAGAGTGTCAGAGAGTGTCTGAGTGTGTCAGAGAGTGTCAGAGAGTGATAGAGAGTGATAGAGAGTTTCAGAGAGTGTCAGAGAGTGTCTGAGAGTGTCAGAGAGTGATAGAGAGTGATAGAGAGTGTCAGAGAGTGTCAGAGAGTGATAGAGAGTGATAGAGAGTTTCAGAGAGTGATAGTGAGTGTCTGAGAGTGTCACAGAGTGATAGAGAGTGTCAGAGAGTGATAGTGAGTGTCAGAGAGTGTCAGAGAGTGATAGAGAGTGATCGAGAGCGTCAGAGAGTGTCAGAGAGTGATAGAGAGTGATAGAGAGTGTCAGAGAGTGTCAGAGAGTGTCAGAGAGTGATAGTGAGTGTCAGAGAGTGTCAGAGAGTGATAGAGAGTGATCGAGAGCGTCAGAGAGAGTCAGAGAGTGATAGAGAGTGATAGAGAGTGTCAGAGAGTGTCAGAGAGTGTCAGAGAGTGATAGTGAGTGATAGAGAGTTTCAGAGAGTGTCAGAGAGTGTCTGAGAGTGTCAGAGAGTGATAGAGAGTGATCGAGAGTGTCAGAGAGTGTCAGAGAGTGATAGAGAGCGATAGAGAGTGTCAGAGAGTGTCAGAGAGTGTCAGAGAGTGACAGTGAGTGTCAGAGAGTGTCAGAGAGTGATAGAGAGTGATAGAGAGTTTCAGAGAGTGATAGTGAGTGTCTGAGAGTGTCACAGAGTGATAGAGAGTGTCAGAGAGTGTCAGAGAGTGATAGTGAGTGTCAGAGAGTGTCAGAGAGTGATAGAGAGTGATAGTGAGTGTCAGAGAGTGTCAGAGAGTGATAGAGAGTGATCGAGAGCGTCAGAGAGAGAGTCAGAGAGTGATAGAGAGTGTCAGAGAGTGTCAGAGAGTGTCAGAGAGTGATAGTGAGTGTCAGAGAGTGTCAGAGAGTGTCAGAGAGTGATAGTGAGTGTCTGAGAGTGTCAGAGAGAGATAGAGAGTGATAGAGAGTGTCAGAGAGTGATAGAGAGTGTCAGAGAGTGTCAGAGAGTGTCAGAGAGTGTCAGAGAGTGATAGAGAGTGATAGAGAGTGTCAGAGAGTGTCAGAGAGTGATAGAGTGTGATAGTGAGTGTCAGAGAGTGTCAGAGAGTGTCAGAGAGTGATAGAGAGTGATAGAGAGTTTCAGAGAGTGTCAGAGAGTGATAGAGAGTGTCAGAGAGTGATAGAATGTGATAGAGAGTGTCAGAGAGTGATAGAGAGTGTCAGAGAGTGTCAGAGAGTGTCAGAGAGTGATATAGAGTGATAGAGAGTGTCAGAGAGTGTCGGAGAGTGATAGAGAGTGATATAGAGTTTCAGAGAGTGTCAGAGAGTGTCTGAGAGTGTCAGAGAGTGATAGAGAGTGATAGAGAGTGTCAGAGAGTGATAGAGATTGTCAGAGAGTGTCAGAGAGTGTCTGAGAGTGTCAGAGAGTGATAGAGAGTGATAGAGAGTGTCAGAGAGTGTCAGAGAGTGTCAGAGAGTGATAGAGAGTGATAGAGAGTGTCAGAGAGTGTCAGAGAGTGATAGAGTGGGTCAGAGAGTGTCAGAGAGTGATAGAGAGTGATAGAGAGTGTCAGAGAGTGTCAGAGAGTGATAGAGAGCGATAGAGAGTGTCAGAGAGTTTCAGAGAGTGTCTGAGAGTGTGTGAGAGTGTCACAGAGCGATAGAGAGGGATAGAGAGTGTCAGAGAGTGATAGTGAGTGTCTGAGAGTGTCACAGAGTGATAGAGAGTGTCAGAGAGTGTCAGAGAGTGATAGTGAGTGTCAGAGAGTGTCAGAGAGTGATAGAGAGTGATAGTGAGTGTCAGAGAGTGTCAGAGAGTGATAGAGAGTGATCGAGAGCGTCAGAGAGAGAGTCAGAGAGTGATAGAGAGTGTCAGAGAGTGTCAGAGAGTGTCAGAGAGTGATAGTGAGTGTCAGAGAGTGTCAGAGAGTGTCAGAGAGTGATAGTGAGTGTCTGAGAGTGTCAGAGAGAGATAGAGAGTGATAGAGAGTGTCAGAGAGTGATAGAGAGTGTCAGAGAGTGTCAGAGAGTGTCAGAGAGTGTCAGAGAGTGATAGAGAGTGATAGAGAGTGTCAGAGAGTGTCAGAGAGTGATAGAGTGTGATAGTGAGTGTCAGAGAGTGTCAGAGAGTGTCAGAGAGTGATAGAGAGTGATAGAGAGTTTCAGAGAGTGTCAGAGAGTGATAGAGAGTGTCAGAGAGTGATAGAATGTGATAGAGAGTGTCAGAGAGTGATAGAGAGTGTCAGAGAGTGTCAGAGAGTGTCAGAGAGTGATATAGAGTGATAGAGAGCGTCAGAGAGTGTCGGAGAGTGATAGAGAGTGATATAGAGTTTCAGAGAGTGTCAGAGAGTGTCTGAGAGTGTCAGAGAGTGATAGAGAGTGATAGAGAGTGTCAGAGAGTGATAGAGATTGTCAGAGAGTGTCAGAGAGTGTCTGAGAGTGTCAGAGAGTGATAGAGAGTGATAGAGAGTGTCAGAGAGTGTCAGAGAGTGTCAGAGAGTGATAGAGAGTGATAGAGAGTGTCAGAGAGTGTCAGAGAGTGATAGAGTGGGTCAGAGAGTGTCAGAGAGTGATAGAGAGTGATAGAGAGTGTCAGAGAGTGTCAGAGAGTGATAGAGAGCGATAGAGAGTGTCAGAGAGTTTCAGAGAGTGTCTGAGAGTGTGTGAGAGTGTCACAGAGCGATAGAGAGGGATAGAGAGTGTCAGAGAGTGTCAGAGAGTGTCAGAGAGTGTCAGAGAGTGATAGAGAGTGATAGAGCGTTTCAGAGAGTGTCAGAGAGTGTCTGAGATTGTCTGAGAGTGATAGAGAGTTTCAGAGAGTGTCAGAGAGTGATGGAGAGTGTCAGAGAGTGATGGAGAGTGATAGAGAGTGATAGAGAGTGTCAGAGAGCGATAGAGAGTGATAGAGACTGTCAGAGAGTGTCAGAGAGATTCAGAGAGTGAGAGAGAGTGCCAGAGAGTGTCAGAGAGTGATAGAGAGTGATAATGAGTTTCAGAGAGTGTCAGAGAGTGTCTGAGAGTGATAGAGAGTGATAGAGAGTGTCAGAGAGTGTCAGAGAGTGTCAGAGAGTGATAGAAAGTGATAGAGAGTTTCAGAGAGTGTTAAAGAGTGTCAGAGAGTGTCTGAGAGTGTCAGAGAGTGTCAGAGAGTGTCAGAGAGTGTCAGAGAGTGATAGAGAGTGATAGAGAGTGTCAGAGAGTGTCAGAGAGTGTCAGAGAGTGATAGTGAGTGTCAGAGAGTGTCAGAGAGTGATAGAGAGTGATAGAGAGTTTCAGAGAGTAATAGTGAGTGTCTGAGAGTGTCAGTGAGTGATAGAGAGTGTCAGAGAGTGTCAGAGAGTGATATAGAGTGATAGAGAGTGTCAGTGAGTGTCAGAGAGTGTCAGAGAGTGATAGTGAGTGTCAGAGAGTGTCAGAGAGTGGTAGAGAGTGATAGAGAGTGTCAGAGAGTGAAAGAGACTGTCAGAGAGTGTCAGAGAGTGTCAGAGAGTGATAGAGAGTGATAGAGAGTTTCAGAGAGTGTTAAAGAGTGTCAGAGAGTGTCTGAGAGTGTCAGAGATTGTCAGAGAGTGTCAGAGGGTGATAGAGAGTGATAGAGAGTTTCAGAGAGTGTCAGAGAGTGTCTGAGAGTGCCAGAGAGTGATAGAGAGTGATAGAGAGTGTCAGAGAGTGTCAGAGAGTGATAGAGAGCGATAGAGAGTGTCAGAGAGTGTCAGAGAGTGATAGTGAGTGTCAGAGAGTGTCAGAGAGTGTTAGAGAGTGATAGAGAGTTTCAGAGAGTGATAGTGAGTGTCTGAGAGTGTCAGCGAGTGATAGATAGTGTCAGAGAGTGTCAGAGAGTGATAGTGAGTGTCAGAGAGTGTCAGAGAGTGATAGAGAGTGATCGAGAGCGTCAGAGAGTGTCAGAGAGTGATAGAGAGTGATAGAGAGTGTCAGAGAGTGTCAGAGAGTGATAGTGAGTGTCAGAGAGTGTCAGAGAGTGATAGAGAGTGATCGAGAGGGTCAGAGAGTGTCAGAGAGTGATAGAGAGTGATAGAGAGTGTCAGAGAGTGTCAGAGAGTTATAGTGAGTGATAGTGAGTGTCAGAGAGTGTCAGAGAGTGTCAGAGAGTGATAGTGAGTGTCTGAGAGTGTCAGAGAGAGATAGAGAGTGATAGAGAGTGTCAGAGAGTGATAGAGAGTTTCAGAGAGTGTCAGAGAGTGTCAGAGAGTGTCAGAGAGTGATAGAGAGTGAAAGAGAGTGTCAGAGAGTGTCAGAGAGTGATAGAGAGTGATCGAGAGCGTCAGAGAGTGTCAGAGAGTGATAGAGAGTGATAGAGAGTGTCAGAGAGTGTCAGAGAGTGTCAGAGAGTGATAGTGAGTGTCAGAGAGTGTCAGAGAGTGATAGAGAGTGATCGAGAGCGTCAGAGAGAGTCAGAGAGTGATAGAGAGTGATAGAGAGTGTCAGAGAGTGTCAGAGAGTGTCAGAGAGTGATAGTGAGTGTCAGAGAGTGTCAGAGAGTGTCAGAGAGTGATAGTGAGTGTCTGAGAGTGTCAGAGAGAGATAGAGAGCGATAGAGAGTGTCAGAGAGTGATAGAGAGTGTCAGAGAGTGTCAGAGAGTGTCAGAGAGTGTCAGAGAGTGATAGAGATTGATAGAGAGTGTCTGAGAGTGTCAGAGAGTGATAGAGAGTGATAGTGAGTGTCAGAGAGTGTCAGAGAGTGTCAGAGAGTGATAGAGAGTGATAGAGAGTTTCAGAGAGTGTCAGAGAGTGATAGAGAGTGTCAGAGAGTGATAGAATGTGATAGAGAGTGTCAGAGAGTGATAGAGAGTGTCAGAGAGTGTCAGAGAGTGTCAGAGAGTGATATAGAGTGATAGAGAGTGTCAGAGAGTGTCGGAGAGTGATAGAGAGTGATAGAGAGTTTCAGAGAGTGTCAGAGAGTGTCTGAGAGTGTCAGAGAGTGATAGAGAGTGATAGAGAGTGTCAGAGAGTGATAGAGATTGTCAGAGAGTGTCAGAGAGTGTCAGAGAGTGTCTGAGAGTGTCAGAGAGTGATAGAGAGTGATAGAGAGTGTCAGAGAGTGTCAGAGAGTGTCAGAGAGTGATAGAGAGTGATAGAGAGTGTCAGAGAGTGTCAGAGAGTGATAGAGTGGGTCAGAGAGTGTCAGAGAGTGATAGAAAGTGATAGAGAGTGTCAGAGAGTGTCAGTGAGTGATAGAGAGCGATAGAGAGTGTCAGAGAGTTTCAGAGAGTGTCTGAGAGTGTGTGAGAGTGTCACAGAGCGATAGAGAGGGATAGAGAGTGTCAGAGAGTGTCAGAGAGTGATAGAGAGTGATAGAGAGTTTCAGAGAGTGTCAGAGAGTGTCTGAGAGTGTCAGAGAGTGTCAGAGAGTGATAGAGAGTGATAGAGAGTGTCAGAGAGTGTCAGAGAGTGATAGAGTGGGTCAGAGAGTGTCAGAGAGTGATAGAGAGTGATAGAGAGTGTCAGAGAGTGTCAGAGAGTGATAGAGAGCGATAGAGAGTGTCAGAGAGTTTCAGAGAGTGTCTGAGAGTGTGTGAGAGTGTCACAGAGCGATAGAGAGGGATAGAGAGTGTCAGAGAGTGTCAGAGAGTGTCAGAGAGTGTCAGAGAGTGATAAAGAGTGATAGAGCGTTTCAGAGAGTGTCAGAGAGTGTCTGAGAGTGTCAGAGAGTGATAGAGAGTGATAGAGAGTGTCAGAGAGTGTCAGAGAGTGATAGAGAGCGATAGAGAGTGTCAGAGAGTGTCAGAGAGTGTCAGAGAGTGATAGTGTGTGTCAGAGAGTGTCAGAGAGTGATAGAGAGTGATAGAGAGTTTCAGAGAGTGATAGTGAGTGTCTGAGAGTGTCAGCGAGTGATAGATAGTGTCAGAGAGTGTCAGAGAGTGATAGTGAGTGTCAGAGAGTGTCAGAGAGTGATAGAGAGTGATCGAGAGCGTCAGAGAGTGTCAGAGAGTGATAGAGAGTGATAGAGAGTGTCAGAGAGTGTCAGAGAGTGATAGTGAGTGTCAGAGAGTGTCAGAGAGTGATAGAGAGTGATCGAGAGCGTCAGAGAGTGTCAGAGAGTGATAGAGAGTGATAGAGAGTGTCAGAGAGTGTCAGAGAGTGTCAGAGAGTGATAGTGAGTGTCAGAGAGTGTCAGAGAGTGTCAGAGAGTGATAGTGAGTGTCTGAGAGTGTCAGAGAGAGATAGAGAGTGATAGAGAGTGTCAGAGAGTGATAGAGAGTGTCAGAGAGTGTCAGAGAGTGTCAGAGAGTGTCAGAGAGTGATAGAGAGTGAAAGAGAGTGTCAGAGAGTGTCAGAGAGTGATAGAGAGTGATCGAGAGCGTCAGAGAGTGTCAGAGAGTGATAGAGAGTGATAGAGAGTGTCAGAGAGTGTCAGAGAGTGTCAGAGAGTGATAGTGAGTGTCAGAGAGTGTCAGAGAGTGATAGAGAGTGATCGAGAGCGTCAGGGAGAGTCAGAGAGTGATAGAGAGTGATAGAGAGTGTCAGAGAGTGTCAGAGAGTGATAGAGAGTGATAGAGAGTGTCAGAGAGTGTCAGAGAGTGTCAGAGAGTGATAGTGAGTGTCAGAGAGTGTCAGAGAGTGTCAGAGAGTGATAGTGAGTGTCTGAGAGTGTCAGAGAGAGATAGAGAGTGATAGAGAGTGTCAGAGAGTGATAGAGAGTGTCAGAGAGTGTCAGAGAGTGTCAGAGAGTGTCAGAGAGTGATAGAGAGTGAAAGAGAGTGTCAGAGAGTGTCAGAGAGTGATAGAGAGTGATCGAGAGCGTCAGAGAGTGTCAGAGAGTGATAGAGAGTGATAGAGAGTGTCAGAGAGTGTCAGAGAGTGTCAGAGAGTGATAGTGAGTGTCAGAGAGTGTCAGAGAGTGATAGAGAGTGATCGAGAGCGTCAGAGAGAGTCAGAGAGTGATAGAGAGTGATAGAGAGTGTCAGAGAGTGTCAGAGAGTGTCAGAGAGTGATAGTGAGTGTCAGAGAGTGTCAGAGAGTGTCAGAGAGTGATAGTGAGTGTCTGAGAGTGTCAGAGAGTGATAGAGAGTGTCAGAGAGTGTCAGAGAGTGTCAGAGAGTGTCAGAGAGTGATAGAGAGTGATAGAGAGTGTCTGAGAGTGTCAGAGAGTGATAGAGAGTGATAGTGAGTGTCAGAGAGTGTCAGAGAGTGATAGAGAGTGTCAGAGAGTGATAGAATGTGATAGAGAGTGTCAGAGAGTGATAGAGAGTGTCAGAGAGTGTCAGAGAGTGTCAGAGAGTGATATAGAGTGATAGAGAGTGTCAGAGAGTGTCGGAGAGTGATAGAGAGTGATAGAGAGTTTCAGAGAGTGTCAGAGAGTGTCTGAGAGTGTCAGAGAGTGATAGAGAGTGATAGAGAGTGTCAGAGAGTGATAGAGATTGTCAGAGAGTGTCAGAGAGTGTCAGAGAGTGTCTGAGAGTGTCAGAGAGTGATAGAGAGTGATAGAGAGTGTCAGAGAGTGTCAGAGAGTGTCAGAGAGTGATAGAGAGTGATAGAGAGTGTCAGAGAGTGTCAGAGAGTGATAGAGTGGGTCAGAGAGTGTCAGAGAGTGATAGAGAGTGATAGAGAGTGTCAGAGAGTGTCAGAGAGTGATAGAGAGCGATAGAGAGTGTCAGAGAGTTTCAGAGAGTGTCTGAGAGTGTGTGAGAGTGTCACAGAGCGATAGAGAGGGATAGAGAGTGTCAGAGAGTGTCAGAGAGTGATAGAGAGTGATAGAGAGTTTCAGAGAGTGTCAGAGAGTGTCTGAGAGTGTCAGAGAGTGTCAGAGAGTGATAGAGAGTGATAGAGAGTGTCAGAGAGTGTCAGAGAGTGATAGAGTGGGTCAGAGAGTGTCAGAGAGTGATAGAGAGTGATAGAGAGTGTCAGAGAGTGTCAGAGAGTGATAGAGAGCGATAGAGAGTGTCAGAGAGTTTCAGAGAGTGTCTGAGAGTGTGTGAGAGTGTCACAGAGCGATAGAGAGGGATAGAGAGTGTCAGAGAGTGTCAGAGAGTGTCAGAGAGTGATAGAGAGTGATAGAGCGTTTCAGAGAGTGTCAGAGAGTGTCTGAGATTGTCTGAGAGTGATAGAGAGTTTCAGAGAGTGTCAGAGACTGATGGAGAGTGTCAGAGAGTGATGGAGAGTGATAGAGAGTGATAGAGAGTGTCAGAGAGCGATAGAGAGTGATAGAGACTGTCAGAGAGTGTCAGAGAGATTCAGAGAGTGATAGAGAGTGCCAGAGAGTGTCAGAGAGTGTCTGAGAGTGTCAGAGAGTGATAGAGAGTGATAGAGAGTGTCAGAGAGTGATAGAGATTGTCAGAGAGTGTCAGAGAGTGTCTGAGAGTGTCAGAGAGTGATAGAGAGTGATAGAGAGTGTCAGAGAGTGTCAGAGAGTGTCAGAGAGTGATAGAGAGTGATAGAGAGTGTCAGAGAGTGTCAGAGAGTGATAGAGTGGGTCAGAGAGTGTCAGAGAGTGATAGAGAGTGATAGAGAGTGTCAGAGAGTGTCAGAGAGTGATAGAGAGCGATAGAGAGTGTCAGAGAGTTTCAGAGAGTGTCTGAGAGTGTGTGAGAGTGTCACAGAGCAATAGAGAGGGATAGAGAGTGTCAGAGAGTGTCAGAGAGTGATAGAGAGTGATAGAGAGTTTCAGAGAGTGTCAGAGAGTGTCTGAGAGTGTCAGAGAGTGATAGAGAGTGATAGAGAGTGATAGAGAGTGATAGAGAGTGTCAGAGAGTGTCAGAGAGTGATAGAGTGGGTCAGAGAGTGTCAGAGAGTGATAGAGAGTGATAGAGAGTGTCAGAGAGTGTCAGAGAGTGATAGAGAGCGTTTCAGAGAGTGTCAGAGAGTTTCAGAGAGTGTCTGAGAGTGTGTGAGAGTGTCACAGAGCGATAGAGAGGGATAGAGAGTGTCAGAGAGTGTCAGAGAGTGTCAGAGAGTGTCAGAGAGTGATAGAGTAGGTCAGAGAGTGTCAGAGAGTGATAGAGAGTGATAGAGAGTGTCAGAGAGTGTCAGAGAGTGATAGAGAGCGATAGAGAGTGTCAGAGAGTTTCAGAGAGTGTCAGAGAGTGATGGAGAGTGTCAGAGATTGATGGAGAGTGATAGAGAGTGTCAGAGAGTGTCAGAGAGTGATAGAGAGTGATAGAGAGTGTCAGAGAGTGTCAGAGAGTGATAGAGTAGGTCAGAGAGTGTCAGAGAGTGATAGAGAGTGATAGAGAGTGTCAGAGAGTGTCAGAGAGTGATAGAGAGCGATAGAGAGTGTCAGAGAGTTTCAGAGAGTGTCAGAGAGTGTGTGAGAGTGTCACAGAGCGATAGAGAGTGATAGAGAGTGATAGAGAGTGTCAGAGAGTGTCAGAGAGTGATAGAGTGGGTCAGAGAGTGTCAGAGAGTGATAGAGAGTGATAGAGAGTGTCAGACAGTGATAGAGAGCGATAGAGAGTGTCAGAGAGTTTCAGAGAGTGTCTGAGAGTGTGTGAGAGTGTCACAGAGCGATAGAGAGGGATAGAGAGTGTCAGAGAGTGTCAGAGAGTGTCAGAGAGTGTCAGGGAGTGATAGAGAGTGATAGAGCGTTTCAGAGAGTGTCAGAGAGTGTCTGAGATTGTCTGAGAGTGATAGAGAGTTTCAGAGAGTGTCAGAGAGTGATGGAGAGTGTCAGAGAGTGATGGAGAGTGATAGAGAGTGTCAGAGAGTGTCAGAGAGTGATAGAGAGTGATAGAGAGTGTCAGAGAGTGTCAGAGAGTGTCTGAGATTGATAGAGAGTGATAGAGAGTGTCAGAGAGTGTCAGAGAGTGTCAGAGAGTGATAGAGAGTGATAGAGAGTGTCAGAGAGTGTCAGAGAGTGATAGAGAGTGATAGAGAGTTTCAGAGAGTGTCAGAGAGTGTCTGAGAGTGTCTGAGAGTGTCAGAGAGTGATAGAGAGTGATAGAGCGTGTCAGAGAGTGTCAGAGAGTGTCTGAGAGTGTCAGAGAGTGATAGAGAGTGATAGAGAGTGTCAGAGAGTGTCAGAGAGTGTCAGAGAGTGTCAGAGAGTGATAGAGAGTGATAGAGAGTGTCAGAGAGTGTCAGAGAGTGATAGAGTGTGTCAGAGAGTGACAGAGAGTGTCAGAGAGTGATAGAGAGTGATAGAGAGTTTCAGACAGTGTCAGAGAGTGTCTGAGAGTGATAGAGATTGTCAGAGAGTGTCAGAGAGTGTCAGAGAGTGATAGAGAGTGTCTGAGAGTGTCAGAGAGTGTCTGAGAGTGTCAGAGAGTGATAGAGAGTGATAGAGAGTGTCAGAGAGTGATAGAGTGTGTTTGAGAGTTTCAGAGAGTGTCAGTGAGTGTCTGAGAGTGTCTGAGAGTGTCAGAGAGTGATAGAGAGTGATAGAGCGTGTCAGAGAGTGTCAAAGAGTGATAGAGAGTGATAGAGAGTGATAGAGAGTGTCAGAGAGTGTCAGAGAGTGTCTGAGAGTGTCAGAGAGTGATAGAGAGTGATAGAGAGTGTCAGACAGTGTCACAGATTGTCAGAGAGTGTCAGAGAGTGATAGAGAGTGATAGAGAGTGTCAGAGAGTGTCAGAGAGTGATAGAGTGTGTCAGAGAGTGTCAGAGAGTGTCAGAGAGTGATAGAGAGTGATAGAGAGTTTCAGAGAGTGTCAGAGAGTGTCTGAGAGTGATAGAGAGTGATAGAGAGTGTCAGAGAGTGTCAGAGAGTGATAGAGAGTGTCTGAGAGTGTCCGAGAGTGTCTGAGAGTGTCAGAGAGTGATAGAGAGTGATAGAGAGTGTCAGAGAGTGTCAGAGAGTGATAGAGTGTGATTGAGAGTTTCAGAGAGTGTCAGAGAGTGTCTGAGAGTGTCTGAGAGTGTCAGAGAGTGATAGAGAGTGATAGAGCGTGTCAGAGAGTGTCAGAGAGTGATAGAGAGTGATAGAGAGTGACAGAGAGTTTCAGAGAGTGTCAGAGAGTGATAGTCAGTGTCTGAGAGTGTCAGAGAGTGATATAGAGTGATAGAGAGTGTCAGAGAGTGTCAGAGAGTGATAGAGAGTGATAGAGAGTGTCAGAGCGTGTCAGAGAGTGTCAGAGAGTGATAGAGAGTGTCAGAGAGTGATAGAGAGTGATAGAGAGTTTCAGAGAGTTTCAGAGAGTGTCTGAGAGTGTCTGAGAGTGTCAGAGAGCGATAGAGAGGGATAGAGAGTGTCAGAGAGTGTCAGAGAGTGTCAGAGAGTGTCAGAGAGTGATCGAGAGTGATAGAGAGTGATAAAGAGTGTCAGAGAGTGTCTGAGATTGTCTGAGAGTGATAGAGAGTTTCAGAGAGTTTCAGAGAGTGTCAGAGAGTGTCTGAGAGTGTCAGAGAGTGATGGAGAGTGATAGAGAGTGATAGAGAGTGTCAGAGAGCGATAGAGAGTGAAAGAGACTGTCAGAGAGTGTCAGAGAGAGTCAGAGAGTGATAGAGAGTGCCAGAGAGTGCCAGAGAGTGTCAGAGAGTGATAGAGAGTGATAATGAGTTTCAGAGAGTGTCAGAGAGTGTCTGAGAGTGATAGAGAGTGATAGAGAGTGTCAGAGAGTGTCAGAGAGTGTCAGAGAGTGTCAGAGAGTGATAGAAAGTGATAGAGAGTTTCAGAGAGTGTTAAAGAGTGGCAGAGAGTGTCTGAGAGTGTCAGAGAGTGATAGAGAGTGTCAGAGAGTGTCAGAGAGTAATAGAGAGTGATAGAGAGTGTCAGAGAGTGTCAGAGAGTGTCAGAGAGTGATAGTGAGTGTCAGAGAGTGTCAGAGAGTGATAGAGAGTGATAGAGAGTTTCAGAGAGTGATAGTGAGTGTCTGAGAGTGTCAGAGAGTGATAGAGAGTGTCAGAGAGTGTCAGAGAGTGATATAGAGTGATAGAGAGTGTCAGTGAGTGTCAGAGAGTGTCAGAGAGTGATAGTGAGTGTCAGAGAGTGTCAGAGAGTGGTAGAGAGTGATAGAGAGTGTCAGAGTGTGATGGAGACTGTCAGAGAGTGATGGAGAGTGATAGAGAGTGTCAGAGAGTGTCAGAGAGTGTCAGAGAGTGATAGTGAGTGTCAGAGAGTGTCAGAGAGTGATAGAGAGTGATAGAGAGTTTCAGAGAGTGATAGTGAGTGTCAGAGAGTGATAGAGATTGTCAGAGAGTGTCAGAGAGTGAAAGAGAGTGATAGAGAGTGTCAGAGAGTGTCAGAGAGTGATAGTGAGTGTCTGAGAGTGTCTGAGAGTGTCAGAGAGTGATAGAGAGAGATAGAGACTGTCAGAGAGTGTCAGAGAGTGTCAGAGAGTGATAGAGAGTGATAGAGAGCGTCAGAGAGTGTCAGAGAGTGATAGAGAGTGATAGAGAGTGTCAGAGAGTGTCAGAGAGTGTCAGAGAGCGATAGTGAGTGTCAGAGAGTGTCAGAGAGTGATAGAGAGTGATAGAGAGTTTCAGAGAGTGATAGTGAGTGTCTGAGAGTGTCAGAGAGTGATATAGAGTGATAGAGAGTGTCAGTGAGTGTCAGAGAGTGTCAGAGAGTGATAGTGAGTGTCTGAGAGTGTCAGAGAGTGATAGAGAGTGAAAGAGACTGTCAGAGAGTGTCAGAGAGTGTCAGAGAGTGTCAGAGAGTGATAGAGAGTGATAGAGAGTTTCAGAGAGTGTTAAAGAGTGTCAGAGAGTGTCTGAGAGTGTCAGAGAGTGTCAGAGAGTGTGAGAGAGTGATAGAGAGTGATAGAGAGTTTCAGAGAGTGTCAGAGTGTGTCTGAGAGTGTCAGAGAGTGATAGAGAGTGATAGAGAGTGCCAGAGAGTGTCAGAGAGTGATAGAGAGCGTCAGAGAGTGTCAGAGAGTGTCAGAGAGTGATAGTGAGTGTCAGAGAGTGTCAGAGAGTGATAGAGAGTGTCAGAGAGTGTCAGAGAGTGTCAGAGAGTGATAGTGAGTGTCAGAGAGTTTCAGAGAGTGATAGAGAGTGATAGAGAGTTTCAGAGATTGATCGTGAGTGTCAGAGAGTGTCAGAGAGTGATATAGAGTGATAGAGAGTGTCAGTGAGTGTCAGAGAGTGTCAGAGAGTGATAGTGAGTGTCAGAGAGTGTCAGAGAGTGATAGAGAGTGATAGAGATTGTCAGAGAGTGTCAGAGAGTGTCAGAGAGTGATAGAGAGTGATAGAGAGTGTCAGAGAGTGTCAGAGAGTGTCTGAGATTGTCTGAGAGTGATAGAGAGTGATAGAGACTGTCAGAGAGTGTCTGAGAGTGTCAGAGAGTGATAGAGAGTGTCAGAGAGTGTCAGAGAGTGATATAGAGTGATAGAGAGTGTCAGTGAGTGTCAGAGAGTGTCAGAGAGTGATAGTGAGTGTCAGAGAGTGTCAGAGAGTGGTAGAGAGTGATAGAGAGTGTCAGAGTGTGATGGAGACTGTCAGAGAGTGATGGAGAGTGATAGAGAGTGTCAGAGAGTGTCAGAGAGTGTCAGAGATTGATAGTGAGTGTCAGAGAGTGTCAGAGAGTGATAGAGAGTGATAGAGAGTTTCAGAGAGTGATAGTGAGTGTCAGAGAGTGATAGAGAGTGTCAGAGAGTGTCAGAGAGTGAAAGAGAGTGATAGAGAGTGTCAGAGAGTGTCAGAGAGTGATAGTGAGTGTCTGAGAGTGTCTGAGAGTGTCAGAGAGTGATAGAGACTGTCAGAGAGTGTCAGAGAGTGTCAGAGAGTGATAGAGAGTGATAGAGAGCGTCAGAGAGTGTCAGAGCGTGATAGAGAGTGATAGAGAGTGTCAGAGAGTGTCAGAGAGTGTCAGAGAGCGATAGTGATTGTCAGAGAGTGTCAGAGAGTGATAGAGAGTGATAGAGAGTTTCAGAGAGTGATAGTGAGTGTCTGAGAGTGTCAGAGAGTGATATAGAGTGATAGAGAGTGTCAGTGAGTGTCAGAGAGTGTCAGAGAGTGATAGTGAGTGTCTGAGAGTGTCAGAGAGTGATAGAGAGTGAAAGAGACTGTCAGAGAGTGTCAGAGAGTGTCAGAGAGTGTCAGAGAGTGATAGAGAGTGATAGAGAGTTTCAGAGAGTGTTAAAGAGTGTCAGAGAGTGTCTGAGAGTGTCAGAGAGTGTCAGAGAGTGTCAGAGAGTGTCAGAGAGTGATAGAGAGTGATAGAGAGTTTCAGAGAGTGTCAGAGTGTGTCTGAGAGTGTCAGAGAGTGATAGAGAGTGATAGAGAGTGCCAGAGAGTGTCAGAGAGTGGTAGAGAGCGTCAGAGAGTGTCAGAGAGTGTCAGAGAGTGATAGTGAGTGTCAGAGAGTGTCAGAGAGTGATAGAGAGTGTCAGAGAGTGTCAGAGAGTGTCAGAGAGTGATAGTGAGTGTCAGAGAGTTTCAGAGAGTGATATAGAGTGAAAGAGAGTGTCAGTGAGTGTCAGAGAGTTTCAGAGATTGATCGTGAGTGTCAGAGAGTGTCAGAGAGTGATATAGAGTGATAGAGAGTGTCAGTGAGTGTCAGAGAGTGTTAGAGAGTGATAGTGAGTGTCAGAGAGTGTCAGAGAGTGATAGAGAGTGATAGAGAGTGTCAGAGAGTGTCAGAGAGTGTCAGAGAGTGATAGAGAGTGATAGAGAGTGTCAGAGAGTGTCAGAGAGTGTCTGAGATTGTCTGAGAGTGATAGAGAGTGATAGAGACTGTCAGAGAGTGTCTGAGAGTGTCAGAGAGTGATAGAGAGTGATAGAGAGTTTCAGAGAGTGTCAGAGAGTGTCAGAGAGTGTCTGAGATTGTCTGAGAGTGATAGAGAGTTATAGAGAGTGATAGAGAGTGTCAGAGATTGTCAGAGAGTGTCAGAGAGTGATAGTGAGTGTCAGAGAGTGTCAGAGAGTGATAGAGAGTGATAGAGAGTTTCAGAGAGTGATAGTGAGTGTCTGAGAGTGTCAGAGAGTGATAGAGAGTGTCAGAGAGTGTCAGAGAGTGATATAGAGTGATAGAGAGTGTCAGTGAGTGTCAGAGAGTGTCAGAGAGTGATAGTGAGTGTCAGAGAGTGTCAGAGAGTTATAGAGAGTGATCGAGAGCGTCAGAGAGTGTCAGAGAGTGATAGAGAGTGATAGAGAGTGTCAGAGAGTGTCAGAGAGTGTCAGAGAGTGATAGTGAGTGTCAGAGAGTTTCAGAGAGTGATAGAGAGTGATAGAGAGTTTCAGAGATTGATCGTGAGTGTCAGAGAGTGTCAGAGAGTGATATAGAGTGATAGAGAGTGTCAGTGAGTGTCAGAGAGTGTCAGAGAGTGATAGTGAGTGTCAGAGAGTGTCAGAGAGTGATAGAGAGTGATAGAGAGTGTCAGAGAGTGTCAGAGAGTGTCAGAGAGTGATAGAGAGTGATAGAGAGTGTCAGAGAGTGTCAGAGAGTGTCTGAGATTGTCTGAGAGTGATAGAGAGTGATAGAGACTGTCAGAGAGTGTCTGAGAGTGTCAGAGAGTGATAGAGAGTGATAGAGAGTGTCAGAGAGTGTCAGAGAGTGATAGAGAGTGATAGAGAGTTTCAGAGAGTGTCAGAGAGTGTCAGAGAGTGTCTGAGAGTGATAGAGAGTTATAGAGAGTGATAGAGAGTGTCAGAGAGTGTCAGAGAGTGATAGAGAGTGAAAGAGACTGTCAGAGAGTGTCAGAGAGTGTCAGAGAGTGTCAGAGAGTGATAGAGAGTGATAGAGAGTTTCAGAGAGTGTTAAAGAGTGTCAGAGAGTGTCTGAGAGTGTCAGAGAGTGTCAGAGAGTGTCAGAGAGTGATAGAGAGTGATAGAGAGTTTCAGAGAGTGTCAGAGTGTGTCTGAGAGTGTCAGAGAGTGATAGAGAGTGATAGAGAGTGCCAGAGAGTGTCAGAGAGTGGTAGAGAGCGTCAGAGAGTGTCAGAGAGTGTCAGAGAGTGATAGTGAGTGTCAGAGAGTGTCAGAGAGTGATAGAGAGTGTCAGAGAGTGTCAGAGAGTGTCAGAGAGTGATAGTGAGTGTCAGAGAGTTTCAGAGAGTGATATAGAGTGAAAGAGAGTGTCAGTGAGTGTCAGAGAGTTTCAGAGATTGATCGTGAGTGTCAGAGAGTGTCAGAGAGTGATATAGAGTGATAGAGAGTGTCAGTGAGTGTCAGAGAGTGTTAGAGAGTGATAGTGAGTGTCAGAGAGTGTCAGAGAGTGATAGAGAGTGATAGAGAGTGTCAGAGAGTGTCAGAGAGTGTCAGAGAGTGATAGAGAGTGATAGAGAGTGTCAGAGAGTGTCTGAGATTGTCTGAGAGTGATAGAGAGTGATAGAGACTGTCAGAGAGTGTCTGAGAGTGTCAGAGAGTGATAGAGAGTGATAGAGAGTTTCAGAGAGTGTCAGAGAGTGTCAGAGAGTGTCTGAGATTGTCTGAGAGTGATAGAGAGTTATAGAGAGTGATAGAGAGTGTCAGAGATTGTCAGAGAGTGTCAGAGAGTGATAGTGAGTGTCAGAGAGTGTCAGAGAGTGATAGAGAGTGATAGAGAGTTTCAGAGAGTGATAGTGAGTGTCTGAGAGTGTCAGAGAGTGATAGAGAGTGTCAGAGAGTGTCAGAGAGTGATATAGAGTGATAGAGAGTGTCAGTGAGTGTCAGAGAGTGTCAGAGAGTGATAGTGAGTGTCAGAGAGTGTCAGAGAGTTATAGAGAGTGATCGAGAGCGTCAGAGAGTGTCAGAGAGTGATAGAGAGTGATAGAGAGTGTCAGAGAGTGTCAGAGAGTGTCAGAGAGTGATAGTGAGTGTCAGAGAGTTTCAGAGAGTGATAGAGAGTGATAGAGAGTTTCAGAGATTGATCGTGAGTGTCAGAGAGTGTCAGAGAGTGATATAGAGTGATAGAGAGTGTCAGTGAGTGTCAGAGAGTGTCAGAGAGTGATAGTGAGTGTCAGAGAGTGTCAGAGAGTGATAGAGAGTGATAGAGAGTGTCAGAGAGTGTCAGAGAGTGTCAGAGAGTGATAGAGAGTGATAGGGAGTGTCAGAGAGTGTCAGAGAGTGTCTGAGATTGTCTGAGAGTGATAGAGAGTGATAGAGACTGTCAGAGAGTGTCTGAGAGTGTCAGAGAGTGATAGAGAGTGATAGAGAGTGTCAGAGAGTGTCAGAGAGTGATAGAGAGTGATAGAGAGTTTCAGAGAGTGTCAGAGAGTGTCAGAGAGTGTCTGAGAGTGATAGAGAGTTATAGAGAGTGATAGAGAGTGTCAGAGAGCGATAGAGAGTGATAGAGACTGCCAGAGAGTGATAGAGAGTGTCAGAGAGTGTCAGAGAGTGATAGAGAGTGATAGAGAGTGTCAGAGAGTGTCAGAGAGTGTCAGAGAGTGATAGTGAGTGTCTGAGAGAGTCAGAGAGTGTCAAAGAGTGTCAGAGAGTGATGGAGAGTGATAGAGAGTGATAGAGAGTGCCAGAGAGTGTCAGAAAGTGATAGAGAGTGATAGTGAGTTTCAGAGAGTGTCAGAGAGTGTCAGAGAGTGATAGTGAGTGTCGGAGAGTGTCAGAGAGTGTCAGAGAGTGATGGAGAGTGATAGAGAGTGAGAGAGAGTGTCAGAGAGTGTCAGAGAGTGATAGAGAGTGATAGAGAGTTTCAGAGAGTGTCAGAGAGTGTCAGAGAGTGATGGAGAGTGAGAGAGAGTGTCAGAGAGTGTCAGAGAGTGTCAGAGAGTGATAGAGAGTGTCAGAGAGTGTCAGAGAGTGATAGAGAGTGATAGAGAGTTTCAGAGAGTGTCAGAGAGTGTCAGAGAGTGATAGTGAGTGTCTGAGAGTGTCAGAGAGTGTCAGAGAGTGTCAGAGAGCGATAGAGAGGGATAGTGAGTGTCAGAGAGTGTCAGAGAGTGTCAGAGAGTGTCGGAGAGTGATAGAGAGGGATATAGAGTTTCAGAGAGTGTCAGAGACTGTCAGAGAGTGTCTGAGAGTGTCAGAGAGTGATAGAGAGTGATAGAGAGTGTCAGAGAGTGTCAGAGAGTGTCAGAGAGTGATAGAGAGTGTCAGAGAGTGATAGGGAGTTTCAGAGAGTGTCTGAGACTGTCTGAGAGTGTCAGAGAGTGATAGAGAGTCATAGAGAGTGTCAAAGAGTGTCAGAGAGCGTCAGAGAGTGATAGAGAGTGTCAGAGAGTGATAGGGAGTTTCAGAGAGTGTCTGAGAGTGTCTGAGAGTGTCAGAGAGTGATAGAGAGTGATAGAGAGTGTCAGAGAGTGTCAGAGAGTGTCTGAGAGTGTCAGAGAGTGTCAGAGAGTGATAGAGAGTGTCAGAGAGTATCGGAGATGCTCTGAGCGTGTCAGAGAGTCATAGAGAGTGTCAGAGAGTGTCAGAGTGTGATAGAGAGTGATAGAGAGTTTCAGAGAGTGTCAGAGTGTGTCTGAGAGTGTCAGAGAGTGATAGAGAGTGATAGAGAGTGTCAGAGAGTGTCAGAGAGTGATAGAGAGCGATAGAGAGTGTCAGAGAGTGTCAGAGAGTGTCAGAGAGTGATAGTGAGTGTCAGAGAATGTCAGAGAGTGATAGAGAGTGATAGAGAGTTTCAGACAGTGATAGTGAGTGTCAGAGAGTGTCAGAGAGTGATAGTGAGTGTCAGAGAGTGTCAGAGAGTGATAGAGAGTGATAGAGAGTTTCAGAGAGTGATAGTGAGTGTCTGAGAGTGTCAGAGAGTGTCAGAGAGTGATAGAGAGTGTCAGAGAGTATCGGAGAGTCTCTGAGAGTGTCAGAGAGTGATAGAGAGTGTCAGAGAGTGTCAGAGAGTGATAGAGAGTGATAGAGAGTTTCAGAGAGTGTCAGAGTGTGTCTGAGAGTGTCAGAGAGTGATAGAGAGTGATAGAGAGTGTCAGAGACTGTCAGAGAGTGATAGAGAGCGATAGAGAGTGTCAGAGAGTGTCAGAGAGTGTCAGAGAGTGATAGTGAGTGTCAGAGAGTGTCAGAGAGTGATAGAGAGTGATAGAGAGTTTCAGAGAGTGATAGTGAGTGTCAGAGAGTGTCAGAGAGTGATAGTGAGTGTCAGAGAGTGTCAGAGAGTGATAGAGAGTGATAGAGAGTTTCAGAGAGTGTCAGAGAGTGTCAGAGAGTGTCTGAGAGTGATAGAGAGTTATAGAGAGTGATAGAGAGTGTCAGAGAGTGTCAGAGAGTGATAGAGAGTGAAAGAGACTGTCAGAGAGTGTCAGAGAGTGTCAGAGAGTGTCAGAGAGTGATAGAGAGTGATAGAGAGTTTCAGAGAGTGTTAAAGAGTGTCAGAGAGTGTCTGAGACTGTCAGAGAGTGTCTGAGAGTGTCAGAGAGTGATAGAGAGTGATAGAGAGTGTCAGAGAGTGTCAGAGAGTGATAGAGAGTGATAGAGAGTTTCAGAGAGTGTCAGAGAGTGTCAGAGAGTGTCTGAGAGTGATAGAGAGTTATAGAGAGTGATAGAGAGTGTCAGAGAGTGTCAGAGAGTGATAGAGAGTGAAAGAGACTGTCAGAGAGTGTCAGAGAGTGTCAGAGAGTGTCAGAGAGTGATAGAGAGTGATAGAGAGTTTCAGAGAGTGTTAAAGAGTGTCAGAGAGTGTCTGAGAGTGTCAGAGAGTGTCAGAGAGTGTCAGAGAGTGATAGAGAGTGATAGAGAGTTTCAGAGAGTGTCAGAGTGTGTCTGAGAGTGTCAGAGAGTGATAGAGAGTGATAGAGAGTGCCAGAGAGTGTCAGAGAGTGGTAGAGAGCGTCAGAGAGTGTCAGAGAGTGTCAGAGAGTGATAGTGAGTGTCAGAGAGTGTCAGAGAGTGATAGAGAGTGTCAGAGAGTGTCAGAGAGTGTCAGAGAGTGATAGTGAGTGTCAGAGAGTTTCAGAGAGTGATATAGAGTGAAAGAGAGTGTCAGTGAGTGTCAGAGAGTTTCAGAGATTGATCGTGAGTGTCAGAGAGTGTCAGAGAGTGATATAGAGTGATAGAGAGTGTCAGTGAGTGTCAGAGAGTGTTAGAGAGTGATAGTGAGTGTCAGAGAGTGTCAGAGAGTGATAGAGAGTGATAGAGAGTGTCAGAGAGTGTCAGAGAGTGTCAGAGAGTGATAGAGAGTGATAGAGAGTGTCAGAGAGTGTCTGAGATTGTCTGAGAGTGATAGAGAGTGATAGAGACTGTCAGAGAGTGTCTGAGAGTGTCAGAGAGTGATAGAGAGTGATAGAGAGTTTCAGAGAGTGTCAGAGAGTGTCAGAGAGTGTCTGAGATTGTCTGAGAGTGATAGAGAGTTATAGAGAGTGATAGAGAGTGTCAGAGATTGTCAGAGAGTGTCAGAGAGTGATAGTGAGTGTCAGAGAGTGTCAGAGAGTGATAGAGAGTGATAGAGAGTTTCAGAGAGTGATAGTGAGTGTCTGAGAGTGTCAGAGAGTGATAGAGAGTGTCAGAGAGTGTCAGAGAGTGATATAGAGTGATAGAGAGTGTCAGTGAGTGTCAGAGAGTGTCAGAGAGTGATAGTGAGTGTCAGAGAGTGTCAGAGAGTTATAGAGAGTGATCGAGAGCGTCAGAGAGTGTCAGAGAGTGATAGAGAGTGATAGAGAGTGTCAGAGAGTGTCAGAGAGTGTCAGAGAGTGATAGTGAGTGTCAGAGAGTTTCAGAGAGTGATAGAGAGTGATAGAGAGTTTCAGAGATTGATCGTGAGTGTCAGAGAGTGTCAGAGAGTGATATAGAGTGATAGAGAGTGTCAGTGAGTGTCAGAGAGTGTCAGAGAGTGATAGTGAGTGTCAGAGAGTGTCAGAGAGTGATAGAGAGTGATAGAGAGTGTCAGAGAGTGTCAGAGAGTGTCAGAGAGTGATAGAGAGTGATAGGGAGTGTCAGAGAGTGTCAGAGAGTGTCTGAGATTGTCTGAGAGTGATAGAGAGTGATAGAGACTGTCAGAGAGTGTCTGAGAGTGTCAGAGAGTGATAGAGAGTGATAGAGAGTGTCAGAGAGTGTCAGAGAGTGATAGAGAGTGATAGAGAGTTTCAGAGAGTGTCAGAGAGTGTCAGAGAGTGTCTGAGAGTGATAGAGAGTTATAGAGAGTGATAGAGAGTGTCAGAGAGCGATAGAGAGTGATAGAGACTGCCAGAGAGTGATAGAGAGTGTCAGAGAGTGTCAGAGAGTGATAGAGAGTGATAGAGAGTGTCAGAGAGTGTCAGAGAGTGTCAGAGAGTGATAGTGAGTGTCTGAGAGAGTCAGAGAGTGTCAAAGAGTGTCAGAGAGTGATGGAGAGTGATAGAGAGTGATAGAGAGTGCCAGAGAGTGTCAGAAAGTGATAGAGAGTGATAGTGAGTTTCAGAGAGTGTCAGAGAGTGTCAGAGAGTGATAGTGAGTGTCGGAGAGTGTCAGAGAGTGTCAGAGAGTGATGGAGAGTGATAGAGAGTGAGAGAGAGTGTCAGAGAGTGTCAGAGAGTGATAGAGAGTGATAGAGAGTTTCAGAGAGTGTCAGAGAGTGTCAGAGAGTGATGGAGAGTGAGAGAGAGTGTCAGAGAGTGTCAGAGAGTGTCAGAGAGTGATAGAGAGTGTCAGAGAGTGTCAGAGAGTGATAGAGAGTGATAGAGAGTTTCAGAGAGTGTCAGAGAGTGTCAGAGAGTGATAGTGAGTGTCTGAGAGTGTCAGAGAGTGTCAGAGAGTGTCAGAGAGCGATAGAGAGGGATAGTGAGTGTCAGAGAGTGTCAGAGAGTGTCAGAGAGTGTCGGAGAGTGATAGAGAGGGATATAGAGTTTCAGAGAGTGTCAGAGACTGTCAGAGAGTGTCTGAGAGTGTCAGAGAGTGATAGAGAGTGATAGAGAGTGTCAGAGAGTGTCAGAGAGTGTCAGAGAGTGATAGAGAGTGTCAGAGAGTGATAGGGAGTTTCAGAGAGTGTCTGAGACTGTCTGAGAGTGTCAGAGAGTGATAGAGAGTCATAGAGAGTGTCAAAGAGTGTCAGAGAGCGTCAGAGAGTGATAGAGAGTGTCAGAGAGTGATAGGGAGTTTCAGAGAGTGTCTGAGAGTGTCTGAGAGTGTCAGAGAGTGATAGAGAGTGATAGAGAGTGTCAGAGAGTGTCAGAGAGTGTCTGAGAGTGTCAGAGAGTGTCAGAGAGTGATAGAGAGTGTCAGAGAGTATCGGAGATGCTCTGAGCGTGTCAGAGAGTCATAGAGAGTGTCAGAGAGTGTCAGAGTGTGATAGAGAGTGATAGAGAGTTTCAGAGAGTGTCAGAGTGTGTCTGAGAGTGTCAGAGAGTGATAGAGAGTGATAGAGAGTGTCAGAGAGTGTCAGAGAGTGATAGAGAGCGATAGAGAGTGTCAGAGAGTGTCAGAGAGTGTCAGAGAGTGATAGTGAGTGTCAGAGAATGTCAGAGAGTGATAGAGAGTGATAGAGAGTTTCAGACAGTGATAGTGAGTGTCAGAGAGTGTCAGAGAGTGATAGTGAGTGTCAGAGAGTGTCAGAGAGTGATAGAGAGTGATAGAGAGTTTCAGAGAGTGATAGTGAGTGTCTGAGAGTGTCAGAGAGTGTCAGAGAGTGATAGAGAGTGTCAGAGAGTATCGGAGAGTCTCTGAGAGTGTCAGAGAGTGATAGAGAGTGTCAGAGAGTGTCAGAGAGTGATAGAGAGTGATAGAGAGTTTCAGAGAGTGTCAGAGTGTGTCTGAGAGTGTCAGAGAGTGATAGAGAGTGATAGAGAGTGTCAGAGACTGTCAGAGAGTGATAGAGAGCGATAGAGAGTGTCAGAGAGTGTCAGAGAGTGTCAGAGAGTGATAGTGAGTGTCAGAGAGTGTCAGAGAGTGATAGAGAGTGATAGAGAGTTTCAGAGAGTGATAGTGAGTGTCAGAGAGTGTCAGAGAGTGATAGTGAGTGTCAGAGAGTGTCAGAGAGTGATAGAGAGTGATAGAGAGTTTCAGAGAGTGATAGTGAGTGTCTGAGAGTGTCAGAGAGTGATAGAGAGTGTCAGAGAGAGTCAGAGAGTGATATAGAGTGATAGAGAGTGTCAGTGAGTGTCAGACAATGTCAGAGTGTGATAGTGTGTGTCAGAGAGTGTCAGAGAGTGATAGAGAGTGATCGACAGCGTCAGAGAGTGTCAGAGAGTGATAGAGAGTGATAGAGAGTGTCAGAGAGTGTCAGAGAGTGTCAGAGAGTGATAGTGAGTGTCAGAGAGTTTCAGAGAGTGATAGAGAGTGATAGAGAGTTTCAGAGAGTGATCGTGAGTGTCAGAGAGTGTCAGAGAGTGATATAGAGTGATAGAGAGTGTCAGTGAGTGTCACAGAGTGTCAGAGAGTTATAGTGAGTGTCAGAGAGTGTCAGAGAGTGATAGAGAGTGATAGAGAGTGTCAGAGAGTGCCAGAGAGTGTCAGAGAGTGATAGAGAGTGATAGAGAGTGTCAGAGAGTATCAGAGAGTGATAGAGAGTGATACTGAGTGTCAGAGAGTGTCAGAGAGTGTCAGAGAGTGTCAGAGAGTGATAGAGAGTGATAGAGAGTTTCAGAGAGTGTCCGAGAGTGTCAGAGAGTGTCAGAGAGTGTCTGAGATTGTCTGAGAGTGATAGAGAGTGATAGAGACTGTCAGAGAGTGTCTGAGAGTGTCAGAGAGTGATAGAGAGTGAGAGAGAGTGTCAGAGAGTGTCAGAGAGTGATAGAGAGTGATAGAGAGTTTCAGAGAGTGTCAGAGAGTGTCAGAGAGTGTCTGAGATTGTCTGAGAGTGATAGAGAGTTATAGAGACTGTCAGAGAGTGTCTGAGAGTGTCAGAGAGTGATCGAGAGTGATAGAGAGTGATAGAGAGTGTCAGAGAGCGATAGAGAATGATAGAGACTGTCAGAGAGTGTCAGAGAGTGATAGAGAGTGATAGAGAGTGTCAGAGAGTGTCAGAGAGTGATAGAGAGTGATAGAGAGTGTCAGAGAGTGTCAGAGAGGGTCAGAGAGTGATAGTGAGAGTCTGAGGGAGTCAGAGAGTGTCAAAGAGTGTCTGAGAGTGATGGAGAGTGATAGAGAGTGATAGAGAGTGCCAGAGAGTGTCAGAGAGTGATAGAGAGTGATAGTGAGTTTCAGAGAGTGTAAGAGAGTGTCAGAGAGTGATAGTGAGTGTCGGAGAGTGTCAGAGAGTGTCAGAGAGTGATGGAGAGTGATAGAGAGTGAGAGAGAGTGTCAGAGAGTGTCAGTGAGTGATAGAGAGTGATAGAGAGTTTCAGAGAGTGTCAGAGAGTGATCGAGAGTGATAGAGAGTGATAGAGAGTGTCAGAGAGCGATAGAGAGTGATAGAGACTGTCAGAGAGTGTCAGAGAGTGATAGAGAGTGATAGAGAGTGTCAGAGAGTGATAGAGAGTGATAGAGAGTGTCAGAGAGTGTCAGAGAGGGTCAGAGAGTGATAGTGAGAGTCTGAGGGAGTCAGAAAGTGTCAAAGAGTGTCTGAGAGTGATGGAGAGTGATAGAGAGTGATAGAGAGTGCCAGAGAGTGTCAGAGAGTGATAGAGAGTGATAGTGAGTTTCAGAGAGTGTAAGAGAGTGTCAGAGAGTGATAGTGAGTGTCGGTGAGTGTCAGAGAGTGTCAGAGAGTGATGGAGAGTGATAGAGAGTGAGAGAGAGTGTCAGAGAGTGTCAGTGAGTGATAGAGAGTGATAGAGAGTTTCAGAGAGTGTCAGAGAGTGTCAGAGAGTGATAGTGAGTATCTGAGAGTGTCAGAGAGTGTCAGAGAGTGATAGAGAGTGATAGAGACTGTCAGAGAGTGTCAGAGAGTGTCAGAGAGTGATAGAGAGTGATAGAGAGTGTCAGAGAGTGATGGAGAGTGATAGAGAGTGATAGAGAGTGTCAGAGAGTGTCAGAGAGTGATAGAGAGTGATAGAGAGTGTCAGAGAGTGTCAGAGAGTGTCAGAGAGTGATTGTGAGTGTCTGAGAGTGTCAGAGAGTGTTAGAGAGTGTCTGAGAGTGTCAGAGAGTGATAGAGAGTGTCAGAGAGTGTCAGAGAGTGTCTGAGAGTGTCAGAGCGTGTCAGAGAGTGTCAGAGAGTGTCAGAGAGTGATAGAGAGTGATAGAGAGTTTCAGAGAGTTTCAGAGAGTGTCTGAGAGTGTCTGAGAGTGTCAGAGAGCGATAGAGAGGGATAGAGAGTGTCAGAGAGTGTCAGAGAGTGTCAGAGAGTGATAGTGAGTGTCTGAGAATGTCAGAGAGTGTCAAAGAGTGTCTGAGAGTGTCTGAGAGAGTCAGAGAGTGATAGAGAGTGTCAGAGAGTGTCAGAGAGTGTCAGAGAGTGATAGAGAGTATCAGAGAGTATCGGAGAGTCTCTGAGAGTGTGAGAGAGTGATAGAGAGTGTCAGAGAGTGTCAGAGAGTGATAGAGAGTGATAGAGAGTTTCAGAGAGTTTCAGAGAGTGTCTGAGAGTGTCTGAGAGTGTCAGAGTGTGATAGAGACTGATATAGAGTGTCAGAGAGTGTCAGAGTGTGTCTGAGACTGTCTGAGAGTGTCAGAGAGTGATAGAGAGTGATAGAGAGTGTCAGAGAGTGTCAGAGAGTGTCAGAGAGTGATAGAGAGTGATAGAGAGTGTCAGAGAGTGCTGGAGAGTGATAGAGAGTGATAGAGAGTGTCAAAGAGTGTCAGAGAGTGTCAGAGAGTGTCAGAGAGCGTCAGAGAGTGTCTGAGAGTGTCAGAGCGTGTCAGAGAGTGTCAGAGAGTGTCAGAGAGTGTCAGAGAGTGATAGAGAGTTTCAGAGAGTTTCAGAGAGTCTCTGAGAGTGTCTGAGAGTGTCAGAGAGCGATAGAGAGGGATAGAGAGGGATAGAGAGTGTCAGAGAGTGTCACAGAGTGTCAGAGAGTGTCAGAGAGTGATAGAGAGTGATAGAGAGTTTCAGAGAGTGTCAGAGAGTGTCTGAGATCGTCTGAGAGTGACAGAGAGTTTCAGAGAGTTTCAGAGAGTGTCAGAGAGTGTCTGAGAGTGTCAGAGAGTGATGGAGAGTGATAGAGAGTGTCAGAGAGTGATAGAGAGTGATAGAGACTGTCAGAGAGTGTCAGAGAGTGTCAGAGAGTGATAGAGAGTGATAGAGAGTTTCAGAGAGTGATAGAGAGTGTCAGATAGTGTCAGAGAGTGTCAGAGAGTGATAGAGAGTTATAGAGAGTGTCAGAGAGTGTCAGAGAGTGTCAGAGAGTGATAATGATTGTCTGAGATTGTCAGAGAGTGTCAAAGAGTGTCAGAGAGTGATGGAGAGTGATAGAGAGTGCCAGAGTGTGTCAGAGAGTGATAGAGACTGATAGAGAGTTTCAGAGAGTTTCAGAGAGTTTCAGAGAGTGTCAGAGACTGTCAGAGAGTGTCAGAGAGTGTCAGAGAGTGATAGAGAGTGATAGAGAGTTTCAGAGAGTGATAGAGAGTGTCAGAGAGTGTCAGAGAGTGATAGAGAGTGATAGAGAGTGATAGAGAGTGTCAGAGTGTGTCAGAGAGTGTCAGAGAGTGTCAGAGAGTGATGGAGAGTGATAGCGAGTGATAGAGAGTGTCAGAGAGCGATAGAGAGTGATAGAGACTGTCAGAGAGTGCCAGAGAGTGTCAGAGAGTGATAGAGAGTGATAGAAAGTGATAGAGAGTGATAGAGAGTGTCATAGAGTGTCAGAGAGTGATAGAGAGTGATAGAGAGTGTCAGAGAGTGTCAGAGTGTGTCAGAGAGTGATGGAGAGTGATAGAGAGTGATAGAGAGTGATAGAGAGTGCCAGAGAGTGTCAGAGAGTGATAGAGAGTGATAGAGAGTTTCAGAGAGTGTCAGAGAGTGATAGTGAGTGTCTGAGAGTGTCAGAGAGTGTCTGAGAGTGTCAGAGAGTGATGGAGTGTGATAGAGAGTGATAGAGAGTGTCAGAGAATGTCAGAGAGTGATAGAGAGGGATAGAGAGTTTCAGAGACTGTCAGAGAGTGTCTGAGATTGTCTGAGAGTGATAGAGAGTGATAGAGACTGTCAGAGAGTGTCTGAGAGTGTCAGAGAGTGATAGAGAGTGATAGAGAGAGTCAGAGGGTGTCAGAGAGTGTCAGAGAGCGATAGAGAGGGATAGTGAGTGTCAGAGAGTGTCAGAGAGTGTCAGAGAGTGATAGAGAGTGATAGAGAGTTTCAGAGAGTGTCAGAGAGTGTCAGAGAGTGTCAGAGAGTGTCTGAGATTGTCTGAGAGTGATAGAGAGTGATAGAGACTGTCAGAGAGTGTCTGAGCGTGTCAGAGAGTGATAGAGAGTGATAGAGAGTGTCATAGAGTGTCAGAGAGTGTCAGAGAGTGTCAGAGACTGTCTGAGAGTGTCAGAGAATGTCAGAGAGTGTCAGTGAGTGATAGAGAGTGTCAGAGAGTGTCAGAGAGTGATAGAGAGTGTCAGAGAGTGATAGGGAGTTTCAGAGAGTGTCTGAGAGTGTCTGAGAGTGTCAGAGAGTGATAGAGAGTGTCAGAGATTATCAGAGAGTTTCTGAGAGTGTCAGAGAGTGATAGAGAGTGTCAGAGAGTGTCTGAGAGTGTCAGAGAGTGATAGAGAGTGTCAGAGATTATCAGAGAGTTTCTGAGAGTGTCAGTGAGTGATAGAGAGTGTCAGAGAGTGTCAGAGAGTGATAGAGAGTGTCAGAGAGTGATAGGGAGTTTCAGAGAGTGTCTGAGAGTGTCTGAGAGTGTCGGAGTGTGATAGAGAGTGATATAGAGTGTCAGAGAGTGTCGGAGAGTGTCTGAGAGAGTCTGAGAGTGTCAGAGCGTGATAGAGAGTGATAAAGACTGTCATAGTGTGTCAGAGAGTGTCAGAGAGTGATAGAGAGTGTCAGAGTGTGATGGAGAGTGATAGAGAGTGATAGAGAGTGTCAGAGAGTAATAGAGAGTGTCAGAGAGTGTTAGAAGAGTGTCAGAGAGTGATAGTGAGTGTCTGAGAGTGTCAGAGAGTGTTAGAGAGTGTCTGAGAGTGTCAGAGAGTGATAGAGAGTGTCAGAGAGTGTCAGAGAGTGTCTGAGAGTGTCTGAGAGTGTCAGAGCGTGTCAGAGAGTGTCACAGAGTGTCAGAGAGTGTCAGAGAGTGATAGAGAGTGATAGAGAGTTTCAGAGAGTTTCAGAGAGTGTCTGAGAGTGTCAGAGAGCGATAGAGAGGGATAGAGAGTGATAGAGAGTGTCAGAGAGTGTCAGAGAGTGTCAGAGAGTGATAGAGAGTGATAGAGAGTTTCAGAGAGTGTCAGAGAGTGTCAGAGAGTGTCTGAGATTGTCTGAGAGTGATAGAGAGTTTCAGAGAGTTTCAGAGAGTGTCAGAGAGTGTCTGAGAGTGTCAGAGAGTGATGGAGAGTGATAGAGAGTGATAGAGAGTGTCAGAGAGCGATAGAGAGTGATAGAGACTGTCAGAGAGTGTCAGAGAGTGTCAGAGAGTGATAGAGAGTGATAGAGAGTTTCAGAGAGTGATAGAGAGTGTCAGAGAGTGTCAGAGAGTGATAGAGCGTTATAGAGAGTGTCAGAGAGTGTCAGAGAGTGTCAGAGAGTGATAGTGATTGTCTGCGAGTGTCAGAGAGTGTCAAAGAGTGTCATAGAGTGATGGAGAGTGATAGACAGTGATAGAGGGTGCCAGAGAGTGTCAGAGAGTGATAGAGACTGATAGAGAGTTTCAGAGAGTTTCAGAGAGTGTCAGAGAGTGTCTGAGAGTGTCAGAGAGTGATGGAGAGTGATAGAGAGTGATAGAGAGTGTCGGAGTACGATAGAGAGTGATAGAGACTGTCAGAGAGTGTCAGAGAGTGATAGAGAGTGAAAGAGAGTTTCAGAGAGTGTCAGAGAGTGATAGAGAGTGATAGAGAGTGATAGAGAGTGTCAGAGAGTGTCAGAGAGTGCCAGAGAGTGATAGTGAGTGTCTGAGAGTGTCAGAGAGTGATAGTGAGTGTCTGAGAGTGTCAGAGAGTGTCAGAGAGTGATGGAGAGTGATAGCGAGTGATAGAGAGTGTCAGAGAGCGATAGAGAGTGATAGAGACTGTCAGAGAGTGTCAGAGAGTGATAGAGAGTGATAGAGAGTGTCAGAGAGTGATAGGGAGTTTCAGAGAGTGTCTGAGAGTGTCTGAGAGTGTCGGAGTGTGATAGAGAGTGATATAGAGTGTCAGAGAGTGTCGGAGAGTGTCTGAGAGAGTCTGAGAGTGTCAGAGCGTGATAGAGAGTGATAAAGACTGTCAGAGAGTGTCAGAGAGTGTCAGAGAGTGATAGAGAGTGTCAGAGAGTGATGGAGAGTGATAGAGAGTGATAGAGAGTGTCAGAGAGTAATAGAGAGTGTCAGAGAGTGTTAGAAGAGTGTCAGAGAGTGATAGTGAGTGTCTGAGAGTGTCAGAGAGTGTTAGAGAGTGTCTGAGAGTGTCAGAGAGTGATAGAGAGTGTCAGAGAGTGTCAGAGAGTGTCTGAGAGTGTCTGAGAGTGTCAGAGCGTGTCAGAGAGTGTCACAGAGTGTCAGAGAGTGTCAGAGAGTGATAGAGAGTGATAGAGAGTTTCAGAGAGTTTCAGAGAGTGTCTGAGAGTGTCAGAGAGCGATAGAGAGGGATAGAGAGTGATAGAGAGTGTCAGAGAGTGTCAGAGAGTGTCAGAGAGTGATAGAGAGTGATAGAGAGTTTCAGAGAGTGTCAGAGAGTGTCAGAGAGTGTCTGAGATTGTCTGAGAGTGATAGAGAGTTTCAGAGAGTTTCAGAGAGTGTCAGAGAGTGTCTGAGAGTGTCAGAGAGTGATGGAGAGTGATAGAGAGTGATAGAGAGTGTCAGAGAGCGATAGAGAGTGATAGAGACTGTCAGAGAGTGTCAGAGAGTGTCAGAGAGTGATAGAGAGTGATAGAGAGTTTCAGAGAGTGATAGAGAGTGTCAGAGAGTGTCAGAGAGTGATAGAGCGTTATAGAGAGTGTCAGAGAGTGTCAGAGAGTGTCAGAGAGTGATAGTGATTGTCTGCGAGTGTCAGAGAGTGTCAAAGAGTGTCATAGAGTGATGGAGAGTGATAGACAGTGATAGAGGGTGCCAGAGAGTGTCAGAGAGTGATAGAGACTGATAGAGAGTTTCAGAGAGTTTCAGAGAGTTTCAGAGAGTGTCAGAGAGTGTCTGAGAGTGTCAGAGAGTGATGGAGAGTGATAGAGAGTGATAGAGAGTGTCGGAGTACGATAGAGAGTGATAGAGACTGTCAGAGAGTGTCAGAGAGTGTCAGAGAGTGATAGAGAGTGAAAGAGAGTTTCAGAGAGTGTCAGAGAGTGATAGAGAGTGATAGAGAGTGTCAGAGAGTGTCAGAGAGTGCCAGAGAGTGATAGTGAGTGTCTGAGAGTGTCAGAGAGTGATAGTGAGTGTCTGAGAGTGTCAGAGAGTGTCAGAGAGTGATGGAGAGTGATAGCGAGTGATAGAGAGTGTCAGAGAGCGATAGAGAGTGATAGAGACTGTCAGAGAGTGTCAGAGAGTGATAGAGAGTGATAGAGAGTTTCAGAGAGTGATAGAGAGTGTCAGAGAGTGTCAGAGAGTGATAGAGAGTGATAGAGAGTGTCAGAGAGTGTCAGAGTGTGCCAGAGAGTGATAGTGAGTGTCTGAGAGTGTCAGAGAGAGTGAAAGAGTGTCAGAGAGTGATGGAGAGTGATATAGTGTGATAGAGAGTGCCAGAGAGTGTCAGAGAGTGATAGATAGTGATAGAGAGTTTCAGAGAGTATCAGAGAGTGTCAGAGAGTGATAGTGAGTGTCTGAGAGTGATAGAGAGTGTCAGAGAGTGTCAGAGAGTGATGGAGTGTGATAGAGAGTGTCAGAGATTGTCAGAGAGTGTCAGAGAGTGATAGAGAGTGATAGAGAGTTTCAGAGAGTGTCAGAGAGTGTCAGAGAGTGATAGTGAGTGTCTGAGAGTTTCAGAGAATGTCAGAGAGTGTCTGAGATTGTCTGACAGTGATAGAGAGTGATCGAGAGTGTCAGAGAGTGTCTGAGAGTATCAGAGAGTGATAGAGAGTGATAGAGAGTGTCAGAGAGTGTCAGAGAGTGTCAGAGAGCGATAGAGAGGGATAGAGAGTGTCAGAGAGTGTCAGAGAGAGTCAGAGAGTGATAGAGAGTGATAGAGAGTTTCAGAGAGTGTCAGAGAGTGTCAGAGAGTGTCAGAGAGAGAGTCTGAGATTGTCTGAGAGTGATAGAGAGTGATAGAGACTGTCAGAGAGTGTCTGAGAGTGTCAGAGAGAGATAGAGAGTGATAGAGAGTGTCAGAGAGTGTCAGAGAGTGTCAGAGAGTGATAGAGAGTGTCAGAGAGTGTCAGAGAGTGACAGAGAGTGTCAGAGAGTGTCAGAGAGTGATAGAGAGTGATAGAGAGTGTCAGATAGTGTCAGAGAGTGATAGTGAGTGTCAGAGAGTGTCAGAGAGTGATAGAGAGTGATAGAGAGTGATAGAGAGTTTCAGAGAGTGTCAGAGAGTGTCAGAGAGTGTCTGAGAGCGTCAGAGAGTGTCAGAGAGTGTCTGAGAGTGTCAGAGAGTGATAGAGAGTGATAGAGAGTTTAAGAGAGTGTCAGAGAGTGTCAGAGAGTGATAGAGAGTGTCAGAGAGCGTCAGAGAGTGACAGAGAGTGTCTGAGAGTGATAGAGAGTGATCGAGAGTGTCAGAGAGTGTCAGAGAGTGTCTGAGAGTGTCAGAGAGTGATAGAGAGAGTCAGAGAGTGTCAGAGAGTGTCAGAGAGTGTCAGAGAGTGATAGAGAGTGATAGAGAGTGTCAGATAGTGTCAGAGAGTGATAGTGAGTGTCAGAGAGTGTCAGAGAGTGATAGAGAGTGATAGAGAGTGATAGAGAGTTTCAGAGAGTGTCAGAGAGTGTCAGAGAGTGTCTGAGAGCGTCAGAGAGTGTCAGAGAGTGTCTGAGAGTGTCAGAGAGTGATGGAGAGTGATAGAGAGTGATAGAGAGTGTCAGAGAGTGATAGTGAGTGTCAGAGAGTGTCAGAGAGTGTCAGAGAGTGATAGAGAGTGATAGAGAGTTTCAGAGAGTGTCTGAGAGTGTCAGAGAGTGATAGAGAGTGATAGAGAGTGTCAGAGAGTGTCAGAGAGTGATATAGAGTGATAGAGAGTGTCAGAGAGTGTCAGAGAGTGATAGTGAGTGTCAATGAGTGTCAGAGAGTGTCAGAGAGTGATAGAGAGTTTCAGAGAGTGTCAGAGAGTGTCAGAGAGTGTCTGAGAGTGTCAGAGAGTGTCAGAGAGTGTCTGAGAGTGTCAGAGAGTGATGGAGAGTGATAGAGAGTGATAGAGAGTGTCAGAGAGCGATAGAGAGTGATAGAGACTTTCAGAGAGTGTCAGAGAGTGTCAGAGAGTGATAGAGAGTGATAGAGAGTTTCAGAGATTGATAGAGAGTGTCAGAGAGTGTCAGAGAGTGATAGAGAGTGATAGAGAGTTTCAGAGAGTGTCAGAGAGTGATAGGGAGTTTCAGAGAGTGTCAGAGAGTGTCTGAGAGTGTCAGAGAGTGATGGAGAGTGATAGAGAGTGATAGAGAGTGTCAGAGAGCGATAGAGAGTGATAGAGACTTTCAGAGAGTGTCAGAGAGTGTCAGAGAGTGATAGAGAGTGATAGAGAGTTTCAGTGATTGATAGAGAGTGTCAGAGAGTGTCAGAGAGTGATAGAGAGTGATAGAGAGTTTCAGAGAGTGTCAGAGAGTGATAGGGAGTTTCAGAGAGTGTCTGAGAGTGTCTGAGAGTGTCAGAGAGTGATAGAGAGTGATAGAGAGTGTCAGAGAGTGTCAGAGAGTGTCTGAGAGTGTCAGAGAGTGATAGAGAGTGTCAGAGAGTACCAGAGAGTGTCTGAGAGTGTCAGAGAGTGTCAGAGAGTGATAGAGAGTGTCAGAGAGTGTCAGAGAGTGATAGAGAGTGATAAAGAGTTTCAGAGAGTTTCAGAGAGTGTCTGAGAGTGTCAGAGAGTGATAGAGAGTGATAGAGAGTGTCAGAGAGTGACGGAGAGTGATAGAGAGTGATAGAGAGTGTCAGAGAGTGTCAGAGAGTGATGGAGAGTGATAGAGAGTGTCAGAGAGTGTCAGAGAGTGTCAGAGAATGATAGTGAGTGTCTGAGAGTGTCTGAGAGTGTCAGAGAGTGATAGAGAGTGATAGAGACTGTCAGAGAGTGTCAGAGAGTGTCAGAGAGTGATAGAGAGTGTCAGAGAGTGATAGAGAGTGATAGAGAGTGTCAGAGAGTGATGGAGACTGTCAGAGAGTGATGGAGAGTGATAGAGAATGTCAGAGAGTGTCAGAGAGTGATAGTGAGTGTCTGAGAGTGTCTGAGAGTGTCAGAGAGTGATAGAGAGTGATAGAGACTGTCAGAGAGTGATAGAGAGTGATAGAGACTGTCAGAGAGTGATAGTGAGTGTCTGAGAGTGTCAGAGAGTGTCAGAGAGTGTCTGAGAGTGTCAGAGAGTGATAGAGAGTGTCAGAGAGTGTCAGAGAGTGTCTGAGAGTGTCAGAGCGTGTCAGAGAGTGTCAGAGAGTGTCAGAGAGTGCCAGAGAGTGATAGAGAGTGATAGAGAGTTTCAGAGAGTTTCAGAGAGTGTCTGAGAGTGTCTGAGAGTGTCAGAGAGCGATAGAGAGGGATAGAGAGTGTCAGAGAGTGTCAGAGAGTGATAGAGAGTGATAGAGAGTTTCAGAGAGTGTCAGAGAGTGTCAGAGAGTGTATGAGATTGTCTGAGAGTGATAGAGAGTTTCAGAGAGTTTCAGAGAGTGTCAGAGAGTGTCTGAGAGTGTCAGAGAGTGATGGAGAGTGATAGAGAGTGATAGAGAATGTCAGAGAGCGATAGAGAGTGATAGAGACTGTCAGAGAGTGTCAGAGAGAGTCAGAGAGTGATAGAGAGTGCCAGAGAGTGTCAGAGAGTGATAGAGAGGGATAGAGAGTGATAGAGAGTGTCAGAGAGTGTCAGAGAGTGTCAGAGAGTGATAGAGAGTGATGGAGAGTTTCAGAGAGTGTCAGAGAGTGTCAGAGAGTGTCTGAGATTGTCTGAGAGTGATAGAGAGTTTCAGAGAGTTTCAGAGAGTGTCAGAGAGTGTCTGAGAGTGTCAGAGAGTGATGGAGAGTGATAGAGAGTGATAGAGAGTGTCAGAGAGCGATAGAGAGTGATAGAGACTGTCAGAGAGTGTCAGAGAGTGTCAGAGAGTGATAGAGAGTGATAGAGAGTTTCAGAGAGTGATAGAGAGTGTCAGAGAGTGTCAGAGAGTGATAGAGCGTTATAGAGAGTGTCAGAGAGTGTCAGAGAGTGTCAGAGAGTGATAGTGATTGTCTGCGAGTGTCAGAGAGTGTCAAAGAGTGTCATAGAGTGATGGAGAGTGATAGACAGTGATAGAGGGTGCCAGAGAGTGTCAGAGAGTGATAGAGACTGATAGAGAGTTTCAGAGAGTTTCAGAGAGTTTCAGAGAGTGTCAGAGAGTGTCTGAGAGTGTCAGAGAGTGATGGAGAGTGATAGAGAGTGATAGAGAGTGTCGGAGTACGATAGAGAGTGATAGAGACTGTCAGAGAGTGTCAGAGAGTGTCAGAGAGTGATAGAGAGTGAAAGAGAGTTTCAGAGAGTGTCAGAGAGTGATAGAGAGTGATAGAGAGTGATAGAGAGTGTCAGAGAGTGTCAGAGAGTGCCAGAGAGTGATAGTGAGTGTCTGAGAGTGTCAGAGAGTGATAGTGAGTGTCTGAGAGTGTCAGAGAGTGTCAGAGAGTGATGGAGAGTGATAGCGAGTGATAGAGAGTGTCAGAGAGCGATAGAGAGTGATAGAGACTGTCAGAGAGTGTCAGAGAGTGATAGAGAGTGATAGAGAGTTTCAGAGAGTGATAGAGAGTGTCAGAGAGTGTCAGAGAGTGATAGAGAGTGATAGAGAGTGTCAGAGAGTGTCAGAGTGTGCCAGAGAGTGATAGTGAGTGTCTGAGAGTGTCAGAGAGAGTGAAAGAGTGTCAGAGAGTGATGGAGAGTGATATAGTGTGATAGAGAGTGCCAGAGAGTGTCAGAGAGTGATAGATAGTGATAGAGAGTTTCAGAGAGTATCAGAGAGTGTCAGAGAGTGATAGTGAGTGTCTGAGAGTGATAGAGAGTGTCAGAGAGTGTCAGAGAGTGATGGAGTGTGATAGAGAGTGTCAGAGATTGTCAGAGAGTGTCAGAGAGTGATAGGGAGTGATAGAGAGTTTCAGAGAGTGTCAGAGAGTGTCAGAGAGTGATAGTGTGTGTCTGAGAGTGTCAGAGAGTGTCAGCGAGTGTCAGAGAGCGCTAGAGAGGGATAGAGAGTGTCAGAGAGTGTCAGAGAGTGTCAGAGAGTGATAGAGAGTGATAGAGAGTTTCAGAGAATGTCAGAGAGTGTCTGAGATTGTCTGACAGTGATAGAGAGTGATCGAGAGTGTCAGAGAGTGTCTGAGAGTATCAGAGAGTGATAGAGAGTGATAGAGAGTGTCAGAGAGTGTCAGAGAGTGTCAGAGAGCGATAGAGAGGGATAGAGAGTGTCAGAGAGTGTCAGAGTGAGTCAGAGAGTGATAGAGAGTGATAGAGAGTTTCAGAGAGTGTCAGAGAGTGTCAGAGAGTGTCAGAGAGAGTCTGAGATTGTCTGAGAGTGATAGAGAGTGATAGAGACTGTCAGAGAGTGTCTGAGAGTGTCAGAGAGAGATAGAGAGTGATAGAGAGTGTCAGAGAGTGTCAGAGAGTGTCAGAGAGTGATAGAGAGTGTCAGAGAGTGTCAGAGAGTGACAGAGAGTGTCAGAGAGTGTCAGAGAGTGATAGAGAGTGATAGAGAGTGTCAGATAGTGTCAGAGAGTGATAGTGAGTGTCAGAGAGTGTCAGAGAGTGATAGAGAGTGATAGAGAGTGATAGAGAGTTTCAGAGAGTGTCAGAGAGTGTCAGAGAGTGTCTGAGAGCGTCAGAGAGTGTCAGAGAGCGTCTGAGAGTGTCAGAGAGTGATAGAGAGTGATAGAGAGTTTAAGAGAGTGTCAGAGAGTGTCAGAGAGTGATAGAGAGTGTCAGAGAGCGTCAGAGAGTGACAGAGAGTGTCTGAGAGTGATAGAGAGTGATCGAGAGTGTCAGAGAGTGTCAGAGAGTGTCTGAGAGTGTCAGAGAGTGATAGAGAGAGTCAGAGAGTGTCAGAGAGTGTCAGAGAGTGTCAGAGAGTGATAGAGAGTGATAGAGAGTGTCAGATAGTGTCAGAGAGTGATAGTGAGTGTCAGAGAGTGTCAGAGAGTGATAGAGAGTGATAGAGAGTGATAGAGAGTTTCAGAGAGTGTCAGAGAGTGTCAGAGAGTGTCTGAGAGCGTCAGAGAGTGTCAGAGAGTGTCTGAGAGTGTCAGAGAGTGATGGAGAGTGATAGAGAGTGATAGAGAGTGTCAGAGAGTGATAGTGAGTGTCAGAGAGTGATAGAGAGTGATAGAGAGTTTCAGAGAGTGTCTGAGAGTGTCAGAGAGTGATAGAGAGTGATAGAGAGTGTCAGAGAGTGTCAGAGAGTGATAGAGAGTGATAGAGAGTGTCAGAGAGTGTCAGAGAGTGATAGTGAGTGTCAATGAGTGTCAGAGAGTGTCAGAGAGTGATAGAGAGTTTCAGAGAGTGTCAGAGAGTGTCAGAGAGTGTCTGAGAGTGTCAGAGAGTGTCAGAGAGTGTCTGAGAGTGTCAGAGAGTGATGGAGAGTGATAGAGAGTGATAGAGAGTGTCAGAGAGCGATAGAGAGTGATAGAGACTTTCAGAGAGTGTCAGAGAGTGTCAGAGAGTGATAGAGAGTGATAGAGAGTTTCAGAGATTGATAGAGAGTGTCAGAGAGTGTCAGAGAGTGATAGAGAGTGATAGAGAGTTTCAGAGAGTGTCAGAGAGTGATAGGGAGTTTCAGAGAGTGTCTGAGAGTGTCTGAGAGTGTCAGAGAGTGATAGAGAGTGATAGAGAGTGTCAGAGAGTGTCAGAGAGTGTCTGAGAGTGTCAGAGAGTGATAGAGAGTGTCAGAGAGTACCAGAGAGTGTCTGAGAGTGTCAGAGAGTGTCAGAGAGTGATAGAGAGTGTCAGAGAGTGTCAGAGAGTGATAGAGAGTGATAAAGAGTTTCAGAGAGTTTCAGAGAGTGTCTGAGAGTGTCAGAGAGTGATAGAGAGTGATAGAGAGTGTCAGAGAGTGACGGAGAGTGATAGAGAGTGATAGAGAGTGTCAGAGAGTGTCAGAGAGTGATGGAGAGTGATAGAGAGTGTCAGAGAGTGTCAGAGAGTGTCAGAGAATGATAGTGAGTGTCTGAGAGTGTCTGAGAGTGTCAGAGAGTGATAGAGAGTGATAGAGACTGTCAGAGAGTGTCAGAGAGTGTCAGAGAGTGATAGAGAGTGTCAGAGAGTGATAGAGAGTGATAGAGAGTGTCAGAGAGTGATGGAGACTGTCAGAGAGTGATGGAGAGTGATAGAGAATGTCAGAGAGTGTCAGAGAGTGATAGTGAGTGTCTGAGAGTGTCTGAGAGTGTCAGAGAGTGATAGAGAGTGATAGAGACTGTCAGAGAGTGATAGAGAGTGATAGAGACTGTCAGAGAGTGATAGTGAGTGTCTGAGAGTGTCAGAGAGTGTCAGAGAGTGTCTGAGAGTGTCAGAGAGTGATAGAGAGTGTCAGAGAGTGTCAGAGAGTGTCTGAGAGTGTCAGAGCGTGTCAGAGCGTGTCAGAGAGTGTCAGAGAGTGCCAGAGAGTGATAGAGAGTGATAGAGAGTTTCAGAGAGTTTCAGAGAGTGTCTGAGAGTGTCTGAGAGTGTCAGAGAGCGATAGAGAGGGATAGAGAGTGTCAGAGAGTGTCAGAGAGTGATAGAGAGTGATAGAGAGTTTCAGAGAGTGTCAGAGAGTGTCAGAGAGTGTATGAGATTGTCTGAGAGTGATAGAGAGTTTCAGAGAGTTTCAGAGAGTGTCAGAGAGTGTCTGAGAGTGTCAGAGAGTGATGGAGAGTGATAGAGAGTGATAGAGAATGTCAGAGAGCGATAGAGAGTGATAGAGACTGTCAGAGAGTGTCAGAGAGAGTCAGAGAGTGATAGAGAGTGCCAGAGAGTGTCAGAGAGTGATAGAGAGTGATAATGAGTTTCACAGAGTGTCAGAGAGTGTCTGAGAGTGATAGAGAGTGTCAGAGAGTGTCAGAGAGTGTCAGAGAGTGATAGAGAGTGATAGAGAGTTTCAGAGAGTGTTAAAGAGTGTCAGAGAGTGTCTGAGAGTGTCAGAGAGTGATAGAGAGTGTCAGAGAGTGTCAGAGAGTGTCAGAGAGTGATAGAGAGTGATAGAGAGTGTCAGAGAGTGTCAGAGAATGTCAGAGAGTGATAGTGAGTGTCAGAGAGTGTCAGAGAGTGATAGAGAGTGATAGAGAGTTTCAGAGATTGATAGTGAGTGTCTGAGTGTGTCAGAGAGTGATATAGAGTGTCAGAGAGTGTCAGAGAGTGATATAGAGTGATAGAGAGTGTCAGTGAGTGTCAGAGAGTGTCAGAGAGTGATAGTGAGTGTCAGAGACTGATAGAGAGTGATAGAGAGTGTCAGAGAGTGATGGAGACTGTCAGAGAGTGATGGAGAGTGATAGAGAGTGTCAGAGAGTGTCAGAGAGTGTCAGAGAGTGATAGTGAATGTCTGAGAGTGTCTGAGAGTGTCAGAGAGTGATAGAGAGTGATAGAAACTGTCAGAGAGTGTCAGAGAGTGTCAGAGAGTGATAGAGAGTGATAGAGAGTGTCAGAGAGGGTCAGAGAGTGATAGAGAGTGATAGAGAGTGTCAGAGAGTGTCAGAGAGTGTCAGAGAGTGTCAGAGAGTGATAGTGAGTGTCAGAGAGTGTCAGAGAGTGATAGAGAGTGATAGAGAGTTTCAGAGAGTGTCAGAGAATGTCTGAGAGTGTCAGAGAGTGATAGAGAGTGATAGAGAGTGTCAGAGAGTGTCAGAGAGTGATAGAGAGCGATAGAGAGTGTCAGAGAGTGTCAGAGAGTGTCAGAGAGTGATAGTGAGTGTCAGAGAGTGTCAGAGAGCGATAGAGAGTGATAGAGAGTGTCAGAGAGTGTCAGAGAGTGTCAGAGAGTGATAGTGAGTGTCAGAGAGTTTCAGAGAGTGATAGAGAGTGTCAGAGAGTGTCAGAGAGTGATAAAGAGTGTCAGAGAGTGTCAGAGAGTGATAGAGAGCGATAGAGAGTGTCAGAGAGTGTCAGAGAGTGTCAGAGAGTGATAGTGAGTGTCAGAGAGTGTCAGAGAGTGATAGAGCGTTATAGAGAGTGTCAGAGAGTGTCAGAGAGTGTCAGAGAGTGATAGTGATTGTCTGCGAGTGTCAGAGAGTGTCAAAGAGTGTCATAGAGTGATGGAGAGTGATAGACAGTGATAGAGGGTGCCAGAGAGTGTCAGAGAGTGATAGAGACTGATAGAGAGTTTCAGAGAGTTTCAGAGAGTGTCAGAGAGTGTCTGAGAGTGTCAGAGAGTGATGGAGAGTGTCAGAGAGTGATAGAGAGTGAAAGAGAGTTTCAGAGAGTGTCAGAGAGTGATAGAGAGTGATAGAGAGTGATAGAGAGTGTCAGAGAGTGTCAGAGAGTGTCAGAGAGTGATAGAGAGTGAAAGAGAGTTTCAGAGAGTGTCAGAGAGTGATAGAGAGTGATAGAGAGTGATAGAGAGTGTCAGAGAGTGTCAGAGAGTGCCAGAGAGTGATAGTGAGTGTCTGAGAGTGTCAGAGAGTGATAGTGAGTGTCTGAGAGTGTCAGAGAGTGTCAGAGAGTGATGGAGAGTGATAGCGAGTGATAGAGAGTGTCAGAGAGCGATAGAGAGTGATAGAGACTGTCAGAGAGTGTCAGAGAGTGATAGAGAGTGATAGAGAGTTTCAGAGAGTGATAGAGAGTGTCAGAGAGTGTCAGAGAGTGATAGAGAGTGATAGAGAGTGTCAGAGAGTGTCAGAGTGTGCCAGAGAGTGATAGTGAGTGTCTGAGAGTGTCAGAGAGAGTGAAAGAGTGTCAGAGAGTGATGGAGAGTGATATAGTGTGATAGAGAGTGCCAGAGAGTGTCAGAGAGTGATAGATAGTGATAGAGAGTTTCAGAGAGTATCAGAGAGTGTCAGAGAGTGATAGTGAGTGTCTGAGAGTGATAGAGAGTGTCAGAGAGTGTCAGAGAGTGATGGAGTGTGATAGAGAGTGTCAGAGAGTGTCAGAGAGTGTCAGAGAGTGATAGAGAGTGATAGAGAGTTTCAGAGAGTGTCAGAGAGTGTCAGAGAGTGATAGTGAGTGTCTGAGAGTGTCAGAGAGTGTCAGCGAGTGTCAGAGAGCGCTAGAGAGGGATAGAGAGTGTCAGAGAGTGTCAGAGAGTGTCAGAGAGTGATAGAGAGTGATAGAGAGTTTCAGAGAATGTCAGAGATTGTCTGAGATTGTCTGACTGTGATAGAGAGTGATCGAGAGTGTCAGAGAGTGTCTGAGAGTATCAGAGAGTGATAGAGAGTGATAGAGAGTGTCAGAGAGTGTCAGAGAGTGTCAGAGAGCGATAGAGAGGGATAGAGAGTGTCAGAGAGTGTCAGAGAGAGTTAGAGAGTGATAGAGAGTGATAGAGAGTGTCAGAGAGTGTCAGAGAGTGTCAGAGAGTGTCAGAGAGAGTCTGAGATTGTCTGAGAGTGATAGAGAGTGATAGAGACTGTCAGAGAGCGTCTGAGAGTGTCAGAGAGAGATAGAGAGTGATAGAGAGTGTCAGAGAGTGTCAGAGAGTGTCAGAGAGTGATAGAGAGTGTCAGAGAGTGTCAGAGAGTGACAGAGAGTGTCAGAGAGTGTCAGAGAGTGATAGAGAGTGATAGAGAGTGTCAGATAGTGTCAGAGAGTGATAGTGAGTGTCAGAGAGTGTCAGAGAGTGATAGAGAGTGATAGAGAGTGATAGAGAGTTTCAGAGAGTGTCAGAGAGTGTCAGAGAGTGTCTGAGAGCGTCAGAGAGTGTCAGAGAGTGTCTGAGAGTGTCAGAGAGTGATAGAGAGTGATAGAGAGTTTAAGAGAGTGTCAGAGAGTGTCAGAGAGTGATAGAGAGTGTCAGAGAGTGTCAGAGAGTGACAGAGAGTGTCTGAGAGTGATAGAGAGTGATCGAGAGTGTCAGAGAGTGTCAGAGAGTGTCTGAGTGTGTCAGAGAGTGATAGAGAGAGTCAGAGAGTGTCAGAGAGTGTCAGAGAGTGTCAGAGAGTGATAGAGAGTGATAGAGAGTGTCAGATAGTGTCAGAGAGTGATAGTGAGTGTCTGAGAGTGTCAGAGAGTGTCAGAGAGTGATGGAGAGTGATAGCGAGTGATAGAGAGTGTCAGAGAGCGATAGAGAGTGATAGAGACTGTCAGAGAGTGTCAGAGAGTGATAGAGAGTGATAGAGAGTTTCAGAGAGTGATAGAGAGTGTCAGAGAGTGTCAGAGAGTGATAGAGAGTGATAGAGAGTGTCAGAGAGTGTCAGAGTGTGCCAGAGAGTGATAGTGAGTGTCTGAGAGTGTCAGAGAGAGTGAAAGAGTGTCAGAGAGTGATGGAGAGTGATATAGTGTGATAGAGAGTGCCAGAGAGTGTCAGAGAGTGATAGATAGTGATAGAGAGTTTCAGAGAGTATCAGAGAGTGTCAGAGAGTGATAGTGAGTGTCTGAGAGTGATAGAGAGTGTCAGAGAGTGTCAGAGAGTGATGGAGTGTGATAGAGAGTGTCAGAGAGTGTCAGAGAGTGTCAGAGAGTGATAGAGAGTGATAGAGAGTTTCAGAGAGTGTCAGAGAGTGTCAGAGAGTGATAGTGAGTGTCTGAGAGTGTCAGAGAGTGTCAGCGAGTGTCAGAGAGCGCTAGAGAGGGATAGAGAGTGTCAGAGAGTGTCAGAGAGTGTCAGAGAGTGATAGAGAGTGATAGAGAGTTTCAGAGAATGTCAGAGATTGTCTGAGATTGTCTGACTGTGATAGAGAGTGATCGAGAGTGTCAGAGAGTGTCTGAGAGTATCAGAGAGTGATAGAGTGTGATAGAGAGTGTCAGAGAGTGTCAGAGAGTGTCAGAGAGCGATAGAGAGGGATAGAGAGTGTCAGAGAGTGTCAGAGAGTGTTAGAGAGTGATAGAGAGTGATAGAGAGTGTCAGAGAGTGTCAGAGAGTGTCAGAGAGTGTCAGAGAGAGTCTGAGATTGTCTGAGAGTGATAGAGAGTGATAGAGACTGTCAGAGAGCGTCTGAGAGTGTCAGAGAGAGATAGAGAGTGATAGAGAGTGTCAGAGAGTGTCAGAGAGTGTCAGAGAGTGATAGAGAGTGTCAGAGAGTGTCAGAGAGTGACAGAGAGTGTCAGAGAGTGTCAGAGAGTGATAGAGAGTGATAGAGAGTGTCAGATAGTGTCAGAGAGTGATAGTGAGTGTCAGAGAGTGTCAGAGAGTGATAGAGAGTGATAGAGAGTGATAGAGAGTTTCAGAGAGTGTCAGAGAGTGTCAGAGAGTGTCTGAGAGCGTCAGAGAGTGTCAGAGAGTGTCTGAGAGTGTCAGAGAGTGATAGAGAGTGATAGAGAGTTTAAGAGAGTGTCAGAGAGTGTCAGAGAGTGATAGAGAGTGTCAGAGAGTGTCAGAGAGTGACAGAGAGTGTCTGAGAGTGATAGAGAGTGATCGAGAGTGTCAGAGAGTGTCAGACAGTGTCTGAGAGTGTCAGAGAGTGATAGAGAGAGTCAGAGAGTGTCAGAGAGTGTCAGAGAGTGTCAGAGAGTGATAGAGAGTGATAGAGAGTGTCAGATAGTGTCAGAGAGTGATAGTGAGTGTCAGAGAGTGTCAGAGAGTGATAGAGAGTGATAGAGAGTGATAGAGAGTTTCAGAGAGTGTCAGAGAGTGTCAGAGAGTGTCTGAGAGCGTCAGAGAGTGTCAGAGAGTGTCTGAGAGTGTCAGAGAGTGATGGAGAGTGATAGAGAGTGATAGAGAGTGTCAGAGAGTGATAGTGAGTGTCAGAGAGTGTCAGAGAGTGTCAGAGAGTGATAGAGAGTGATAGAGAGTTTCAGAGAGTGTCTGAGAGTGTCAGAGAGTGATAGAGAGTGATAGAGAGTGTCAGAGAGTGTCAGAGAGTGATAGAGAGTGATAGAGAGTGTCAGAGAGTGTCAGAGAGTGATAGTGAGTGTCAATGAGTGTCAGAGAGTGTCAGAGAGTTTTAGAGAGTTTCAGAGAGTGTCAGAGAGTGTCAGAGAGTGTCTGAGAGTGTCAGAGAGTGTCAGAGACTGTCTGAGAGTGTCAGAGAGTGATGGAGAGTGATAGAGAGTGATAGAGAGTGTCAGAGAGCGATAGAGAGTGATAGAGACTTTCAGAGAGTGTCAGAGAGTGTCAGAGAGTGATAGAGAGTGATAGAGAGTTTCAGAGATTGATAGAGAGTGTCAGAGAGTGTCAGAGAGTGATAGAGAGTGTCAGAGAGCGATAGAGAGTGATAGAGACTTTCAGAGAGTGTCAGAGAGTGTCAGAGAGTGATAGAGAGTGATAGAGAGTTTCAGAGATTGATAGAGAGTGTCAGAGAGTGTCAGAGAGTGATAGAGAGTGATAGAGAGTTTCAGAGAGTGTCAGAGAGTGATAGGGAGTTTCAGAGAGTGTCTGAGAGTGTCTGAGAGTGTCAGAGAGTGATAGAGAGTGATAGAGAGTGTCAGAGAGTGTCAGAGAGTGTCTGAGAGTGTCAGAGAGTGATAGAGAGTGTCAGAGAGTACCAGAGAGTGTCTGAGAGTGTCAGAGAGTGTCAGAGAGTGATAGAGAGTGTCAGAGAGTGTCAGAGAGTGATAGAGAGTGATAAAGAGTTTCAGAGAGTTTCAGAGAGTGTCTGAGAGTGTCAGAGAGTGATAGAGAGTGATAGAGAGTGTCAGAGAGTGACGGAGAGTGATAGAGAGTGATAGAGAGTGTCAGAGAGTGTCAGAGAGTGATGGAGAGTGATAGAGAGTGTCAGAGAGTGTCAGAGAGTGTCAGAGAGTGATAGTGAGTGTCTGAGAGTGTCTGAGAGTGTCAGAGAGTGATAGAGAGTGATAGAGACTGTCAGAGAGTGTCAGAGAGTGTCAGAGAGTGATAGAGAGTGTCAGAGAGTGATAGAGAGTGATAGAGAGTGTCAGAGAGTGATGGAGACTGTCAGAGAGTGATGGAGAGTGATAGAGAATGTCAGAGAGTGTCAGAGAGTGATAGTGAGTGTCTGAGAGTGTCTGAGAGTGTCAGAGAGTGATAGAGAGTGATAGAGACTGTCAGAGAGTGATAGAGAGTGATAGAGACTGTCAGAGAGTGATAGTGAGTGTCTGAGAGTGTCAGAGAGTGTCAGAGAGTGTCTGAGAGTGTCAGAGCGTGTCAGAGAGTGTCAGAGAGTGTCAGAGAGTGCCAGAGAGTGATAGAGAGTGATAGAGAGTTTCAGAGAGTTTCAGAGAGTGTCTGAGAGTGTCTGAGAGTGTCAGAGAGCGATAGAGAGGGATAGAGAGTGTCAGAGAGTGTCAGAGAGTGTCAGAGAGTGATAGAGAGTGATAGAGAGTTTCAGAGAGTGTCAGAGAGTGTCAGAGAGTGTATGAGATTGTCTGAGAGTGATAGAGAGTTTCAGAGAGTTTCAGAGAGTGTCAGAGAGTGTCTGAGAGTGTCAGAGAGTGATGGAGAGTGATAGAGAGTGATAGAGAATGTCAGAGAGCGATAGAGAGTGATAGAGACTGTCAGAGAGTGTCAGAGAGAGTCAGAGAGTGATAGAGAGTGCCAGAGAGTGTCAGAGAGTGATAGAGAGTGATAATGAGTTTCACAGAGTGTCAGAGAGTGTCTGAGAGTGATAGAGAGTGTCAGAGAGTGTCAGAGAGTGTCAGAGAGTGATAGAGAGTGATAGAGAGTTTCAGAGAGTGTTAAAGAGTGTCAGAGAGTGTCTGAGAGTGTCAGAGAGTGATAGAGAGTGTCAGAGAGTGTCAGAGAGTGTCAGAGAGTGATAGAGAGTGATAGAGAGTGTCAGAGAGTGTCAGAGAATGTCAGAGAGTGATAGTGAGTGTCAGAGAGTGTCAGAGAGTGTCAGAGAGTGATAGAGAGTTTCAGAGATTGATAGTGAGTGTCTGAGTGTGTCAGAGAGTGATATAGAGTGTCAGAGAGTGTCAGAGAGTGATATAGAGTGATAGAGAGTGTCAGTGAGTGTCAGAGAGTGTCAGAGAGTGATAGTGAGTGTCAGAGACTGATAGAGAGTGATAGAGAGGGTCAGAGAGTGATGGAGACTGTCAGAGAGTGATGGAGAGTGATAGAGAGTGTCAGAGAGTGTCAGAGAGTGTCAGAGAGTGATAGTGAATGTCTGAGAGTGTCTGAGAGTGTCAGAGAGTGATAGAGAGTGATAGAGACTGTCAGAGAGTGTCAGAGAGTGTCAGAGAGTGATAGAGAGTGATAGAGAGTGTCAGAGAGGGTCAGAGAGTGATAGAGAGTGATAGAGAGTGTCAGAGAGTGTCAGAGAGTGTCAGAGAGTGTCAGAGAGTGATAGTGAGTGTCAGAGAGTGTCAGAGAGTGATAGAGAGTGATAGAGAGTTTCAGAGAGTGTCAGAGAATGTCTGAGAGTGTCAGAGAGTGATAGAGAGTGATAGAGAGTGTCAGAGAGTGTCAGAGAGTGATAGAGAGCGATAGAGAGTGTCAGAGAGTGTCAGAGAGTGTCAGAGAGTGATAGTGAGTGTCAGAGAGTGTCAGAGAGCGATAGAGAGTGATAGAGAGTGTCAGAGAGTGTCAGAGAGTGTCAGAGAGTGATAGTGAGTGTCAGAGAGTTTCAGAGAGTGATAGAGAGTGTCAGAGAGTGTCAGAGAGTGATAAAGAGTGTCAGAGAGTGTCAGAGAGTGATAGAGAGCGATAGAGAGTGTCAGAGAGTGTCAGAGAGTGTCAGAGAGTGATAGTGAGTGTCAGAGAGTGTCAGAGAGTGATAGAGCGTTATAGAGAGTGTCAGAGAGTGTCAGAGAGTTTCAGAGAGTGATAGTGATTGTCTGCGAGTGTCAGAGAGTGTCAAAGAGTGTCATAGAGTGATGGAGAGTGATAGACAGTGATAGAGGGTGCCAGAGAGTGTCAGAGAGTGATAGAGACTGATAGAGAGTTTCAGAGAGTTTCAGAGAGTTTCAGAGAGTGTCAGAGAGTGTCTGAGAGTGTCAGAGAGTGATGGAGAGTGATAGAGAGTGATAGAGAGTGTCAGAGTACGATAGAGAGTGATAGAGACTGTCAGAGAGTGTCAGAGAGTGTCAGAGAGTGATAGAGAGTGAAAGAGAGTTTCAGAGAGTGTCAGAGAGTGATAGAGAGTGATAGAGAGTGATAGAGAGTGTCAGAGAGTGTCAGAGAGTGCCAGAGAGTGATAGTGAGTGTCTGAGAGTGCCAGAGAGTGATAGTGAGTGTCTGAGAGTGTCAGAGAGTGATAGTGAGTGTCTGAGAGTGTCAGAGAGTGTCAGAGAGTGATGGAGAGTGATAGCGAGTGATAGAGAGTGTCAGAGAGCGATAGAGAGTGATAGAGACTGTCAGAGAGTGTCAGAGAGTGATAGAGAGTGATAGAGAGTTTCAGAGAGTGATAGAGAGTGTCAGAGAGTGTCAGAGAGTGATAGAGAGTGATAGAGAGTGTCAGAGAGTGTCAGAGTGTGCCAGAGAGTGATAGTGAGTGTCTGAGAGTGTCAGAGAGAGTGAAAGAGTGTCAGAGAGTGATGGAGAGTGATATAGTGTGATAGAGAGTGCCAGAGAGTGTCAGAGAGTGATAGATAGTGATAGAGAGTTTCAGAGAGTATCAGAGAGTGTCAGAGAGTGATAGTGAGTGTCTGAGAGTGATAGAGAGTGTCAGAGAGTGTCAGAGAGTGATGGAGTGTGATAGAGAGTGTCAGAGAGTGTCAGAGAGTGTCAGAGAGTGATAGAGAGTGATAGAGAGTTTCAGAGAGTGTCAGAGAGTGTCAGAGAGTGATAGTGAGTGTCTGAGAGTGTCAGAGAGTGTCAGCGAGTGTCAGAGAGCGCTAGAGAGGGATAGAGAGTGTCAGAGAGTGTCAGAGAGTGTCAGAGAGTGATAGAGAGTGATAGAGAGTTTCAGAGAATGTCAGAGATTGTCTGAGATTGTCTGACAGTGATAGAGAGTGATCGAGAGTGTCAGAGAGTGTCTGAGAGTATCAGAGAGTGATAGAGAGTGATAGAGAGTGTCAGAGAGTGTCAGAGAGTGTCAGAGAGTGTCAGAGAGCGATAGAGAGGGATAGAGAGTGTCAGAGAGTGTCAGAGAGAGTCAGAGAGTGATAGAGAGTAATAGAGAGTTTCAGAGAGTGTCAGAGAGTGTCAGAGAGTGTCAGAGAGAGTCTGAGATTGTCTGAGAGTGATAGAGAGTGATAGAGACTGTCAGAGAGTGTCTGAGAGTGTCAGAGAGAGATAGAGAGTGATAGAGAGTGTCAGAGAGTGTCAGAGAGTGTCAGAGAGTGATAGAGAGTGTCAGAGAGTGTCAGAGAGTGACAGAGAGTGTCAGAGAGTGTCAGAGAGTGATAGAGAGTGATAGAGAGTGTCAGATAGTGTCAGAGAGTGATAGTGAGTGTCAGAGAGTGTCAGAGAGTGATAGAGAGTGATAGAGAGTGATAGAGAGTTTCAGAGAGTGTCAGAGAGTGTCAGAGAGTGTCTGAGAGCGTCAGAGAGTGTCAGAGAGTGTCTGAGAGTGTCAGAGAGTGATAGAGAGTGATAGAGAGTTTAAGAGAGTGTCAGAGAGTGTCAGAGAGTGATAGAGAGTGTCAGAGAGTGTCAGAGAGTGACAGAGAGTGTCTGAGAGTGATAGAGAGTGATCGAGAGTGTCAGAGAGTGTCAGAGAGTGTCTGAGAGTGTCAGAGAGTGATAGAGAGAGTCAGAGAGTGTCAGAGAGTGTCAGAGAGTGTCAGAGAGTGATAGAGAGTGATAGAGAGTGTCAGATAGTGTCAGAGAGTGATAGTGAGTGTCAGAGAGTGTCAGAGAGTGATAGAGAGTGATAGAGAGTGATAGAGAGTTTCAGAGAGTGTCAGAGAGTGTCAGAGAGTGTCTGAGAGCGTCAGAGAGTGTCAGAGAGTGTCTGAGAGTGTCAGACAGTGATGGAGAGTGATAGAGAGTGATAGAGAGTGTCAGAGAGTGATAGTGAGTGTCAGAGAGTGTCAGAGAGTGTCAGAGAGTGATAGAGAGTGATAGAGAGTTTCAGAGAGTGTCTGAGAGTGTCAGAGAGTGATAGAGAGTGATAGAGAGTGTCAGAGAGTGTCAGAGAGTGATAGAGAGTGATAGAGAGTGTCAGAGAGTGTCAGAGAGTGATAGTGAGTGTCAATGAGTGTCAGAGAGTGTCAGAGAGTGTTAGAGAGTTTCAGAGAGTGTCAGAGAGTGTCAGAGAGTGTCTGAGAGTGTCAGAGAGTGATGGAGAGTGATAGAGAGTGATAGAGAGTGTCAGAGAGCGATAGAGAGTGATAGAGACTTTCAGAGAGTGTCAGAGAGTGTCAGAGAGTGATAGAGAGTGATAGAGAGTTTCAGAGATTGATAGAGAGTGTCAGAGAGTGTCAGAGAGTGTTAGAGAGTTTCAGAGAGTGTCAGAGAGTGTCAGAGAGTGTCTGAGAGTGTCAGAGAGTGTCAGAGAGTGTCTGAGAGTGTCAGAGAGTGATGGAGAGTGATAGAGAGTGATAGAGAGTGTCAGAGAGCGATAGAGAGTGATAGAGACTTTCAGAGAGTGTCAGAGAGTGTCAGAGAGTGATAGAGAGTGATAGAGAGTTTCAGAGATTGATAGAGAGTGTCAGAGAGTGTCAGAGAGTGATAGAGAGTGTCAGAGAGCGATAGAGAGTGATAGAGACTTTCAGAGAGTGTCAGAGAGTGTCAGAGAGTGATAGAGAGTGATAGAGAGTTTCAGAGATTGATAGAGAGTGTCAGAGAGTGTCAGAGAGTGATAGAGAGTGATAGAGAGTTTCAGAGAGTGTCAGAGAGTGATAGGGAGTTTCAGAGAGTGTCTGAGAGTGTCTGAGAGTGTCAGAGAGTGATAGAGAGTGATAGAGAGTGTCAGAGAGTGTCAGAGAGTGTCTGAGAGTGTCAGAGAGTGATAGAGAGTGTCAGAGAGTACCAGAGAGTGTCTGAGAGTGTCAGAGAGTGTCAGAGAGTGATAGAGAGTGTCAGAGAGTGTCAGAGAGTGATAGAGAGTGATAAAGAGTTTCAGAGAGTTTCAGAGAGTGTCTGAGAGTGTCAGAGAGTGATAGAGAGTGATAGAGAGTGTCAGAGAGTGACGGAGAGTGATAGAGAGTGATAGAGAGTGTCAGAGAGTGTCAGAGAGTGATGGAGAGTGATAGAGAGTGTCAGAGAGTGTCAGAGAGTGTCAGAGAGTGATAGTGAGTGTCTGAGAGTGTCTGAGAGTGTCAGAGAGTGATAGAGAGTGATAGAGACTGTCAGAGAGTGTCAGAGAGTGTCAGAGAGTGATAGAGAGTGTCAGAGAGTGATAGAGAGTGATAGAGAGTGTCAGAGAGTGATGGAGACTGTCAGAGAGTGATGGAGAGTGATAGAGAATGTCAGAGAGTGTCAGAGAGTGATAGTGAGTGTCTGAGAGTGTCTGAGAGTGTCAGAGAGTGATAGAGAGTGATAGAGACTGTCAGAGAGTGATAGAGAGTGATAGAGACTGTCAGAGAGTGATAGTGAGTGTCTGAGAGTGTCAGAGAGTGTCAGAGAGTGTCTGAGAGTGTCAGAGAGTGATAGAGAGTGTCAGAGAGTGTCAGAGAGTGTCTGAGAGTGTCAGAGCGTGTCAGAGAGTGTCAGAGAGTGCCAGAGAGTGATAGAGAGTGATAGAGAGTTTCAGAGAGTTTCAGAGAGTGTCTGAGAGTGTCAGAGAGCGATAGAGAGGGATAGAGAGTGTCAGAGAGTGTCAGAGAGTGTCAGAGAGTGATAGAGAGTGATAGAGAGTTTCAGAGAGTGTCAGAGAGTGTCAGAGAGTGTATGAGATTGTCTGAGAGTGATAGAGAGTTTCAGAGAGTTTCAGAGAGTGTCAGAGAGTGTCTGAGAGTGTCAGAGAGTGATGGAGAGTGATAGAGAGTGATAGAGAATGTCAGAGAGCGATAGAGAGTGATAGAGACTGTCAGAGAGTGTCAGAGAGAGTCAGAGAGTGATAGAGAGTGCCAGAGAGTGTCAGAGAGTGATAGAGAGTGATAATGAGTTTCACAGAGTGTCAGAGAGTGTCTGAGAGTGATAGAGAGTGTCAGAGAGTGTCAGAGAGTGTCAGAGAGTGATAGAGAGTGATAGAGAGTTTCAGAGAGTGTTAAAGAGTGTCAGAGAGTGTCTGAGAGTGTCAGAGAGTGATAGAGAGTGTCAGAGAGTGTCAGAGAGTGTCAGAGAGTGATAGAGAGTGATAGAGAGTGTCAGAGAGTGTCAGAGAATGTCAGAGAGTGATAGTGAGTGTCAGAGAGTGTCAGAGAGTGATAGAGAGTGATAGAGAGTTTCAGAGATTGATAGTGAGTGTCTGAGTGTGTCAGAGAGTGATATAGAGTGTCAGAGAGTGTCAGAGAGTGATATAGAGTGATAGAGAGTGTCAGTGAGTGTCAGAGAGTGTCAGAGAGTGATAGTGAGTGTCAGAGACTGATAGAGAGTGATAGAGAGTGTCAGAGAGTGATGGAGACTGTCAGAGAGTGATGGAGAGTGATAGAGAGTGTCAGAGAGTGTCAGAGAGTGTCAGAGAGTGATAGTGAATGTCTGAGAGTGTCTGAGAGTGTGAGAGAGTGATAGAGAGTGATAGAGACTGTCAGAGAGTGTCAGAGAGTGTCAGAGAGTGATAGAGAGTGATAGAGAGTGTCAGAGAGGGTCAGAGAGTGATAGAGAGTGATAGAGAGTGTCAGAGAGTGTCAGAGAGTGTCAGAGAGTGTCAGAGAGTGATAGTGAGTGTCAGAGAGTGTCAGAGAGTGATAGAGAGTGATAGAGAGTTTCAGAGAGTGTCAGAGAATGTCTGAGAGTGTCAGAGAGTGATAGAGAGTGATAGAGAGTGTCAGAGAGTGTCAGAGAGTGATAGAGAGCGATAGAGAGTGTCAGAGAGTGTCAGAGAGTGTCAGAGAGTGTCAGAGAGTGATAGTGAGTGTCAGAGAGTGTCAGAGAGCGATAGAGAGTGATAGAGAGTGTCAGAGAGTGTCAGAGAGTGTCAGAGAGTGATAGTGAGTGTCAGAGAGTTTCAGAGAGTGATAGAGAGTGTCAGAGAGTGTCAGAGAGTGATAAAGAGTGTCAGAGAGTGTCAGAGAGTGATAGAGAGCGATAGAGAGTGTCAGAGAGTGTCAGAGAGTGATAGTGAGTGTCAGAGAGTGTCAGAGAGTGATAGAGAGTGATAGAGAGTTTCAGAGAGTGATAGAGTGTCTGAGAGTGTCAGAGAGTGATAGAGAGTGTCAGAGAGTGTCAGAGAGTGATATAGAGTGATAGAGAGTGTCAGTGAGTGTCAGAGAGTGTCAGAGAGTGATAGTGAGTGTCAGAGAGCGATAGAGAGTGATAGAGAGTGTCAGAGAGTGTCAGAGAGTGATAGTGAGTGTCAGAGAGTTTCAGAGAGTGTCTGAGAGTGTCAGAGAGTGATAGAGAGTGATAGACAGTGTCAGAGAGTGTCAGAGAGTGATGGAGAGTGATAGAGTGTGTCAGAGAGTGTCAGAGAGTTTCAGAGAGTGATAGTGAGTGTCTGAGAGTGTCTGAGTGTGTCAGAGGTGATAGAGAGTGATAGAGACTGTCAGAGAGTGTCAGAGAGTGTCAGAGAGTGATAGAGAGTGTCAGAGAGTGATATAGAGTGATAGAGAGTGTCAGAGAGTGATGGAGACTGTCAGAGAGTGATGGAGAGTGATAGAGAGTGTCAGAGAGTGTCAGAGGGTGTCAGAGAGTGATAGTGAGTGTCTGAGAGTGTCTGAGAGTGTCAGAGAGTGATAGAGAGTGATAGAGACTGTCAGAGAGTGATAGTGAGTGTCTGAGAGTGTCAGAGAGTGATAGAGAGTGTCAGAGAGTGTCTGAGAGTGTCAGCGCGTGTCAGAGAGTGTCAGAGAGTGTCAGAGAGTGCCAGAGAGTGATAGAGAGTGATAGAGAGTTTCAGAGAGTTTCAGAGAGTGTCTGAGAGTGTCTGAGAGTGTCAGAGAGCGATAGAGAGGGATAGAGAGTGTCAGAGAGTGTCAGAGAGTGTCAGAGAGTGATAGAGAGTGATAGAGAGTTTCAGAGAGTGTCAGAGAGTGTCAGAGAGTGTCTGAGATTATCTGAGAGTGATAGAGAGTTTGAGAGAGTTTCAGAGAGTGTCAGATAGTGTCTGAGAGTGTCACAGAGTGATGGAGAGTGATAGAGAGTGATACAGAATGTCAGAGAGCGATAGAGAGTTATAGAGACTGTCAGAGAGTGTCAGAGAGAGTCAGAGAGTGATAGAGAGTGCCAGAGAGTGTCAGAGAGTGTCAGAGAGTGATAGAGAGTGATAGAGAGTGATAATGAGTTTCAGAGAGTGTCAGAGAGTGTCTGAGAGTGATAGAGAGTGATAGAGAGTGTCAGAGAGTGTCAGAGAGTGTCAGAGAGTGTCAGAGAGTGATAGAGAGTGATAGAGGGTTTCAGAGAGTGTTAAAGAGTGTCAGAGAGTGTCAGAGAGTGTCAGAGAGTGATAGAGAGTGTCAGAGAGTGTCAGAGAGTGATAGAGAGTGATAGAGAGTGTCAGAGAGTGTCAGAGAATGTCAGAGAGTGATAGTGAGTGTCAGAGTGTGTCAGAGAGTGATAGAGAGTGATAGAGAGTTTCAGAGAGTGATAGTGAGTGTCTGAGAGTGTCAGAGAGTGATAGAGAGTGTCAGAGAGTGTCAGATAGTGATATAGAGTGATAGAGAGTGTCAGTGAGTGTCAGAGAGTGTCAGAGAGTGATAGTGAGTGTCAGAGAGCGTCTGAGAGTGATAGAGAGTGATAGAGAGTGTCAGAGAGTGATGGAGACTGTCAGAGAGTGATGGAGAGTGATAGAGAGTGTCAGAGAGTGTCAGAGAGTGTCAGAGAGTGATAGTGAGTGTCTGAGCTTGTCTGAGAGTGTCAGAGAGTGATAGAGAGTGATAGAGAGTGATAGAGACTGTCAGAGAGTGTCAGAGAGTGATAGAGAGTGCTAGAGAGTGTCAGAGAGGGTCAGAGAGTGACAGAGTGTGATAGAGAGTGTCAGAGAGTGTCAGAGAGTGATAGTGAGTGTCAGAGAGTGTCAGAGAGTGATATAGAGTGATAGAGAGTGTCAGAGAGTGTCAGAGAGTGATATAGAGTGATAGAGAGTGTCAGTGAGTGTCAGAGAGTGTCAGAGAGTGATAGTGAGTGTCTGAGAGTGTCAGAGTGTGATAGAGAGTGAAAGAGACTGTCAGAGAGTGTCAGAGAGTGTCAGAGAGTGTCAGAGAGTGTCAGAGAGTGATAGACAGTGTCAGAGAGTGTCAGAGAGTGTCAGAGAGTGATAGAGAGTGATAGAGAGTTTCAGAGAGTGTCAGAGAATGTCTGAGAGTGTCAGAGAGTGATAGAGAGTGATAGAGAGTGTCAGAGAGTGATAGAGAGCGATAGAGAGTGTCAGAGCGTGTCAGAGAGTGTCAGAGAGTGATAGTGAGTGTCAGAGAGTGTCAGAGAGTGATAGAGAGTGATAGAGAGTTTCAGAGAGTGTTAAAGAGTGTCTGAGAGTGTCAGAGAGTGATAGAGAGTGATAGAGAGTGTCAGAGAGTGTCAGAGAGTGTCAGAGAGTGATAGAGAGTGTCAGAGAGTGTCAGAGAGTGTCAGAGAGTGATAGAGAGTGATAGAGAGTTTCAGAGAGTGTCAGAGAATGTCTGAGAGTGTCAGAGAGTGATAGAGAGTGATAGAGAGTGTCAGAGAGTGTCAGAGAGTGATAGAGAGCGATAGAGAGTGTCAGAGAGTGTCAGAGAGTGATAGTGAGTGTCAGAGAGTGTCAGAGAGTGATAGAGAGTGATAGATTCTGAGAGTGTCAGAGAGTGATAGAGAGTGTCAGAGAGTGTCAGAGAGTGATATAGAGTGATAGAGATTGTCAGTGAGTGTCAGAGAGTGTCAGAGAGTGATAGTGAGTGTCAGAGAGTGTCAGAGAGTGATAGAGAGTGATAGAGAGTGATAGAGAGTGTCAGAGAGTGTCAGAGAGTGATAGAGAGCGATAGAGAGTGTCAGAGAGTGTCAGAGAGTGATAGTGAGTGTCAGAGAGTTTCAGAGAGTGATAGAGAGTGATAGAGAGTTTCAGAGAGTGATCGTGAGTGTCAGAGTGTCAGAGAGTGCTATAGAGTGATAGAGAGTGTCAGTGAGTGTCAGAGAGTGTCAGAGAGTGATAGTGAGTGTCAGAGAGTGTCAGAGAGTGATAGAGAGTGATCGAGAGTGTCAGAGAGTGTCAGAGAGTGATAGAGAGCGATAGAGAGTGTCAGAGAGTGTCAGAGAGTGTCAGTGAGTAATAGTGAGTGTCAGAGAGTTTCAGAGAGTGATAGAGAGTGAAAGAGAGTTTCAGAGAGTGATCGTGAGTGTCTGAGAGTGTCAGAGAGTGATAGAGAGTGTCTGAGAGTGTCAGAGAGTGTCAGAGAGTGATAGTGAGTGTCTGAGAGTGTCAGAGAGTGTCAGAGAGTGTCTGAGAGTGTCTGAGAGTGTCAGAGAGCGATAGAGAGGGATAGAGAGTGTCAGAGAGTGTCAGAGAGTGTCAGAGAGTGATAGAGAGTGATAGAGACTTTCAGAGAGTGTCAGAGAGTGTCAGAGAGTGTCTGAGATTGTCTGAGAGTGATAGAGAGTTATAGAGACTGTCAGAGAGTGTCTGAGAGTGTCAGAGAGTGATAGAGAGTGATAGAGAGTGTCAGAGAATGTCAGAGAGTGTCAGAGAGTGATAGTGAGAGTCTGAGAGTGTCAGAGAGTGATAGAGAGTTTCAGAGAGTGTCTGAGCGTGTCAGAGAGTGATAGAGAGTGATAGACAGTGTCAGAGAGTGTCAGAGAGTGTCAGAGAGTAATAGAGTGTCAGAGAGTGTCAGAGAGTGTCTGAGAGTGTCAGAGAGTGTCAGAGAGTGATAGAGAGTGTCAGAGAGTGTCAGAGAGTGTCATAGAGTGTCAGAGAGTGTCAGAGAGTGATAGAGAGTGTCAGAGAGTGTCAGAGAGTGATAGGGAGTTTCAGAGAGTGTCTGAGAGTGTCAGAGAGTGATAGAGAGTGATAGAGAGTGTCAGAGAGTGTCAGAGAGTGATAGAGAGTGTCAGAGAGTGATAGAGAGTGTCAGAGAGTACCAGAGAGTGTCTGAGAGTGTCAGAGAGTGTCAGAGAGTGATAGAGAGTGTCAGAGAGTGTCAGAGAGTGATAGAGAGTGATAGAGAGTTTCAGAGAGTTTCAGAGAGTGTCTGAGAGTGTCAGAGAGTGATAGAGAGTGATAGAGAGTGTCAGAGAGTGATGGAGAGTGATAGAGAGTGATAGAGAGTGTCAGAGAGTGTCAGAGAGTGATAGAGAGTGATAGAGAGTGTCAGAGAGTGATAGTGAGTGTCTGAGAGTGTCTGAGAGTGTCTGAGAGTGTCAGAGAGTGATAGAGAGTGATAGAGACTGTCAGAGAGTGTCTGAGAGTGTCTGAGAGTGTCTGAGAGTGTCAGAGAGTGATAGTGAGTGTCTGAGAGTGTCTGAGAGTGTCTGAGAGTGTCTGAGAGTGTCAGAGAGTGATAGTGAGTGTCTGAGAGTGTCTGAGAGTGTCTGAGAGTGTCTGAGAGTGTCAGAGAGTGATAGAGAGTGATAGAGAGTGTCAGAGAGTGTCAGAGAGTGATAGAGAGTGATAGAGAATTTCAGAGAGTGATAGTGAGTGTCTGAGAGTGTCTGAGAGTGTCAGAGAGTGTCAGAGAGTGATAGTGAGTGTCTGAGAGTGTCTGAGAGTGTCTGAGAGTGTCTGAGAGTGTCAGAGAGTGATAGAGAGTGATAGAGACTGTCAGAGAGTGTCTGAGAGTGTCTGAGAGTGTCTGAGAGTGTCAGAGAGTGATAGTGAGTGTCTGAGAGTGTCTGAGAGTGTCTGAGAGTGTCAGAGAGTGATAGAGAGTGATAGAGAGTGTCAGAGAGTGTCAGAGAGTGATAGAGAGTGATAGAGAATGTCAGAGAGTGATAGTGAGTGTCTGAGAGTGTCTGAGAATGTCAGAGAGTGTCAGAGAGTGATAGTGAGTGTCTGAAAGTGTCTGAGAGTGTCTGAGAGTGTCAGAGAGTGATAGAGAGTGATAGAGACTGTCAGAGAGTGTCTGAGAGTGTCTGAGAGTGTCTGAGAGTGTCAGAGAGTGATAGAGAGTGTCTGAGAGTGTCAGAGAGTGTCAGAGAGTGATAGTGAGTGTCTGAGAGTGTCTGAGAGTGTCAGAGAGTGATAGAGAGTGATAGAGACTGTCAGAGAGTGTCAGAGAGTGATAGAGAGTGTCAGAGAGTGATGGAGAGTGATCGAGTGTTTCAGCGAGTGTCTGAGAGTGTCAGAGAGTGATAGAGAGTGATAGAGAGTGTCAGAGAGTGATGGAGAGTGATAGAGAGTGATAGAGAGTGTCAGAGAGTGATAGAGAGTGATAGAGAGTGTCATAGAGTGTCAGAGAGTGTCAGAGAGTGATAGTGAGTGTCTGAGAGTGTCTGAGAGTGTCAGAGAGTGATAGAGAGTGATAGAGACTGTCAGAGAGTGTCAGAGAGTGATAGAGAGTGTCAGAGAGTGATGGAGAGTGATCGAGAGTTTCAGCGAGTGTCTGAGAGTGTCAGAGAGTGATAGAGAGTGATAGAGAGTGTCAGAGAGTGATGGAGAGTGATAGAGAGTGATAGAGAGTGTCAGAGAGTGATAGAGAGTGATAGAGAGTGTCATAGAGTGTCAGAGAGTGTCAGAGAGTGATAGTGAGTGTCTGAGAGTGTCTGAGAGTGTCAGAGAGTGATAGAGAGTGATAGGGACTGTCAGAGAGTGTCAGAGAGTGTCAGAGAGTGATAGAGAGTGTCAGAGAGTGATAGAGAGTGTCAGAGAGTGATGGAGAGTGATAGAGAGTGTCAGAGTGTGTCAGAGAGTGTCAGAGAGTGATAGTGAGTGTCTGAGAGTGATAGAGACAGTCAGAGAGTGTCAGAGAGTGTCAGAGAGTGTCTGAGAGTGTCAGAGAGTGATGGAGAGTGATGGAGAGTGATAGAGAGTGTCAGAGAGTGTCAGAGAGTGTCAGAGAGTGATAGAGAGTGTCAGAGAGTGATGGAGAGTGATAGAGGGTGTCAGAGAGTGTCAGAGAGTGACAGAGAGTGAGAGAGAGTGATAGAGAGTGATGGAGACTGTCAGAGAGTGTCAGAGAGTGTCAGAGAGTATTAGAGAGTGTCAGAGAGTGATGGAGAGTGATAGAGAGTGTCAGAGAGTGTCAGAGAGTGATAGAGAGTGATAGAGAGTGATAGAGAGTGTCAGAGAGTGTCAGAGAGTGTCAGAGAGTGATAGAGAGTGATAGAGACTGTCAGAGAGTGTCAGAGAGTGTCAGAGAGTGATAGAGAGTGTCAGAGAGTGATGGAGAGTGATGGAGAGTGATAGAGAGTGTCAGAGAGTGTCAGAGAGTGATGGAGAGTGATAGAGAGTGTCAGAGAGTGTCAGAGAGTGTCAGAGAGTGATAGAGAGTGTCAGAGAGTGTCAGAGAGTGATAGAGAGTGATAGAGAGTGTCAGAGAGTGTCAGAGAGTGATGGAGAGTGATAGAGAGTGTCAGAGAGTGTCAGAGAGTGTCTGAGAGTGTCAGAGAGTGATGGAGAGTGATGGAGAGTGATAGAGAGTTTCAGAGAGTGTCAGAGAGTGTCAGAGAGTGATATGGAGTGTCAGAGAGTGATGGAGAGTGATAGAGGGTGTCAGAGAGTGTCAGAGAGTGATAGAGAGTGAGAGAGAGTGATAGAGAGTGATGGAGACTGTCAGAGAGTGTCAGAGAGTGTCAGAGAGTATTAGAGAGTGTCAGAGAGTGAAGGAGAGTGATAGAGAGTGTCTGAGAGTGTCAGAGAGTGTCTGAGAGTGTCAGAGAGTGTCAGAGAGTGATAGTGAGTGTCTGAGAGTGTCTGAGAGTGTCAGAGAGTGATAGAGAGTGATAGAGACTGTCAGAGAGTGTCAGAGAGTGATAGAGAGTGTCAGAGAGTGATGGAGAGTGATCGAGAGTTTCAGCGAGTGTCTGAGAGTGTCAGAGAGTGATAGAGAGTGTCAGAGAGTGATGGAGAGTGATAGAGAGTGATAGAGAGTGTCAGAGAGTGATAGAGAGTGATAGAGAGTGTCATAGAGTGTCAGAGAGTGTCAGAGAGTGTCAGAGAGTGATAGTGAGTGTCTGAGAGTGTCTGAGAGTGTCAGAGAGTGATAGAGAGTGATAGGGACTGTCAGAGAGTGTCAGAGAGTGTCAGAGAGTGATAGAGAGTGTCAGAGAGTGATAGAGAGTGTCAGAGAGTGATGGAGAGTGATAGAGAGTGTCAGAGTGTGTCAGAGAGTGTCAGAGAGTGATAGTGAGTGTCTGAGAGTGATAGAGACAGTCAGAGAGTGTCAGAGAGTGTCAGAGAGTGTCTGAGAGTGTCAGAGAGTGATGGAGAGTGATGGAGAGTGATAGAGAGTGTCAGAGAGTGTCAGAGAGTGATAGAGAGTGTCAGAGAGTGATGGAGAGTGATAGAGGGTGTCAGAGAGTGTCAGAGAGTGACAGAGAGTGAGAGAGAGTGATAGAGAGTGATGGAGACTGTCAGAGAGTGTCAGAGAGTGTCAGAGAGTATTAGAGAGTGTCAGAGAGTGATGGAGAGTGATAGAGAGTGTCAGAGAGTGTCAGAGAGTGATAGAGAGTGATAGAGAGTGATAGAGAGTGTCAGAGAGTGTCAGAGAGTGTCAGAGAGTGATAGAGAGTGATAGAGACTGTCAGAGAGTGTCAGAGAGTGTCAGAGAGTGATAGAGAGTGTCAGAGAGTGATGGAGAGTGATAGAGAGTGTCAGAGAGTGTCAGAGAGTGATGGAGAGTGATAGAGAGTGTCAGAGAGTGTCAGAGAGTGTCAGAGAGTGATAGAGAGTGTCAGAGAGTGTCAGAGAGTGATAGAGAGTGATAGAGAGTTTCAGAGAGTGTCAGAGAGTGTCAGAGAGTGATAGTGAGTGTCTGAGAGTGTCAGAGAGTGTCAGAGAGAGTCAGAGAGCGATAGAGAGTGATAGAGAGTGTCAGAGAGTGTCAGAGAGTGTCAGAGAGTGATAGAGAGTGATAGAGAGTTTCAGAGAGTGTCAGAGAGTGTCAGAGTGTGTCTGAGATTGTCTGAGAGTGATAGAGAGTGATAGAGACTGTCAGAGAGTGTCTAAGAGTGTCTGAGAGTGTCAGAGAGTGATATTGAGTGTCAGAGAGTGTCAGAGAGTGTCAGAGAGTGATAGAGAGTGATAGAGAGTTTCAAGGAGTGTCAGAGAGTGTCAGAGAGTGTCTGAGAGTGTCAGAGAGTGATAGAGAGTGATAGTGAGTTTCAGAGAGTGTCAGAGAGTGGCAGAGAGTGTCTGAGATTGTCAGAGAGTGATAGAGAGTGTCAGAGAGTGTCAGAGAGTGATAGAGAGTGATAGAGAGATTCAGAGAGTGTCAGAGAGTGTCTGAGAGAGGCAGAGAGTGATAGAGAGTCTCAGAGAGTGTCAGAGAGTGTCAGAGAGTGATAGAGAGTGATAGAAGTGTTTCAGAGAGTGTTAAAGGGTGTCAGAGAGTGTCTGAGAGTGTCAGAGAGTGATAGAGAGTGTCAGAGAGTGTCAGAGAGTGATAGAGAGTGATAGAGAGTTTCAGAGAGTGTCAGACAGTGTCTGAGAGTGTCAGAGAGTGATAGAGAGTGTCAGAGAGTGTCAGAGAGTGATAGAGAGTGATAGAGAGTGTCAGAGAGTGTCAGAGAGTGTCAGAGAGTGATAGTGAGTGTCAGAGAGTGTCAGAGAGTGTCAGAGAGTGATAGTGAGTGTCAGAGAGTGATAGAGAGTGATAGAGAGTGATAGAGAGTGTCAGAGAGTGTCATAGAGTGATAGAGAGTGTTAGAGAGTTTCAGAGAGTGTCAGAGAGTGTCAGAGAGCGATAGAGTTGGGATAGAGAGTGTCAGAGAGTGTCAGAGAGTGATAGAGAGTGATAGAGAGTTTCAGAGAGTGTCAGAGAGTGTCAGAGAGTGATAGAGAGTTTCAGAGAGTGTCAGAGAGTGTCAGAGAGTGTCTGAGAGTGTCAGAGAGTGATAGAGTGTGTCAGAGAGTGATAGAGAGTGATAGAGAGTGTCAGAGAGTGTCAGAGAGCGATAGAGTGGGATAGAGAGTGTCAGAGAGTGTCAGGGAGTGTCAGAGAGTGATAGAGAGTGATAGAGAGTTTCATAGAGTGTCAGAGAGTGTCAGAGAGTGATAGAGAGTTTCAGAGAGTGTCAGAGAGTGTCAGAGAGTGTCAGAGAGTGATAGAGAGTGTCAGAGAGTGTCAGAGAGTGATAGAGAGTTTCAGAGAGTGTCAGAGAGTGTCTGAGAGTGTCAGAGAGTGTCAGAGAGTGTCAGAGAGCGATAGAGAGTGTCAGAGAGTGTCTGAGAGTGTCAGAGAGTGTCTGAGAGTTTCTGAGAGTGTCAGAGAGTGATAGTGAGTGTCAGAGAGTGATAGTGAGTGTCAGAGAGTGTCAGAGAGTGTCAGAGAGTGATAGAGAGTGATAGAGAGTTTCAGAGAGTGTCAGAGAGTGTCTGAGAGTGTCAGAGAGTGATAGAGAGTGATAGAGAGTGTCAGAGAGTGTCAGAGAGTGATAGAGAGTGTCAGAGAGTGTCAGAGAGTGATAGTGAGTGTCAGAGAGTATCAGAGAGTGATAGAGAGTGATAGAGAGTGTCAGAGAGTGATAGATAGTGTCAGAGAGTGTCAGAGAGTGATAGAGAGTGATAGAGAGTGTCAGAGAGTGTCTGAGAGTGTCAGAGAGTGATAGAGAGTGATAGCGAGTGTCAGAGAGTGTCAGAGAGTGATAGAGAGTGATAGAGAGTGTCAGAGAGTGTCAGAGAGTGGTAGTGAGTGTCAGAGAGTGTCAGAGAGTGATAGAGAGTGTCAGAGAGTGATAGAGAGTGTCAGAGAGTGTCAGAGAGTGATAGAGAGTGATAGAGAGTTTCAGAGAGTGTCAGCGAGTGTCTGAGAGTGTCAGAGAGTGATAGAGAGTGTCAGAGAGTGTCAGAGAGTGATAGAGAGTGATAGAGAGTGTCAGAGAGTGTCAGAGAGTGATAGAGAGTGATAGAAGTGTTTCAGAGAGTGTTAAAGCGTGTCAGAGAGTGTCTGAGAGTGTCAGAGAGTAATAGAGAGTGTCAGAGAGTGTCAGAGAGTGATAGAGAGTGATAGAGAGTTTCAGAGAGTGTCAGAGAGTGTCTGAGAGTGTCAGAGAGTGATAGAGAGTGTCAGAGAGTGTCAGAGAGTGATAGAGAGTGATAGAGAGTGATAGAGAGTGTCAGAGAGTGTCAGAGAGTGATAGTGAGTGTCAGAGAGTGTCAGAGAGTGTCAGAGAGTGATAGAGAGTGATAGAGAGTTTCAGAGAGTGTCAGAGAGTGTCTGAGAGTGTCAGAGAGTGATAGAGAGTGATAGAGAGTGATATAGAGTGTCAGAGAGTGTCAGAGAGTGATAGAGAGTTTTAGAGAGTGTCAGAGAGTGTCAGAGAGTGTCAGAGAGTGATAGTGAGTGTCAGAGAGTGTCAGAGAGTGATAGAGAGTGATAGAGAGTGTCAGAGAGTGATAGAGAGTGTCAGAGAGTGTCAGAGAGTGATAGAGAGTGATAGAGAGTGTCAGAGAGTGTCTGAGAGTGTCAGAGAGTGATAGAGAGTGATAGAGAGTGTCAGAGAGTGTCAGAGAGTGATAGAGAGTGATAGAGAGTGTCAGAGAGTGTCAGAGAGTATCAGAGAGTGTCAGACAGTGATAGTGAGTGTCAGAGAGTGTCAGAGAGTGATAGAGAGTGTCAGAGAGTGTCAGAGAGTGATAGAGAGTGATAGTGAGTTTCAGAGAATGTCAGAGAGTGTCTGAGAGTGTCAGAGAGTGATAGAGAGTGTCAGAGAGTGTCAGAGAGTGATAGAGAGTGATAGAGAGTGTCAGAGAGTGTCAGAGAGTGTCAGAGAGTGGTAGTGGGTGTCAGAGAGTGTCTGAGAGTGTCTGAGAGTGTCTGAGAGTGTCAGAGAGTGATAGAGAGTGATAGAGAGTGTCAGAGAGTGTCAGAGAGTGATAGAGAGTGATAGAGAATGTCAGAGAGTGATAGTGAGTGTCTGAGAGTGTCTGAGAGCGTCAGAGAGTGTCAGAGAGTGATAGTGAGTGTCTGAGAGTGTCTGAGAGTGTCTGAGAGTGTCAGAGAGTGATAGAGAGTGATAGAGACTGTCAGAGAGTGTCTGAGAGTGTCTGAGAGTGTCTGCGAGTGTCAGAGAGTGTCAGAGAGTGATAGTGAGTGTCTGAGAGTGTCTGAGAGTGTCAGAGAGTGATAGAGAGTGATAGAGACTGTCAGAGAGTGTCAGAGAGTGATAGAGAGTGCCAGAGAGTGATGGAGAGTGATCGAGAGTTTCAGAGAATGTCTGAGAGTGTCAGAGACTGATAGAGAGTGATAGAGAGTGTCAGAGAGTGATGGAGAGTGATAGAGAGTGATAGAGAGTGTCAGAGAGTGATAGAGAGTGATAGAGAGTGTCATAGAGTGTCAGAGAGTGTCAGAGAATGTCAGAGAGTGATAGTGAGTGTCTGAGAGTGTCTGAGAGTGTCAGAGAGTGATAGAGAGTGATAGGGACTGTCAGAGAGTGTCAGAGAGTGTCAGAGAGTGATAGAGAGTGTCAGAGAGTGATGGAGAGTGATAGAGAGTGTCAGAGTGTGTCAGAGAGTGTCAGAGAGTGATAGTGAGTGTCTGAGAGTGATAGAGACTGTCAGAGAGTGTCAGAGAGTGTCAGAGAGTGTCTGAGAGTGTCAGAGAGTGATGGAGAGTGATGGAGAGTGATAGAGAGTGTCTGAGAGTGTCAGAGAGTGTCAGAGAGTGATAGAGAGTGTCAGAGAGTGATGGAGAGTGATAGAGGGTGTCAGAGAGTGTCAGAGAGTGATAGAGAGTGATAGAGAGTGATAGAGAGTGATAGAGACTGTCAGAGAGTGTCAGAGAGTGTCAGAGAGTGATAGAGAGTGTCAGAGAGTGTCGGAGAGTGATAGAGAGTGTCAGAGAGTGATAGAGAGTGATAGAGAGTGATAGAGAGTGTCAGAGAGTGTCAGAGAGTGTCAGAGAGTGATAGAGAGTGATAGAGACTGTCAGAGAGTGTCAGAGAGTGTCAGAGAGTGATAGAGAGTGTCAGAGAGTGATGGAGAGTGATGGAGAGTGATAGAGAGTGTCAGAGAGTGTCAGAGAGTGATGGAGAGTGATAGAGAGTGTCAGAGAATGTCAGAGAGTGTCAGAGAGTGATAGAGAGTGTCAGAGAGTGATGGAGAGTGTCAGAGAGTGTCAGAGAGTGTCAGAGAGTGATAGAGAGTGATAGAGAGTGGTAGAGAGTGATAGAGAGTGATAGAGACTGTCAGAGAGTGTCAGAGAGTGATAGAGAGTGTCAGAGAGTGATGGAGAGTGATAGAGAGTGTCAGAGAGTGTCAGAGTGTGATAGAGAGTGATAGAGACTGTCAGAGAGTGTCAGAGAGTGATAGAGAGTGTCAGAGAGTGATGGAGAGTGATGGAGAGTGATAGAGAGTGTCAGAGAGTGTCAGAGAGTGATAGAGAGTGATAGAGAGTGTCAGAGAGTGTCAGAGAGTGATAGAGAGTGATAGAGAGTGTCAGAGAGTGTCAGAGAGTGTCTGAGAGTGTCAGAGAGTGATAGAGAGTGTCAGAGAGTGTCAGAGAGTGTCTGAGATTGTCAGAGCGTGTCAGAGAGTGTCAGAGAGTGATAGAGAGATTCAGAGACTTTCAGAGAGTGTCTGAGAGTGTCTGAGAGTGTCAGAGAGCGATAGAGAGGGATAGAGAGTGTCAGAGAGTGTCAGAGAGTGATAGAGAGTTTCAGAGAGTGTCAGAGAGTGTCAGAGAGTGTCTGAGATTGTCTGAGATTGATAGAGAGTTTCAGAGTGTTTCAGAGAGTGTCAGAGAGTGTCTGAGAGTGTCAGAGAGTGATGGAGAGTGATAGAGAGTGATAGAGAGTGTCAGAGAGCGATAGAGAGTGATAGAGACTGTCAGAGAGTGTCAGAGAGAGTCAGAGAGTGATAGAGAGTGATAGAGAGTTTCAGAGAGTGATAGAGAGTGTCAGAGAGTGTCAGGGAGCGATAGAGAGTGATAGAGAGTGTCAAACAGTGTCAGAGAGTGTCAGAGAGTGATAGTGAGTGTCTGAGAGTGTCAGAGAGTGTCAAAGAGTGTCAGAGAGTGATGGAGAGTGATAGAGAGTGATAGAGAGTGCCAGAGAGTGTCAGAGAGTGATAGAGACAGATAGAGAGTTTCAGAGAGTTTCAGAGAGTGTCAGAGAGTGTCTGAGAGTGTCAGAGAGTGATGGAGAGTGATAGAGAGTGATAGAGAGTGTCAGAGAGCGATAGAGAGTGATAGAGACTGTCAGAGAGTGTCAGAGAGTGTCAGAGAGTGATAGAGAGTGATAGAGATTTTCAGAGAGTGATAGAGAGTGTCAGAGAGTGTCAGAGAGTGATAGAGAGTGTCAGAGAGTGTCAGAGAGTGTCAGAGAGTGATAGTGAGTGTCTGAGAGTTTCAGAGAGTGTCAAAGAGTGTCAGAAAGTGTCAGAGAGTGATGGAGAGTGATAGAGAGTGATAGAGAGTGTCAGAGAGCGATAGAGAGTGATAGACACTGTCAGAGAGTGTCAGAGAGTGTCAGAGAGTGATAGAGAGTGATAGAGAGTTTCAGAGAGTGATAGAGAGTGTCAGAGAGTGTCAGAGAGTGATAGAGAGTGATAGAGAGTGTCAGAGAGTGTCAGAGAGTGATAGTGACTGTCTGAGAGTGTCAAAGAGTGTCAATGAGTGTCAGAGAGTGATGGAGAGTGATAGAGAGTGCCAGAGAGTGTCAGAAAGTGATAGAGAGTGATAGAGAGTTTCAGAGAGTGTCAGAGAGTGATAGTGAGTGTCAGAGAGTGTTAGTGACTGTCTGAGAGTGTCAGAGAGTGTCAACGAGTGTCAGAGAGTGATGGAGAGTGATAGAGAGTGCCAGAGAGTGTCAGAGAGTGATAGAGAGTGATGGAGAGTTTCAGAGAGTGTCAGAGAGTGTCAGAGAGTGATAGTGAGTGTCTGAGAGTGTCAGAGAGTGTCAGAGAGTGTCAGAGAGTGATAGTGAGTGTCAGAGAGTGTCAGAGAGTGATAGAGAGTGATAGAGAGTGTCAGAGAGTGATAGAGAGTGTCAGAGAGTGTCAGAGAGTGATAGAGAGTGATAGAGAGTGTCAGAGAGTGTCTGAGAGTGTCAGAGAGTGATAGAGCGTGATAGAGAGTGTCAGAGAGTGTCAGAGAGTGATAGAGAGTGATAGCGAGTGTCAGAGAGTGTCAGAGAGTATCAGAGAGTGTCAGACAGTGATAGTGAGTGTCAGAGAGTGTCAGAGAGTGATAGAGAGTGTCAGAGAGTGTCAGAGAGTGATAGAGAGTGATAGTGAGTTTCAGAGAATGTCAGAGAGTGTCTGAGAGTGTCAGAGAGTGATAGAGAGTGTCAGAGAGTGTCAGAGAGTGATAGAGAGTGATAGAGAGTGTCAGAGAGTGTCAGAGAGTGTCAGAGAGTGGTAGTGGGTGTCAGAGAGTGTCTGAGAGTGTCTGAGAGTGTCTGAGAGTGTCAGAGAGTGATAGAGAGTGATAGAGAGTGTCAGAGAGTGTCAGAGAGTGATAGAGAGTGATAGAGAATGTCAGAGAGTGATAGTGAGTGTCTGAGAGTGTCTGAGAGCGTCAGAGAGTGTCAGAGAGTGATAGTGAGTGTCTGAGAGTGTCTGAGAGTGTCTGAGAGTGTCTGAGAGTGTCAGAGAGTGATAGAGAGTGATAGAGACTGTCAGAGAGTGTCAGAGAGTGATAGAGAGTGCCAGAGAGTGATGGAGAGTGATCGAGAGTTTCAGAGAGTGTCTGAGAGTGTCAGAGACTGATAGAGAGTGATAGAGAGTGTCAGAGAGTGATGGAGAGTGATAGAGAGTGATAGAGAGTGTCAGAGAGTGATAGAGAGTGATAGAGAGTGTCATAGAGTGTCAGAGAGTGTCAGAGAGTGTCAGAGAGTGATAGTGAGTGTCTGAGAGTGTCTGAGAGTGTCAGAGAGTGATAGAGAGTGATAGGGACTGTCAGAGAGTGTCAGAGAGTGTCAGAGAGTGATAGAGAGTGTCAGAGAGTGATGGAGAGTGATAGAGAGTGTCAGAGTGTGTCAGAGAGTGTCAGAGAGTGATAGTGAGTGTCTGAGAGTGATAGAGAATGTCAGAGAGTGTCAGAGAGTGTCAGAGAGTGTCTGAGAGTGTCAGAGAGTGATGGAGAGTGATGGAGAGTGATAGAGAGTGTCTGAGAGTGTCAGAGAGTGTCAGAGAGTGATAGAGAGTGTCAGAGAGTGATGGAGAGTGATAGAGGGTGTCAGAGAGTGTCAGAGAGTGATAGAGAGTGATAGAGAGTGATAGAGAGTGATAGAGACTGTCAGAGAGTGTCAGAGAGTGTCAGAGAGTGATAGAGAGTGTCAGAGAGTGATGGAGAGTGATAGAGAGTGTCAGAGAGTGTCAGAGAGTGATAGAGAGTGATAGAGAGTGATAGAGAGTGTCAGAGAGTGTCAGAGAGTGTCAGAGAGTGATAGAGAGTGATAGAGACTGTCAGAGAGTGTCAGAGAGTGTCAGAGAGTGATAGAGAGTGTCAGAGAGTGATGGAGAGTGATGGAGAGTGATAGAGAGTGTCAGAGAGTGTCAGAGAGTGATGGAGAGTGATAGAGAGTGTCAGAGAGTGTCAGAGAGTGTCAGAGAGTGATAGAGAGTGTCAGAGAGTGATGGAGAGTGTCAGAGAGTGTCAGAGAGTGTCAGAGAGTGATAGAGAGTGATAGAGAGTGGTAGAGAGTGATAGAGAGTGATAGAGACTGTCAGAGAGTGTCAGAGAGTGATAGAGAGTGTCAGAGAGTGATGGAGAGTGATAGAGAGTGTCAGAGAGTGTCAGAGTGTGATAGAGAGTGATAGAGACTGTCAGAGAGTGTCAGAGAGTGATAGAGAGTGTCAGAGAGTGATGGAGAGTGATGGAGAGTGATAGAGAGTGTCAGAGAGTGTCAGAGAGTGATAGAGAGTGATAGAGAGTGTCAGAGAGTGTCAGAGAGTGATAGAGCGTGATAGAGAGTGTCAGAGAGTGTCAGAGAGTGTCTGAGAGTGTCAGAGAGTGATAGAGAGTGTCAGAGAGTGTCAGAGAGTGTCTGAGATTGTCAGAGCGTGTCAGAGAGTGTCAGAGAGTGATAGAGAGATTCAGAGACCTTCAGAGAGTGTCTGAGAGTGTCTGAGAGTGTCAGAGAGCGATAGAGAGGGATAGAGAGTGTCAGAGAGTGTCAGAGAGTGATAGAGAGTTTCAGAGAGTGTCAGAGAGTGTCAGAGAGTGTCTGAGATTGTCTGAGATTGATAGAGAGTTTCAGAGTGTTTCAGAGAGTGTCAGAGAGTGTCTGAGAGTGTCAGAGAGTGATGGAGAGTGATAGAGAGTGATAGAGAGTGTCAGAGAGCGATAGAGAGTGATAGAGACTGTCAGAGAGTGTCAGAGAGAGTCAGAGAGTGATAGAGAGTGATAGAGAGTTTCAGAGAGTGATAGAGAGTGTCAGAGAGTGTCAGGGAGTGATAGAGAGTGATAGAGAGTGTCAAACAGTGTCAGAGAGTGTCAGAGAGTGATAGTGAGTGTCTGAGAGTGTCAGAGAGTGTCAAAGAGTGTCAGAGAGTGATGGAGAGTGATAGAGAGTGATAGAGAGTGCCAGAGAGTGTCAGAGAGTGATAGAGACAGATAGAGAGTTTCAGAGAGTTTCAGAGAGTGTCAGAGAGTGTCTGAGAGTGTCAGAGAGTGATGGAGAGTGATAGAGAGTGATAGAGAGTGTCAGAGAGCGATAGAGAGTGATAGAGACTGTCAGAGAGTGTCAGAGAGTGTCAGAGAGTGAAAGAGAGTGATAGAGATTTTCAGAGAGTGATAGAGAGTGTCAGAGAGTGTCAGAGAGTGATAGAGAGTGTCAGAGAGTGTCAGAGAGTGTCAGAGAGTGATAGTGAGTGTCTGAGAGTTTCAGAGAGTGTCAAAGAGTGTCAGAAAGTGTCAGAGAGTGATGGAGAGTGATAGAGAGTGATAGAGAGTGTCAGAGAGCGATAGAGAGTGATAGACACTGTCAGAGAGTGTCAGAGAGTGTCAGAGAGTGATAGAGAGTGATAGAGAGTTTCAGAGAGTGATAGAGAGTGTCAGAGAGTGTCAGAGAGTGATAGAGAGTGATAGAGAGTGTCAGAGAGTGTCAGAGAGTGTCAGAGAGTGATAGTGACTGTCTGAGAGTGTCAGAGAGTGTCAATGAGTGTCAGAGAGTGATGGAGAGTGATAGAGAGTGCCAGAGAGTGTCAGAAAGTGATAGAGAGTGATAGAGAGTTTCAGAGAGTGTCAGAGAGTGATAGTGAGTGTCAGAGAGTGTTAGTGACTGTCTGAGAGTGTCAGAGAGTGTCAACGAGTGTCAGAGAGTGATGGAGAGTGATAGAGAGTGCCAGAGAGTGTCAGAGAGTGATAGAGAGTGATGGAGAGTTTCAGAGAGTGTCAGAGAGTGTCAGAGAGTGATAGTGAGTGTCTGAGCTTGTCAGAGAGTGTCAGAGAGTGTCAGAGAGTGATGGAGAGTGATAGAAAGTGATAGAGAGTGTCAGAGAGTGTCAGAGAGTGATAGAGAGTGATAGAGAGTTTCAGAGAGTGTCAGAGAGTGTCAGAGAGTGATAGTGAGTGTCTGAGAGTGTCAGAGAGTGTCAGAGAGAGTCAGAGAGCGATAGAGAGTGATAGAGAGTGTCAGAGAGTGTCAGAGAGTGTCAGAGAGTATCAGAGAGTGATAGAGAGTTTCAGAGAGTGTCAGAGAGTGTCAGAGTGTGTCTGAGATTGTCTGAGAGTGCTAGAGAGTGATAGAGACTGTCAGAGAGTGTCTGAGAGTGTCAGAGAGTGATAGAGAGTGATAGAGAGTGTCAGAGAGTGTCAGAGAGTGTCAGAGAGCAATAGAGTGGGATAGAGAGTGTCAGAGAGTGTCAGAGAGTGTCAGAGAGTGATAGAGAGTGATAGAGAGTTTCAGAGAGTGTCAGAGAGTGTATGAGAGTGTCAGAGAGTGATGGAGAGTGATAGAGAGTGATAGAGAGTGTCAGAGAGCGATAGAGAGTGATAGAGACTGTCAGAGAGTGTCAGAGAGAGTCAGAGAGTGATAGAGAGTGATAGAGAGTTTCAGAGAGTGATAGAGAGTGTCAGAGAGTGTCAGGGAGTGATAGAGAGGGTCAAAGAGTGTCAGAGAGTGATAGTGAGTGGCTGAGAGTGTCAGAGAGTGTCAAAGAGTGTCAGAGAGTGATGGAGAGTGATAGAGAGTGTCAGAGAGTGTCAGAGAGTGTCAGAGAGTGATAGAGACTGATAGAGAGTTTCAGAGAGTTTCAGAGAGTGTCAGAGAGTGTCTGAGAGTGTCAGAGAGTGATGGAGAGTGATAGAGAGTGATAGAGAGTGTCAGAGAGCGATAGAGAGTGATAGAGACTGTCAGACAGTGTCAGAGAGTGTCAGAGAGTGATAGAGAGTGATAGAGATTTTCAGAGAGTGATAGAGAGTGTCAGAGAGTGTCAGAGAGTGATAGTGAGTGTCTGAGAGTGTCAGAGAGTGTCAAAGAGTGTCAGAGAGTGTCAGAGAGTGATGGAGAGTGATAGAGAGTGATAGAGAGTGTCAGAGAGCGATAGAGAGTGATAGACACTGTCAGAGAGTGTCAGAGAGTGTCAGAGAGTGATAGAGAGTGATAGAGAGTTTCAGAGAGTGATAGAGAGTGTCAGAGAGTGTCAGAGAGTGATAGAGAGTGATAGAGAATGTCAGAGAGTGTCAGAGAGTGTCAGAGAGTGTCAGAGAGTGATAGTGACTGTCTGAGAGTGTCAGAGAGTGTCAAACAGAGTCAGAGAGTGATGGAGAGTGATAGAGAGTGATAGAGAGTGCCAGAGAGTGTCAGAGAGTGATAGAGAGTGATGGAGAGTTTCAGAGAGTGTCAGAGAGTGTCAGAGAGTGATAGTGAGTGTCAGAGAGTGTTAGTGACTGTCTGAGAGTGTCAGAGAGTGTCAAAGAGTGTCAGAGAGTGATGGAGAGTGATAGAGAGTGATAGAGAGTGCCAGAGAGTGTCAGAGAGTGATAGAGAGTGATAGAGAGTTTCAGAGAGTGTCAGAGAGTGTCAGAGAGTGATAGTGAGTGTCTGAGAGTGTCAGAGAGTGTCAGAGAGTGTCAGAGAGTGATGGAGAGCGATAGAGAGTGATAGAGAGTGTCAGAGAGTGTCAGAGAGTGATAGAGAGTGATAGAGAGTTTCAGAGAGTGTCAGAGAGTGTCAGAGAGTGATAGTGAGTGTCTGAGAGTGTCAGAGAGTGTCAGAGAGAGTCAGAGAGCGATAGAGAGTGATAGAGAGTGTCAGAGAGTGTCAGAGAGTGTCAGAGAGTGTCAGAGAGTGATAGAGAGTGATAGAGAGTTTCAGAGAGTGTCAGAGAGTGTCAGAGTGTGTCTGAGATTGTCTGAGAGTGATAGAGAGTGATAGAGAGTGTCAGAGAGTGTCAGAGAGTGTCAGAGAGCGATAGAGTTGGGATAGAGAGTGTCAGAGAGTGTCAGAGAGTGATAGAGAGTGATAGTGAGTTTCAGAGAGTGTCAGAGAGTGTCAGAGAGTGATAGAGAGTTTCAGAGAGTGTCAGAGAGTGTCAGAGAGTGTCTGAGAGTGTCAGAGAGTGATAGAGAGTGTCAGAGAGTGATAGAGAGAGATAGAGAGTGTCAGAGAGTGTCAGAGTGTGTCAGAGAGCGATAGAGTGGGATAGAGAGTGTCAGAGAGTGTCAGAGAGTGTCAGAGAGTGATAGAGAGTGATAGAGAGTTTCAGAGAGTGTCAGAGAGTGTCAGAGAGTGATAGAGAGTTTCAGAGAGTGTCAGAGAGTGTCAGAGAGTGTCAGAGAGTGATAGAGAGTGTCAGAGAGTGTCAGAGAGTGATAGAGAGTTTCAGAGAGTGTCAGAGAGTGTCTGAGAGTGTCAGAGAGTGTCAGAGAGTGTCTGAGAGTGTCAGAGAGTGATAGAGAGAGTCAGAGAGTGTCAGAGTGTGTCAGAGAGTGATAGAGAGTGTCAGAGAGTGTCAGAGAGTGTCAGAGAGTGATAGAGAGTGATAGAGAGTGTCAGAGGGTGTCTGAGAGTGTCAGAGAGTGTCAGAGAGTGATAGTGAGTGTCAGAGAGTGTTAGTGACTGTCTCAGAGTGTCAGAGAGTGTCAAAGAGTGTCAGAGAGTGATGGAGAGTGATAGAGAGTGATAGAGAGTGCCAGAGAGTGTCAGAGAGTGATAGAGAGTGAGAGAGAGTTTCAGAGAATGTCAGAGTGTGTCAGAGAGTGTCTGAGAGTGTCAGAGGGTGTCAGAGAGTGATAGAGAGTGATAGAGAGTTTCAGAGAGTGTCAGAGAGTGTCTGAGAGTGTCAGAGAGTGATAGAGTGTGATAGAGAGTGTCAGAGAGTGTCAGAGAGTGATAGTGAGTGTCAGAGAGTGTTAGTGACTGTCTCAGAGTGTCAAAGAGTGTCAAAGAGTGTCAGAGAGTGATGGAGAGTGATAGAGAGTGATAGAGAGTGCCAGAGAGTGTCAGAGAGTGATAGAGAGTGAGAGAGAGTTTCAGAGAATGTCAGAGTGTGTCAGAGAGTGTCTGAGAGTGTCAGAGGGTGTCAGAGAGTGATAGAGAGTGATAGAGAGTTTCAGAGAGTGTCAGAGAGTGTCTGAGAGTGTCAGAGAGTGATAGAGAGTGATAGAGAGTGTCAGAGAGTGTCAGAGAGTGTCAGAGAGTGTCAGAGAGTGATAGTGAGTGTCTGAGAGTGTCAGAGATTGTCAGAGAATATCAGAGAGTGATAGTGAGTGTCTGAGAGTGTCAGAGAGTGATAGAGAGTGATAGAGAGTTTCAGAGAGTGTCAGAGAGTGTCTGAGAGTGTCAGAGAGTGATAGAGAGTGTCAGAGAGTGTTAGAGAGTGTCAGAGAGTGATAGAGAGTGATAGAGAGTTTCAGGGAGTGTCAGAGAGTGTCAGAGAGTGTCTGAGAGTGTCAGAGAGTGATAGAGAGTGATAGTGAGTTTCAGAGAGTGTCAGAGAGTGGCAGAGAGTGTCTGAGATTGTCAGAGAGTGATAGAGAGTGTCAGAGAGTGTCAGAGAGTGATAGAGAGTGATAGAGAGATTCAGAGAGTGTCAGAGAGTGTCTGAGAGAGGCAGAGAGTGATAGAGAGTGTCAGAGAGTGTCAGAGAGTGTCAGAGAGTGATAGAGAGTGATAGAAGTGTTTCAGAGAGTGTTAAAGGGTGTCAGAGAGTGTCTGAGAGTGTCAGAGAGTGATAGAGAGTGTGAGAGAGTCTCAGAGAGTGATAGAGAGTGATAGAGAGTTTCAGAGAGTGTCAGACAGTGTCTGAGAGTGTCAGAGAGTGATAGAGTGTGTCAGAGAGTGTCAGAGAGTGATAGAGAGTGATAGAGAGTGTCAGAGAGTGTCAGAGAGTGTCAGAGAGTGATAGTGAGTGTCAGAGAGTGTCAGAGAGTGTCAGAGAGTGTCAGAGAGCGATAGAGTTGGGATAGAGAGTGTCAGAGAGTGTCAGAGAGTGATAGAGAGTGATAGAGAGTTTCAGAGAGTGTCAGAGAGTGATAAAGAGTTTCAGAGAGTGTCAGAGAGTGTCAGAGAGTGTCAGAGAGTGTCTGAGAGTGTCAGAGAGTGATAGAGAGTGTCAGAGAGTGATAGAGAGTGATAGAGAGTGTCAGAGAGTGTCAGAGAGTGTCAGAGAGCGATAGAGTGGGATAGAGAGTGTCAGAGAGTGTCAGAGAGTGTCAGAGAGTGATAGAGAGTGATAGAGAGTTTCAGAGAGTGTCAGAGAGTGTCAGAGAGTGATAGAGAGTTTCAGAGAGTGTCAGAGAGTGTCAGAGAGTGTCAGAGAGTGTCTGAGAGTGTCAGAGAGTGATAGTGAGTGTCAGAGTGTGTCAGAGAGTGTCAGAGAGTGATAGAGAGTGATAGAGAGTTTCAGAGAGTGTCAGAGAGTGTCTGAGAGTGTCAGAGAGTGATAGAGAGTGATAGAGAGTGTCAGAGAGTGTCAGAGAGTGATAGAGAGTGTCAGAGAGTGTCAGAGAGTTATAGTGAGTGTCAGAGAGTATCAGAGAGTGATAGAGAGTGATAGAGAGTGTCAGAGAGTGATAGATAGTGTCAGAGAGTGTCAGAGAGTGATAGAGAGTGATAGAGAGTGTCAGAGAGTGTCTGAGAGTGTCAGAGAGTGATAGAGAGTGATAGAGAGTGTCAGAGAGTGTCAGAGAGTGATAGAGAGTGATAGAGAGTGTCAGAGAGTGTCAGAGAGTGATAGTGAGTGTCAGAGAGTGTCAGAGAGTGATAGAGAGTGTCAGAGAGTGATAGAGAGTGTCAGAGAGTGTCAGAGAGTGATAGAGAGTGATAGAGAGTTTCAGAGAGTGTCAGCGAGTGTCTGAGAGTGTCAGAGAGTGATAGAGAGTGTCAGAGAGTGTCAGAGAGTGATAGAGAGCGATAGAGAGTGTCAGAGAGTGTCAGAGAGTGTCAGAGAGTGATAGAGAGTGATAGAAGTGTTTCAGAGAGTGTTAAAGCGTGTCAGAGAGTGTCTGAGAGTGTCAGAGAGTAATAGAGAGTGTCAGAGAGTGTCAGAGAGTGATAGAGAGTGATAGAGAGTTTCAGAGAGTGTCAGAGAGTGTCAGAGAGTGTCAGAGAGTGATAGAGAGTGTCAGAGAGTGTCAGAGAGTGATAGAGAGTGATAGAGAGTGATAGAGAGTGTCAGAGAGTGTCAGAGAGTGATAGTGAGTGTCAGAGAGTGTCAGAGAGTGTCAGAGAGTGATAGAGAGTGATAGAGAGTTTCAGAGAGTGTCAGAGAGTGTCTGAGAGTGTCAGAGAGTGATAGAGAGTGATAGAGAGTGATATAGAGTGTCAGAGAGCGTCAGAGAGTGATAGAGAGTGATAGAGAGTGTCAGAGAGTGTCAGAGAGTGTCAGAGAGTGATAGTGAGTGTCAGAGAGTGTCAGAGAGTGATAGAGAGTGATAGAGAGTGTCAGAACGTGATAGAGAGTGTCAGAGAGTGTCAGAGAGTGATAGAGAGTGATAGAGAGTGTCAGAGAGTGTCTGAGAGTGTCAGAGAGTGATAGAGAGTGATAGAGAGTGTCAGAGAGTGTCAGAGAGTGATAGAGAGTGATAGAGAGTGTCAGAGAGTGTCAGAGAGTATCAGAGAGTGTCAGAGAGTGATAGTGAGTGTCAGAGAGTGTCAGAGAGTGATAGAGAGTGTCAGAGAGTGTCAGTGAGTGATAGAGAGTGATAGTGAGTTTCAGAGAATGTCAGAGAGTGTCTGAGAGTGTCAGAGAGTGATAGAGAGTGTCAGAGAGTGTCAGAGAGTGATAGAGAGTGATAGAGAGTGTCAGAGAGTGTCAGAGAGTGGTAGTGAGTGTCAGAGAGTGTCAGAGAGTGTCAGAGAGTGTCAGAGAGTGATAGAGAGTGAGAGAGAGTTTCAGAGAGTGTCAGAGAGTGCCTGAGAGTGTCAGAGTGTGATAGAGAGTGATAGAGAGTGTCAGAGAGTGTCAGAGAGTGATAGAGAGTGATAGAGAGTGTCAGAGAGTGTCAGAGAGTGTCAGAGAGTGATAGTGAGTGTCAGAGAGTGTCAGAGAGCGATAGAGAGTGATAGAGAGTGTCAGAGAGTGATAGAGAGTGTCAGAGAGTGTCACAGAGTGATAGAGAGTGATAGAGAGTGTCAGAGAGTGTCTGAGAGAGTCAGAGAGTGATAGAGAGTGATAGAGAGTGTCAGAGAGTGTCAGAGAGTGACAGAGAGTGTCAGAGACTGTCAGAGAGTGTCAGAGAGTGATAGTGAGTGTCAGAGAGTGTCAGAGAGTGATAGAGAGTGTCAGAGAGTGATAGAGAGTGTCAGAGAGTGATAGAGAGTGATAGAGAGTGTCAGAGAGTGTCAGAGAGTGTCAGAGAGTGATAGAGAGTGATAGAAGTGTTTCAGAGAGTGTTAAAGACTGTCAGAGAGTGTCTGAGAGTGTCAGAGAGTGATAGAGAGTTTCAGAGAGTGTCAGAGAGTGTCTGAGAGTGTCAGAGAGTGATAGAGAGTGTCAGAGCGTGTCAGAGAGTGATAGAGAGTGATAGAGAGTGTCAGAGAGTGTCAGAGAGTGTCAGAGTGATAGTGAGTGTCAGAGAGTGTCAGAGAGTGTCAGAGAGTGATAGCGAGTTTCAGAGAGTGTCAGAGAGTATCAGAGAGTGATAGAGAGTGATAGAGAGTGCCAGAGAGTGTCAGAGAGTGTCAGAGAGTGATAGTGAGTGATAGTGAGTTTCAGAGAGTGTCAGAGAGTGGCAGAGAGAGTCTGAGATTGTCAGAGAGTTATAGAGAGTGTCAGAGAGTGTCAGAGAGTGATAGAGAGTGATAGAGAGATTCAGAGAGTGTCAGAGAGTGTCTGAGAGAGGCAGAGAGTGATAGAGAGTGTCAGAGAGTGTCAGAGAGTGTCAGAGAGTGATAGAGAGTGATAGAAGTGTTTCAGAGAGAGTTAAAGGGTGTCAGAGAGTGTCTGAGAGTGTCAGAGAGTGATAGAGAGTGTCAGAGAGTGTCAGAGAGTGATAGAGAGTGATAGAGAGTTTCAGAGAGTGTCAGAGAGTGTCTGAGAGTGTCAGAGAGTGATAGAGAGAGTCAGAGAGTGTCAGAGAGTGATAGAGAGTGATAGAGAGTGTCAGAGAGTGTCAGAGAGTGATAGTGAGTGTCAGAGAGTGTCAGAGAGTGTCAGAGAGTGATAGTGAGTGTCAGAGAGTGATAGAGAGTGATAGAGAGTGTCAGAGAGTGTCAGAGAGTGATAGAGAGTGATAGAGAGTGATAGAGAGTGTCAGAGAGTGTCAGAGAGTGTCAGAGAGTGATAGTGAGTGTCAGAGAGTGTCAGAGAGTGATAGAGAGTGATAGAGAGTGTCAGAGAGTGATAGAGAGAGTCAGAGAGTGTCAGAGAGTGATAGAGAGTGATAGAGAGTGATAGAGAGTGTCAGAGAGTGTCTGAGAGTGTCAGAGAGTGATAGAGAGTGATAGAGAGTGTCAGAGAGTGTCAGAGAGTGATAGAGAGTGATAGAGAGTGTCAGAGAGTGTCAGAGAGTGTCAGAGAGTGATAGTGAGTGTCAGAGAGTGTCAGAGAGTGATAGAGAGTGTCAGAGAGTGATAGAGAGTGTCAGAGAGTGTCAGAGAGTGATAGAGAGTGATAGAGAGTTTCAGAGAGTCTCAGAGAGTGTCTGAGAGTGTCAGAGAGTGATAGAGAGTGTCAGAGAGTGTCAGAGAGTGATAGAGAGTGATAGAGAGTGTCAGAGAGTGTCAGAGAGTGTCAGAGAGTGATAGTGAGTGTCAGAGAGTGTCAGAGAGTGTCAGAGAGTGATAGAGAGTGATAGAGAGTTTCAGAGAGTGTCAGAGAGTGTCTGAGAGTGTCAGAGAGTGATAGAGAGTGATAGAGAGTGTCAGAGAGTGTCAGAGAGTGATAGAGTTTGATAGAGAGTGTCAGAGAGTGTCAGAGAGTGTCAGAGAGTGATAGTGAGTGTCAGAGAGTGTCAGAGAGTGATAGAGAGTGATAGAGAGTGTCACAGAGTGATAGATAGTGTCAGAGAGTGTCAGAGAGTGATAGAGAGAGATAGAGAGTGTCAGAGAGTGTCTGAGAGTGTCAGAGAGTGATAGAGAGTGATAGAGAGTGTCAGAGAGTGTCAGAGAGTGATAGAGAGTGTCAGAGAGTGATAGAGAGTGATAGAGAGTGTCAGAGAGTGTCAGAGAGTGTCAGAGAGCGATAGAGTGGGATAGAGAGTGTCAGAGAGTGTCAGAGAGTGTCAGAGAGTGATAGAGAGTGATAGAGAGTTTCAGAGAGTGTCAGAGAGTGTCAGAGAGTGATAGAGAGTTTCAGAGAGTGTCAGAGAGTGTCAGAGAGTGTCAGAGAGTGATAGAGAGTGTCAGAGAGTGTCAGAGAGTGATAGAGAGTTTCAGAGAGTGTCAGAGAGTGTCTGAGAGTGTCAGAGAGTATCAGAGAGTGTCTGAGAGTGTCAGAGAGTGATAGAGAGTGTCAGAGAGTGTCAGAGTGTGTCAGAGAGTGATAGAGAGTGATAGAGAGTGTCAGAGAGTGTCTGAGAGTGTCAGAGAGTGATAGTGAGTGTCAGAGAGTGTCAGAGAGTGTCAGAGAGTGATAGAGAGTGATAGAGAGTTTCAGAGAGTGTCAGAGAGCGTCTGAGAGTGTCAGAGAGTGATAGAGAGTGATAGAGAGTGTCAGAGAGTGTCAGAGAGTTATAGAGAGTGTCAGAGAGTGTCAGAGAGTGATAGAGAGTGATAGAGAGATTCAGAGAGTGTCAGAGAGTGTCTGAGAGAGGCAGAGAGTGATAGAGAGTGTCAGAGAGTGTCAGAGAGTGTCAGAGAGTGATAAAGAGTGATAGAAGTGTTTCAGAGAGAGTTAAAGGGTGTCAGAGAGTGTCTGAGAGTGTCAGAGAGTGATAGAGTGTGTCAGAGAGTGTCAGAGAGTGATAGAGAGTGATAGAGAGTTTCAGAGAGTGTCAGAGAGTGTCTGAGAGTGTCAGAGAGTGATAGAGAGTGTCAGAGAGTGTCAGAGAGTGATAGAGAGTGATAGAGAGTGTCAGAGAGTGTCAGAGAGAGATAGTGAGTGTCAGAGAGTGTCAGAGAGTGTCAGAGAGTGATAGTGAGTGTCAGAGAGTGATAGAGAGTGATAGAGAGTGTCAGAGAGTGTCAGAGAGTGATAGAGAGTGATAGAGAGTGATAGAGAGTGTCAGAGAGTGTCAGAGAGTGTCAGAGAGTGATAGTGAGTGTCAGAGAGTGTCAGAGAGTGTCAGAGAGTGTCAGAGAGTGATAGAGAGTGATAGAGAGTGATAGAGAGTGATAGAGAGAGTCAGAGAGTGATAGAGAGAGTCAGAGAGTGTCAGAGAGTGATAGAGAGTGATAGAGAGTGTCAGAGAGTGATAGAGAGTGATAGAGAGTGTCAGAGAGTGTCAGAGAGTGATAGAGAGTGATAGAGAGTGTCAGAGAGTGATAGTGAGTGTCAGAGAGTGATAGAGAGTGTCAGAGAGTGTCAGAGAGTGTCAGAGAGTGATAGAGAGTTTCAGAGAGTGTCAGAGAGTGTCAGAGAGTGTCTGAGAGTGATAGAGAGTGTCAGAGAGTGTCAGAGAGTGATAGAGAGTGATAGAGAGTGTCAGATAGTGTCAGAGAGTGTCAGAGAGTGATAGTGAGTGTCAGAGAGTGTCAGAGAGTGTCAGAGAGTGATAGAGAGTGATAGAGAGTTTCAGAGAGTGTCAGAGAGTGTCTGAGAGTGTCAGAGAGTGATAGAGAGTGATAGAGAGTGTCAGAGAGTGTCAGAGAGTGATAGAGTTTGATAGAGAGTGTCAGAGAGTGTCAGAGAGTGTCAGAGAGTGATAGTGAGTGTCAGAGAGTGTCAGAGAGTGATAGAGAGTGATAGAGAGTGTCACAGAGTGATAGATAGTGTCAGAGAGTGTCAGAGAGTGATAGAGAGTGATAGAGAGTGTCAGAGAGTGTCTGAGAGTGTCAGAGAGTGATAGAGAGTGATAGAGAGTGTCAGAGAGTGTCAGAGAGTGATAGAGAGTGATAGAGAGTGTCAGAGAGTGTCAGAGAGTGATAGTGAGTGTCAGAGAGTGTCAGAGAGTGATAGAGAGTGTCAGAGAGTGATAGAGAGTGTCAGAGAGTGTCAGAGAGTGATAGAGAGTGATAGAGAGTTTCAGAGAGTGTCAGCGAGTGTCTGAGAGTGTCAGAGTGATAGAGAGTGTCAGAGAGTGTCAGAGAATGATAGAAGTGTTTCAGAGAGTGTTAAAGAGTGTCAGAGAGTGTCTGAGAGTGTCAGAGAGTGATAGAGAGTGTCAGAGAGTGTCAGAGAGTGATAGAGAGTGATAGAGAGTTTCAGAGAGTGTCAGAGAGTGTCTGAGAGTGTCAGGGAGTGATAGAGAGTGTCAGAGAGTGTCAGAGAGTGATAGAGAGTGATAGAGAGTGGCAGAGAGTGTCAGAGAGTGTCAGAGAATGATAGTGAGTGTCAGAGAGTGTCAGAGAGTGTCAGAGAGTGATAGAGAGTGATAGAGAGTTTCAGAGAGTGTCAGAGAGTGTCTGAGAGTGTCAGAGAGTGATAGAGAGTGATAGAGAGTGTCAGAGAGTGTCAGAGAGTGATAGAGAGTGATAGAGAGTGTCAGAGAGTGTCAGAGAGTGATAGTGAGTGTCAGAGAGTGTCAGAGAGTGATCGAGAGTGATAGAGAGTGTCAGAGAGTGATAGAGAGTGTCAGAGAGTGTCAGAGAGTGATAGAGAGTGATAGAGAGTGTCAGAGAATGTCTGAGAGTGTCAGAGAGTGATAGAGAGTGATAGAGAGTGTCAGAGAGTGTCAGAGAGTGATAGAGTGATAGAGAGTGTCAGAGAGTGTCAGAGAGTGTCAGAGAGTGTCAGAGAGTGATAGTGAGTGTCAGAGAGTGATAGAGAGTGTCAGAGAGTGTCAGAGAGTGATAGAGAGTGATAGAGAGTTTCAGAGAGTGTCAGAGAGTGTCTGAGAGTGTCAGAGAGTGATAGAGAGTGTCAGAGAGTGTCAGAGAGTGATAGAGATTGATAGAGAGTGTCAGAGAGTGTCAGAGAGTGTCAGAGAGTGATAGTGAGTGTCAGAGAGTGTCAGAGAGTGTCAGAGAGTGATAGAGAGTGAGAGAGAGTTTCAGAGAGTGTCAGAGAGTGCATGAGAGTGTCAGAGTGTGATAGAGAGTGATAGAGAGTGTCAGAGAGTGTCAGAGAGTGATAGAGAGTGATAGAGAGTGTCAGAGAGTGTCAGAGAGTGATAGAGAGTGATAGAGAGTTTCAGAGAGTGATAGAGAGTGTCAGAGAGTGATAGAGAGTGATAGAGAGTGTCAGAGAGTGTCAGAGAGTGTCAGAGAGTGATAGTGACTGTCTGAGAGTGTCAGAGAGTGTCAAACAGAGTCAGAGAGTGATGGAGAGTGATAGAGAGTGATAGAGAGTGCCAGAGAGTGTCAGAGAGTGATAGAGAGTGATAGAGAGTTTCAGAGAGTGTCAGAGAGTGTCAGAGAGTGATAGTGAGTGTCAGAGAGTGTTAGTGACTGTCTGAGAGTGTCAGAGTGTGTCAAAGAGTGTCAGAGAGTGATGGAGAGTGATAGAGAGTGCCAGAGAGTGTCAGAGAGTGATAGAGAGTGATAGAGATTTTCAGAGAGTGTCAGAGAGTGTCAGAGAGTGATAGTGAGTGTCTGAGAGTGTCAGAGAGTGTCAGAGAGTGTCAGAGAGTGATGGAGAGTGATAGAGAGTGATAGAGAGTGTCAGAGAGTGTCAGAGAGTGATAGAGAGTGATAGAGAGTTTCAGAGAGTGTCAGAGAGTGTCAGAGATTGATAGTGAGTGTCTGAGAGTGTCAGAGAGTGTCAGAGAGAGTCAGAGAGCGATAGAGAGTGATAGAGAGTGTCAGAGAGTGTCAGAGAGTGTCAGAGAGTGTCAGAGAGTGATAGAGAGTGATAGAGAGTTTCAGAGAGTGTCAGAGAGTGTCAGAGTGTGTCTGAGATTGTCTGAGAGTGATAGAGAGTGATAGAGACTGTCAGAGAGTGTCTAAGAGTGTCTGAGAGTGATAGAGAGTGATAGAGAGTGTCAGAGAGTGTCAGAGAGTGTCAGAGAGCGATAGAGTTGGGATAGAGAGTGTCTGAGAGTGTCAGAGAGTGATAGAGAGTGATAGAGAGTTTCAGAGAGTGTCTGAGAGTGTCAGAGAGTGATAGAGAGTGTCAGAGAGTGATAGAGAGTGATAGAGAGTGTCAGAGAGTGTCAGAGAGTGTCAGAGAGCGATAGAGTGGGATAGAGAGTGTCAGAGAGTGTCAGAGAGTGTCAGAGAGTGATAGAGAGTGATAGAAGTGTTTCAGAGAGTGTTAAAGACTGTCAGAGAGTGTCTGAGAGTGTCAGAGAGTGATAGAGAGTTTCAGAGAGTGTCAGAGAGTGTCTGAGAGTGTCAGAGAGTGATAGAGAGTGTCAGAGCGTGTCAGAGAGTGATAGAGAGTGATAGAGAGTGTCAGAGAGTGTCAGAGAGTGTCAGAGAGTGATAGTGAGTGTCAGAGAGTGTCAGAGAGTGTCAGAGAGTGATAGCGAGTTTCAGAGAGTGTCAGAGAGTGTCAGAGAGTGATAGAGAGTGATAGAGAGTGTCAGAGAGTGTCAGAGAGTGATAGTGAGTGTCAGAGAGTGTCAGAGAGTGACAGAGAGTGTCAGAGAGTGAGAGAGAGTGTCAGAGAGTGTCAGAGAGTGATAGAGAGTGATAGAGAGTTTCAGAGAGTGTCAGCGAGTGTCTGAGAGTGTCAGAGAGTGATAGAGAGTGTCAGAGAGTGTCAGAGAGTGTCAGAGAGTGACAGGGAGTGATAGAAGTGTTTCAGAGAGTGTTAAAGAGTGTCAGAGAGTGTCTGAGAGTGTCAGAGAGTGATAGAGAGTGTCAGAGAGTGTCAGAGAGTGATAGAGAGTGATAGAGAGTTTCAGAGAGTGTCAGAGAGTGTCTGAGAGTGTCAGAGAGTGATAGAGAGTGTCAGAGAGTGTCAGAGAGTGATAGAGAGTGATAGAGAGTGTCAGAGAGTGTCAGAGAGTGTCAGAGAGTGATAGTGAGTGTCAGAGAGTGTCAGAGAGTGTCAGAGAGTGATAGAGAGTGATAGAGAAAGTCAGAGATTGTCAGAGAGTGATAGTGAGTGTCAGAGAGTGTCAGAGAGTGATCGAGAGTGATAGAGAGTGTCAGAGAGTGATAGAGAGTGTCAGAGAGTGTCAGAGAGTGATAGAGAGTGATAGAGAGTGTCAGAGAGTGTCTGAGAGTGTCAGAGAGTGATAGAGAGTGATAGAGAGTGTCAGAGAGTGTCAGAGAGTGATAGAGTGATAGAGAGTGTCAGAGAGTGTCAGAGAGTGTCAGAGAGTGTCAGAGAGTGATAGTGAGTGTCAGAGAGTGTCAGAGAGTGATAGAGAGTGAGAGAGAGTTTCAGAGAGTGTCAGAGAGTGCCTGAGAGTGTCAGAGTGTGATAGAGAGTGATAGAGAGTGTCAGAGAGTGTCAGAGAGTGATAGAGAGTGATAGAGAGTGTCAGAGAGTGTCAGAGAGTGATAGAGAGTGATAGAGAGTTTCAGAGAGTGATAGAGAGTGTCAGAGAGTGTCAGAGAGTGATAGAGAGTGATAGAGAGTGTCAGAGAGTGTCAGAGAGTGTCAGAGAGTGATAGTGACTGTCTGAGAGTGTCAGAGAGTGTCAAACAGAGTCAGAGAGTGATGGAGAGTGATAGAGAGTGATAGAGAGTGCCAGAGAGTGTCAGAGAGTGATAGAGAGTGATAGAGAGTTTCAGAGAGTGTCAGAGAGTGTCAGAGAGTGATAGTGAGTGTCAGAGAGTGTTAGTGACTGTATGAGAGTGTCAGAGTGTGTCAAAGAGTGTCAGAGAGTGATGGAGAGTGATAGAGAGTGATAGAGAGTGCCAGAGAGTGTCAGAGAGTGATAGAGAGTGATAGAGAGTTTCAGAGAGTGTCAGAGAGTGTCAGAGAGTGATAGTGAGTGTCTGAGAGTGTCAGAGAGTGTCAGAGAGTGTCAGAGAGTGATGGAGAGTGATAGAGAGTGATAGAGAGTGTCAGAGAGTGTCAGAGAGTGATAGAGAGTGATAGAGAGTTTCAGAGAGTGTCAGAGAGTGTCAGAGAGTGATAGAGAGTGATAGAAGTGTTTCAGAGAGTGTTAAAGACTGTCAGAGAGTGTCTGAGAGTGTCAGAGAGTGATAGAGAGTTTCAGAGAGTGTCAGAGAGTGTCTGAGAGTGTCAGAGAGTGATAGAGAGTGTCAGAGCGTGTCAGAGAGTGATAGAGAGTGATAGAGAGTGTCAGAGAGTGTCAGAGAGTGTCAGAGAGTGATAGTGAGTGTCAGAGAGTGTCAGAGAGTGTCAGAGAGTGATAGCGAGTTTCAGAGAGTGTCAGAGAGTGATAGAGAGTGATAGAGAGTGTCAGAGAGTGTCAGAGAGTGTCAGAGAGTGATAGTGAGTGATAGTGAGTTTCAGAGAGTGTCAGAGAGTGTCTGAGAGTGTCAGAGAGTGATAGAGAGTGTCAGAGAGTGTCAGAGAGTGATAGAGAGTGATAGAGAGTGTCAGAGAGTGTCAGAGAGTGTCAGAGAGTGATAGTGAGTGTCAGAGAGTGTCAGAGAGTGTCAGAGAGTGATAGTGAGTGTCAGAGAGTGATAGAGAGTGATAGAGAGTGTCAGAGAGTGTCAGAGAGTGATAGAGAGTGATAGAGAGTGATAGAAGTGTTTCAGAGAGTGTTAAAGACTGTCAGAGAGTGTCTGAGAGTGTCAGAGAGTGATAGAGAGTTTCAGAGAGTGTCAGAGAGTGTCTGAGAGTGTCAGAGAGTGATAGAGAGTGTCAGAGCGTGTCAGAGAGTGATAGAGAGTGATAGAGAGTGTCAGAGAGTGTCAGAGAGTGTCAGAGAGTGATAGTGAGTGTCAGAGAGTGTCAGAGAGTGTCAGAGAGTGATAGCGAGTTTCAGAGAGTGTCAGAGATTGTCAGAGAGTGATAGAGAGTGATAGAGAGTGTCAGAGAGTGTCAGAGAGTGTCAGAGAGTGATAGTGAGTGATAGTGAGTTTCAGAGAGTGTCAGAGAGTGTCTGAGAGTGTCAGAGAGTGATAGAGAGTGTCAGAGAGTGTCAGAGAGTGATAGAGAGTGATAGAGAGTGTCAGAGAGTGTCAGAGAGTGTCAGAGAGTGATAGTGAGTGTCAGAGAGTGTCAGAGAGTGTCAGAGAGTGATAGTGAGTGTCAGAGAGTGATAGAGAGTGATAGAGAGTGATAGAGAGTGTCAGAGAGTGTCAGAGAGTGATAGAGAGTGATAGAGAGTGTCAGAGAGTGTCAGAGAGTGTCAGAGAGTGATAGTGAGTGTCAGAGAGTGTCAGAGAGTGATAGAGAGTGATAGAGAGTGTCAGAGAGAGATAGAGAGTGTCAGAGAGTGTCAGAGAGTGATAGAGAGTGATAGAGAGTGATAGAGAGTGTCAGAGAGTGTCTGAGAGTGTCAGAGAGTGATAGAGAGTGATAGAGAGTGTCAGAGAGTGTCAGAGAGTGATAGAGAGTGATAGAGAGTGTCAGAGAGTGTCAGAGAGTGTCAGAGAGTGTCAGAGAGTGATAGTGAGTGTCAGAGAGTGTCAGAGCGTGATAGAGAGTGTCAGAGAGTGATAGAGAGTGTCAGAGAGTGTCAGAGAGTGATAGAGAGTGATAGAGAGTTTCAGAGAGTGTCAGAGAGTGTCAGAGAGTGTCAGAGAGTGATAGAGAGTGTCAGAGAGTGTCAGAGAGTGATAGAGAGTGATAGAGAGTGTCAGAGAGTGTCAGAGAGTGTCAGAGAGTGATAGTGAGTGTCAGAGAGTGTCAGAGAGTGATAGAGAGTGATAGAGAGTTTCAGAGAGTGTCAGAGAGTGTCTGAGAGTGTCAGAGAGTGATAGAGAGTGATAGAGAGTGTCAGAGAGTGTCAGAGAGTGATAGAAAGTGATAGAGAGTGTCAGAGAGTGTCAGAGAGTGTCAGAGAGTGATAGTGAGTGTCAGAGAGTGTCAGAGAGTGATAGAGAGTGATAGAGAGTGTCACAGAGTGATAGATAGTGTCAGAGAGTGTCAGAGAGTGATAGAGAGTGTCAGAGAGTGTCTGAGAGTGTCAGAGAGTGATAGAGAGTGATAGAGAGTGTCAGAGAGTGTCAGAGAGTGATAGAGAGTGATAGAGAGTGTCAGAGAGTGTCAGAGAGTGATAGTGAGTGTCAGAGAGTGTCAGAGAGTGACAGAGAGTGTCAGAGAGTGAGAGAGAGTGTCAGAGAGTGTCAGAGAGTGATAGAGAGTGATAGAGAGTTTCAGAGAGTGTCAGCGAGTGTCTGAGAGTGTCAGAGAGTGATAGAGAGTGTCAGAGAGTGTCAGAGAGTGACAGAGAGTGATAGAAGTGTTTCAGAGAGTGTTAAAGAGTGTCAGAGAGTGTCTGAGAGTGTCAGAGAGTGATAGAGAGTGTCAGAGAGTGTCAGAGAGTGATAGAGAGTGATAGAGAGTTTCAGAGAGTGTCAGAGAGTGTCTGAGAGTGTCAGAGAGTGATAGAGAGTGTCAGAGAGTGTCAGAGAGTGATAGAGAGTGATAGAGAGTGTCTGAGAGTGTCAGAGAGTGTCAGAGAGTGATAGTGAGTGTCAGAGAGTGTCAGAGAGTGATAGAGAGTGATAGAGAGTTTCAGAGAGTGTCAGAGAGTGTCTGAGAGTGTCAGAGAGTGATAGAGAGTGATAGAGAGTGATAGAGAGTGTCAAAGAGTGTCAGAGAGTGATAGAGAGTGATAGAGAAAGTCAGAGAGTGTCAGAGAGTGATAGTGAGTGTCAGAGAGTGTCAGAGAGTGATCGAGAGTGATAGAGAGTGTCAGAGAGTGATAGAGAGTGTCAGAGAGTGTCAGAGAGTGATAGAGAGTGATAGAGAGTGTCAGAGAGTGTCAGAGAGTGATAGAGTGTCAGAGAGTGTCAGAGAGTGTCAGAGAGTGTCAGAGAGTGATAGTGAGTGTCAGAGAGTGTCAGAGAGTGATAGAGAGTGAGAGAGAATTTCAGAGAGTGTCAGAGAGTGCCTGAGAGTGTCAGAGTGTGATAGAGAGTGATAGAGAGTGTCAGAGAGTGTCAGAGAGTGATAGAGAGTGATAGAGAGTGTCAGAGAGTGTCAGAGAGTGATAGAGAGTGATAGAGAGTTTCAGAGAGTGATAGAGAGTGTCAGAGAGTGTCAGAGAGTGATAGAGAGTGATAGAGAGTGTCAGAGAGTGTCAGAGAGTGATAGTGACTGTCTGAGAGTGTCAGAGAGTGTCAAACAGAGTCAGAGAGTGATGGAGAGTGATAGAGAGTGATAGAGAGTGCCAGAGAGTGTCAGAGAGTGATAGAGAGTGATAGAGAGTTTCAGAGAGTGTCAGAGAGTGTCAGAGAGTGATAGTGAGTGTCAGAGAGTGTTAGTGACTGTATGAGAGTGTCAGAGTGTGTCAAAGAGTGTCAGAGAGTGATGGAGAGTGATAGAGAGTGATAGAGAGTGCCAGAGAGTGTCAGAGAGTGATAGAGAGTGATAGAGAGTTTCAGAGAGTGTCAGAGAGTGTCAGAGAGTGATAGTGATTGTCTGAGAGTGTCAGAGAGTGTCAGAGAGTGTCAGAGAGTGATGGAGAGTGATAGAGAGTGATAGAGAGTGTCAGAGAGTGTCAGAGAGTGATAGAGAGTGATAGAGAGTTTCAGAGAGTGTCAGAGAGTGTCAGAGAGTGATAGTGAGTGTCTGAGAGTGTCAGAGAGTGTCAGAGAGAGTCAGAGAGCGATAGAGAGTGATAGAGAGTGTCAGAGAGTGTCAGAGAGTGTCAGAGAGTGATAGAGAGTGAAGGAGAGTTTCAGAGAGTGTCAGAGAGTGTCAGAGTGTGTCTGAGATTGTCTGAGAGTGATAGAGAGTGATAGAGACTGTCAGAGAGTGTCTAAGAGTGATAGAGAGTGATAGAGAGTGATAGAGAGTGTCAGAGAGTGTCAGAGAGCGATAGAGTTGGGATAGAGAGTGTCAGAGAGTGTCAGAGAGTGATAGAGAGTGATAGAGAGTTTCAGAGAGTGTCAGAGAGTGTCAGAGAGTGATAGAGAGTTTCAGAGAGTGTCAGAGAGTGTCAGAGAGTGTCTGAGAGTGTCAGAGAGTGATAGAGAGTGATAGAGAGTTTCAGAGAGTGTCAGAGAGTGTCAGAGTGTGTCTGAGATTGTCTGAGAGTGATAGAGAGTGATAGAGACTGTCAGAGAGTGTCTAAGAGTGTCTGAGAGTGATAGAGAGTGATAGAGAGTGTCAGAGAGTGTCAGAGAGTGTCAGAGAGCGATAGAGTTGGGATAGAGAGTGTCAGAGAGTGTCAGAGAGTGATAGAGAGTGATAGAGAGTTTCAGAGAGTGTCAGAGAGTGTCAGAGAGTGTCTGAGAGTGTCAGAGAGTGATAGAGAGTGTCAGAGAGTGATAGAGAGTGATAGAGAGTGTCAGAGAGTGTCAGAGAGTGTCAGAGAGCGATAGAGTGGGATAGAGAGTGTCAGAGAGTGTCAGAGAGTGTCAGAGAGTGATAGAGAGTGATAGAAGTGTTTCAGAGAGTGTTAAAGACTGTCAGAGAGTGTCTGAGAGTGTCAGAGAGTGATAGAGAGTTTCAGAGAGTGTCAGAGAGTGTCTGAGAGTGTCAGAGAGTGATAGAGAGTGTCAGAGCGTGTCAGAGAGTGATAGAGAGTGATAGAGAGTGTCAGAGAGTGTCAGAGAGTGTCAGAGAGTGATAGTGAGTGTCAGAGAGTGTCAGAGAGTGTCAGAGAGTGATAGCGAGTTTCAGAGAGTGTCAGAGAGTGTCAGAGAGTGATAGAGAGTGATAGAGAGTGTCAGAGAGTGTCAGAGAGTGTCAGAGAGTGATAGTGAGTTATAGTGAGTTTCAGAGAGTGTCAGAGAGTGTCTGAGAGTGTCAGAGAGTGATAGAGAGTGTCAGAGAGTGTCAGAGAGTGATAGAGAGTGATAGAGAGTGTCAGAGAGTGTCAGAGAGTGTCAGAGAGTGATAGTGAGTGTCAGAGAGTGTCAGAGAGTGTCAGAGAGTGATAGTGAGTGTCAGAGAGTGATAGAGAGTGATAGAGAGTGATAGAGAGTGTCAGAGAGTGTCAGAGAGTGATAGAGAGTGATAGAGAGTGTCAGAGAGTGTCAGAGAGTGTCAGAGAGTGATAGTGAGTGTCAGAGAGTGTCAGAGAGTGATAGAGAGTGATAGAGAGTGTCAGAGAGAGATAGAGAGTGTCAGAGAGTGTCAGAGAGTGATAGAGAGTGATAGAGAGTGATAGAGAGTGTCAGAGAGTGTCTGAGAGTGTCAGAGAGTGATAGAGAGTGATAGAGAGTGTCAGAGAGTGTCAGAGAGTGATAGAGAGTGATAGAGAGTGTCAGAGAGTGTCAGAGAGTGTCAGAGAGTGATAGTGAGTGTCAGAGAGTGTCAGAGAGTGATAGAGAGTGTCAGAGAGTGATAGAGAGTGTCAGAGAGTGTCAGAGAGTGATAGAGAGTTTCAGAGAGTGTCAGAGAGTGTCAGAGAGTGTCAGAGAGTGATAGAGAGTGTCAGAGAGTGTCAGAGAGTGATAGAGAGTGATAGAGAGTGTCAGAGAGTGTCAGAGAGTGTCAGAGAGTGATAGTTAGTGTCAGAGAGTGTCAGAGAGTGATAGAGAGTGATAGAGATTTTCAGAGAGTGTCAGAGAGTGTCTGAGAGTGTCAGAGAGTGATAGAGAGTGATAGAGAGTGTCAGAGAGTGTCAGAGAGTGATAGAAAGTGATAGAGAGTGTCAGAGAGTGTCAGAGAGTGATAGTGAGTGTCAGAGAGTGTCAGAGAGTGATAGAGAGTGATAGAGAGTGTCACAGAGTGATAGATAGTGTCAGAGAGTGTCAGAGAGTGATAGAGAGTGATAGAGAGTGTCAGAGAGTGTCTGAGAGTGTCAGAGAGTGATAGAGAGTGATAGAGAGTGTCAGAGAGTGTCAGAGAGTGATAGAGAGTGATAGAGAGTGTCAGAGAGTGTCAGAGAGTGATAGTGAGTGTCAGAGAGTGTCAGAGAGTGACAGAGAGTGTCAGAGAGTGACAGAGAGTGTCAGAGAGTGTCAGAGAGTGATAGGGAGTGATAGAGAGTTTCAGAGAGTGTCAGCGAGTGTCTGAGAGTGTCAGAGAGTGATAGAGAGTGTCAGAGAGTGTCAGAGAGTGTCAGAGAGTGACAGAGAGTGATAGAAGTGTTTCAGAGAGTGTTAAAGAGTGTCAGAGTGTGTCTGAGAGTGTCAGAGAGTGATAGAGAGTGTCAGAGAGTGTCAGAGAGTGATAGAGAGTGATAGAGAGTTTCAGAGAGTGTCGGAGAGTGTCTGAGAGTGTCAGAGAGTGATAGAGAGTGTCAGAGAGTGATAGAGAGTGATAGAGAGTGTCAGAGAGTGTCAGAGAGTGTCAGAGAGTGATAGTGAGTGTCAGAGAGTGTCAGAGAGTGATAGAGAGTGATAGAGAGTTTCAGAGAGTGTCAGAGAGTGTCTGAGAGTGTCAGAGAGTGATAGAGAGTGATAGAGAGTGATAGAGAGTGTCAAAGAGTGTCAGAGAGTGATAGAGAGTGATAGAGACAGTCAGAGAGTGTCAGAGAGTGATAGTGAGTGTCAGAGAGTGTCAGAGAGTGATCGAGAGTGATAGAGAGTGTCAGAGAGTGATAGAGAGTGTCAGAGAGTGTCAGAGAGTGATAGAGAGTGATAGAGAGTGTCAGAGAGTGTCAGAGAGTGTCAGAGAGTGATAGAGAGTGATAGAGAGTGTCAGAGAGTGTCAGAGAGTGATAGAGTGATAGAGAGTGTCAGAGAGTGTCAGAGAGTGTCAGAGAGTGTCAGAGAGTGATAGTGAGTGTCAGAGAGTGTCAGAGAGTGATAGAGAGTGAGAGAGAGTTTCAGAGAGTGTCAGAGAGTGCCTGAGAGTGTCAGAGTGTGATAGAGAGTGATAGAGAGTGTCAGAGAGTGTCAGAGAGTGATAGAGAGTGATAGAGAGTGTCAGAGAGTGTCAGAGAGTGATAGAGAGTGATAGAGAGTTTCAGAGAGTGATAGAGAGTGTCAGAGAGTGTCAGAGAGTGATAGAGAGTGATAGAGAGTGTCAGAGAGTGTCAGAGAGTGTCAGAGAGTGTTAGTGACTGTCTGAGAGTGTCAGAGAGTGTCAAACAGAGTCAGAGAGTGATGGAGAGTGATAGAGAGTGATAGAGAGTGCCAGAGAGTGTCAGAGAGTGATAGAGAGTGATAGAGAGTTTCAGAGAGTGTCAGAGAGTGATAGTGAGTGTCTGAGAGTGTCAGAGAGTGTCAGAGAGTGTCAGAGAGTGATGGAGAGTGATAGAGAGTGATAGAGAGTGTCAGAGAGTGTCAGAGAGTGATAGAGAGTGATAGAGAGTTTCAGAGAGTGTCAGAGAGTGTCAGAGAGTGATAGTGAGTGTCTGAGAGTGTCAGAGAGTGTCAGAGAGAGTCAGAGAGCGATAGAGAGTGATAGAGAGTGTCAGAGAGCGTCAGAGAGTGTCAGAGAGTGATAGAGAGTGATAGAGAGTTTCAGAGAGTGTCAGAGAGTGTCAGAGTGTGTCTGAGATTGTCTGAGAGTGATAGAGAGTGATAGAGACTGTCAGAGAGTGTCTAAGAGTGATAGAGAGTGATAGAGAGTGATAGAGAGTGTCAGAGAGTGTCAGAGAGCGATAGAGTTGGGATAGAGAGTGTCAGAGAGTGTCAGAGAGTGATAGAGAGTGATAGAGAGTTTCAGAGAGTGTCAGAGAGTGTCAGAGAGTGATAGAGAGTTTCAGAGAGTGTCAGAGAGTGTCAGAGAGTGTCTGAGAGTGTCAGAGAGTGATAGAGAGTGTCAGAGAGTGATAGAGAGTGATAGAGAGTGTCAGAGAGTGTCAGAGAGTGTCAGAGAGCGATAGAGTGGGATAGAGAGTGTCAGAGAGTGTCAGAGAGTGTCAGAGAGTGATAGAGAGTGATAGAGAGTTTCAGAGAGTGTCAGAGAGTGTCAGAGAGTGATAGAGAGTTTCAGAGAGTGTCAGAGAGTGTCAGAGAGTGTCAGAGAGTGTCAGAGAGTGATAGAGAGTGTCAGTGAGTGTCAGAGAGTGATAGAGAGTTTCAGAGAGTGTCAGAGAGTGTCTGAGAGTGTCAGAGAGTGTCAGAGAGTGTCTGAGAGTGTCAGAGAGTGATAGAGAGTGTCAGAGAGTGTCAGAGTGTGTCAGAGAGTGATAGAGAGTTTCAGAGAGTGTCAGAGAGTGTCAGAGAGTGATAGAGAGTGATAGAGAGTGTCAGAGGGTGTCTGAGAGTGTCAGAGAGTGTCAGAGAGTGATAGTGAGTGTCAGAGAGTGTTAGTGACTGTCTGAGAGTGTCAAAGAGTGTCAAAGAGTGTCAGAGAGTGATGGAGAGTGATAGAGAGTGATAGAGAGTGCCAGAGAGTGTCAGAGAGTGATAGAGAGTGAGAGAGAGTTTCAGAGAATGTCAGAGTGTGTCAGAGAGTGTCTGAGAGTGTCAGAGGGTGTCAGAGAGTGATAGAGAGTGATAGAGAGTGTCAGAGTGTCAGATAGTGATAGTGAGTGTCAGAGAGTGTCAGAGATTGATAGAGAATATCAGAGAGTGATAGTGAGTGTCTGAGAGTGTCAGAGAGTGATAGAGAGTGATAGAGAGTTTCAGAGAGTGTCAGAGAGTGTCTGAGAGTGTCAGAGAGTGATAGAGAGTGTCAGAGAGTGTCAGAGAGTGTCAGAGAGTGATAGAGAGTGATAGAGAGTGTCAGAGAGTGATAGTGAGTGTCAGAGAGTGTTAGTGACTGTCTGAGAGTGTCAAAGAGTGTCAAAGAGTGTCAGAGAGTGATGGAGAGTGATAGAGAGTGATAGAGAGTGCCAGAGAGTGTCAGAGAGTGATAGAGAGTGAGAGAGAGTTTCAGAGAATGTCAGAGTGTGTCAGAGAGTGTCTGAGAGTGTCAGAGAGTGATAGAGAGTGATAGAGAGTTTCAGAGAGTGTCAGAGAGTGTCAGAGAGTGATAGTGAGTGTCTGAGAGTGTCAGAGATTGTCAGAGAATATCAGAGAGTGATAGTGAGTGTCTGAGAGTGTCAGAGAGTGATAGAGAGTGATAGAGAGTTTCAGAGAGTGTCAGAGAGTGTCTGAGTGTCAGAGAGTGATAGAGAGTGTCAGAGAGTGTCAGAGAGTGTCAGAGAGTGATAGAGAGTGATAGAGAGTTTCAGGGAGTGTCAGAGTGTGTCAGAGAGTGTCTGAGAGTGTCAGAGAGTGATAGAGAGTGATAGTGAGTTTCAGAGAGTGTCAGAGAGTGGCAGAGAGTGTCTGAGATTGTCAGAGAGTGATAGAGAGTGTCAGAGAGTGTCAGAGAGTGATAGAGAGTGATAGAGAGATTCAGAGAGTGTCAGAGAGTGTCTGAGAGAGGCAGAGAGTGATAGAGAGTGTCAGAGAGTGTCAGAGAGTGTCAGAGAGTGATAGAGAGTGATAGAAGTGTTTCAGAGAGTGTTAAAGGGTGTCAGAGAGTGTCTGAGAGTGTCAGAGAGTGATAGAGAGTGTCAGAGAGTGTCAGAGAGTGATAGAGAGTGATAGAGAGTTTCAGAGAGTGTCAGACAGTGTCTGAGAGTGTCAGAGAGTGATAGAGAGTGTCAGAGAGTGTCAGAGAGTGATAGAGAGTGATAGAGAGTGTCAGAGAGTGTCAGAGAGTGTCAGAGAGTGATAGTGAGTGTCAGAGAGTGTCAGAGAGTGTCAGAGAGTGTCAGAGAGTGATAGTGAGTGTCAGAGAGTGATAGAGAGTGATAGACAGTGATAGAGAGTGTCAGAGAGTGTCAGAGAGTGATAGAGAGTGATAGAGAGTTTCAGAGAGTGTCAGAGAGTGTCAGAGAGCGATAGAGTTGGGATAGAGAGTGTCAGAGAGTGTCAGAGAGTGATAGAGAGTGATAGAGAGTTTCAGAGAGTGTCAGAGAGTGTCAGAGAGTGATAGAGAGTTTCAGAGAGTGTCAGAGAGTGTCAGAGAGTGTCTGAGAGTGTCAGAGAGTGATAGAGAGTGTCAGAGAGTGATAGAGAGTGATAGAGAGTGTCAGAGAGTGTCAGAGAGTGTCAGAGAGCGATAGAGTGGGATAGAGAGTGTCAGAGAGTGTCAGAGAGTGTCAGAGAGTGATAGAGAGTGATAGAGAGTTTCAGAGAGTGTCAGAGAGTGTCAGAGAGTGTCAGAGAGTGATAGAGAGTTTCAGAGAGTGTCAGAGAGTGTCAGAGAGTGTCAGAGAGTGTCAGAGAGTGATAGAGAGTATCAGAGAGTGTCAGAGAGTGATAGAGAGTTTCAGAGAGTGTCAGAGAGTGTCTGAGAGTGTCAGAGAGTGTCAGAGAGTGTCTGAGAGTGTCAGAGAGTGATAGAGAGTGTCAGAGAGTGTCAGAGTGTGACAGAGAGTGATACAGAGTGATAGAGAGTGTCAGAGAGTGTCTGAGAGTGTCAGAGAGTGATAGTGAGTGTCAGAGAGTGTCAGAGAGTGTCAGAGAGTGATAGAGAGTGATAGAGAGTTTCAGAGAGTGTCAGAGAGTGTCTGAGAGTGTCAGAGAGTGATAGAGAGTGATAGAGAGTGTCAGAGAGTGTCAGAGAGTGATAGAGAGTGTCAGAGAGTGTCAGAGAGTGTCAGAGAGTGATAGTGAGTGTCAGAGAGTGTCAGAGAGTGATAGAGAGTGATAGAGAGTGTCAGAGAGTGATAGATAGTGTCAGAGAGTGTCAGAGAGTGATAGAGAGTGATAGAGATTGTCAGTGAGTGTCTGAGAGTGCCAGAGAGTGATAGAGAGTGATAGAGAGTGTCAGAGAGTGTCAGAGAGTGATAGAGAGTGATAGAGAGTGTCAGAGAGTGTCAGAGAGTGATAGTGAGTGTCAGAGAGTGTCAGAGAGTGATAGAGAGTGTCAGAGAGTGATAGAGAGTGTCAGAGAGTGTCAGAGAGTGATAGAGAGTGATAGAGAGTTTCAGAGAGTGTCAGCGAGTGTCTGAGAGTGTCAGAGAGTGATAGAGAGTGTCAGAGAGTGTCAGAGAGTGATAGAGAGTGATAGAAGTGTTTCAGAGAGTTTTAAAGCGTGTCAGAGAGTGTCTGAGAGTGTCAGAGAGTAATAGAGAGTGTCAGAGAGTGATAGAGAGTGATAGAGAGTTTCAGAGAGTGTCAGAGAGTGTCTGAGAATGTCAGAGAGAGTTAGAGAGTGTCAGAGAGTGTCAGAGAGTGATAGAGAGTGATAGAGAGTGATAGAGAGTGTCAGAGAGTGTCAGAGAGTGATAGTGAGTGTCAGAGAGTGTCAGAGAGTGTCGGAGAGTGATAGAGAGTGATAGAGAGTGTCAGAGAGTGATAGATAGTGTCAGAGAGTGTCAGAGAGTGATAGAGAGTGATAGAGAGTGTCAGAGAGTGTCTGAGAGTGTCAGAGTGTGATAGAGAGTGATAGAGAGTGTCAGAGAGTGTCAGAGAGTGATAGTGAGTGTCAGAGAGTGTCAGAGAGTGATAGAGAGTGATAGAGAGATTCAGAGAGTGTCAGAGAGTGTCTGAGAGAGGCAGAGAGTGATAGAGAGTGTCAGAGAGTGTCAGAGAGTGTCTGAGATTGTCAGAGAGTGATAGAGAGTGTCAGAGAGTGTCAGAGAGTGATAGAGAGTGATAGAGAGATTCAGAGAGTGTCAGAGAGTGTCTGAGAGAGGCAGAGAGTGATAGAGAGTGTCAGAGAGTGTCAGAGAGTGTCAGAGAGTGATAGAGAGTGATAGAAGTGTTTCAGAGAGTGTTAAAGGGTGTCAGAGAGTGTCTGAGAGTGTCAGAGAGTGATAGAGAGTGTCAGAGAGTGTCAGAGAGTGATAGAGAGTGATAGAGAGTTTCAGAGAGTGTCAGACAGTGTCTGAGAGTGTCAGAGAGTGATAGAGAGTGTCAGAGAGTGTCAGAGAGTGATAGAGAGTGATAGAGAGTGTCAGAGAGTGTCAGAGAGTGTCAGAGAGTGATAGTGAGTGTCAGAGAGTGTCAGAGAGTGTCAGAGAGTGTCAGAGAGTGATAGTGAGTGTCAGAGAGTGATAGAGAGTGATAGAGAGTGATAGAGAGTGTCAGAGAGTGTCAGAGAGTGATAGAGAGTGATAGAGAGTTTCAGAGAGTGTCAGAGAGTGTCAGAGAGCGATAGAGTTGGGATAGAGAGTGTCAGAGAGTGTCAGAGAGTGATAGAGAGTGATAGAGAGTTTCAGAGAGTGTCAGAGAGTGTCAGAGAGTGATAGAGAGTTTCAGAGAGTGTCAGAGAGTGTCAGAGAGTGTCTGAGAGTGTCAGAGAGTGATAGAGAGTGTCAGAGAGTGATAGAGAGTGATAGAGAGTGTCAGAGAGTGTCAGAGAGTGTCAGAGAGCGATAGAGTGGGATAGAGAGTGTCAGACAGTGTCAGAGAGTGTCAGAGAGTGATAGAGAGTGATAGAGAGTTTCAGAGAGTGTCAGAGAGTGTCAGAGAGTGTCAGAGAGTGATAGAGAGTTTCAGAGAGTGTCAGAGAGTGTCAGAGAGTGTCAGAGAGTGTCAGAGAGTGATAGAGAGTATCAGAGAGTGTCAGAGAGTGATAGAGAGTTTCAGAGAGTGTCAGAGAGTGTCTGAGAGTGTCAGAGAGTGTCAGAGAGTGTCTGAGAGTGTCAGAGAGTGATAGAGAGTGTCAGAGAGTGTCAGAGTGTGACAGAGAGTGATAGAGAGAGATAGAGAGTGTCAGAGAGTGTCTGAGAGTGTCAGAGAGTGATAGTGAGTGTCAGAGAGTGTCAGAGAGTGTCAGAGAGTGATAGAGAGTGATAGAGAGTTTCAGAGAGTGTCAGAGAGTGTCTGAGAGTGTCAGAGAGTGATAGAGAGTGATAGAGAGTGTCAGAGAGTGTCAGAGAGTGATAGAGAGTGTCAGAGAGTGTCAGAGAGTGTCAGAGAGTGATAGTGAGTGTCAGAGAGTGATAGTGAGTGTCAGAGAGTGTCAGAGAGTGATAGTGAGTGTCAGAGAGTGTCAGAGAGTGTCAGAGAGTGATAGAGAGTGATAGAGAGTTTCAGAGAGTGTCAGAGAGTGTCTGAGAGTGTCAGAGAGTGATAGAGAGTGATAGAGAGTGTCAGAGAGTGTCAGAGAGTGATAGAGAGTGTCAGAGAGTGTCAGAGAGTGTCAGAGAGTGATAGTGAGTGTCAGAGAGTGTCAGAGAGTGATAGAGAGTGATAGAGAGTGATAGAGAGTGTCAGAGAGTGATAGATAGTGTCAGAGAGTGTCAGAGAGTGATAGAGAGTGATAGAGATTGTCAGAGAGTGTCTGAGAGTGTCAGAGAGTGATAGAGAGTGATAGAGAGTGTCAGAGAGTGTCAGAGAGTGATAGTGAGTGTCAGAGAGTGTCAGAGAGTGATAGAGAGTGTCAGAGAGTGATAGAGAGTGTCAGAGAGTGTCAGAGAGTGATAGAGAGTGATAGAGAGTTTCAGAGAGTGTCAGCGAGTGTCTGAGAGTGTCAGAGAGTGATAGAGAGTGTCAGAGAGTGTCAGAGAGTGATAGAGAGTGATAGAGAGTGTCAGGGAGTGTCAGAGAGTGTCAGAGAGTGATAGAGAGTGATATAAGTGTTTCAGAGAGTTTTAAAGCGTGTCAGAGAGTGTCTGAGAGTGTCAGAGAGTAATAGAGAGTGTCAGAGAGTGATAGAGAGTGATAGAGAGTTTCAGAGAGTGTCAGAGAGTGTCTGAGAATGTCAGAGAGAGTTAGAGAGTGTCAGAGAGTGTCAGAGAGTGATAGAGAGTGATAGAGAGTGATAGAGAGTGTCAGAGAGTGTCAGAGAGTGATAGTGAGTGTCAGAGAGTGTCAGAGAGTGTCAGAGAGTGATAGAGAGTGATAGAGAGTGTCAGAGAGTGATAGATAGTGTCAGAGAGTGTCAGAGAGTGATAGAGAGTGATAGAGAGTGTCAGAGAGTGTCTGAGAGTGTCAGAGTGTGATAGAGAGTGATAGAGAGTGTCAGAGAGTGTCAGAGAGTGATAGTGAGTGTCAGAGAGTGTCAGAGAGTGATAGAGAGTGATAGAGAGTGTCAGAGAGTGATAGATAGTGTCAGAGAGTGTCAGAGAGTGATAGAGAGTGATAGAGAGTGTCAGAGAGTGTCTGAGAGTGTCAGAGAGTGATAGAGAGTGATAGAGAGTGTCAGAGAGTGTCAGAGAGTGATAGAGAGTGATAGAGAGTGTCAGAGAGTATCAGAGAGTGATAGAGAGTGATAGAGAGTATCAGAGAGTGATAGAGAGTGTCAGAGAGTGATAGAGAGTGTCAGAGAGTGTCAGAGAGTGATAGAGAGTGATAGAGAGTTTCAGAGAGTGTCAGCGAGTGTCTGAGAGTGTCAGAGAGTGATAGAGAGTGTCAGAGAGTGTCAGAGAGTGATAGAGAGTGATAGAGAGTGTCAGAGAGTGTCAGAGAGTGACAGAGAGTGATAGAGAGTGATAGAAGTGTTTCAGAGAGTTTTAAAGCTTGTCAGAGAGTGTCTGAGAGTGTCAGAGAGTAATAGAGAGTGTCAGAGAGTGTCAGAGAGTGATAGAGAGTGATAGAGAGTTTCAGAGAGTGTCAGAGAGTGTCAGAGAATGTCAGAGAGAGTTAGAGAGTGTCAGAGAGTGTCAGAGAGTGATAGAGAGTGATAGAGAGTGATAGAGAGTGTCAGAGAGTGTCAGAGAGTGATAGTGAGTGTCAGAGAGTGTCAGAGAGTGTCAGAGAGTGATAGTGAGTGTCAGAGAGTGTCAGAGAGTGTCAGAGAGTGTCTGAGAGTGTCAGAGAGTGATAGAGAGTGTCAGAGAGTGTCAGAGTGTGACAGAGAGTGATAGAGAGTGATAGAGAGTATCAGAGAGTGTCTGAGAGTGTCAGAGAGTGATAGTGAGTGTCAGAGAGTGTCAGAGAGTGTCAGAGAGTGATAGAGAGTGATAGAGAGTTTCAGAGAGTGTCAGAGAGTGTCTGAGAGTGTCAGAGAGTGATAGAGAGTGATAGAGAGTGTCAGAGAGTGTCAGAGAGTGATAGAGAGTGTCAGAGAGTGTCAGAGAGTGTCAGAGAGTGATAGTGAGTGTCAGAGAGTGTCAGAGAGTGATAGAGAGTGATAGAGAGTGTCAGAGAGTGATAGATAGTGTCAGAGAGTGTCAGAGAGTGATAGAGAGTGATAGAGATTGTCAGAGAGTGTCTGAGAGTGCCAGAGAGTGATAGAGAGTGATAGAGAGTGTCAGAGAGTGTCAGAGAGTGATAGAGAGTGATAGAGAGTGTCAGAGAGTGTCAGAGAGTGATAGTGAGTGTCAGAGAGTGTCAGAGAGTGATAGAGAGTGTCAGAGAGTGATAGAGAGTGTCAGAGAGTGTCAGAGAGTGATAGAGAGTGATAGAGAGTTTCAGAGAGTGTCAGCGAGTGTCTGAGAGTGTCAGAGAGTGATAGAGAGTGTCAGAGAGTGTCAGAGAGTGATAGAGAGTGATAGAGAGTGTCAGGGAGTGTCAGAGAGTGTCATAGAGTGATAGAGAGTGATAGAAGTGTTTCAGAGAGTTTTAAAGCGTGTCAGAGAGTGTCTGAGAGTGTCAGAGAGTAATAGAGAGTGTCAGAGAGTGATAGAGAGTGATAGAGAGTTTCAGAGAGTGTCAGAGAGTGTCTGAGAATGTCAGAGAGAGTTAGAGAGTGTCAGAGAGTGTCAGAGAGTGATAGAGAGTGATAGAGAGTGATAGAGAGTGTCAGAGAGTGTCAGAGAGTGATAGTGAGTGTCAGAGAGTGTCAGAGAGTGTCGGAGAGTGATAGAGAGTGATAGAGAGTGTCAGAGAGTGATAGATAGTGTCAGAGAGTGTCAGAGAGTGATAGAGAGTGATAGAGAGTGTCAGAGAGTGTCTGAGAGTGTCAGAGTGTGATAGAGAGTGATAGAGAGTGTCAGAGAGTGTCAGAGAGTGATAGTGAGTGTCAGAGAGTGTCAGAGAGTGATAGAGAGTGATAGAGAGATTCAGAGAGTGTCAGAGAGTGTCTGAGAGAGGCAGAGAGTGATAGAGAGTGTCAGAGAGTGTCAGAGAGTGTCTGAGATTGTCAGAGAGTGATAGAGAGTGTCAGAGAGTGTCAGAGAGTGATAGAGAGTGATAGAGAGATTCAGAGAGTGTCAGAGAGTGTCTGAGAGAGGCAGAGAGTGATAGAGAGTGTCAGAGAGTGTCAGAGAGTGTCAGAGAGTGATAGAGAGTGATAGAAGTGTTTCAGAGAGTGTTAAAGGGTGTCAGAGAGTGTCTGAGAGTGTCAGAGAGTGATAGAGAGTGTCAGAGAGTGTCAGAGAGTGATAGAGAGTGATAGAGAGTTTCAGAGAGTGTCAGACAGTGTCTGAGAGTGTCAGAGAGTGATAGAGAGTGTCAGAGAGTGTCAGAGAGTGATAGAGAGTGATAGAGAGTGTCAGAGAGTGTCAGAGAGTGTCAGAGAGTGATAGTGAGTGTCAGAGAGTGTCAGAGAGTGTCAGAGAGTGTCAGAGAGTGATAGTGAGTGTCAGAGAGTGATAGAGAGTGATAGAGAGTGATAGAGAGTGTCAGAGAGTGTCAGAGAGTGATAGAGAGTGATAGAGAGTTTCAGAGAGTGTCAGAGAGTGTCAGAGAGCGATAGAGTTGGGATAGAGAGTGTCAGAGAGTGTCAGAGAGTGATAGAGAGTGATAGAGAGTTTCAGAGAGTGTCAGAGAGTTTCAGAGAGTGATAGAGAGTTTCAGAGAGTGTCAGAGAGTGTCAGAGAGTGTCTGAGAGTGTCAGAGAGTGATAGAGAGTGTCAGAGAGTGATAGAGAGTGATAGAGAGTGTCAGAGAGTGTCAGAGAGTGTCAGAGAGCGATAGAGTGGGATAGAGAGTGTCAGAGAGTGTCAGAGAGTGTCAGAGAGTGATAGAGAGTGATAGAGAGTTTCAGAGAGTGTCAGAGAGTGTCAGAGAGTGTCAGAGAGTGATAGAGAGTTTCAGAGAGTGTCAGAGAGTGTCAGAGAGTGTCAGAGAGTGTCAGAGAGTGATAGAGAGTATCAGAGAGTGTCAGAGAGTGATAGAGAGTTTCAGAGAGTGTCAGAGAGTGTCTGAGAGTGTCAGAGAGTGTCAGAGAGTGTCTGAGAGTGTCAGAGAGTGATAGAGAGTGTCAGAGAGTGTCAGAGTGTGACAGAGAGTGATAGAGAGTGATAGAGAGTGTCAGAGAGTGTCTGAGAGTGTCAGAGAGTGATAGTGAGTGTCAGAGAGTGTCAGAGAGTGTCAGAGAGTGATAGAGAGTGATAGAGAGTTTCAGAGAGTGTCAGAGAGTGTCTGAGAGTGTCAGAGAGTGATAGAGAGTGATAGAGAGTGTCAGAGAGTGTCAGAGAGTGATAGAGAGTGTCAGAGAGTGTCAGAGAGTGTCAGAGAGTGATAGTGAGTGTCAGAGAGTGTCAGAGAGTGATAGAGAGTGATAGAGAGTGTCAGAGAGTGATAGATAGTGTCAGAGAGTGTCAGAGAGTGATAGAGAGTGATAGAGATTGTCAGAGAGTGTCTGAGAGTGTCAGAGAGTGATAGAGAGTGATAGAGAGTGTCAGAGAGTGTCAGAGAGTGATAGAGAGTGATAGAGAGTGTCAGAGAGTGTCAGAGAGTGATAGTGAGTGTCAGAGAGTGTCAGAGAGTGATAGAGAGTGTCAGAGAGTGATAGAGAGTGTCAGAGAGTGTCAGAGAGTGATAGAGAGTGATAGAGAGTTTCAGAGAGTGTCAGCGAGTGTCTGAGAGTGTCAGAGAGTGATAGAGAGTGTCAGAGAGTGTCAGAGAGTGATAGAGAGTGATAGAGAGTGTCAGGGAGTGTCAGAGAGTGTCAGAGAGTGATAGAGAGTGATATAAGTGTTTCAGAGAGTTTTAAAGCGTGTCAGAGAGTGTCTGAGAGTGTCAGAGAGTAATAGAGAGTGTCAGAGAGTGATATAGAGTGATAGAGAGTTTCAGAGAGTGTCAGAGAGTGTCTGAGAATGTCAGAGAGAGTTAGAGAGTGTCAGAGAGTGTCAGAGAGTGATAGAGAGTGATAGAGAGTGATAGAGAGTGTCAGAGAGTGTCAGAGAGTGATAGTGAGTGTCAGAGAGTGTCAGAGAGTGTCAGAGAGTGATAGAGAGTGATAGAGAGTGTCAGAGAGTGATAGATAGTGTCAGAGAGTGTCAGAGAGTGATAGAGAGTGATAGAGAGTGTCAGAGAGTGTCTGAGAGTGTCAGAGTGTGATAGAGAGTGATAGAGAGTGTCAGAGAGTGTCAGAGAGTGATAGTGAGTGTCAGAGAGTGTCAGAGAGTGATAGAGAGTGATAGAGAGTGTCAGAGAGTGATAGATAGTGTCAGAGAGTGTCAGAGAGTGATAGAGAGTGATAGAGAGTGTCAGAGAGTGTCTGAGAGTGTCAGAGAGTGATAGAGAGTGTCAGAGAGTGTCAGAGAGTGATAGAGAGTGATAGAGAGTGTCAGAGAGTATCAGAGAGTGATAGAGAGTGATAGAGAGTGTCAGAGAGTGATAGAGAGTGTCAGAGAGTGTCAGAGAGTGATAGAGAGTGATAGAGAGTTTCAGAGAGTGTCAGCGAGTGTCTGAGAGTGTCAGAGAGTGATAGAGAGTGTCAGAGAGTGTCAGAGAGTGATAGAGAGTGATAGAGAGTGTCAGAGAGTGTCAGAGAGTGTCAGAGAGTGATAGAGAGTGATAGAAGTGTTTCAGAGAGTTTTAAAGCTTGTCAGAGAGTGTCTGAGAGTGTCAGAGAGTAATAGAGAGTGTCAGAGAGTGTCAGAGAGTGATAGAGAGTGATAGAGAGTTTCAGAGAGTGTCAGAGAGTGTCAGAGAATGTCAGAGAGAGTTAGAGAGTGTCAGAGAGTGTCAGAGAGTGATAGAGAGTGATAGAGAGTGATAGAGAGTGTCAGAGAGTGTCAGAGAGTGATAGTGAGTGTCAGAGAGTGTCAGAGAGTGTCAGAGAGTGATAGAGAGTGATAGAGAGTTTCAGAGAGTGTCAGAGAGTGTCTGAGAGTGTCAGAGAGTGATAGAGAGTGTCAGAGAGTGATAGAGAGTGATAGAGAGTGATATAGAGTGTCAGAGAGTGTCAGAGAGTGTCAGAGAGTGTCAGAGAGTGATAGTGAGTGTCAGAGAGTGTCAGAGAGTGATAGAGAGTGATAGAGAGTGTCAGAGAGTGATAGAGAGTGTCAGAGAGTGTCAGAGAGTGATAGAGAGTGATAGAGAGTGTCAGAGAGTGTCTGAGAGTGTCAGAGAGTGATAGAGAGTGATAGAGAGTGTCAGAGAGTGTCAGAGAGTGATAGAGAGTGATAGAGAGTGTCAGAGAGTGTCAGAGAGTGTCAGAGAGTATCAGAGAGTGTCAGAGAGTGATAGTGAGTGTCAGAGAGAGTCAGAGAGTGATAGAGAGTGTCAGAGAGTGTCAGAGAGTGATAGAGAGTGATAGAGAGTTTCAGAGAGTGTCAGAGAGTGTCTGAGAGTGTCAGAGAGTGATAGAGAGTGTCAGAGAGTGTCAGAGAGTGATCGAGAGTGATAGAGAGTGTCAGAGAGTGTCAGAGAGTGTCAGAGAGTGATAGTGAGTGTCAGAGGTTGTCAGAGAGTGTCAGAGAGTGTCAGAGAGTGATAGAGAGTGAGAGAGAGTTTCATAGAGTGTCAGAGAGTGCCTGAGAGTGTCAGAGTGTGTTAGAGAGTGATAGAGAGTGTCAGAGAGTGTCAGAGAGTGATAGAGAGTGATAGAGAGTGTCAGAGAGTGTCAGAGAGTGTCAGAGAGTGATAGTGAGTGTCAGAGAGTGTCAGAGAGTGATAGAGAGTGATAGAGAGTGTCAGAGAGTGATAGAGAGTGTCAGAGAGTGTCACAGTGTGATAGAGAGTGTCAGAGAGTGTCTGAGAGAGTCAGAGAGTGATAGAGAGTGATAGAGAGTGTCAGAGAGTGATAGAGAGTGTCAGAGAGTGTCAGAGAGTGTCAGAGAGTGATAGTGAGTGTCAGAGAGTGTCAGAGAGTGATAGAGAGTGTCAGAGAGTGATAGAGAGTGTCAGAGAGTGATAGAGAGTGTCAGAGAGTGATAGAGAGTGATAGAGAGTGTCAGAGAGTGTCAGAGAGTGATAGAGAGTGATAGAAGTGTTTCAGAGTGTATTAAAGACTGTCAGAGAGTGTCTGAGAGTGTCAGAGAGTGATAGAGAGTTTCAGAGAGTGTCAGAGAGTGTCTGAGAGTGTCAGAGAGTGATAGAGAGTGTCAGAGAGTGTCAGAGAGTGATAGAGAGTGTCAGAGAGTGTCAGAGAGTGTCAGAGAGTGATAGTGAGTGTCAGAGAGTGTCAGAGAGTGTCAGAGAGTGATAGCGAGTTTCAGAGAGTGTCAGAGAGTGTCAGAGAGGTATAGAGAGTGATAGAGAGTGTCAGAGAGTGTCAGAGAGTGTCAGAGAGTGTCAGAGAGTGATAGTGAGTGATAGTGAGTTTCAGAGAGTGTCAGAGAGTGGCAGAGAGTGTCTGAGATTGTCAGAGAGTTATAGAGAGTGTCAGAGAGTGTCAGAGAGTGATAGAGAGTGATAGAGAGATTCAGAGAGTGTCAGAGAGTGTCTGAGAGAGGCAGAGAGTGTCAGAGAGTGTCAGAGAGTGTCAGAGAGTGATAGAGAGTGATAGAAGTGTTTCAGAGAGAGTTAAAGGGTGTCAGAGAGTGTCTGAGAGTGTCAGAGAGTGATAGAGAGTGTCAGAGAGTGTCAGAGAGTGATAGAGAGTGATAGAGAGTTTCAAAGAGTGTCAGAGAGTGTCTGAGAGTGTCAGAGAGTGATAGAGAGTGTCAGAGAGTGTCAGAGAGTGATAGAGAGTGATAGAGAGTGTCAGAGAGTGTCAGAGAGTGTCAGAGAGTGATAGTGAGTGTCAGAGAGTGTCAGAGAGTGTCAGAGAGTGTCAGAGAGTGATAGTGAGTGTCAGAGAGAGTCAGAGAGTGATAGAGAGTGTCAGAGAGTGTCAGAGAGTGATAGAGAGTGATAGAGAGTTTCAGAGAGTGTCAGAGAGTGTCTGAGAGTGTCAGAGAGTGATAGAGAGTGTCAGAGAGTTTCAGAGAGTGATCGAGAGTGATAGAGAGTGTCAGAGAGTGTCAGAGAGTGTCAGAGAGTGATAGTGAGTGTCAGAGGTTGTCAGAGAGTGTCAGAGAGTGTCAGAGAGTGATAGAGAGTGAGAGAGAGTTTCATAGAGTGTCAGAGAGTGCCTGAGAGTGTCAGAGTGTGTTAGAGAGTGATAGAGAGTGTCAGAGAGTGTCAGAGAGTGATAGAGAGTGATAGAGAGTGTCAGAGAGTGTCAGAGAGTGTCAGAGAGTGATAGTGAGTGTCAGAGAGTGTCAGAGAGTGATAGAGAGTGATAGAGAGTGTCAGAGAGCGATAGAGAGTGTCAGAGAGTGTCACAGTGTGATAGAGAGTGTCAGAGAGTGTCTGAGAGAGTCAGAGAGTGATAGAGAGTGATAGAGAGTGTCAGAGAGTGTCAGAGAGTGATAGAGAGTGTCAGAGAGTGTCAGAGAGTGTCAGAGAGTGATAGTGAGTGTCAGAGAGTGTCAGAGAGTGATAGAGAGTGTCAGAGAGTGATAGAGAGTGTCAGAGAGTGATAGAGAGTGTCAGAGAGTGATAGAGAGTGATAGAGAGTGTCAGAGAGTGTCAGAGAGTGTCAGAGAGTGATAGAGAGTGATAGAAGTGTTTCAGAGAGTATTAAAGACTGTCAGAGAGTGTCTGAGAGTGTCAGAGAGTGATAGAGAGTTTCAGAGAGTGTCAGAGAGTGTCTGAGAGTGTCAGAGAGTGATAGAGAGTGTCAGAGAGTGTCAGAGAGTGTCAGAGAGTGATAGTGAGTGTCAGAGAGTGTCAGAGAGTGTCAGAGAGTGATAGCGAGTTTCAGAGAGTGTCAGAGAGTGTCAGAGAGGTATAGAGAGTGATAGAGAGTGTCAGAGAGTGTCAGAGAGTGTCAGAGAGTGTCAGAGAGTGATAGTGAGTGATAGTGAGTTTCAGAGAGTGTCAGAGAGTGGCAGAGAGTGTCTGAGATTGTCAGAGAGTTATAGAGAGTGTCAGAGAGTGTCAGAGAGTGATAGAGAGTGATAGAGAGATTCAGAGAGTGTCAGAGAGTGTCTGAGAGAGGCAGAGAGTGTCAGAGAGTGTCAGAGAGTGTCAGAGAGTGATAGAGAGTGATAGAAGTGTTTCAGAGAGAGTTAAAGGGTGTCAGAGAGTGTCTGAGAGTGTCAGAGAGTGATAGAGAGTGTCAGAGAGTGTCAGAGAGTGATAGAGAGTGATAGAGAGTTTCAAAGAGTGTCAGAGAGTGTCTGAGAGTGTCAGAGAGTGATAGAGAGTGTCAGAGAGTGTCAGAGAGTGATAGAGAGTGATAGAGAGTGTCAGAGAGTGTCAGAGAGTGTCAGAGAGTGATAGTGAGTGTCAGAGAGTGTCAGAGAGTGTCAGAGAGTGATAGTGAGTGTCAGAGAGTGATAGAGAGTGATAGAGAGTGATAGAGAGTGTCAGAGAGTGTCAGAGAGTGATAGAGAGTGATAGAGAGTGTCAGAGAGTGTCAGAGAGTGATAGTGAGTGTCAGAGAGTGTCAGAGAGTGATAGAGAGTGATAGAGAGTGTCAGAGAGTGATAGAGAGTGTCAGAGAGTGTCAGAGAGTGATAGAGAGTGATAGAGAGTGATAGAGAGTATCAGAGAGTGTCTGAGAGTGTCAGAGAGTGATAGAGAGTGATAGAGAGTGTCAGAGAGTGTCAGAGAGTGATAGAGAGTGATAGAGAGTGTCAGAGAGTGTCAGAGAGTGTCAGAGAGTGATAGTGAGTGTCAGAGAGTGTCAGAGAGTGATAGAGAGTGTCAGAGAGTGATAGAGAGTGTCAGAGAGTGATAGAGAGTGTCAGAGAGTGTCAGAGAGTGATAGAGAGTGATAGAGAGTTTCAGAGAGTGTCAGAGAGTGTCTGAGAGTGTCAGAGAGTGATAGAGAGTGTCAGAGAGTGTCAGAGAGTGATAGAGAGTGATAGAGAGTGTCAGAGAGTGTCAGAGAGTGATAGAGAGTGATAGAGAGTTTCAGAGAGTGTCAGAGAGTGTCTGAGAGTGTCAGAGAGTGATAGAGAGTGATAGAGAGTGTCAGAGAGTGTCAGAGAGTGATAGAGAGTGATAGAGAGTGTCAGAGAGTGTCAGAGAGTGTCAGAGAGTGATAGTGAGTGTCAGAGAGTGTCAGAGAGTGATAGAGAGTGATAGAGAGTGTCAGAGAGTGATAGATAGTGTCAGAGAGTGTCAGAGAGTGATAGAGAGTGATAGAGAGTGTCAGAGAGTGTCTGAGAGTGTCAGAGAGTGATAGAGAGTGATAGAGAGTGTCAGAGAGTGTCAGAGAGTGATAGAGAGTGATAGAGAGTGTCAGAGAGTATCAGAGAGTGATAGAGAGTGATAGAGAGTGTCAGAGAGTGATAGAGAGTGTCAGAGAGTGATAGAGAGTGTCAGAGAGTGTCAGAGAGTGATAGAGAGTGATAGAGAGTTTCAGAGAGTGTCAGCGAGTGTCTGAGAGTGTCAGAGAGTGATAGAGAGTGTCAGAGAGTGTCAGAGAGTGATAGAGAGTGATAGAGAGTGTCAGAGAGTGTCAGAGAGTGTCAGAGAGTGATAGAGAGTGATAGAAGTGTTTCAGAGAGTTTTAAAGCTTGTCAGAGAGTGTCTGAGAGTGTCAGAGAGTAATAGAGAGTGTCAGAGAGTGTCAGAGAGTGATAGAGAGTGATAGAGAGTTTCAGAGAGTGTCAGAGAGTGTCAGAGAATGTCAGAGAGAGTTAGAGAGTGTCAGAGAGTGTCAGAGAGTGATAGAGAGTGATAGAGAGTGATAGAGAGTGTCAGAGAGTGTCAGAGAGTGATAGTGAGTGTCAGAGAGTGTCAGAGAGTGTCAGAGAGTGATAGAGAGTGATAGAGAGTTTCAGAGAGTGTCAGAGAGTGTCTGAGAGTGTCAGAGAGTGATAGAGAGTGATAGAGAGTGATATAGAGTGTCAGAGAGTGTCAGAGAGTGATAGAGAGTGATAGAGAGTGTCAGAGAGTGTCAGAGAGTGTCAGAGAGTGATAGTGAGTGTCAGAGAGTGTCAGAGAGTGATAGAGAGTGATAGAGAGTGTCAGAGAGTGATAGAGAGTGTCAGAGAGTGTCAGAGAGTGATAGAGAGTGATAGAGAGTGTCAGAGAGTGTCTGAGAGTGTCAGAGAGTGATAGAGAGTGATAGAGAGTGTCAGAGAGTGTCAGAGAGTGATAGAGAGTGATAGAGAGTGTCAGAGAGTGTCAGAGAGTATCAGAGAGTGTCAGAGAGTGATAGTGAGTGTCAGAGAGAGTCAGAGAGTGATAGAGAGTGTCAGAGAGTGTCAGAGAGTGATAGAGAGTGATAGAGAGTTTCAGAGAGTGTCAGAGAGTGTCTGAGAGTGTCAGAGAGTGATAGAGAGTGTCAGAGAGTGTCAGAGAGTGATCGAGAGTGATAGAGAGTGTCAGAGAGTGTCAGAGAGTGTCAGAGAGTGATAGTGAGTGTCAGAGGTTGTCAGAGAGTGTCAGAGAGTGTCAGAGAGTGATAGAGAGTGAGAGAGAGTTTCATAGAGTGTCAGAGAGTGCCTGAGAGTGTCAGAGTGTGTTAGAGAGTGATAGAGAGTGTCAGAGAGTGTCAGAGAGTGATAGAGAGTGATAGAGAGTGTCAGAGAGTGTCAGAGAGTGTCAGAGAGTGATAGTGAGTGTCAGAGAGTGTCAGAGAGTGATAGAGAGTGATAGAGAGTGTCAGAGAGTGATAGAGAGTGTCAGAGAGTGTCACAGTGTGATAGAGAGTGTCAGAGAGTGTCTGAGAGAGTCAGAGAGTGATAGAGAGTGATAGAGAGTGTCAGAGAGTGATAGAGAGTGTCAGAGAGTGTCAGAGAGTGTCAGAGAGTGATAGTGAGTGTCAGAGAGTGTCAGAGAGTGATAGAGAGTGTCAGAGAGTGATAGAGAGTGTCAGAGAGTGATAGAGAGTGTCAGAGAGTGATAGAGAGTGATAGAGAGTGTCAGAGAGTGTCAGAGAGTGATAGAGAGTGATAGAAGTGTTTCAGAGTGTATTAAAGACTGTCAGAGAGTGTCTGAGAGTGTCAGAGAGTGATAGAGAGTTTCAGAGAGTGTCAGAGAGTGTCTGAGAGTGTCAGAGAGTGATAGAGAGTGTCAGAGAGTGTCAGAGAGTGATAGAGAGTGTCAGAGAGTGTCAGAGAGTGTCAGAGAGTGATAGTGAGTGTCAGAGAGTGTCAGAGAGTGTCAGAGAGTGATAGCGAGTTTCAGAGAGTGTCAGAGAGGTATAGAGAGTGATAGAGAGTGTCAGAGAGTGTCAGAGAGTGTCAGAGAGTGTCAGAGAGTGATAGTGAGTGATAGTGAGTTTCAGAGAGTGTCAGAGAGTGGCAGAGAGTGTCTGAGATTGTCAGAGAGTTATAGAGAGTGTCAGAGAGTGTCAGAGAGTGATAGAGAGTGATAGAGAGATTCAGAGAGTGTCAGAGAGTGTCTGAGAGAGGCAGAGAGTGTCAGAGAGTGTCAGAGAGTGTCAGAGAGTGATAGAGAGTGATAGAAGTGTTTCAGAGAGAGTTAAAGGGTGTCAGAGAGTGTCTGAGAGTGTCAGAGAGTGATAGAGAGTGTCAGAGAGTGTCAGAGAGTGATAGAGAGTGATAGAGAGTTTCAAAGAGTGTCAGAGAGTGTCTGAGAGTGTCAGAGAGTGATAGAGAGTGTCAGAGAGTGTCAGAGAGTGATAGAGAGTGATAGAGAGTGTCAGAGAGTGTCAGAGAGTGTCAGAGAGTGATAGTGAGTGTCAGAGAGTGTCAGAGAGTGTCAGAGAGTGTCAGAGAGTGATAGTGAGTGTCAGAGAGAGTCAGAGAGTGATAGAGAGTGTCAGAGAGTGTCAGAGAGTGATAGAGAGTGATAGAGAGTTTCAGAGAGTGTCAGAGAGTGTCTGAGAGAGTCAGAGAGTGATAGAGAGTGATAGAGAGTGTCTGAGAGTGTCAGAGAGTGATAGAGAGTGTCAGAGAGTGTCAGAGAGTGTCAGAGAGTGATAGTGAGTGTCAGAGAGTGTCAGAGAGTGTCAGAGAGTGATAGCGAGTTTCAGAGAGTGTCAGAGAGTGTCAGAGAGGTATAGAGAGTGATAGAGAGTGTCAGAGAGTGTCAGAGAGTGTCAGAGAGTGTCAGAGAGTGATAGTGAGTGATAGTGAGTTTCAGAGAGTGTCAGAGAGTGGCAGAGAGTGTCTGAGATTGTCAGAGAGTTATAGAGAGTGTCAGAGAGTGTCAGAGAGTGATAGAGAGTGATAGAGAGATTCAGAGAGTGTCAGAGAGTGTCTGAGAGAGGCAGAGAGTGTCAGAGAGTGTCAGAGAGTGTCAGAGAGTGATAGAGAGTGATAGAAGTGTTTCAGAGAGAGTTAAAGGGTGTCAGAGAGTGTCTGAGAGTGTCAGAGAGTGATAGAGAGTGTCAGAGAGTGTCAGAGAGTGATAGAGAGTGATAGAGAGTTTCAAAGAGTGTCAGAGAGTGTCTGAGAGTGTCAGAGAGTGATAGAGAGTGTCAGAGAGTGTCAGAGAGTGATAGAGAGTGATAGAGAGTGTCAGAGAGTGTCAGAGAGTGTCAGAGAGTGATAGTGAGTGTCAGAGAGTGTCAGAGAGTGTCAGAGAGTGATAGTGAGTGTCAGAGAGTGATAGAGAGTGATAGAGAGTGATAGAGAGTGTCAGAGAGTGTCAGAGAGTGATAGAGAGTGATAGAGAGTGTCAGAGAGTGTCAGAGAGTGATAGTGAGTGTCAGAGAGTGTCAGAGAGTGATAGAGAGTGATAGAGAGTGTCAGAGAGTGATAGAGAGTGTCAGAGAGTGTCAGAGAGTGATAGAGAGTGATAGAGAGTGATAGAGAGTATCAGAGAGTGTCTGAGAGTGTCAGAGAGTGATAGAGAGTGATAGAGAGTGTCAGAGAGTGTCAGAGAGTGATAGAGAGTGATAGAGAGTGTCAGAGAGTGTCAGAGAGTGTCAGAGAGTGATAGTGAGTGTCAGAGAGTGTCAGAGAGTGATAGAGAGTGTCAGAGAGTGATAGAGAGTGTCAGAGAGTGATAGAGAGTGTCAGAGAGTGTCAGAGAGTGATAGAGAGTGATAGAGAGTTTCAGAGAGTGTCAGAGAGTGTCTGAGAGTGTCAGAGAGTGATAGAGAGTGTCAGAGAGTGTCAGAGAGTGATAGAGAGTGATAGAGAGTGTCAGAGAGTGTCAGAGAGTGTCAGAGAGTGATAGAGAGTGATAGAGAGTTTCAGAGAGTGTCAGAGAGTGTCTGAGAGTGTCAGAGAGTGATAGAGAGTGATAGAGAGTGTCAGAGAGTGTCAGAGAGTGATAGAGAGTGATAGAGAGTGTCAGAGAGTGTCAGAGAGTGTCAGAGAGTGATAGTGAGTGTCAGAGAGTGTCAGAGAGTGATAGAGAGTGATAGAGAGTGTCAGAGAGTGATAGATAGTGTCAGAGAGTGTCAGAGAGTGATAGAGAGTGATAGAGAGTGTCAGAGAGTGTCTGAGAGTGTCAGAGAGTGATAGAGAGTGATAGAGAGTGTCAGAGAGTGTCAGAGAGTGATAGAGAGTGATAGAGAGTGTCAGAGAGTATCAGAGAGTGATAGAGAGTGATAGAGAGTGTCAGAGAGTGATAGAGAGTGTCAGAGAGTGATAGAGAGTGTCAGAGAGTGTCAGAGAGTGATAGAGAGTGATAGAGAGTTTCAGAGAGTGTCAGCGAGTGTCTGAGAGTGTCAGAGAGTGATAGAGAGTGTCAGAGAGTGTCAGAGAGTGATAGAGAGTGATAGAGAGTGTCAGAGAGTGTCAGAGAGTGTCAGAGAGTGATAGAGAGTGATAGAAGTGTTTCAGAGAGTTTTAAAGCTTGTCAGAGAGTGTCTGAGAGTGTCAGAGAGTAATAGAGAGTGTCAGAGAGTGTCAGAGAGTGATAGAGAGTGATAGAGAGTTTCAGAGAGTGTCAGAGAGTGTCAGAGAATGTCAGAGAGAGTTAGAGAGTGTCAGAGAGTGTCAGAGAGTGATAGAGAGTGATAGAGAGTGATAGAGAGTGTCAGAGAGTGTCAGAGAGTGATAGTGAGTGTCAGAGAGTGTCAGAGAGTGTCAGAGAGTGATAGAGAGTGATAGAGAGTTTCAGAGAGTGTCAGAGAGTGTCTGAGAGTGTCAGAGAGTGATAGAGAGTGATAGAGAGTGATATAGAGTGTCAGAGAGTGTCAGAGAGTGATAGAGAGTGATAGAGAGTGTCAGAGAGTGTCAGAGAGTGTCAGAGAGTGATAGTGAGTGTCAGAGAGTGTCAGAGAGTGATAGAGAGTGATAGAGAGTGTCAGAGAGTGATAGAGAGTGTCAGAGAGTGTCAGAGAGTGATAGAGAGTGATAGAGAGTGTCAGAGAGTGTCTGAGAGTGTCAGAGAGTGATAGAGAGTGATAGAGAGTGTCAGAGAGTGTCAGAGAGTGATAGAGAGTGATAGAGAGTGTCAGAGAGTGTCAGAGAGTATCAGAGAGTGTCAGAGAGTGATAGTGAGTGTCAGAGAGAGTCAGAGAGTGATAGAGAGTGTCAGAGAGTGTCAGAGAGTGATAGAGAGTGATAGAGAGTTTCAGAGAGTGTCAGAGAGTGTCTGAGAGTGTCAGAGAGTGATAGAGAGTGTCAGAGAGTGTCAGAGAGTGATCGAGAGTGATAGAGAGTGTCAGAGAGTGTCAGAGAGTGTCAGAGAGTGATAGTGAGTGTCAGAGGTTGTCAGAGAGTGTCAGAGAGTGTCAGAGAGTGATAGAGAGTGAGAGAGAGTTTCATAGAGTGTCAGAGAGTGCCTGAGAGTGTCAGAGTGTGTTAGAGAGTGATAGAGAGTGTCAGAGAGTGTCAGAGAGTGATAGAGAGTGATAGAGAGTGTCAGAGAGTGTCAGAGAGTGTCAGAGAGTGATAGTGAGTGTCAGAGAGTGTCAGAGAGTGATAGAGAGTGATAGAGAGTGTCAGAGAGTGATAGAGAGTGTCAGAGAGTGTCACAGTGTGATAGAGAGTGTCAGAGAGTGTCTGAGAGAGTCAGAGAGTGATAGAGAGTGATAGAGAGTGTCAGAGAGTGATAGAGAGTGTCAGAGAGTGTCAGAGAGTGTCAGAGAGTGATAGTGAGTGTCAGAGAGTGTCAGAGAGTGATAGAGAGTGTCAGAGAGTGATAGAGAGTGTCAGAGAGTGATAGAGAGTGTCAGAGAGTGATAGAGAGTGATAGAGAGTGTCAGAGAGTGTCAGAGAGTGATAGAGAGTGATAGAAGTGTTTCAGAGTGTATTAAAGACTGTCAGAGAGTGTCTGAGAGTGTCAGAGAGTGATAGAGAGTTTCAGAGAGTGTCAGAGAGTGTCTGAGAGTGTCAGAGAGTGATAGAGAGTGTCAGAGAGTGTCAGAGAGTGATAGAGAGTGTCAGAGAGTGTCAGAGAGTGTCAGAGAGTGATAGTGAGTGTCAGAGAGTGTCAGAGAGTGTCAGAGAGTGATAGCGAGTTTCAGAGAGTGTCAGAGAGGTATAGAGAGTGATAGAGAGTGTCAGAGAGTGTCAGAGAGTGTCAGAGAGTGTCAGAGAGTGATAGTGAGTGATAGTGAGTTTCAGAGAGTGTCAGAGAGTGGCAGAGAGTGTCTGAGATTGTCAGAGAGTTATAGAGAGTGTCAGAGAGTGTCAGAGAGTGATAGAGAGTGATAGAGAGATTCAGAGAGTGTCAGAGAGTGTCTGAGAGAGGCAGAGAGTGTCAGAGAGTGTCAGAGAGTGTCAGAGAGTGATAGAGAGTGATAGAAGTGTTTCAGAGAGAGTTAAAGGGTGTCAGAGAGTGTCTGAGAGTGTCAGAGAGTGATAGAGAGTGTCAGAGAGTGTCAGAGAGTGATAGAGAGTGATAGAGAGTTTCAAAGAGTGTCAGAGAGTGTCTGAGAGTGTCAGAGAGTGATAGAGAGTGTCAGAGAGTGTCAGAGAGTGATAGAGAGTGATAGAGAGTGTCAGAGAGTGTCAGAGAGTGTCAGAGAGTGATAGTGAGTGTCAGAGAGTGTCAGAGAGTGTCAGAGAGTGTCAGAGAGTGATAGTGAGTGTCAGAGAGAGTCAGAGAGTGATAGAGAGTGTCAGAGAGTGTCAGAGAGTGATAGAGAGTGATAGAGAGTTTCAGAGAGTGTCAGAGAGTGTCTGAGAGTGTCAGAGAGTGATAGAGAGTGTCAGAGAGTTTCAGAGAGTGATCGAGAGTGATAGAGAGTGTCAGAGAGTGTCAGAGAGTGTCAGAGAGTGATAGTGAGTGTCAGAGGTTGTCAGAGAGTGTCAGAGAGTGTCAGAGAGTGATAGAGAGTGAGAGAGAGTTTCATAGAGTGTCAGAGAGTGCCTGAGAGTGTCAGAGTGTGTTAGAGAGTGATAGAGAGTGTCAGAGAGTGTCAGAGAGTGATAGAGAGTGATAGAGAGTGTCAGAGAGTGTCAGAGAGTGTCAGAGAGTGATAGTGAGTGTCAGAGAGTGTCAGAGAGTGATAGAGAGTGATAGAGAGTGTCAGAGAGCGATAGAGAGTGTCAGAGAGTGTCACAGTGTGATAGAGAGTGTCAGAGAGTGTCTGAGAGAGTCAGAGAGTGATAGAGAGTGATAGAGAGTGTCAGAGAGTGTCAGAGAGTGATAGAGAGTGTCAGAGAGTGTCAGAGAGTGTCAGAGAGTGATAGTGAGTGTCAGAGAGTGTCAGAGAGTGATAGAGAGTGTCAGAGAGTGATAGAGAGTGTCAGAGAGTGATAGAGAGTGTCAGAGAGTGATAGAGAGTGATAGAGAGTGTCAGAGAGTGTCAGAGAGTGTCAGAGAGTGATAGAGAGTGATAGAAGTGTTTCAGAGAGTATTAAAGACTGTCAGAGAGTGTCTGAGAGTGTCAGAGAGTGATAGAGAGTTTCAGAGAGTGTCAGAGAGTGTCTGAGAGTGTCAGAGAGTGATAGAGAGTGTCAGAGAGTGTCAGAGAGTGATAGAGAGTGTCAGAGAGTGTCAGAGAGTGTCAGAGAGTGATAGTGAGTGTCAGAGAGTGTCAGAGAGTGTCAGAGAGTGATAGCGAGTTTCAGAGAGTGTCAGAGAGTGTCAGAGAGGTATAGAGAGTGATAGAGAGTGTCAGAGAGTGTCAGAGAGTGTCAGAGAGTGTCAGAGAGTGATAGTGAGTGATAGTGAGTTTCAGAGAGTGTCAGAGAGTGGCAGAGAGTGTCTGAGATTGTCAGAGAGTTATAGAGAGTGTCAGAGAGTGTCAGAGAGTGATAGAGAGTGATAGAGAGATTCAGAGAGTGTCAGAGAGTGTCTGAGAGAGGCAGAGAGTGTCAGAGAGTGTCAGAGAGTGTCAGAGAGTGATAGAGAGTGATAGAAGTGTTTCAGAGAGAGTTAAAGGGTGTCAGAGAGTGTCTGAGAGTGTCAGAGAGTGATAGAGAGTGTCAGAGAGTGTCAGAGAGTGATAGAGAGTGATAGAGAGTTTCAAAGAGTGTCAGAGAGTGTCTGAGAGTGTCAGAGAGTGATAGAGAGTGTCAGAGAGTGTCAGAGAGTGATAGAGAGTGATAGAGAGTGTCAGAGAGTGTCAGAGAGTGTCAGAGAGTGATAGTGAGTGTCAGAGAGTGTCAGAGAGTGTCAGAGAGTGATAGTGAGTGTCAGAGAGTGATAGAGAGTGATAGAGAGTGATAGAGAGTGTCAGAGAGTGTCAGAGAGTGATAGAGAGTGATAGAGAGTGTCAGAGAGTGTCAGAGAGTGATAGTGAGTGTCAGAGAGTGTCAGAGAGTGATAGAGAGTGATAGAGAGTGTCAGAGAGTGATAGAGAGTGTCAGAGAGTGTCAGAGAGTGATAGAGAGTGATAGAGAGTGATAGAGAGTATCAGAGAGTGTCTGAGAGTGTCAGAGAGTGATAGAGAGTGATAGAGAGTGTCAGAGAGTGTCAGAGAGTGATAGAGAGTGATAAAGAGTGTCAGAGAGTGTCAGAGAGTGTCAGAGAGTGATAGTGAGTGTCAGAGAGTGTCAGAGAGTGATAGAGAGTGTCAGAGAGTGATAGAGAGTGTCAGAGAGTGATAGAGAGTGTCAGAGAGTGTCAGAGAGTGATAGAGAGTGATAGAGAGTTTCAGAGAGTGTCAGAGAGTGTCTGAGAGTGTCAGAGAGTGATAGAGAGTGTCAGAGAGTGTCAGAGAGTGATAGAGAGTGATAGAGAGTGTCAGAGAGTGTCAGAGAGTGTCAGAGAGTGATAGAGAGTGATAGAGAGTTTCAGAGAGTGTCAGAGAGTGTCTGAGAGTGTCAGAGAGTGATAGAGAGTGATAGAGAGTGTCAGAGAGTGTCAGAGAGTGATAGAGAGTGATAGAGAGTGTCAGAGAGTGTCAGAGAGTGTCAGAGAGTGATAGTGAGTGTCAGAGAGTGTCAGAGAGTGATAGAGAGTGATAGAGAGTGTCACAGAGTGATAGATAGTGTCAGAGAGTGATAGAGAGTGATAGAGAGTGTCAGAGAGTGTCTGAGAGTGTCAGAGAGTGATAGAGAGTTATAGAGAGTGTCAGAGAGTGTCAGAGAGTGATAGAGAGTGATAGAGAGTGTCAGAGAGTGTCAGAGAGTGATAGTGAGTGTCAGAGAGTGTCAGAGAGTGATAGAGAGTGTCAGAGAGTGATGGAGAGTGTCAGAGAGTGTCAGAGAGTGATAGAGAGTGACAGAGAGTGATAGAAGTGTTTCAGAGAGTGTTAAAGAGTGTCAGAGAGTGTCAGAGAGTTTCAGAGAGTGTCAGCGAGTGTCAGAGAGTGTCAGAGAGTGATAGAGAGTGTCAGAGAGTGTCAGAGAGTGTCAGAGAGTGACAGAGAGTGATAGAAGTGTTTCAGAGAGTGTTAAAGAGTGTCAGAGAGTGTCTGAGAGTGTCAGAGAGTGATCGAGAGTGTCAGAGAGTGTCAGAGAGTAATAGAGAGTGATAGAGAGTTTCAGAGAGTGTCAGAGAGTGTCTGAGAGTGTCAGAGAGTGATAGAGAGTGTCAGAGAGTGTCAGAGAGTGATAGAGAGTGATAGAGAGTGTCAGAGAGTGTCAGAGAGTGTCAGAGAGTGATAGTGAGTGTCACAGAGTGTCAGAGAGTGATAGAGAGTGATAGAGAGTGATAGAGAGTGTCAGAGAGTGTCTGAGAGTGTCAGAGAGTGATAGAGAGTGATAGAGAGTGTCAGAGAGTGTCAGAGAGTGTCAGAGAGTGATAGTGAGTGTCAGAGAGTGTCAGAGAGTGTCAGAGAGTGATAGTGAGTGTCAGAGAGTGATAGAGAGTGATAGAGAGTGATAGAGAGTGTCAGAGAGTGTCAGAGAGTGATAGAGAGTGATAGAGAGTGTCAGAGAGTGTCAGAGAGTGATAGAGTGATAGAGAGTGTCAGAGAGTGTCAGAGAGTGATAGAGAGTGTCAGAGAGTGTCAGAGAGTGATAGAGAGTGATAGAGAGTTTCAAAGAGTGTCAGAGAGTGTCTGAGAGTGTCAGAGAGTGATAGAGAGTGTCAGAGAGTGTCAGAGAGTGATAGAGAGTGATAGAGAGTGTCAGAGAGTGTCAGAGAGTGTCAGAGAGTGATAGTGAGTGTCAGAGAGTGTCAGAGAGTGTCAGAGAGTGATAGTGAGTGTCAGAGAGTGATAGAGAGTGATAGAGAGTGATAGAGAGTGTCAGAGAGTGTCAGAGAGTGATAGAGAGTGATAGAGAGTGTCAGAGAGTGTCAGAGAGTGATAGTGAGTGTCAGAGAGTGTCAGAGAGTGATAGAGAGTGATAGAGAGTGTCAGAGAGTGATAGAGAGTGTCAGAGAGTGTCAGAGAGTGATAGAGAGTGATAGAGAGTGATAGAGAGTGTCAGAGAGTGTCTGAGAGTGTCAGAGAGTGATAGAGAGTGATAGAGAGTGTCAGAGAGTGTCAGAGAGTGATAGAGAGTGATAAAGAGTGTCAGAGAGTGTCAGAGAGTGTCAGAGAGTGATAGTGAGTGTCAGAGAGTGTCAGAGAGTGATAGAGAGTGTCAGAGAGTGATAGAGAGTGTCAGAGAGTGTCAGAGAGTGATAGAGAGTGATAGAGAGTTTCAGAGAGTGTCAGAGAGTGTCTGAGAGTGTCAGAGAGTGATAGAGAGTGTCAGAGAGTGTCAGAGAGTGATAGTGAGTGTCAGAGAGTGTCAGAGAGTGTCAGAGAGTGATAGAGAGTGATAGAGAGTTTCAGAGAGTGTCAGAGAGTGTCTGAGAGTGTCAGAGAGTGATAGAGAGTGATAGAGAGTGTCAGAGAGTGTCAAAGAGTGATAGAGAGTGATAGAGAGTGTCAGAGAGTGTCAGAGAGTGTCAGAGAGTGATAGTGAGTGTCAGAGAGTGTCAGAGAGTGATAGAGAGTGATAGAGAGTGTCACAGAGTGATAGATAGTGTCAGAGAGTGATAGAGAGTGATAGAGAGTGTCAGAGAGTGTCTGAGAGTGTCAGAGAGTGATAGAGAGTTATAGAGAGTGTCAGAGAGTGTCAGAGAGTGATAGAGAGTGATAGAGAGTGTCAGAGAGTGTCAGAGAGTGATAGTGAGTGTCAGAGAGTGTCAGAGAGTGATAGAGAGTGTCAGAGAGTGATGGAGAGTGTCAGAGAGTGTCAGAGAGTGATAGAGAGTGACAGAGAGTGATAGAAGTGTTTCAGAGAGTGTTAAAGAGTGTCAGAGAGTGTCAGAGAGTTTCAGAGAGTGTCAGCGAGTGTCAGAGAGTGTCAGAGAGTGATAGAGAGTGTCAGAGAGTGTCAGAGAGTGTCAGAGAGTGACAGAGAGTGATAGAAGTGTTTCAGAGAGTGTTAAAGAGTGTCAGAGAGTGTCTGAGAGTGTCAGAGCGTGATCGAGAGTGTCAGAGAGTGTCAGAGAGTGATAGAGAGTGATAGAGAGTTTCAGAGAGTGTCAGAGAGTGTCTGAGAGTGTCAGAGGTTGATAGAGAGTGTCAGAGAGTGTCAGAGAGTGATAGAGAGTGATAGAGAGTGTCAGAGAGTGTCAGAGAGTGTCAGAGAGTGATAGTGAGTGTCACAGAGTGTCAGAGAGTGATAGAGAGTGATAGAGAGTTTCAGAGAGTGTCAGAGAGTGTCTGAGAGTGTCAGAGAGTGATAGAGAGTGATAGAGAGTGATAGAGAGTGTCAGAGAGTGTCAGAGAGTGATAGAGAGTGACAGAGAGTGTCAGAGAGTGTCAGAGAGTGATAGTGAGTGTCAGAGAGTGTCAGAGAGTGATCGAGAGTGATAGAGAGTGTCAGAGAGTGATAGAGAGTGTCAGAGAGTGTCAGAGAGTGATAGAGAGTGATAGAGAGTGTCAGAGAGTGTCTGAGAGTGTCAGAGAGTGATAGAGAGTGATAGAGAGTGTCAGAGAGTGTCAGAGAGTGATAGAGTGATAGAGAGTGTCAGAGAGTGTCAGAGAGTGTCAGAGAGTGATAGTGAGTGTCAGAGAGTGTCAGAGAGTGATAGAGAGTGTCAGAGAGTGTCAGAGAGTGATAGAGAGTGATAGAGAGTTTCAGAGAGTGTCAGAGAGTGTCTGAGAGTGTCAGAGAGTGATAGAGAGTGTCAGAGAGTGTCAGAGAGTGATAGAGAGTGATAGAGAGTGTCAGAGAGTGTCAGAGAGTGTCAGAGAGTGATAGAGAGTGATAGAGAGTGTCAGAGAGTGTCAGAGAGTGTCAGAGAGTGATAGTGAGTGTCAGAGAGTGTCAGAGAGTGTCAGAGAGTGATAGAGAGTGAGAGAGAGTTTCAGAGAGTGTCAGAGAGTGCCTGAGAGTGTCAGAGTGTGATAGAGAGTGATAGAGAGTGTCAGAGAGTGTCAGAGAGTGATAGAGAGTGATAGAGAGTGTCAGAGAGTGTCAGAGAGTGTCAGAGAGTGATAGTGAGTGTCAGAGAGTGTCAGAGAGTGATAGAGAGTGATAGAGAGTGTTAGAGAGTGATAGAGAGTGTCAGAGAGTGTCACAGAGTGATAGAGAGTGATAGAAAGTGTCAGAGAGTGTCTGAGAGTGTCAGAGAGTGACAGAGAGTGATAGAGAGTGCCAGAGAGTGTCAGAGAGTGATAGAGAGTGTCAGAGAGTGTCAGAGAGTGTCAGAGAGTGATAGTGAGTGTCAGAGAGCGTCAGAGAGTGTTAGAGAGTGTCAGAGAGTGATAGAGAGTGTCAGAGAGTGATAGAGAGTGATAGAGAGTGTCAGAGAGTGTCAGAGAGTGTCAGAGAGTCATAGAGAGTGATAGAAGTGTTTCAGAGAGTGTTAAAGAGTGTCAGAGAGTGTCTGAGAGTGTCAGAGAGTGATAGAGAGTGTCAGAGAGTGTCAGAGAGTGATAGAGAGTGATAGAGAGTGTCAGAGTGATAGAGAGTGTCAGAGAGTGATAGAGAGTGTCAGAGAGTGTCAGAGAGTGATAGAGAGTGATAGAGAGTGTCAGAGATTGTCAGAGAGTGTCAGAGAGTGATAGAGATTGATAGAAGTGTTTCAGAGAGTGTTAAAGAGTGTCAGAGAGTGTCTGAGAGTGTCAGAGAGTGATAGAGAGTGTCAGAGAGTGATAGAGAGTGATAGAGAGTTTCAGAGAGTGTCAGAGAGTGTCTGAGAGTGTCAGAGAGTGATAGAGAGTGTCAGAGAGTGTCAGAGAGTGATAGAGAGTGATAGAGAGTGTCAGAGAGTGTCAGAGAGTGTCAGAGAGTGATAGTGAGTGTCAGTGAGTGTCAGAGAGTGTCAGAGAGTGATAGAGAGTGATGGAGAGTTTCAGAGAGTGTCAGAGAGTGTCTGAGAGTGTCAGAGAGTGATAGAGAGTGATAGAGAGTGATAGAGAGTGTCAGAGAGTGTCAGAGAGTGATAGAGAGTGATAGAGAGTGTCAGAGAGTGTCAGAAAGTGATAGTGAGTGTCAGAGAGTGTCAGAGAGTGATAGAGAGTGATAGAGAGTGTCAGAGAGTGATAGAGATTGTCAGAGAGTGATAGAGAGTGTCAGAGAGTGTATGAGAGTGTCAGAGAGTGATAGAGAGTGTCAGAGAGTGTCAGAGAGTGTCAGAGAGTGATAGACAGTGATAGAGAGTGTCAGAGAGTGTCAGAGAGTATCTGAGAGTGTCAGAGAGTGATAGAGAGTGTCAGAGAGTGTCAGAGAGTGATAGAGAGTGATAGAGAGTTTCAGAGAGTGTCAGAGAGTATCTGAGAGTGTCAGAGAGTGATAGTGAGTGTCAGAGAGTGTCAGAGAGTGTCAGAGAGTGATAGAGAGTGATAGAGTGTGTCAGAGAGTGTCAGAGAGTGATAGAGAGTGATAGAGAGTGTCAGAGAGTGTCAGAGAGTGTCAGAGAGTGATAGTGAGTGTCAGAGAGTGTCAGAGAGTGATAGAGAGTGTCAGAGAGTGATAGAGAGTGGTAGAGAGTTTCAGAGAGTGTCAGAGAGTGTCTGAGAGTGTCAGAGAGTGATAGAGAGTGTCAGAGAGTGTCAGAGAGTGATAGAGAGTGATAGAGAGTGTCAGAGAGTGTCAGAGAGCGTCAGAGAGTGATAGTGAGTGTCAGAGAGTGTCAGAGAGTGTCAGAGAGTGCTAGAGAGTGAGAGAGAGTTTCAGAGAGTGTCAGAGAGTGCCTGAGAGTGTCAGAGTGTGATAGAGAGTGATAGAGAGTGTCAGAGAGTGTCAGAGAGTGATAGACGGTGATAGAGAGTGTCAGAGAGTGTCAGAGAGTGTCAGAGAGTGACAGAGAGTGTCAGAGAGTGTCAGAGAGTGATAGAGAGTGATAGAGAGTTTCAGAGAGTGTCAGAGAGTGTCTGAGAGTGTCAGAGAGTGATAGTGAGTGTCAGAGAGTGTCAGAGAGTGTCAGAGAGTGATAGAGAGTGATAGAGAGTTTCAGAGAGTGTCAGAGAGTGTCTGAGAGTGTCAGAGAGTGATAGAGAGTGATAGAGAGTGATAGAGAGTGTCAGAGAGTGTCAGAGAGTGATAGAGAGTGATAGAGAGTGTCAGAGTGTCAGAGAGTGTCAGAGAGTGATAGTGAGTGTCAGAGAGTGTCAGAGAGTGATAGAGAGTGATAGAGAGTTTCAGAGAGTGATAGAGAGTGTCAGAGAGTGTCAGAGAGTGATAGAGAGTGATAGAGAGTGTCAGAGAGTGTCAGAGAGTGATAGACTGATAGAGAGTGTCAGAGAGTGTCAGAGAGTGTCAGAGAGTGATAGTGAGTGTCAGAGAGTGTCAGAGAGTGATAGAGAGTGTCAGAGAGTGTCAGAGAGTGATAGAGAGTGATAGAGAGTTTCAGAGAGTGTCAGAGAGTGTCTGAGAGTGTCAGAGAGTGATAGAGAGTGTCAGAGAGTGTCAGAAAGTGATAGAGAGTGATAGAGAGTGTCAGAGAGTGTTAGAGAGTGATAGTGAGTGTCAGAGAGTGTCAGAGAGTGATAGAGAGTGTCAGAGAGTGTCAGAGAGTGATAGAGAGTGATAGAGAGTTTCAGAGAGTGTCAGAGAGTGATAGAGAGTGTCAGAGAGTGTCAGAGAGTGATAGAGAGTGATAGAGAGTGTCAGAAAGTGTCAGAGAGTGATAGAGAGTGAGAGAGAGTTTCAGAGAGTGTCAGAGAGTGTCTGAGAGTGTCAGAGAGTGATAGAGAGTGGTAGAGAGTGTCAGAGAGTGTCAGAGAGTGATAGAGAGTGTCAGAGAGTGTCAGAGAGTGATAGAGAGTGATAGAGAGTGTCAGAGTGTGTCAGAGAGCGTCAGAGAGTGATAGTGAGTGTCAGAGAGTGTCAGAGAGTGTCAGAGAGTGATAGAGAGTGAGAGAGAGTTTCAGAGAGTGTCAGAGAGTGCCTGAGAGTGTCAGAGTGTGATAGAGAGTGATAGAGAGTGTCAGAGAGTGTCAGAGAGTGATAGAGAGTTTCAGAGAGTGTCAGAGAGTGTCAGAGAGTGATAGAGAGTGTCAGAGAGTGTCAGAGAGTGATAGAGAGTGATAGAGAGTTTCAGAGAGTGTCAGAGAGTGTCTGGGAGTGTCAGAGAGTGATAGAGAGTGTCAGAGAGTGTCAGAGAGTGATAGAGAGTGATAGAGAGTGTCAGAGAGTGTCAGAGAGTGATAGTGAGTGTCAGAGAGTGTCAGAGAGTGTCAGAGAGTGATAGAGAGTGATAGAGAGTTTCAGAGAGTGTCAGAGAGTGTCTGAGAGTGTCAGAGAGTGATAGAGAGTGATAGAGAGTGATAGAGAGTGTCAGAGAGTGTCAGAGAGTGATAGAGAGTGATAGAGAGTGTCAGAGAGTGTCAGAGAGTGTCAGAGAGTGATAGTGAGTGTCAGAGAGTGTCAGAGAGTGATAGAGAGTGTCAGAGAGTGATAGAGAGTGTCAGAGAGTGTCAGAGAGTGATAGAGAGTGATAGAGAGTTTCAGAGAGTGTCAGAGAGTAATAGAGTGATAGAGAGTGTCAGAGAGTGTCAGAGAGTGTCAGAGAGTGTCAGAGAGTGATAGTGAGTGTCAGAGAGTGTCAGAGAGTGATAGAGAGTGTCAGAGAGTGTCAGAGAGTGATAGAGAGTGATAGAGAGTTTCAGAGAGTGTCAGAGAGTGTCTGAGAGTGTCAGAGAGTGATAGAGAGTGTCAGAGAGTGTCAGAGAGTGATAGAGAGTGATAGAGAGTGTCAGAGAGTGTCAGAGAGTGTCAGAGAGTGATAGTGAGTGTCAGAGAGTGTCAGAGAGTGATAGAGAGTGAGAGAGAGTTTCAGAGAGTGTCAGAGAGTGCCTGAGAGTGTCAGAGAGTGATAGAGAGTGATAGAGAGTGTCAGAGAGTGTCAGAGAGTGACAGAGAGTGATAGAGAGTGTCAGAGAGTGTCAGAGAGTGATAGAGAGTGATAGAGAGTGTCAGAGAGTGTCAGAGAGTGTCAGAGAGTGATAGTGAGTGTCAGAGAGTGTCAGAGAGTGATAGAGAGTGATAGAGAGTGTCAGAGAGTGATAGAGAGTGTCAGAGAGTGTCACAGAGTGATAGAGAGTGATAGAGAGTGTCAGAGAGTGTCAGAGAGTGTCTGAGAGTGTCAGAGAGTGACAGAGAGTGATAGAGAGTGCCAGAGAGTGTCAGAGAGTGATAGAGAGTGTCAGAGAGTGTCAGAGAGAGTCAGAGTGTGATAGTGAGTGTCAGAGTGTGTCAGAGAGTGATAGAGAGTGTCAGAGAGTGATAGAGAGTGTCAGAGAGTGATAGAGAGTGATAGAGAGTGCCAGAGAGTGTCAGAGAGTGTCAGAGAGTGATAGAGAGTGATAGAAGTGTTTCAGAGAGTGTTAAAGAGTGTCAGAGAGTGTCTGAGAGTGTCAGAGAGTGATAGAGAGTGTCAGAGAGTGTCAGAGATTGATAGAGAGTGATAGAGAGTTTCAGAGAGTGTCAGAGAGTGTCTGAGAGTGTCAGAGAGTGATAGAGAGTGTCAGAGAGTGTCAGAGAGTGATAGATAGTGATAGAGAGTGTCAGAGAGTGTCAGAGAGTGTCAGAGAGTGATAGTGAGTGTCAGAGAGTGTCAGAGAGTGATAGAGAGTGATAGAGAGTTTCAGAGAGTGTCAGAGAGTGTCAGAGAGTGATAGAGAGTGATAGAGAGTGTCAGAGAGTGTCAGAGAGTGTCAGAGAGTGATAGTGAGTGTCAGAGAGTGTCAGAGAGTGATAGAGAGTGTCAGAGTGTGATAGAGAGTGTCAGAGAGCGATAGAGAGTGTCAGAGAGTGTCAGAGAGTGATAGAGAGTGATAGAGAGTGTCAGAGAGTGTCAGAGAGTGTCAGAGAGTGATAGAGAGTGATAGAAGTGTTTCAGAGAGTGTTAATGAGTGTCCGAGAGTGTCAGAGAGTGATAGAGAGTGTCCGAGAGTGTCAGAGAGTGATAGAGAGTGATAGAGAGTTTCAGAGAGTGTCAGAGAGTGTCTGAGAGTGTCAGAGAGTGATAGAGAGTGTCAGAGAGTGTCAGAGAGTGATAGAGAGTGATAGAGAGTGTCAGAGAGTGTCAGAGAGTGTCAGAGAGTGATAGTGAGTGTCAGAGAGTGTCAGAGAGTGTCAGAGAGTGTCAGAGAGTGATAGAGAGTGAGAGAGAGTTTCAGAGAGTGTCAGAGAGTGATAGAGAGTGTCAGAGAGTGTCAGAGAGTGATAGAGAGTGATAGAGAGTTTCAGAGAGTGTCAGAGAGTGTCTGAGAGTGTCAGAGAGTGATAGAGTGTGATAGAGAGTGATAGAGAGTGTCAGAGAGTGTCAGAGAGTGATAGAGAGTGATAGAGAGTGTCAGAGAGTGTCAGAGAGTGTCAGAGAGTGATAGAGAGTGTCAGAGAGTGTCAGAGAGTGTCAGAGAGTGATAGTGAGTGTCAGAGTGTGTCAGAGAGTGATAGAGAGTGTCAGAGAGTGTCAGAGAGTGATAGTGAGTGTCAGAGAGTGTCAGAGAGTGTCAGAGAGTGATAGAGAGTGATAGAGAGTTTCAGAGAGTGTCAGAGAGAGTCTGAGAGTGTCAGAGAGTGATAGAGAGTGATAGAGAGTGATTGAGAGTGTCAGAGAGTGTCAGAGAGTGATAGAGAGTGATAGAGAGTGTCAGAGAGTGTCAGAGAGTGTCAGAGAGTGTCAGAGAGTGATAGTGAGTGTCAGAGAGTGTCAGAGAGTGATAGAGAGTGATAGAGAGTGTCAGAGAGTGATAGAGAGTGTCAGAGAGTGTCAGAGAGTGATAGAGAGTGATAGAGAGTGTCAGAGAGTGTCAGAGAGTAATAGAGTGATAGAGAGTGTCAGAGAGTGTCAGAGAGTGTCAGAGAGTGATAGTGAGTGTCAGAGAGTGTCAGAGAGTGATAGAGAGTGTCAGAGAGTGTCAGAGAGTGATAGAGAGTGATAGAGAGTTTCAGAGAGTGTCAGAGAGTGTCTGAGAGTGTCAGAGAGTGATAGAGAGTGATAGAGAGTGTCAGAGAGTGTCAGAGAGTGTCAGAGAGTGATAGTGAGTGTCAGAGAGTGTCAGAGAGTGATAGAGAGTGAGAGAGAGTTTCAGAGAGTGTCAGAGAGTGCCTGAGTGTGTCAGAGTGTGATAGAGAGTGATAGAGAGTGTCAGAGAGTGTCAGAGAGTGACAGAGAGTGATAGAGAGTGTCAGAGAGTGTCAGAGAGTGTCAGAGAGTCATAGTGAGTGTCAGAGAGTGTCAGAGAGTGATAGAGAGTGATAGAGAGTGTCAGAGAGTGATAGAGAGTGTCAGAGAGTGTCACAGAATGATAGAGAGTGATAGAGAGTGTCAGAGAGTGTCAGAGAGTGTCTGAGAGTGTCAGAGAGTGACAGAGAGTGATAGAGAGTGCCAGAGAGTGTCAGAGAGTGATAGAGAGTGTCAGAGAGTGTCAGAGAGTGATAGTGAGTGTCAGAGAGTGTCAGAGAGTGATAGAGAGTGTCAGAGAGTGATAGAGAGTGTCAGAGAGTGATAGAGAGTGATAGAGAGTGTCAGAGATTGTCAGAGAGTGATAGAGAGTGATAGAAATGTTTCAGAGAGTGTTAAAGTGTGTCTGAGAGTGTCTGAGAGTGTCAGAGAGTGATAGAGAGTGTCAGAGAGTGTCAGAGAGTGATAGAGAGTGATAGAGAGTTTCAGAGAGTGTCAGAGAGTGTCTGAGAGTGTCAGAGAGTGATAGAGAGTGTCAGAGAGTGTCAGAGAGTGATAGATAGTGATAGAGAGTGTCAGAGAGTGTCAGAGAGTGTCAGAGAGTGATAGTGAGTGTCAGAGAGTGTCAGAGAGTGTCAGAGAGTGATAGAGCGTGATAGAGAGTTTCAGAGAGTGTCAGAGAGTGTCAGAGAGTGATAGAGAGTGATAGAGAGTGTCAGAGAGTGTCAGAGAGTGTCAGAGAGTGATAGTGAGTGTCAGAGAGTGTCAGAGAGTGATAGAGAGTGTCAGAGAGTGATAGAGAGTGTCAGAGAGTGTCAGAGAGTGATAGAGAGTGATAGAGAGTGTCAGAGAGTGTCAGAGAGTGTCAGAGAGTGATAGAGAGTGATAGAAGTGTTTCAGAGAGTGTTAAAGAGTGTCAGAGAGTGTCTGAGAGTGTCAGAGAGTGATAGAGAGTGTCAGAGAGTGTCAGAGAGTGATAGAGAGTGATAGAGAGTTTCAGAGAGTGTCAGAGAGTGTCTGAGAGTGTCAGAGAGTGATAGAGAGTGTCAGAGAGTGTCAGAGAGTGATAGAGAGTGCTAGAGAGTGTCAGAGAGTGTCAGAGAGTGTCAGAGAGTGATAGTGAGTGTCAGAGAGTGTCAGAGAGTGTCAGAGAGTGTCAGAGAGTGATAGAGAGTGATAGAGAGTTTCAGAGAGTGTCAGAGAGTGTCTGAGAGTGTCAGAGAGTGATAGAGAGTGTCAGAGAGTGATAGAGAGTGATAGAGAGTGTCAGAGAGTGTCAGAGAGTGTCAGAAAGTGATAGTGAGTGTCAGAGAGTGTCAGAGAGTGATAGAGAGTGATAGAGAGTGTCAGAGAGTGATAGAGAGTGTCAGAGAGTGTCAGAGAGTGATAGAGAGTGATAGAGAGTGTCAGAGAGTGTCTGAGAGTGTCAGAGAGTGATATAGAGTGTCAGAGAGTGTCAGAGAGTGATAGAGAGTGATAGAGAGTGTCAGAGAGTGTCAGAGAGTGATAGTGAGTGTCAGAGAGTGTCAGAGAGTGATAGAGAGTGTCAGAGAGTGTCAGAGAGTGATAGAGAGTGATAGAGAGTTTCAGAGAGTGTCAGAGAGTATCTGAGAGTGTCAGAGAGTGATAGAGAGTGTCAGAGAGTGATAGAGAGTGATAGAGAGTGTCAGAGAGTGATAGAGAGTGTCAGAGAGTGTCAGAGAGTGATAGAGAGTGAGAGAGAGTGTCTGAGAGTGTCAGAGAGTGATAGAGAGTGATAGAGAGTGTCAGAGAGTGATAGAGAGTGATAGAGAGTGTCAGAGAGTGTCAGAGAGTGTCAGAGAGTGATAGTGAGTGTCAGAGAGTGTCAGAGAGTGATAGAGAGTGTCAGAGAGTGTCAGAGAGTGATAGAGAGAGATAGAGAATTTCAGAGAGTGTCAGAGAGTGTCTGAGAGTGTCAGAGAGTGATCGAGTGTGTCAGAGAGTGTCAGAGAGTGATAGAGAGTGATAGAGAGTGTCAGAGAGTGTCAGAGAGCGTCAGAGAGTGATAGTGAGTGTCAGAGAGTGTCAGAGAGTGATAGAGAGTGAGAGAGAGTTTCAGAGAGTGTCAGAGAGTGCCTGAGAGTGTCAGAGTGTGACAGAGAGTGATAGAGAGTTTCAGAGAGTGTCAGAGAGTGATAGAGAGTGATAGAGAGTGTCAGAGAGTGTCAGAGAGTGTCAGAGAGTGATAGTGAGTTTCAGAGAGTGTCAGAGAGTGATAGAGAGTGATAGAGAGTGTCAGAGAGTGATAGAGAGTGTCAGAGACTGTCACAGAGTGATAGAGAGTGATAGAGAGTGTCAGAGAGTGTCTGAGAGTGTCAGAGAGTGATAGAGAGTGATAGAGAGTGTCAGAGAGTGTCAGAGAGTGATAGAGAGTGTCAGAGAGTGTCAGAAAGTGTCAGAGAGTGATAGTGAGTGTCAGAGAGTGTCAGAGAGTGATAGAGAGTGTCAGAGAGTGATAGAGAGTGTCAGAGAGTGATAGAGAGTGTCAGAGAGTGATAGAGAGTGTCAGAGAGTGATAGAGAGTGATAGAGAGTGTCAGAGAGTGTCAGAGAGTGTCAGAGAGTGATAGAGAGTGATAGAAGTGTTTCAGAGAGTGTTAAAGAGTGTCAGAGAGTGTCTGAGAGTGTCAGAGAGTGATAGAGAGTGTCAGAGAGTGTCAGAGAGTGATAGAGAGTGATAGAGAGTTTCAGAGAGTGTCAGAGAGTGTCTGAGAGTGTCAGAGAGTGATAGAGAGTGTCAGAGAGTGTCAGAGAGTGATAGAGAGTGATAGAGAGTGTCAGAGAGTGTCAGAGAGTGTCAGAGAGTGATAGTGAGTGTCAGAGAGTGTCAGAGAGTGTCAGAGAGTGATAGAGAGTGATAGAGAGTTTCAGACAGTGTCAGAGAGTGTCAGAGAGTGATAGAGAGTGATAGAGAGTGTCAGAGAGTGTCAGAGAGTGTCAGAGAGTGATAGTGAGTGTCAGAGAGTGTCAGAGAGTGATAGAGAGTGTCAGAGAGTGATAGAGAGTGTCAGAGAGTGATAGAGAGTGTCAGAGAGTGTCAGAGAGTGATAGAGAGTGATAGAGAGTTTCAGAGAGTGTCAGAGAGTGTCTGAGAGTGTCAGAGAGTGATAGAGAGTGTCAGAGAGTGTCAGAGAGTGATAGATAGTGATAGAGAGTGTCAGAGAGTGTCAGAGAGTGTCAGAGAGTGATAGTGAGTGTCAGAGAGTGTCAGAGAGTGTCAGAGAGTGATAGAGCGTGATAGAGAGTTTCAGAGAGTGTCAGAGAGTGTCAGAGAGTGATAGAGAGTGATAGAGAGTGTCAGAGAGTGTCAGAGAGTGTCAGAGAGTGATAGTGAGTGTCAGAGAGTGTCAGAGAGTGATAGAGAGTGTCAGAGAGTGATAGAGAGTGTCAGAGAGTGTCAGAGAGTGATAGAGAGTGATAGAGAGTGTCAGAGAGTGTCAGAGAGTGTCAGAGAGTGATAGAGAGTGATAGAAGTGTTTCAGAGAGTGTTAAAGAGTGTCAGAGAGTGTCTGAGAGTGTCAGAGAGTGATAGAGAGTGTCAGAGAGTGTCAGAGAGTGATAGAGAGTGATAGAGAGTTTCAGAGAGTGTCAGAGAGTGTCTGAGAGTGTCAGAGAGTGATAGAGAGTGTCAGAGAGTGTCAGAGAGTGATAGAGAGTGATAGAGAGTGTCAGAGAGTGTCAGAGAGTGTCAGAGAGTGATAGTGAGTGTCAGAGAGTGTCAGAGAGTGTCAGAGAGTGTCAGAGAGTGATAGAGAGTGATAGAGAGTTTCAGAGAGTGTCAGAGAGTGTCTGAGAGTGTCAGAGAGTGATAGAGAGTGATAGAGAGTGATAGAGAGTGTCAGAGAGTGTCAGAGAGTGATAGAGAGTGTCAGAGAGTGTCAGAGAGTGTCAGAAAGTGATAGTGAGTGTCAGAGAGTGTCAGAGAGTGATAGAGAGTGATAGAGAGTGTCAGAGAGTGATAGAGAGTGTCAGAGAGTGTCAGAGAGTGATAGAGAGTGATAGAGAGTGTCAGAGAGTGTCTGAGAGTGTCAGAGAGTGATATAGAGTGTCAGAGAGTGTCAGAGAGTGATAGAGAGTGATAGAGAGTGTCAGAGAGTGTCAGAGAGTGATAGTGAGTGTCAGAGAGTGTCAGAGAGTGATAGAGAGTGTCAGAGAGTGTCAGAGAGTGATAGAGAGTGATAGAGAGTTTCAGAGAGTGTCAGAGAGTATCTGAGAGTGTCAGAGAGTGATAGAGAGTGTCAGAGAGTGTCAGAGAGTGTCAGAGAGTGATAGTGAGTGTCAGAGAGTGTCAGAGAGTGTCAGAGAGTGATAGAGAGTGAGAGAGAGTTTCAGAGAGTGTCAGAGAGTGTCTGAGAGTGTCAGAGAGTGATAGAGAGTGATAGAGATTGTCAGAGAGTGTCAGAGAGTGATAGAGAGTGATAGAGAGTGTCAGAGAGTGATAGAGAGTGTCAGAGAGTGTCAGAGAGTGATAGAGAGTGTCAGAGAGTGTCTGAGAGTGTCAGAGAGTGATAGAGAGTGATAGAGAGTGTCAGAGAGTGATAGAGAGTGATAGAGAGTGTCAGAGAGTGTCAGAGAGTGTCAGAGAGTGATAGTGAGTGTCAGAGAGTGTCAGAGAGTGTCAGAGAGTGATAGAGAGAGATAGAGAATTTCAGAGAGTGTCAGAGAGTGTCTGAGAGTGTCAGAGAGTGATCGAGTGTGTCAGAGAGTGTCAGAGAGTGATAGAGAGTGATAGAGAGTGTCAGAGAGTGTCAGAGAGCGTCAGAGAGTGATAGTGAGTGTCAGAGAGTGTCAGAGAGTGATAGAGAGTGAGAGAGAGTTTCAGAGAGTGTCAGAGAGTGCCTGAGAGTGTCAGAGTGTGACAGAGAGTGATAGAGAGTTTCAGAGAGTGTCAGAGAGTGATAGAGAGTGATAGAGAGTGTCAGAGAGTGTCAGAGAGTGTCAGAGAGTGATAGTGAGTGTCAGAGAGTGTCAGAGAGTGATAGAGAGTGATAGAGAGTGTCAGAGAGTGATAGAGAGTGTCAGAGACTGTCACAGAGTGATAGAGAGTGATAGAGAGTGTCAGAGAGTGTCTGAGAGTGTCAGAGAGTGATAGAGAGTGATAGAGAGTGTCAGAGAGTGTCAGAGAGTGATAGAGAGTGTCAGAGAGTGTCAGAAAGTGTCAGAGAGTGATAGTGAGTGTCAGAGAGTGTCAGAGAGTGATAGAGAGTGTCAGAGAGTGATAGAGAGTGTCAGAGAGTGATAGAGAGTGTCAGAGAGTGATAGAGAGTGATAGAGAGTGTCAGAGAGTGTCAGAGAGTGTCAGAGAGTGATAGAGAGTGATAGAAGTGTTTCAGAGAGTGTTAAAGCGTGTCAGAGAGTGTCTGAGAGTGTCAGAGAGTGATAGAGAGTGTCAGAGAGTGTCAGAGAGTGATAGAGAGTGATAGAGAGTTTCAGAGAGTGTCAGAGAGTGTCTGAGAGTGTCAGAGAGTGATAGAGAGTGTCAGAGAGTGTCAGAGAGTGATAGAGAGTGATAGAGAGTGTCAGAGAGTGTCAGAGAGTGTCAGAGAGTGATAGTGAGTGTCAGAGAGTGTCAGAGAGTGTCAGAGAGTGATAGAGAGTGATAGAGAGTTTCAGACAGTGTCAGAGAGTGTCAGAGAGTGATAGAGAGTGATAGAGAGTGTCAGAGAGTGTCAGAGAGTGTCAGAGAGTGATAGTGAGTGTCAGAGAGTGTCAGAGAGTGATAGAGAGTGTCAGAGAGTGATAGAGAGTGTCAGAGAGTGATAGAGAGTGTCAGAGAGTGTCAGAGAGTGATAGAGAGTGATAGAGAGTGTCAGAGAGTGTCAGAGAGTGTCAGAGAGTGATAGAGAGTGATAGAAGTGTTTCAGAGAGTGTTAAAGAGTGTCAGAGAGTGTCTGAGAGTGTCAGAGAGTGTCAGAGAGTGTCATAGAGTGATAGAGTGTGATAGAGAGTTTCAGAGAGTGTCAGAGAGTGTCTGAGACTGTCAGAGAGTGATAGAGAGTGTCAGAGAGTGTCAGAGAGTGATAGAGAGTGATAGAGAGTGTCAGAGAGTGTCAGAGAGTGTCAGAGAGTGATAGTGAGTGTCAGAGAGTGTCAGAGATTGTCAGAGAGTGATAGAGAGTGATAGAGAGTTTCAGAAAGTGTCAGAGAGTGTCTGAGAGTGTCAGAGAGTGATAGAGAGTGATAGAGTGTCAGAGAGTGATAGAGAGTGTCAGAAAGTGATAGTGAGTGTCAGAGAGTGTCAGAGAGTGATAGAGAGTGTCAGAGAGTGATAGAGAGTGTCAGAGAGTGTCAGAGAGTGATAGAGAGTGATAGAGAGTGTCAGAGAGTGTCTGAGAGTGTCAGAGAGTGATAGAGAGTGTCAGAGAGTGTCAGAGAGTGTCAGAGAGTGATAGAGAGTGATAGAGAGTGTCAGAGAGTGTCAGAGAGTGTCAGAGAGTGATAGTGAGTGTCAGAGAGTGTCAGAGAGTGATAGAGAGTGTCAGAGAGTGTCAGAGAGTGATAGAGAGTGATAGAGAGTTTCAGAGAGTGTCTGAGAGTGTCAGAGAGTGATAGAGAGTGTCAGAGAGTGTCAGAGAGTGTCAGCGAGTGACAGAGAGTGTCAGAGAGTGTCAGAGAGTGTCAGAGAGTGTCAGAGAGTGATAGTGAGTGTCAGAGAGTGTCAGAGAGTGTCAGAGAGTGATAGAGACTGAGAGAGAGTTTCAGAGGGTGTCAGAGAGTGTCTGAGAGTGTCTGACAGTGTCAGAGAGTGATAGAGAGTGTCAGAGAGTGTCAGAGAGTGTCAGAGAGTGATAGAGAGTGTCAGAGTGTGTCAGAGAGTGATAGTGAGTGTCAGAGAGTGTCAGAGAGTGTCAGAGAGTGTCAGAGAGTGATAGAGAGTGTCAGAGAGTGTCAGAGAGTGATAGTGAGTGTCAGAGAGTGTCAGAGAGTGTCAGAGAGTGATATAGACTGATAGAGAGTTTCAGAGAGTGTCAGAGAGTGTCTGAGAGTGTCAGAGAGTGATAGAGAGTGATAGAGAGTGTCAGAGAGTGTCAGAGAGTGATAAAGAGTGATAGAGAGTGTCAGAGAGAGTCAGAGAGTGTCAGAGAGTGATAGTGAGTGTCAGAGAGTGTCAGAGAGTGATAGAGAGTGATAGAGAGTGTCAGAGAGTGATAGAGAGTGTCAGAGAGTGTCAGAGAGTGATAGAGAGTGATAGAGAGTGTCAGAGAGTGTCAGAGAGTAATAGAGTGATAGAGAGTGTCAGAGAGTGTCAGAGAGTGTCAGAGAGTGTCAGAGAGTGATAGTGAGTGTCAGAGAGTGTCAGAGAGTGATAGAGAGTGTCAGAGAGTGTCAGAGAGTGATAGAGAGTGATAGAGAGTTTCAGAGAGTGTCAGAGAGTGTCTGAGAGTGTCAGAGAGTGATAGAGGGTGATAGAGAGTGTCAGAGAGTGTCAGAGAGTGTCAGAGAGTGATAGTGAGTGTCAGAGAGTGTCAGAGAGTGATAGAGAGTGAGAGAGAGTTTCAGAGAGTGTCAGAGAGTGCCTGAGAGTGTCAGAGTGTGATAGAGAGTGATAGAGAGTGTCAGAGAGTGTCAGAGAGTGACAGAGAGTGATAGAGAGTGTCAGAGAGTGTCAGAGAGTGTCAGAGAGTGATAGTGAGTGTCAGAGAGTGTCAGAGAGTGATAGAGAGTGATAGAGAGTGTCAGAGAGTGATAGAGAGTGTCAGAGAGTGTCACAGAGTGATAGAGAGTGATAGAGAGTGTCAGAGAGTGTCAGTGAGTGTCTGAGAGTGTCAGAGAGTGACAGAGAGTGATAGAGAGTGCCAGAGAGTGTCAGAGAGTGTCAGAGAGTGTCAGAGAGTGTCAGAGAGTGATAGTGAGTGTCAGAGTGTGTCAGAGAGTGATAGAGAGTGTCAGAGAGTGATAGAGAGTGTCAGAGAGTGTTAGAGAGTGATAGAGAGTGTCAGAGAGTGTCAGAGAGTGTCAGAGAGTGATAGAGAGTGATAGAAGTGTTTCAGAGAGTGTTAAAGAGTGTCAGAGAGTGTCTGAGTGTGTCAGAGATTGATAGAGAGTGTCAGAGAGTGTCAGAGAGTGATAGAGAGTGATAGAGAGTGTCAGAGAGTGTCAGAGAGTGTCAGAGAGTGATAGTGAGTGTCAGAGAGTGTCAGAGATTGTCAGAGAGTGATTGAGAGTGATAGAGAGTTTCAGAGAGTGTCAGAGAGTGTCTGAGAGTGTCAGAGAGTGATAGAGAGTGATAGAGTGTCAGAGAGTGATAGAGAGTGTCAGAAAGTGATAGTGAGTGTCAGAGAGTGTCAGAGAGTGATAGAGAGTGTCAGAGAGTGATAGAGAGTGTCAGAGAGTGTCAGAGAGTGATAGAGAGTGATAGAGAGTGTCAGAGAGTGTCTGAGAGTGTCTCAGAGAGTGATAGAAAGTGTCAGAGAGTGTCAGAGAGTGTCAGAGAGTGATAGAGAGTGATAGAGAGTGTCAGAGAGTGTCAGAGAGTGTCAGAGAGTGATAGTGAGTGTCAGAGAGTGTCAGAGAGTGATAGAGAGTGTCAGAGAGTGTCAGAGAGTGATAGAGAGTGATAGAGAGTTTCAGAGAGTGTCTGAGAGTGTCAGAGAGTGATAGAGAGTGTCAGAGAGTGTCAGAGAGTGTCAGCGAGTGACAGAGAGTGTCAGAGAGTGTCAGAGAGTGTCAGAGAGTGTCAGAGAGTGATAGTGAGTGTCAGAGAGTGTCAGAGAGTGTCAGAGAGTGATAGAGACTGAGAGAGAGTTTCAGAGGATGTCAGAGAGTGTCTGAGAGTGTCTGAGAGTGTCAGAGAGTGATAGAGAGTGTCAGAGAGTGTCAGAGAGTGTCAGAGAGTGATAGAGAGTGTCAGAGTGTGTCAGAGAGTGATAGTGAGTGTCAGAGAGTGTCAGAGAGTGTCAGAGAGTGTCAGAGAGTGATAGAGAGTGTCAGAGAGTGTCAGAGAGTGATAGTGAGTGTCAGAGAGTGTCAGAGAGTGTCAGAGAGTGATATAGACTGATAGAGAGTTTCAGAGAGTGTCAGAGAGTGTCTGAGAGTGTCAGAGAGTGATAGAGAGTGATAGAGAGTGTCAGAGAGTGTCAGAGAGTGATAAAGAGTGATAGAGAGTGTCAGAGAGTGTCAGAGAGTGTCAGAGAGTGATAGTGAGTGTCAGAGAGTGTCAGAGAGTGATAGAGAGTGATAGAGAGTGTCAGAGAGTGATAGAGAGTGTCAGAGAGTGTCAGAGAGTGATAGAGAGTGATAGAGAGTGTCAGAGAGTGTCAGAGAGTAATAGAGTGATAGAGAGTGTCAGAGAGTGTCAGAGAGTGTCAGAGAGTGTCAGAGAGTGATAGTGAGTGTCAGAGAGTGTCAGAGAGTGATAGAGAGTGTCAGAGAGTGTCAGAGAGTGATAGAGAGTGATAGAGAGTTTCAGAGAGTGTCAGAGAGTGTCTGAGAGTGTCAGAGAGTGATAGAGGGTGATAGAGAGTGTCAGAGAGTGTCAGAGAGTGTCAGAGAGTGATAGTGAGTGTCAGAGAGTGTCAGAGAGTGATAGAGAGTGAGAGAGAGTTTCAGAGAGTGTCAGAGAGTGCCTGAGAGTGTCAGAGTGTGATAGAGAGTGATAGAGAGTGTCAGAGAGTGTCAGAGAGTGACAGAGAGTGATAGAGAGTGTCAGAGAGTGTCAGAGAGTGTCAGAGAGTGATAGTGAGTGTCAGAGAGTGTCAGAGAGTGATAGAGAGTGATAGAGAGTGTCAGAGAGTGATAGAGAGTGTCAGAGAGTGTCACAGAGTGATAGAGAGTGATAGAGAGTGTCAGAGAGTGTCAGAGAGTGTCTGAGAGTGTCAGAGAGTGACAGAGAGTGATAGAGAGTGCCAGAGAGTGTCAGAGAGTGTCAGAGAGTGTCAGAGAGTGTCAGAGAGTGATAGTGAGTGTCAGAGTGTGTCAGAGAGTGATAGAGAGTGTCAGAGAGTGATAGAGAGTGTCAGAGAGTGTTAGAGAGTGATAGAGAGTGTCAGAGAGTGTCAGAGAGTGTCAGAGAGTGATAGAGAGTGATAGAAGTGTTTCAGAGAGTGTTAAAGAGTGTCAGAGAGTGTCTGAGTGTGTCAGAGATTGATAGAGAGTGTCAGAGAGTGTCAGAGAGTGATAGAGAGTGATAGAGAGTTTCAGAGAGTGTCAGAGAGTGTCTGAGAGTGTCAGAGAGTGATAGAGAGTGTCAGAGAGTGTCAGAGAGTGATAGATAGTGATAGAGAGTGTCAGAGAGTGTCAGAGAGTGTCAGAGAGTGATAGTGAGTGTCAGAGAGTGTCAGAGAGTGTCAGAGAGTGATAGAGAGTGATAGAGAGTTTCAGAGAGTGTCAGAGAGTGTCAGAGATTGATAGACACTGATAGAGAGTGTCAGAGAGTCATAGTGAGTGTCAGAGAGTGTCAGAGAGTGATAGAGAGTGTCAGAGAGTGATAGAGAGTGTCAGAGAGTGATAGAGAGTGTCAGAGAGTGTCAGAGAGTGATAGAGAGTGATAGAGAGTGTCAGAGAGTGTCAGAGAGTGTCAGAGAGTGATAGAGAGTGATAGAAGTGTTTCAGAGAGTGTTAAAGAGTGTCAGAAATTGTCTGAGAGTGTCAGAGAGTGATAGAGAGTGTCAGAGAGTGTCAGAGAGTGATAGAGAGTGATAGAGAGTTTCAGAGAGTGTCAGAGAGTGTCTGAGAGTGTCAGAGAGTGATAGAGAGTGTCAGAGAGTGTCAGAGAGTGATAGAGAGTGATAGAGAGTGTCAGAGAGTGTCAGGGAGTGTCAGAGAGTGATAGTGAGTGTCAGAGAGTGTCAGAGAGTGTCAGTGAGTGATAGAGAGTGATAGAGAGTTTCAGAGAGTGTCAGAGAGTGTCTGAGAGTGTCAGAGAGTGATAGAGAGTGATAGAGAGTGATAGAGAGTGTCAGAGAGTGTCAGAGAGTGATAGAGAGTGATAGAGAGTGTCAGAGAGTGTCAGAGAGTGTCAGAAAGTGATAGTGAGTGTCAGAGAGTGTCAGAGAGTGATAGAGAGTGATAGAGAGTGTCAGAGAGTGATAGAGAGTGTCAGAGAGTGTCAGAGAGTGATAGAGAGTGATAGAGAGTGTCAGAGAGTGTCTGAGAGTGTCAGAGAGTGATATAGAGTGTCAGAGAGTGTCAGAGAGTGTCAGGGAGTGATAGAGAGTGATAGAGAGTGTCAGAGAGTGTCAGAGAGTGTCAGAGAGTGATAGTGAGTGTCAGAGAGTGTCAGAGAGTGATAGAGAGTGTCAGAGAGTGTCAGAGAGTGATAGAGAGTGATAGAGAGTTTCAGAGAGTGTCAGAGAGTATATGAGAGTGTCAGAGAGTGATAGAGAGTGTCAGAGAGTGTCAGAGAGTGTCAGAGAGTGATAGAGAGTGTCAGAGAGTGTCAGAGAGTGATAGAGAGTGAGAGAGAGTTTCAGAGAGTGTCAGAGAGTGTCTGAGAGTGTCAGAGAGTGATAGAGAGTGATAGAGAGTGTCAGAGAGTGTCAGAGAGTGATAGAGAGTGATAGAGAGTGTCAGAGAGTGATAGAGAGTGTCAGAGAGTGTCAGAGAGTGATAGAGAGTGTCAGAGAGTGTCTGAGAGTGTCAGAGAGTGATAGAGAGTGATAGAGAGTGTCAGAGAGTGTCAGAGAGTGATAGAGAGTGATAGAGAGTGTCAGAGAGTGTCAGAGAGTGTCAGAGAGTGATAGTGAGTGTCAGAGAGTGTCAGAGAGTGATAGAGAGTGTCAGAGAGTGTCAGAGAGTGATAGAGAGAGATAGAGAATTTCAGAGAGTGTCAGAGAGTGTCTGAGAGTGTCAGAGAGTGATAGAGTGTGTCAGAGAGTGTCAGAGAGTGATAGAGAGTGATAGAGAGTGTCAGAGAGTGTCAGAGAGCGTCAGAGAGTGATAGTGAGTGTCAGAGAGTGTCAGAGAGTGTCAGAGAGTGATAGAGAGTGAGAGAGAGTTTCAGAGAGTGTCAGAGAGTGCCTGAGAGTGTCAGAGTGTGACAGAGAGTGATAGAGAGTGTCAGAGAGTGATAGAGAGTGATAGAGAGTGTCAGAGAGTGTCAGAGAGTGTCAGAGAGTGATAGTGAGTGTCAGAGAGTGTCAGAGAGTGATAGAGAGTGATAGAGAGTGTCAGAGAGTGATAGAGAGTGTCAGAGACTGTCACAGAGTGATAGAGAGTGATATAGAGTGTCAGAGAGTGTCTGAGAGTGTCAGAGAGTGATAGAGAGTGATAGAGAGTGTCAGAGAGTGTCAGAGAGTGATAGAGAGTGTCAGAGAGTGTCAGAGAGTGATAGTGAGTGTCAGAGAGTGATAGAGAGTGTCAGAGAGTGATAGAGAGTGTCAGAGAGTGATAGAGAGTGTCAGAGAGTGATAGAGAGTGATAGAGAGTGTCAGAGAGTGTCAGAGAGTGTCAGAGAGTGATAGAGAGTGATAGAAGTGTTTCAGAGAGTGTTAAAGAGTGTCAGAGAGTGTCTGAGAGTGTCAGAGAGTGATAGAGAGTGTCAGAGAGTGTCAGAGAGTGATAGAGAGTAATAGAGAGTTTCAGAGAGTGTCAGAGAGTGTCTGAGAGTGTCAGAGAGTGATAGAGAGTGTCAGAGAGTGTCAGAGAGTGATAGAGAGTGATAGAGAGTGTCAGAGAGTGTCAGAGAGTGTCAGAGAGTGAGAGTGAGTGTCAGAGAGTGTCAGAGAGTGTCAGAGAGTGATAGAGAGTGATAGAGAGTTTCAGACAGTGTCAGAGAGTGTCAGAGAGTGATAGAGAGTGATAGAGAGTGTCAGAGAGTGTCAGAGAGTGTCAGAGAGTGATAGTGAGTGTCAGAGAGTGTCAGAGAGTGATAGAGAGTGTCAGAGAGTGATAGAGAGTGTCAGAGAGTGATAGAGAGTGTCAGAGAGTGTCAGAGAGTGATAGAGAGTGATAGAGAGTGTCAGAGAGTGTCAGAGAGTGTCAGAGAGTGATAGAGAGTGATAGAAGTGTTTCAGAGAGTGTTAAAGAGTGTCAGAGAGTGTCTGAGAGTGTCAGAGAGTGTTAGAGAGTGTCATAGAGTGATAGAGTCTGATAGAGAGTTTCAGAGAGTGTCAGAGAGTGTCTGAGAGTGTCAGAGAGTGATAGAGAGTGTCAGAGAGTGTCAGAGAGTGATAGAGAGTGATAGAGAGTGTCAGAGAGTGTCAGAGAGTGTCAGAGAGTGATAGTGAGTGTCAGAGAGTGTCAGAGAGTGTCAGAGAGTGATAGAGAGTGATAGAGAGTTTCAGAGAGTGTCAGAGAGTGTCTGAGAGTGTCAGAGAGTGATAGAGAGTGTCAGAGAGTGTCAGAGAGTGATAGAGAGTGATAGAGAGTGTCAGAGAGTGTCTGAGAGTGTCAGAGAGTGATAGAGAGTGTCAGAGAGTGTCAGAGAGTGTCAGAGAGTGATAGAGAGTGATAGAGAGTGTCAGAGAGTGATTGTGAGTGTCAGAGAGTGTCAGAGAGTGATAGAGAGTGTCAGAGAGTGATAAAGAGTGTCAGAGAGTGTCAGAGAGTGATAGAGAGTGATAGAGAGTGTCAGAGAGTGTCTGAGAGTGTCAGAGAGTGATAGAGAGTGTCAGAGAGTGTCAGAGAGTGATAGAGAGTGATAGAGAGTGTCAGAGAGTGTCAGAGAGTGTCAGAGAGTGATAGTGAGTGTCAGAGAGTTTCAGAGAGTGATAGAGAGTGTCAGAGAGTGTCAGAGAGGGATAGAGAGTGATAGAGAGTTTCAGAGAGTGTCTGAGAGTGTCAGAGAGTGATAGAGAGTGTCAGAGAGTGTCAGAGAGTGTCAGCGAGTGACAGAGAGTGTCAGAGAGTGTCAGAGAGTGTCAGAGAGTGTCAGAGAGTGATAGTGAGTGTCAGAGAGTGTCAGAGAGTGTCAGAGAGTGATAGAGACTGAGAGAGAGTTTCAGAGGGTGTCAGAGAGTGTCTGAGAGTGTCTGAGAGTGTCAGAGAGTGATAGACACTGATAGAGAGTGTCAGAGAGTGTCAGAGAGTGTCAGAGAGTCATAGTGAGTGTCAGAGAGTGTCAGAGAGTGATAGAGAGTGTCAGAGAGTGATAGAGAGTGTCAGAGAGTGATAGAGAGTGTCAGAGAGTGTCAGAGAGTGATAGAGAGTGATAGAGAGTGTCAGAGAGTGTCAGAGAGTGTCAGAGAGTGATAGAGAGTGATAGAAGTGTTTCAGAGAGTGTTAAAGAGTGTCAGAGATTGTCTGAGAGTGTCAGAGAGTGATAGAGAGTGTCAGAGAGTGTCAGAGAGTGATAGAGAGTGATAGAGAGTTTCAGAGAGTGTCAGAGAGTGTCTGAGAGTGTCAGAGAGTGATAGAGAGTGTCAGAGAGTGTCAGAGAGTGATAGAGAGTGATAGAGAGTGTCAGAGAGTGTCAGGGAGTGTCAGAGAGTGATACTGAGTGTCAGAGAGTGTCAGAGAGTGTCAGAGAGTGTCAGAGAGTGATAGAGAGTGATAGAGAGTTTCAGAGAGTTTCAGAGAGTGATAGAGAGTGTCAGAGAGTGTCAGAGAGTGATAGAGAGTGATAGAGAGTGTCAGAGAGTGTCAGAGAGTGTCAGAAAGTGATAGTGAGTGTCAGAGAGTGTCAGAGAGTGATAGAGATTGATAGAGAGTGTCAGAGAGTGATAGAGAGTGTCAGAGAGTGTCAGAGAGTGATAGAGAGTGATAGAGAGTGTCAGAGAGTGTCTGAGAGTGTCAGAGAGTGATATAGAGTGTCAGAGAGTGTCAGGGAGTGATAGAGAGTGATAGAGAGTGTCAGAGAGTGTCAGAGAGTGTCAGAGAGTGATAGTGAGTGTCAGAGAGTGTCAGAGAGTGATAGAGAGTGTCAGAGAGTGTCAGAGAGTGATAGAGAGTGATAGAGAGTTTCAGAGAGTGTCAGAGAGTATATGAGAGTGTCAGAGAGTGATAGAGAGTGTCAGAGAGTGTCAGAGAGTGTCAGAGAGTGATAGAGAGTGTCAGAGAGTGTCAGAGAGTGATAGAGAGTGAGAGAGAGTTTCAGAGAGTGTCAGAGAGTGTCTGAGAGTGTCAGAGAGTGATAGAGAGTGATAGAGAGTGTCAGAGAGTGTCAGAGAGTGATAGAGAGTGATAGAGAGTGTCAGAGAGTGATAGAGAGTGTCAGAGAGTGTCAGAGAGTGATAGAGAGTGTCAGAGAGTGTCTGAGAGTGTCAGAGAGTGATAGAGAGTGATAGAGAGTGTCAGAGAGTGTCAGAGAGTGATAGAGAGTGATAGAGAGTGTCAGAGAGTGTCAGAGAGTGTCAGAGAGTGATAGTGAGTGTCAGAGAGTGTCAGAGAGTGATAGAGAGTGTCAGAGAGTGTCAGAGAGTGATAGAGAGAGATAGAGAATTTCAGAGAGTGTCAGAGAGTGTCTGAGAGTGTCAGAGAGTGATAGAGTGTGTCAGAGAGTGTCAGAGAGTGATAGAGAGTGATAGAGAGTGTCAGAGAGTGTCAGAGAGCGTCAGAAAGTGATAGTGAGTGTCAGAGAGTGTCAGAGAGTGTCAGAGAGTGATAGAGAGTGAGAGAGAGTTTCAGAGAGTGTCAGAGAGTGCCTGAGAGTGTCAGAGTGTGACAGAGAGTGATAGAGAGTTTCAGAGAGTGTCAGAGAGTGATAGAGAGTGATAGAGAGTGTCAGAGAGTGTCAGAGAGTGTCAGAGAGTGATAGTGAGTGTCAGAGAGTGTCAGAGAGTGATAGAGAGTGATAGAGAGTGTCAGAGAGTGATAGAGAGTGTCAGAGACTGTCACAGAGTGATAGAGAGTGATAGAGAGTGTCAGAGAGTGTCGGAGAGTGTCAGAGAGTGATAGAGAGTGATAGAGAGTGTCAGAGAGTGTCAGAGAGTGATAGAGAGTGTCAGAGAGTGTCAGAGAGTGATAGTGAGTGTCAGAGAGTGATAGAGAGTGTCAGAGAGTGATAGAGAGTGTCAGAGAGTGATAGAGAGTGTCAGAGAGTGATAGAGAGTGATAGAGAGTGTCAGAGAGTGTCAGAGAGTGTCAGAGAGTGATAGAGAGTGATAGAAGTGTTTCAGAGAGTGTTAAAGAGTGTCAGAGAGTGTCAGAGAGTGATAGAGAGTGTCAGAGAGTGTCAGAGAGTGATAGAGAGTAATAGAGAGTTTCAGAGAGTGTCAGAGAGTGTCTGAGAGTGTCAGAGAGTGATAGAGAGTGTCAGAGAGTGTCAGAGAGTGATAGAGAGTGATAGAGAGTGTCAGAGAGTGTCAGAGAGTGTCAGAGAGTGATAGTGAGTGTCAGAGAGTGTCAGAGAGTGTCAGAGAGTGATAGAGAGTGATAGAGAGTTTCAGACAGTGTCAGAGAGTGTCAGAGAGTGATAGAGAGTGATAGAGAGTGTCAGAGAGTGTCAGAGAGTGTCAGAGAGTGATAGTGAGTGTCAGAGAGTGTCAGAGAGTGATAGAGAGTGTCAGAGAGTGATAGAGAGTGTCAGAGAGTGATAGAGAGTGTCAGAGAGTGTCAGAGAGTGATAGAGAGTGATAGAGAGTGTCAGAGAGTGTCAGAGAGTGTCAGAGAGTGATAGAGAGTGATAGAAGTGTTTCAGAGAGTGTTAAAGAGTGTCAGAGAGTGTCTGAGAGTGTCAGAGAGTGATAGAGAGTGTCAGAGAGTGTCAGAGAGTGATAGAGAGTGATAGAGAGTGTCAGAGAGTGTCAGAGAGTGTCAGAGAGTGATAGTGAGTGTCAGAGAGTGTCAGAGAGTGTCAGAGAGTGATAGAGAGTGATAGAGAGTTTCAGAGAGTGTCAGAGAGTGTCTGAGAGTGTCAGAGAGTGATAGAGAGTGTCAGAGAGTGTCAGAGAGTGATAGAGAGTGATAGAGAGTGTCAGAGAGTGTCTGAGAGTGTCAGAGAGTGATAGAGAGTGTCAGAGAGTGTCAGAGAGTGTCAGAGAGTGATAGAGAGTGATAGAGAGTGTCAGAGAGTGATTGTGAGTGTCAGAGAGTGTCAGAGAGTGATAGAGAGTGTCAGAGAGTGATAGAGAGTGTCAGAGAGTGTCAGAGAGTGATAGAGAGTGATAGAGAGTGTCAGAGAGTGTCTGAGAGTGTCAGAGAGTGATAGAGAGTGTCAGAGAGTGTCAGAGAGTGTCAGAGAGTGATAGAGAGTGATAGAGAGTGTCAGAGAGTGTCAGAGAGTGTCAGAGAGTGATAGCGAGTGTCAGAGAGTGTCAGAGAGTGATAGAGAGTGTCAGAGAGTGTCAGAGAGGGATAGAGAGTGATAGAGATTTTCAGAGAGTGTCTGAGAGTGTCAGAGAGTGATAGAGAGTGTCAGAGAGTGTCAGAGAGTGTCAGCGAGTGACAGAGAGTGTCAGAGAGTGTCAGAGAGTGTCAGAGAGTGTCAGAGAGTGATAGTGAGTGTCAGAGAGTGTCAGAGAGTGTCAGAGAGTGATAGAGACTGAGAGAGAGTTTCAGAGGGTGTCAGAGAGTGTCTGAGAGTGTCTGAGAGTGTCAGAGAGTGATAGAGAGTGTCAGAGAGTGTCAGAGAGTGTCAGAGAGTGTCTGAGACTGAGAGAGAGTTTCAGAGAGTGTCAGAGAGTGTCAGAGAGTGTCTGAGAGTGATAGAGAGTGATAGAGAGTGTCAGAGAGTGATAGAGAGTGATAGAGAGTGTCAGAGAGAGTCAGAGAGTGTCAGAGAGTGATAGTGAGTGTCAGAGAGTGTCAGAGAGTGTCAGAGAGTGATAGAGAGTGATAGAGAGTTTCAGAGAGTGTCAGAGAGTGTCTGAGAGTGTCAGAGAGTGATAGAGAGTGATAGAGAGTGTCAGAGAGTGTCAGAGAGTGATAGAGTGTGATAGAGAGTGTCAGAGAGTGTCTGAGTGTGTCAGAGAGTGATAGAGAGTGTCAGAGAGTGTCAGAGAGTGTCAGAGAGTGATAGTGAGTGTCAGAGAGTGTCAGAGAGTGATAGAGAGTGATAGAGAGTTTCAGAGAGTGTCAGAGAGTGTCTGAGAGTGTCAGAGAGTGATAGAGAGAGATAGAGAGTGTCAGAGAGAGTCAGAGAGTGTCAGAGAGTGATAGTGAGTGTCAGAGAGTGTCAGAGAGTGATAGAGAGTGTCAGAGAGTGATAGAGAGTGTCAGAGAGTGTCAGGGAGTGATAGAGAGTGATAGAGAGTTTCAGAGAGTGTCAGAGAGTGTCTGAGAGTGTCAGAGAGTGATAGAGAGTGTCAGAGAGTGATAGAGAGTGATAGAGAGTGTCAGAGAGAGTCAGAGAGTGTCAGAGAGTGATAGTGAGTGTCAGAGAGTGTCAGAGAGTGTCAGAGAGTGATAGAGAGTGATAGAGAGTTTCAGAGAGTGTCAGAGAGTGTCTGAGAGTGTCAGAGAGTGATAGAGAGTGATAGAGAGTGTCAGAGAGTGTCAGAGAGTGATAGAGTGTGATAGAGAGTGTCAGAGAGTGTCAGAGAGTGTCAGAGAGTGATAGTGAGTGTCAGAGAGTGTCAGAGAGTGATAGAGAGTGATAGAGAGTGTCAGAGAGTGTCAGAGAGTGTCAGAGAGTGATAGTGAGTGTCAGAGAGTGTCAGAGAGTGATAGAGAGTGTCAGAGAGTGATAGAGAGTGTCAGAGAGTGTCAGAGAGTGATAGAGAGTAATAGAGAGTTTCAGAGAGTGTCAGAGAGTGTCTGAGAGTGTCAGAGAGTGATAGAGAGTGATAGAGAGTGTCAGAGAGTGTCTGAGATTGTCAGAGAGTGATAGAGAGTGTCAGAGAGTGATAGAGAGCGATAGAGAGTGTCAGAGAGAGTCAGAGAGTGTCAGAGAGTGATAGTGAGTGTCAGAGAGTGTCAGAGAGTGTCAGAGAGTGATAGAGAGTGATAGAGAGTTTCAGAGAGTGTCAGAGAGTGTCTGAGAGTGTCAGAGAGTGATAGAGAGTGATAGAAAATGTCAGAGAGTGTCAGAGAGTGATAGTGAGTGTCGGAGAGTGTCAGAGAGTGATAGAGAGTGTCAGAGAGTGATAGAGAGTGTCAGAGAGTGTCAGGGAGTGATAGAGAGTGATAGAGAGTTTCAGAGAGTGATAGTGAGTGTCAGAGAGTGTCAGAGAGTGATAGAGAGTGATAGAGAGTTTCAGAGAGTGTCAGAGAGTGTCTGAGAGTGTCAGAGAGTGATAGAGAGAGATAGAGAGTGTCAGAGAGAGTCAGAGAGTGTCAGAGAGTGATAGTGAGTGTCAGAGAGTGTCAGAGAGTGATAGAGAGTGTCAGAGAGTGATAGAGAGTGTCAGAGAGTGTCAGGGAGTGATAGAGAGTGATAGAGAGTTTCAGAGAGTGTCAGAGAGTGTCTGAGAGTGTCAGAGAGTGATAGAGAGTGTCAGAGAGTGATAGAGAGTGATAGAGAGTGTCAGAGAGAGTCAGAGAGTGTCAGAGAGTGATAGTGAGTGTCAGAGAGTGTCAGAGAGTGTCAGAGAGTGATAGAGAGTGATAGAGAGTTTCAGAGAGTGTCAGAGAGTGTCTGAGATTGTCAGAGAGTGATAGAGAGTGATAGAGAGTGTCAGAGAGTGTCAGAGAGTGATAGAGTGTGATAGAGAGTGTCAGAGAGTGTCAGAGAGTGTCAGAGAGTGATAGTGAGTGTCAGAGAGTGTCAGAGAGTGATAGAGAGTGATAGAGAGTGTCAGAGAGTGATAGAGAGTGTCAGAGAGTGTCAGAGAGTGATAGAGAGTGATAGAGAGTGTCAGAGAGTGTCAGAGAGTGATAGAGAGTGATAGAGAGTGTCAGAGAGTGTCAGAGAGTGTCAGAGAGTGATAGTGAGTGTCAGAGAGTGTCAGAGAGTGATAGAGAGTGTCAGAGAGTGATGGAGAGTGTCAGAGAGTGTCAGAGAGTGATAGAGAGTGATAGAGAGTTTCAGAGAGTGTCAGAGAGTGTCTGAGAGTGTCAGAGAGTGATAGAGAGTGTCAGAGAGTGTCAGAGAGTGATAGAGAGTGATAGAGAGTGTCAGAGAGTGTCAGAGAGTGTCAGAGAGTGATAGAGAGTGATAGAAGTGTTTCAGAGAGTGTTAAAGAGTGTCAGAGAGTGTCTGAGAGTGTCAGAGAGTGATAGAGAGTGTCAGAGAGTGTCAGAGAGTGATAGAGAGTGATAGAGAGTTTCAGAGAGTGTCAGAGAGTGTCTGAGAGTGTCAGAGAGTGATAGAGAGTGATAGAGAGTGTCAGAGAGTGTCAGAGAGTGTCAGAGAGTGATAGTGAGTGTCAGAGAGTGTCAGAGAGTGATAGAGAGTGATAGAGAGTGTCAGAGAGTGTCAGAGATTGATAGAGAGTGATAGAGAGTGTCAGAGAGTGTCAGAGAGTGTCAGAGAGTGATAGTGAGTGTCAGAGAGTGTCAGAGAGTGATAGAGAGTGATAGAGAGTGTCAGAGAGTGATGGAGAGTGTCAGAGAGTGTCAGAGAGTGATAGAGAGTGATAGAGAGAGTCAGAGAGTGTCTGAGAGTGTCAGAGAGTGATAGAGAGTGATAGAGAGTGTCAGAGAGTGTCAGAGAGTGATAGATAGTGATAGAGAGTGTCAGAGAGTGTCAGAGAGTGTCAGAGAGTGATAGTGAGTGTCAGAGAGTGTCAGAGAGTGATAGAGAGTGTCAGAGAGTGATAAAGAGTGTCAGAGAGTGTCAGAGAGTGATAGAGAGTGATAGAGAGTTTCAGAGAGTGTCAGAGAGTGCCTGAGAGTGTCAGAGAGTGATAGAGAGTGTCAGAGAGTGTCAGAGAGTGATAGAGAGTGATAGAGTGTCAGAGAGTGTCAGAGAGTGTCAGAGAGTGATAGTGAGTGTCAGAGAGTGTCAGAGAGTGTCAGAGAGTGATAGAGAGTGATAGAGAGTTTCAGAGAGTGTCAGAGAGTGTCTGAGAGTGTCAGAGAGTGATAGAGAGTGATAGAGAGTGTCAGAGAGTGTCAGAGAGTGATAGAGAGTGATAGAGAGTGTCAGAGATTGTCAGAGAGTGATAGTGAGTGTCAGAGAGTGTCAGAGAGTGATAGAGAGTGATAGAGAGTGTCAGAGAGTGATAGAGAGTGTCAGAGAGTGTCAGAGAGTGATAGAGAGTGATAGAGAGTGTCAGAGAGTGTCTGAGAGTGTCAGAGAGTGATAGAGAGTGATAGAGAGTGTCTGAGAGTGATAGAGAGTGATAGAGAGTGTCAGAGAGTGTCAGAGAGTGTCAGAGAGTGATAGTGAGTGTCAGAGAGTATCAGAGAGTGATAGAGAGTGTCAGAGAGTGATAGAGAGTGTCAGAGAGTGTCAGAGAGTGATAGAGAGTGATAGAGAGTATCAGAGAGTGTCAGAGAGTGTCTGAGAGTGTCAGAGAGTGACAGACAGTGTCAGAGAGTGTCAGAGAGTGATAGAGAGTGATAGAGGGTGTCAGAGAGTGTCAGAGAGTGTCAGAGAGTGATAGTGAGTGTCATAAAGTGTCAGAGAGTGACAGAGAGTGATAGAGAGTTTCAGAGAGTGTCAGAGAGTGTCTGCGAGTGTCAGAGAGTGATAGAGTGTGATAGAGAGTGTCAGAGAGTGTCAGAGAGTGATAGTGAGTGTCAGAGAGTGTCAGAGAGTGATACAGAGTGATATGGAGTTTAAGAGAGTGATAGTGAATGTCTGAGAGTGTCAGCTAGTGATAGAGATTGATAGAGAGTGTCAGAGAGTGTCAGGGAGTGTCAGAGAGTGATAGTGAGTGTCAGAGAGTGTCAGAGAATGTCAGAGAGTGATATAGAGTGATAGAGAATTTCAGAGAGTGTCTGAGAGTGTCAGAGAGTGATAGAGAGTGTCAGAGAGTGTCAGAGAGTGATAGAGAGTGTCAGAGAGTGTCAGAGAGTGTCAGAGAGTGATAGTGAGTGTCAGAGAGTGTCAGAGAGTGATAGAGAGTGATAGAGACTTTCAGAGAGTGTCAGAGAGTGTCTGAGAGTGTCAGAGAGTGATAGAGAGTGATAGAGAGAGTCAGAGAGTGTCAGAGAGTGATAGAGAGTGATAGAGAGTGATAGAGAGTGTCAGAGAGTGTCAGAGAGTGATAGTGAGTGTCAGAGAGTGTCAGAGAGTGATAGAGAGTGATAGAGAGTGATAGAGAGTGATAGAGAGTTTCAGAGAGTGTCTGAGAGTTTCAGAGAGTGTCAGAGAGTGATGGAGGGTGATAGAGAGTGATAGAGAGTGTCAGAGAGCGATAGGGAGTGATAGAGACTGTCAGAGAGTGTCAGAGAGTGTCAGAGAGTGATAGAGAGTGATAGAGAGTTTCAGAGAGTGATAGAGAGTGTCAGAGAGTGTCAGAGAGTGATAGAGAGTGATAGAGAGTTTCAGAGAGTGTCACAGAGTGTCAGAGAGTGATAGTGAGTGTCTGAGAGTGTCAGAGAGTGATAGAGTGCGATAGAGAGTTTCAGAGAGTGTCAGAGAGTGTCTGAGAGTGTCTGAGAGTGTCAGAGAGTGATAGAGAGTGATAGAGAGTGTCAGAGAGTGTCAGAGAGTGATAGAGAGTGACAGAGAGTGTCAGACAGTTTCAGAGAGTGATAGTGAGTGTCAGAGAGTGTTAGAGAGTGTCAGAGAGTGATAGAGAGTGATAATGAGTTTCAAAGAGTGTCAGAGAGTGTCAGAGAGTGATAGAGAGTTTCAGAGAGTGTCAGAGAGGGTCAGAGAGTGTCAGAGAGTGATAGAGAGTTTCAGAGAGTGTCAAAGAGTGTCTGAAGTGTGTCAGAGAGTGATAGAGAGTGATAGAGAGTGTCAGAGAGTGTCAGAGAGTGTTAGAGAGTGATAGAGAGTGAGAGAGAGAGTCAGAGAATGTCAGAGTGTGTCAGAGAGTGTCTGAGAGTGTCAGAGTGTGTCAGAGAGTGATAGAGAGTGATAGAGAGTTTCAGACAGTGTCAGAGAGTGTCAGAGAGTGTCAGAGAGTGATAGAGAGTGTCAGAGAGTTTCAGAGAGTGTCAGAGAGTGATAGAGAGTGTCAGAGAGTGTCAGAGAGTGTCAGAGAGTGATAGAGAGTGATAGAGAGTGTCAGAGAGTGTCTGAGAGTGTCAGAGAGTGTCAGAGAGTGTTAGAGAGTGATAGAGAGTGAGAGAGAGTTTCAGAGAATGTCAGAGTGTGTCAGAGAGTGTCTGAGAGTGTCAGAGGGTGTCAGAGAGTGATAGAGAGTGTTAGAGAGTTTGAGAGAGTGTCAGAGAGTGTCTGAGAGTGTCAGAGAGTGATAGAGAGTGATAGAGAGTGTCAGAGAGTGTCAGTGAGTGTCAGAGAGTGATAGTGAGTGTCTGAGAGTGCCAGAGATTCTCAGAGAGTGTCAGAGAGTGATAGTGAGTGTCTGAGAGTGTCAGCGAGTGATAGAGAGTGTCAGAGAGTGTCAGAGAGTGTCAGAGAGTGATAGAGTGTGATAGAGAGTTTCAGAGAGTGTCAGAGAGTGTCAGAGAGTGTCTGAGAGTGTCAGAGAGTGATAGAGAGTGATAGAGCGTTTCAGAGACTGTCAGAGAGTGGCAGAGAGTGTCTGAGATTGTCAGAGAGTGATAGAGAGTGTCAGAGAGTGTCAGAGAGTGATAGAGAGTGATAGAGAGTTTCAGAGAGTGTCAGAGAGTGTCTGAGAGTGTCAGAGAGTGTCAGAGAGTGATAGAGAGTGATAGAGAGTTTCAGAGACTGTCAGAGAGTGTCAGAGAGTGTCTGAGAGTGTCAGAGAGTGATAGAGAGATTCAGAGAGAGTCAGAGAGTGTCTGAGAGAGGCAGAGAGTGATAGAGAGTGTCAGAGAGTGTCAGAGAGTGTCAGAGAGTGATAGAGAGTGATAGAAGTGTTTCAGAGAGTGTTAAAGAGTGTCAGAGAGTGTCTGAGAGTGTCAGAGAGTGATAGAGTGTGTCAGAGAGTGTCAGAGAGTGATAGAGAGTGTCAGAGAGTGATAGAGAGTGATAGAGAGATTCAGAGAGTGTCAAAGAGTGTCTGAGAGAGGCAGAGAGTGATAGAGAGTGTCAGAGAGTGTCAGAGAGTGTCAGAGAGTGATAGAGAGTGATAGAAGTGTTTCAGAGAGTGTTAAAGAGTGTCAGAGAGTGTCTGAGAGTGTCAGAGTGTGATAGAGTGTGTCAGAGAGTGTCAGAGAGTGATAGAGAGTTTCAGAGAGTGTCAGAGAGTGTCTGAAAGAGTTAGAGAGTGATAGAGAGTGTCAGAGAGTGTCAGAGAGTGTCAGAGAGTGATAGAGAGTGATAGAGAGTGTCAGAGAGTGTCAGAGAGTGTCAGAGAGTGATAGTGAGTGTCAGAGAGTGTCAGAGAGTGTCAGAGAGTGTCAGAGAGTGATAGTGAGTGTCAGAGAGTGATAGAGAGTGATAGAGAGTGATAGAGAGTGTCAGAGAGTGTCAGAGAGTGATAGAGAGTGATAGAGAGTGTCAGAGAGTGTCAGAGAGTGTCAGTGAGTGACAGTGAGTGTCAGAGTGTGTCAGAGAGTGATAGAGAGTGATAGAGAGTGTCAGAGAGTGATAGAGAGTGTCAGAGAGTGTCAGAGAGTGATAGAGAGTGATAGAGAGTGTCAGAGAGTGTCTGAGAGTGTCAGAGAGTGATAGAGAGTGATAGAGAGTGTCAGAGAGTGTCAGAGAGTGATAGAGAGTGATAGAGAGTGTCAGAGAGTGTCAGAGTGTGTCAGAGAGTGATAGTGAGTGTCAGAGAGTATCAGAGAGTGATAGAGAGTGTCAGAGAGTGATAGAGAGTGTCAGAGAGTGTCAGAGAGTGATAGAGAGTGATAGGGAGTGATAGAGAGTGTCAGAGAGTGTCAGAGAGTGATAGAGAGTGATAGAGAGTGTCAGAGAGTGTCAGAGAGTGTCTGAGAGTGATAGTGAGTGTCAGAGAGTGTCAGAGAGTGTCAGAGAGTGTAGAGAGTGATAGAGAGTTTCAGAGAGTGTCAGAGAGTGTCTGACAGTGTCAGAGAGTGATAGAGAGTGATAGAGAGTGTCAGAGAGTGTCAGCGAGTGATAGAGAGTGATAGAGAGTGTCAGAGAGTGTCAGAGAGTGTCAGAGAGTGATAGTGAATGTCAGAGAGTGTCAGAGAGTGATAGAGAGTGATAGAGAGTGTCAGAGCGTGTCTGAGAGTGTCAGAGAGTGATAGAGAGTGATAGAGAGTGTCAGAGAGTGTCTGAGAGTGTCAGAGAGTGATAGAGAGTAATAGAGAGTGTCAGAGAGTGTCAGAGAGTGATAGAGAGTGATAGAGAGTGATAGAGAGTGTCAGAGAGTGTCCGAGAGTGATAGTGAGTGATAGTGAGTGTCAGAGATTGTCAGAGAGTGATAGAGAGTGTCAGAGAGTGATAGAGAGTGTCAGAGAGTGTCAGAGAGTGATAGAGAGTGATAGAGAGTTTCAGAGAGTGTCAGAGAGTGTCTGAGAGTGTCATAGAGTGATAGAGAGTGTCAGAGAGTGTCAGAGAGTGATAGAGAGTGATAGAGAGTGTCAGAGAGTGTCAGAGAGTGTCAGAGAGTGATAGAGAGTGATAGAAGTGTTTCCGAGTGTGTTAAAGAGTGTCAGAGAGTGTCTGAGAGTGTCAGAGAGTGATAGAGAGTGTCAGAGTGTGTCAGAGAGTGATAGAGAGTGATAGAGAGTTTCAGAGAGTGTCAGAGAGGGACTGAGAGTGTCAGAGAGTGATAGAGAGTGTCAGAGAGTGTCAGAGAGTGATAGAGAGTGATAGAGAGTGTCAGAGAGTGTCAGAGAGAGTCAGAGAGTGATAGTGAGTGTCAGAGAGTGTCAGAGAGTGTCAGAGAGTGACAGAGAGTGATAGAGAGTTTCAGAGAGTGTCTGAGAGTGTCTGAGAGTGTCAGAGAGTGATAGAGAGTGATAGAGAGTGTCAGAGAGTGTCAGAGAGTGATAGAGAGTGTCAGAGAGTGTCAGAGAGTGTCAGAGAGTGATAGTGAGTGTCAGAGAGTGTCAGAGAGTGATAGAGAATGATAGAGAGTGTCAGAGAGCGATAGAGAGTGTCAGAGAGTGTCAGAGAGTGATAGAGAGTGATAGAGAGTGTCAGAGAGTGTCTGAGAGTGTCAGAGAGTGATAGAGAGTGATAGAGAGTGTCAGAGAGTGTCAGAGAGTGATAGAGAGTGATAGAGAGTGTCAGAGAGTGTCAGAGAGTGATAGAGAGTGATAGAGAGTGTCAGAGAGTGTCAGAGAGTGATAGTGAGTGTCAGAGAGTGTCAGAGAGTGTCAGAGAGTGATAGAGAGTTTCAGAGAGTGTCAGAGAGTGTCTGAGAGTGTCAGAGAGTGATAGAGAGTGATAGAGAGTGTCAGAGAGTGTCAGAGAGTGATAGAGAGTGATAGAGAGTGTCAGAGAGTGTCAGAGAGTGTCAGAGAGTGATAGTGAGTGTCAGAGAGTGATAGAGAGTGATAGAGAGTTTCAGAGAGTGATAGAGAGTGTCAGAGAGTGATAGAGAGTGATAGAGAGTGTCAGAGAGTGTCTGAGAGTGTCAGAGAGTGATAGAGCGTGTCAGAGAGTGATAGAGAGTGATAGAGAGTGTCAGAGAGTGTCTGTGAGTGTCAGAGAGTGATAGAGAGTGATAGAGAGTGTCAGAGAGTGTCTGAGAGTGTCAGAGAGTGATAGAGAGTGTCAGAGAGTGATAGAGAGTGTCAGAGAGTGTCAGAGAGTGATAGTGAGTGTCAGAGAGTGTCAGAGAGTGTCAGAGAGTGATAGAGAGTGTTAGAGAGTGTCAGAGAGTGATAGAGAGTGATAGAGAGTGTCAGAGAGTGTCAGAGAGTGATAGTGAGTGTCAGAGAGTGTCAGAGAGTGATAGAGAGTGATTGAGAGTTTCAGAGAGTGATAGAGAGTGTCAGAGATCGATAGAGAGTGATAGAGAGTGTCAGAGAGTGTCTGAGAGTGTCAGAGAGTGATAGAGCGTGTCAGAGAGTGATATAGAGTGATAGAGAGTGTCAGAGAGTGTCTGAGAGTGTCAGAGAGTGATAGAGAGTGTCAGAGAGTGTCTGAGAGTGTCAGAGAGTGATAGAGAGTGTCAGAGAGTGATGGAGAGTGTCAGAGAGTGTCAGAGAGTGATAGTGAGTGTCAGAGAGTGTCAGAGAGTGTCAGAGAGTGATAGAGAGTGTTAGAGAGTTTCAGAGAGTGTCAGAGAGAGTCAGAGAGTGTCAGAGAGTGATAGAGAGTGATAGAGAGTGTCAGAGAGTGTCAGAGAGTGATAGAGAGTGATAGAGAGTGTCAGAGAGTGTCAGAGAGTGATAGAGAGTGATAGTGAGTGTCAGAGAGTGTCAGAGAGTGATAGAGAGTGATTGAGAGTGTCAGAGAGTGATAGAGAGTGTCAGAGAGTGTCAGAGAGTGATAGAGAGTGATAGAGAGTGTCAGAGAGTGTCTGAGAGTGTCAGAGAGTGATAGAGAGTGATAGAGAGTGTCAGAGAGTGTCAGAGAGTGATAGAGAGTGATAGAGAGTGTCAGATAGTGTCAGAGAGTGTCAGAGAGTGATAGTGAGTGTCAGAGAGTGTCAGACAGTGATAGAGAGTGTCAGAGAGTGATAGAGAGTGTCAGAGAGTGTCAGAGAGTGATAGAGAGTGATAGAGAGTTTCAGAGAGTGTCAGAGAGTGTCTGAGAGTGTCAGAGAGTGATAGAGAGTGTCAGAGAGTGTCAGAGAGTGACAGAGAGTGATAGAGAGTGTCAGAGAGTGTCAGAGAGTGATAGAGAGTTTCAGAGAGTGTCAGAGAGTGTCTGAAAGTGTCAGAGAGTGATAGAGAGTGATAGAGAGTGTCAGAGAGTCTCAGAGAGTGATAGAGAGTGATAGAGAGTGTCAGAGAGTGTCAGAGAGTGTCAGAGATTGATAGTGAGTGTCAGAGAGTGTCAGAGAGTGATAGAGAGTGATAGAGAGATTCAGAGAGTGATAGAGAGAGTCAGAGAGTGTCAGAGAGTGATAGAGAGTGTCAGAGAGTGTCTGAGAGTGTCAGAGAGTGATAGAGTGTGATAGAGAGTGTCAGAGAGTGTCAGAGAGTGATAGAGAGTGATAGAGAGTGTCAGAGAGTGTCAGAGAGTGTCAGAGAGTGATAGAGAGTGTCAGAGAGTGTCAGAGAGTGATAAGGAGTGATAGAGAGTGTCAGAGAGTGTCAGAGAGTGTCAGAGAGTGATAGTGAGTGTCAGAGAGTGTCAGAGAGTGATAGAGAGTGATAGAGAGTTTCAGAGAGTGTCAGAGAGTGTCTGAGAGTGTCAGAGAGTGATAGACAGTGATAGAGAGTGTCAGAGAGTGTCAGAGAGTGATAGAGAGTGATAGAGAGTGTCAGAGTGTGTCAGAGAGTGTCAGAGAGTGATAGAGAGTGTCAGAGAGTGTCAGAGAGTGATAAAGAATGATAGAGAGTGTCAGAGAGTGATAGAGAGTGTCAGAGAGTGTCAGAGAGTGATAGAGAGTGTTAGAGAGTTTCAGAGAGTGTCAGAGAGTGTCTGAGAGTGTCAGAGAGTGATAGAGAGTGATAGAGAGTGTCAGAGAGTGTCAGAGAGTGATAGAGAGTGATAGAGAGTGTCAGAGAGTGTCAGAGAGTGATAGAGAGTGATAGTGAGTGTCAGAGAGTGTCAGAGAGTGATAGAGAGTGATAGAGAGTGTCAGAGAGTGATAGAGAGTGTCAGAGAGTGTCAGAGAGTGATAGAGAGTGATAGAGAGTGTCAGAGAGTGTCTGAGAGTGTCAGAGATTGATAGAGAGTGATAGAGAGTGTCAAAGAGTGTCAGAGAGTGATAGAGAGTGATAGAGAGTGTCAGATAGTGTCAGAGAGTGTCAGAGAGTGATAGTGATTGTCAGAGAGTGTCAGAGAGTGATAGAGAGTGTCAGAGAGTGATAGAGAGTGTCAGAGAGTGTCAGAGAGTGATAGAGAGTGATAGAGAGTTTCAGAGAGTGTCAGAGAGTGTCTGAGAGTGTCAGAGAGTGATAGAGAGTGTCAGAGAGTGTCAGAGAGTGATAGAGAGTGATAGAGAGTGTCAGAGAGTGTCAGAGAGTGACAGTGAGTGTGTGAGAGTGTCAGAGAGTGTCAGAGAGTGATAGAGAGTGTTAGAGAGTTTCAGAGAGTGTCAGAGAGTGATAGAGAGTGTCAGAGAGTGATAGAGAGTGATAGAGAGTGATAGAGAGTGTCAGAGAGTGTCAGAGAGTGTCAGAGAGTGATAGTGAGTGTCAGAGAGTGTCAGAGAGTGATAGAGAGTTTCAGAGAGTGATAGAGAGTGTCAGAGAGTGTCTGAGAGTGTCAGAGAGTGATAGAGAGGGATAGAGAGTGTCAGAGAGTGTCAGAGAGTGATAGAGAATGATAGAGAGTGTCAGAGAGTGTCAGAGAGTGTCAGAGAGTGATAGTGAGTGTCAGAGAGTGTCAGAGAGTGATAGAGAGTGTCAGAGAGTGATAGAGAGTGTCAGAGAGTTTCAGAGAGTGATAGAGAGTTTCAGAGATTGTCAGAGAGTGTCTGAGAGTGTCAGAGAGTGATAGAGAGTGTCAGAGAGTGTCAGAGAGTGATAGAGAGTGATAGAGAGTGTCAGAGAGTGTCGGAGAGTGTCAGAGAGTGATAGTGAGTGTCAGAGAGTGTCAGAGATGTCAGAGAGTGATAGAGAGTGATAGAGAGTTTCAGAGAGTGTCAGAGAGTGTCTGCGAGTGTCAGAGAGTGATAGAGAGTGATAGAGAGTGTCAGAGAGTGTCAGAGAGTGATAGAGAGTGATAGAGAGTGTCAGAGAGTGTCAGAGAGTGTCAGAGAGTGATAGTGAGTGTCAGAGAGTGTCAGAGAGTGTCAGAGAGTGATAGAGAGTGATAGAGAGTGATAGAGAGTGTCAGAGAGTGTCAGAGAGTGATAGAGAGTGATAGAGAGTGATAGAGAGTGTCAGAGAGTGATAGAGAGTGATAGAGAGTGTCAGAGAGTGTCAGAGAGTGATAGTGAGTGTCAGAGAGTGTCAGAGAGTGATAGAGAGTGTCAGACAGTGTCAGAGAGTGATAGAGAGTGATAGAGAGTTTCAGAGAGTGTCAGAGAGTGTCTGAGAGTGTCAGAGAGTGATAGAGAGTGTCAGAGAGTGATAGAGAGTGATAGAGAGTGATAGAGAGTTTCAGAGAGTGTCAGAGAGTGTCTGAGAGTGTCAGAGAGTGATAGAGAGTGTCAGAGAGTGTCAGAGAGTGATAGAGAGTGATAGAGAGTGTCAGAGAGTGTCAGAGAGTGTCAGAGAGTGATAGAGAGTGATAGAGAGTTTCAGAGAGTGTCAGAGAGTGTCTGAGAGTGTCAGAGAGCGATAGAGAGTGTCAGAGAGTGTCAGAGAGTGATAGAGAGTGATAGAGAGTGTCAGAGAGTGTCAGAGAGTTTCAGAGAGTGATAGAGAGTGATAGAAGTGTTTCAGAAAGTGTTAAAGAGTGTCAGAGAGTGTCTGAGAGTGTCAGAGAGTGATAGAGAGTGTCAGAGAGTGTCAGAGAGTGATAGAGAGTGATAGATAGTTTCAGAGAGTGTCAGAGAGTGTCTGAGAGTGTCAGAGAGTGATAGAGAGTGTCAGAGAGTGTCAGAGAGTGATAGAGAGTGATAGAGAGTGTCAGAGAGTGTCAGAGAGTGATAGTGAGTGTCAGAGAGTGATAGAGAGTGTCAGAGAGTGATAGTGAGTGTCAGAGAGTGATAGAGAGTGATAGAGAGTGTCAGAGAGTGTCAGAGAGTGATAGAGAGTGATAGAGAGTGTCAGAGAGTGTCAGAGAGTGTCAGAGAGTGTCAGAGAGTGATAGAGAGTGATAGAGAGTGGCAGAGAGTGTCAGAGAGTGATAGAGAGTGATAGAGAGTGATAGAGAGTGTCAGAGAGTGTCAGAGAGTGATAGAGAGTGATAGAGAGTGCCAGAGAGTGTCAGAGAGTGATAGTGAGTGTCAGAGAGTGTCAGAGAGTGATAGAGAGTGATAGAGAGTGTCAGAGAGTGATAGTGAGTGTCAGAGTGTGATAGAGAGTGATAGAGAGTGATAGAGATTGTCAGAGAGTGATAGAGAGTGATAGAGAGTGTCAGAGAGTGTCAGAGAGTGTCAGAGAGTGATAGCGAGTGTCAGAGAGTGATAGAGAGTGATAGAGAGTGATAGAGAGTTTCAGAGAGTGATAGAGAGTGATAGAGAGTGTCAGAGAGTGTCAGAGAGTGATAGTGAGAGTCAGAGAGTGTCAGAGAGTGATAGAGAGTGATAGAGAGTGTCAGAGAGTGATAGTGAGTGTCAGAGAGTGATAGAGAGTGATAGAGAGTGATAGAGAGTGTCAGAGAGTGTCAGAGAGTGATAGAGAGTGATAGAGAGTGTCAGAGAGTGTCAGAGAGTGTCAGAGAGTGATAGCGAGTGTCAGAGAGTGATAGAGAGTGATAGTGAGTGTCTGAGAGTGATAGTGAGTGTCTGAGAGTGTCAGAGAGTGATAGAGAGTGATAGAGAGTGTCAGAGAGTGTCAGAGAGTTTCAGAGAGTGATAGAGAGTGATAGAAGTGTTTCAGAAAGTGTTAAAGAGTGTCAGAGAGTGTCTGAGAGTGTCAGAGAGTGATAGAGAGTGTCAGAGAGTGTCAGAGAGTGATAGAGAGTGATAGATAGTTTCAGAGAGTGTCAGAGAGTGTCTGAGAGTGTCAGAGAGTGATAGAGAGTGATAGAGAGTGTCAGAGAGTGTCAGAGAGTGATAGAGAGTGATAGAGAGTGTCAGAGAGTGTCAGAGAGTGATAGAGAGTGATAGTGAGTGTCAGAGAGTGTCAGAGAGTGATAGAGAGTGATAGAGAGTGTCAGAGAGTGATAGAGAGTGTCAGAGAGTGTCAGAGAGTGATAGAGAGTGATAGAGAGTGTCAGAGAGTGTCTGAGAGTGTCAGAGATTGATAGAGAGTGATAGAGAGTGTCAAAGAGTGTCAGAGAGTGATAGAGAGTGATAGAGAGTGTCAGATAGTGTCAGAGAGTGTCAGAGAGTGATAGTGATTGTCAGAGAGTGTCAGAGAGTGATAGAGAGTGTCAGAGAGTGATAGAGAGTGTCAGAGAGTGTCAGAGAGTGATAGAGAGTGATAGAGAGTTTCAGAGAGTGTCAGAGAGTGTCTGAGAGTGTCAGAGAGTGATAGAGAGTGTCAGAGAGTGTCAGAGAGTGATAGAGAGTGATAGAGAGTGTCAGAGAGTGTCAGAGAGTGACAGTGAGTGTGTGAGAGTGTCAGAGAGTGTCAGAGAGTGATAGAGATTGTTAGAGAGTTTCAGAGAGTGTCAGAGAGTGATAGAGAGTGTCAGAGAGTGATAGAGAGTGATAGAGAGTGATAGAGAGTGTCAGAGAGTGTCAGAGAGTGTCAGAGAGTGATAGTGAGTGTCAGAGAGTGTCAGAGAGTGATAGAGAGTTTCAGAGAGTGATAGAGAGTGTCAGAGAGTGTCTGAGAGTGTCAGAGAGTGATAGAGAGGGATAGAGAGTGTCAGAGAGTGTCAGAGAGTGATAGAGAATGATAGAGAGTGTCAGAGAGTGTCAGAGAGTGTCAGAGAGTGATAGTGAGTGTCAGAGAGTGTCAGAGAGTGATAGAGAGTGTCAGAGAGTGATAGAGAGTGTCAGAGAGTTTCAGAGAGTGATAGAGAGTTTCAGAGATTGTCAGAGAGTGTCTGAGAGTGTCAGAGAGTGATAGAGAGTGTCAGAGAGTGTCAGAGAGTGATAGAGAGTGATAGAGAGTGTCAGAGAGTGTCGGAGAGTGTCAGAGAGTGATAGTGAGTGTCAGAGAGTGTCAGAGATGTCAGAGAGTGATAGAGAGTGATAGAGAGTTTCAGAGAGTGTCAGAGAGTGTCTGCGAGTGTCAGAGAGTGATAGAGAGTGATAGAGAGTGTCAGAGAGTGTCAGAGAGTGATAGAGAGTGATAGAGAGTGTCAGAGAGTGTCAGAGAGTGTCAGAGAGTGATAGTGAGTGTCAGAGAGTGTCAGAGAGTGTCAGAGAGTGATAGAGAGTGATAGAGAGTGATAGAGAGTGTCAGAGAGTGTCAGAGAGTGATAGAGAGTGATAGAGAGTGATAGAGAGTGTCAGAGAGTGATAGAGAGTGATAGAGAGTGTCAGAGAGTGTCAGAGAGTGATAGTGAGTGTCAGAGAGTGTCAGAGAGTGATAGAGAGTGTCAGACAGTGTCAGAGAGTGATAGAGAGTGATAGAGAGTTTCAGAGAGTGTCAGAGAGTGTCTGAGAGTGTCAGAGAGTGATAGAGAGTGTCAGAGAGTGATAGAGAGTGATAGAGAGTGATAGAGAGTTTCAGAGAGTGTCAGAGAGTGTCTGAGAGTGTCAGAGAGTGATAGAGAGTGTCAGAGAGTGTCAGAGAGTGATAGAGAGTGATAGAGAGTGTCAGAGAGTGTCAGAGAGTGTCAGAGAGTGATAGAGAGTGATAGAGAGTTTCAGAGAGTGTCAGAGAGTGTCTGAGAGTGTCAGAGAGCGATAGAGAGTGTCAGAGAGTGTCAGAGAGTGATAGAGAGTGATAGAGAGTGTCAGAGAGTGTCAGAGAGTTTCAGAGAGTGATAGAGAGTGATAGAAGTGTTTCAGAAAGTGTTAAAGAGTGTCAGAGAGTGTCTGAGAGTGTCAGAGAGTGATAGAGAGTGTCAGAGAGTGTCAGAGAGTGATAGAGAGTGATAGATAGTTTCAGAGAGTGTCAGAGAGTGTCTGAGAGTGTCAGAGAGTGATAGAGAGTGTCAGAGAGTGTCAGAGAGTGATAGAGAGTGATAGAGAGTGTCAGAGAGTGTCAGAGAGTGATAGTGAGTGTCAGAGAGTGATAGAGAGTGTCAGAGAGTGATAGTGAGTGTCAGAGAGTGATAGAGAGTGATAGAGAGTGTCAGAGAGTGTCAGAGAGTGATAGAGAGTGATAGAGAGTGTCAGAGAGTGTCAGAGAGTGTCAGAGAGTGTCAGAGAGTGATAGAGAGTGATAGAGAGTGGCAGAGAGTGTCAGAGAGTGATAGAGAGTGATAGAGAGTGATAGAGAGTGTCAGAGAGTGTCAGAGAGTGATAGAGAGTGATAGAGAGTGCCAGAGAGTGTCAGAGAGTGATAGTGAGTGTCAGAGAGTGTCAGAGAGTGATAGAGAGTGATAGAGAGTGTCAGAGAGTGATAGTGAGTGTCAGAGTGTGATAGAGAGTGATAGAGAGTGATAGAGATTGTCAGAGAGTGATAGAGAGTGATAGAGAGTGTCAGAGAGTGTCAGAGAGTGTCAGAGAGTGATAGCGAGTGTCAGAGAGTGATAGAGAGTGATAGAGAGTGATAGAGAGTTTCAGAGAGTGATAGAGAGTGATAGAGAGTGTCAGAGAGTGTCAGAGAGTGATAGTGAGAGTCAGAGAGTGTCAGAGAGTGATAGAGAGTGATAGAGAGTGTCAGAGAGTGATAGTGAGTGTCAGAGAGTGATAGAGAGTGATAGAGAGTGATAGAGAGTGTCAGAGAGTGTCAGAGAGTGATAGAGAGTGATAGAGAGTGTCAGAGAGTGTCAGAGAGTGTCAGAGAGTGATAGCGAGTGTCAGAGAGTGATAGAGAGTGATAGTGAGTGTCTGAGAGTGATAGTGAGTGTCTGAGAGTGTCAGAGAGTGATAGAGAGTGATAGAGAGTGTCAGAGAGTGTCAGAGAGTTTCAGAGAGTGATAGAGAGTGATAGAAGTGTTTCAGAAAGTGTTAAAGAGTGTCAGAGAGTGTCTGAGAGTGTCAGAGAGTGATAGAGAGTGTCAGAGAGTGTCAGAGAGTGATAGAGAGTGATAGATAGTTTCAGAGAGTGTCAGAGAGTGTCTGAGAGTGTCAGAGAGTGATAGAGAGTGTCAGAGAGTGTCAGAGAGTGATAGAGAGTGATAGAGAGTGTCAGAGAGTGTCAGAGAGTGATAGTGAGTGTCAGAGAGTGATAGAGAGTGTCAGAGAGTGATAGTGAGTGTCAGAGAGTGATAGAGAGTGATAGAGAGTGTCAGAGAGTGTCAGAGAGTGATAGAGAGTGATAGAGAGTGTCAGAGAGTGTCAGAGAGTGTCAGAGAGTGTCAGAGAGTGATAGAGAGTGATAGAGAGTGGCAGAGAGTGTCAGAGAGTGATAGAGAGTGATAGAGAGTGATAGAGAGTGTCAGAGAGTGTCAGAGAGTGATAGAGAGTGATAGAGAGTGCCAGAGAGTGTCAGAGAGTGATAGTGAGTGTCAGAGAGTGTCAGAGAGTGATAGAGAGTGATAGAGAGTGTCAGAGAGTGATAGTGAGTGTCAGAGTGTGATAGAGAGTGATAGAGAGTGATAGAGATTGTCAGAGAGTGATAGAGAGTGATAGAGAGTGTCAGAGAGTGTCAGAGAGTGTCAGAGAGTGATAGCGAGTGTCAGAGAGTGATAGAGAGTGATAGAGAGTGATAGAGAGTTTCAGAGAGTGATAGAGAGTGATAGAGAGTGTCAGAGAGTGTCAGAGAGTGATAGTGAGAGTCAGAGAGTGTCAGAGAGTGATAGAGAGTGATAGAGAGTGTCAGAGAGTGATAGTGAGTGTCAGAGAGTGATAGAGAGTGATAGAGAGTGATAGAGAGTGTCAGAGAGTGTCAGAGAGTGATAGAGAGTGATAGAGAGTGTCAGAGAGTGTCAGAGAGTGTCAGAGAGTGATAGCGAGTGTCAGAGAGTGATAGAGAGTGATAGTGAGTGTCTGAGAGTGATAGTGAGTGTCTGAGAGTGTCAGAGAGTGATAGAGAGTGATAGAGAGTGATAGAGAGTGTCAGAGAGTGTCAGAGAGTGATAGAGAGTGATAGAGAGTGTCAGAGAGTGTCAGAGAGTGTCAGAGAGTGATAGTGAGTGTCAGAGAGTGTCAGAGAGTGATAGAGAGTGATAGAGAGTGTCAGAGAGTGATAGTGAGTGTCAGAGAGTGTCAGAGAGTGATAGAGAGTGATAGAGAGTGTCAGAGAGTGTCTGAGAGTGTCAGAGAGTGATAGAGAGTGATAGAGAGTGTCAGAGAGTGTCAGAGAGTGATAGAGAGTGATAGAGAGTGTCAGAGAGTGTCAGAGAGTGATTGAGAGTGTCAGAGAGTGATAGAGAGTGTCAGAGAGTGATAGAGAGTGTCAGAGAGTGTCAGAGAGTGATAGAGAGTTTCAGAGAGTGTCAGAGAGTGTCTGCGAGTGTCAGAGAGTGATAGAGAGTGATAGAGATTGTCAGAGAGTGTCAGAGAGTTATAGAGAGTGATAGAGAGTGTCAGAGAGTGTCAGAGAGTGTCAGAGAGTGATAGTGAGTGTCAGAGAGTGTCAGAGAGTGTCAGAGAGTGATAGAGAGTGATAGAGAGTGATAGAGAGTGTCAGAGAGTGTCAGAGAGTGATAGAGAGTGATAGAGAGTGATAGAGAGTGTCAGAGAGTGATAGAGAGTGATAGAGAGTGTCAGAGAGTGTCAGAGAGTGATAGTGAGTGTCAGAGAGTGTCAGAGAGTGATAGAGAGTGTCAGAGAGTGTCAGAGAGTGATAGAGAGTGATAGAGAGTTTCAGAGAGTGTCAGAGAGTGATAGAGAGTGTCAGAGAGTGATAGAGAGTGATAGAGAGTTTCAGAGAGTGTCAGAGAGTGTCTGAGAGTGTCAGAGAGTGATAGAGAGTGTCAGAGAGTGTCAGAGAGTGATAGAGAGTGATAGAGAGTGTCAGAGAGTGTCAGAGAGTGTCAGAGAGTGATAGAGAGTGATAGAGAGTTTCAGAGAGTGTCAGAGAGTGTCAGAGAGTGATAGTGAGTGTCAGAGAGTGTCAGAGAGTGATAGAGAGTGATAGAGAGTGTCAGAGAGTGATAGTGAGTGTCAGAGAGTGTCAGAGAGTGATAGAGAGTGATAGAGAGTGTCAGAGAGTGTCAGAGAGTGTCAGAGAGTGATAGTGAGTGTCAGAGAGTGTCAGAGAGTGATAGAGAGTGATAGAGAGTGTCAGAGAGTGATAGTGAGTGTCAGAGAGTGTCAGAGAGTGATAGAGAGTGATAGAGAGTGTCAGAGAGTGTCTGAGAGTGTCAGAGAGTGATAGAGAGTGATAGAGAGTGTCAGAGAGTGTCAGAGAGTGATAGAGAGTGATAGAGAGTGTCAGAGAGTGTCAGAGAGTGATTGAGAGTGTCAGAGAGTGATAGAGAGTGTCAGAGAGTGATAGTGAGTGTCAGAGAGTGATAGAGAGTGATAGAGAGTGTCAGAGAGTGTCAGAGAGTGATAGAGAGTGATAGAGAGTGTCAGATAGTGTCAGAGAGTGTCTGAGAGTGTCAGAGAGTGATAGAGAGTGATAGAGAGTGGCAGAGAGTGTCAGAGATTGATAGAGAGTGATAGAGAGTGATAGAGAGTGTCAGAGAGTGTCAGAGAGTGATAGAGAGTGATAGAGAGTGCCAGAGAGTGTCAGAGAGAGATAGTGAGTGTCAGAGAGTGTCAGAGAGTGATAGAGAGTGATAGAGAGTGTCAGAGAGTGATAGTGAGTGTCAGAGTGTGATAGAGAGTGATAGAGAGTGATAGAGATTGTCAGAGAGTGATAGAGAGTGATAGAGAGTGTCAGAGAGTGTCAGAGAGTGTCAGAGAGTGATAGCGAGTGTCAGAGAGTGATAGAGAGTGATAGAGAGTGATAGAGAGTTTCAGAGAGTGATAGAGAGTGATAGAGAGTGTCAGAGAGTGTCAGAGAGTGATAGTGAGAGTCAGAGAGTGTCAGAGAGTGATAGAGAGTGATAGAGAGTGTCAGAGAGTGATAGTGAGTGTCAGAGAGTGATAGAGAGTGATAGAGAGTGATAGAGAGTGTCAGAGAGTGTCAGAGAGTGATAGAGAGTGATAGAGAGTGTCAGAGAGTGTCAGAGAGTGTCAGAGAGTGATAGCGAGTGTCAGAGAGTGATAGAGAGTGATAGTGAGTGTCTGAGAGTGATAGTGAGTGTCTGAGAGTGTCAGAGAGTGATAGAGAGTGATAGAGAGTGATAGAGAGTGTCAGAGAGTGTCAGAGAGTGATAGAGAGTGATAGAGAGTGTCAGAGAGTGTCAGAGAGTGTCAGAGAGTGATAGTGAGTGTCAGAGAGTGTCAGAGAGTGATAGAGAGTGATAGAGAGTGTCAGAGAGTGATAGTGAGTGTCAGAGAGTGTCAGAGAGTGATAGAGAGTGATAGAGAGTGTCAGAGAGTGTCTGAGAGTGTCAGAGAGTGATAGAGAGTGATAGAGAGTGTCAGAGAGTGTCAGAGAGTGATAGAGAGTGATAGAGAGTGTCAGAGAGTGTCAGAGAGTGATTGAGAGTGTCAGAGAGTGATAGAGAGTGTCAGAGAGTGATAGAGAGTGTCAGAGAGTGTCAGAGAGTGATAGAGAGTTTCAGAGAGTGTCAGAGAGTGTCTGCGAGTGTCAGAGAGTGATAGAGAGTGATAGAGAGTGTCAGAGAGTGTCAGAGAGTTATAGAGAGTGATAGAGAGTGTCAGAGAGTGTCAGAGAGTGTCAGAGAGTGATAGTGAGTGTCAGAGAGTGTCAGAGAGTGTCAGAGAGTGATAGAGAGTGATAGAGAGTGTCAGAGAGTGATAGAGAGTGATAGAGAGTGATAGAGAGTGTCAGAGAGTGATAGAGAGTGATAGAGAGTGTCAGAGAGTGTCAGAGAGTGATAGTGAGTGTCAGAGAGTGTCAGAGAGTGATAGAGAGTGTCAGAGAGTGTCAGAGAGTGATAGAGAGTGATAGAGAGTTTCAGAGAGTGTCAGAGAGTGTCTGAGAGTGTCAGAGAGTGATAGAGAGTGTCAGAGAGTGATAGAGAGTGATAGAGAGTTTCAGAGAGTGTCAGAGAGTGATAGAGAGTGATAGAGAGTGTCAGAGAGTGTCAGAGAGTGATAGAGAGTGATAGAGAGTGTCAGAGAGTGTCAGAGAGTGATTGAGAGTGTCAGAGAGTGATAGAGAGTGTCAGAGAGTGATAGAGAGTGTCAGAGAGTGTCAGAGAGTGATAGAGAGTTTCAGAGAGTGTCAGAGAGTGTCTGCGAGTGTCAGAGAGTGATAGAGAGTGATAGAGAGTGTCAGAGAGTGTCAGAGAGTTATAGAGAGTGATAGAGAGTGTCAGAGAGTGTCAGAGAGTGTCAGAGAGTGATAGTGAGTGTCAGAGAGTGTCAGAGAGTGTCAGAGAGTGATAGAGAGTGATAGAGAGTGTCAGAGAGTGATAGAGAGTGATAGAGAGTGATAGAGAGTGTCAGAGAGTGATAGAGAGTGATAGAGAGTGTCAGAGAGTGTCAGAGAGTGATAGTGAGTGTCAGAGAGTGTCAGAGAGTGATAGAGAGTGTCAGAGAGTGTCAGAGAGTGATAGAGAGTGATAGAGAGTTTCAGAGAGTGTCAGAGAGTGTCTGAGAGTGTCAGAGAGTGATAGAGAGTGTCAGAGAGTGATAGAGAGTGATAGAGAGTTTCAGAGAGTGTCAGAGAGTGTCAGAGAGTGTCTGAGAGTGTCAGAGAGCGATAGAGAGTGTCAGAGAGTGTCAGAGAGTGATAGAGAGTGATAGAGAGTGTCAGAGAGTGTCAGAGAGTTTCAGAGAGTGATAGAGAGTGATAGAAGTGTTTCAGAAAGTGTTAAAGAGTGTCAGAGAGTGTCTGAGAGTGTCAGAGAGTGATAGAGAGTGTCAGAGAGTGTCAGAGAGTGATAGAGAGTGATAGATAGTTTCAGAGAGTGTCAGAGAGTGTCTGAGAGTGTCAGAGAGTGATAGAGAGTGTCAGAGAGTGTCAGAGAGTGATAGAGAGTGATAGAGAGTGTCAGAGAGTGTCAAAGAGTGATAGTGAGTGTCAGAGAGTGATAGAGAGTGTCAGAGAGTGATAGTGAGTGTCAGAGAGTGATAGAGAGTGATAGAGAGTGATAGAGAGTGTCAGAGAGTGTCAGAGAGTGATAGAGAGTGTCAGAGAGTGTCAGAGAGTGTCTGAGAGTGTCAGAGAGTGATAGAGAGTGATAGAGTGTGGCAGAGAGTGTCAGAGAGTGATAGAGAGTGATAGACAGTGATAGAGAGTGTCAGAGAGTGTCAGAGAGTGATAGAGAGTGATAGAGATTGCCAGAGAGTGTCAGAGAGTGATAGTGAGTGTCAGAGAGTGTCAGAGAGTGATAGAGAGTGTCAGAGAGTGATAGTGAGTGTCAGAGAGTGATAGAGAGTGATAGAGAGTGATAGAGAGTGTCAGAGAGCGATAGAGAGTGATAGAGAGTGTCAGAGAGTGTCAGAGAGTGTCAGAGAGTGATAGCGAGTGTCAGAGAGTGATAGAGAGTGATAGAGAGTGATAGAGAGTTTCAGAGAGTGATAGAGAGTGATAGAGAGTGTCAGAGAGTGTCAGAGAGTGATAGTGAGAGTCAGAGAGTGTCAGAGAGTGATAGAGAGTGATAGAGAGTGTCAGAGAGTGATAGTGAGTGTCAGAGAGTGATAGAGAGTGATAGAGAGTGATAGAGAGTGTCAGAGAGTGTCAGAGAGTGATAGAGAGTGATAGAGAGTGTCAGAGAGTGTCAGAGAGTGATAGAGAGTGATAGAGAGTGTCAGAGAGTGATAGAGAGTGTCAGAGAGTGATAGTGAGTGTCTGAGAGTGTCAGATAGTGTCAAAGAGTGTCAGAGAGTGATGGAGAGTGATAGAGAGTGCCAAAGAGTGTCAGATAGTGTCAAAGAGTGTCAGAGAGTGATAGAGAGTGATAGAGAGTGATAGAGAGTGTCAGAGAGTGATAGTGAGTGTCAGAGAGTGATAGAGAGTGATAGAGAGTGATAGAGAGTGTCAGAGAGTGTCAGAGAGTGATAGAGAGTGATAGAGAGTGTCAGAGAGTGTCAGAAAGTGTCAGAGAGTGATAGCGAGTGTCAGAGAGTGATAGAGAGTGATAGAGAGTGATAGAGAGTGCCAAAGAGTGTCAGAGAGTGATAGAGAGTGAAGGAGAGTGTTAGAGAGTGCCAGAGAGTGTCAGAGAGTGATAGAGAGTGATAGAGAGTGTCAGAGAGTGTCAGAGAGTGATAGAGAGTGATAGAGAGTTTCAGAGAGTGTCAGAGAGTGTCAGAGAGTGATAGTGAGTGTCTGAGAGTGTCAGATAGTGTCAAAGAGTGTCAGAGAGTGATGGAGAGTGATAGAGAGTGATAGAGAGTGATAGAGAGTGCCAAAGAGTGTCAGAGAGTGATAGAGAGTGATAGAGAGTTTCAGAGAGTGTCAGAGAGTGTCAGAGAGTGATAGTGAGTGTCTGAGAGTGTCAGAGAGTGTCAGAGAGTGATGGAGAGTGATGGAGAGTGATAGAGAGTGTCAGAGAGTGTCAGAGAGTGTCAGAGAGTGATAGAGAGTGACAGAGAGTGTCAGAGAGTGATAGAGAGTGACAGAGAGTTTCAGAGAGTGTCAGAGAGTGTCAGAGAGTGATAGTGAGTGTCTGAGAGTGTCAGAGAGTGTCAGAGAGCGATAGAAAGGGATAGAGAGTGTCAGAGAGTGTCAGAGAGTGTCAGAGAGTGTCAGAGAGTGATAGAGAGTGATAGAGAGTTTCAGAGAGTGTCAGAGAGTGTCAGAGAGTGTCTGAGATTGTCTGAGATTGATAGAGAGTGATAGAGACTGTCAGAGAGTCATAGAGAGTGATAGAGAGTGTCAGAGAGTGTCAGAGAGTGTCAGAGAGTGATAGCAAGTGTCAGAGAGTGATAGAGAGTGATAGAGAGTGATAGAGAGTGCCAAAGAGTGTCAGAGAGTGATAGAGAGTGAAGGAGAGTGTTAGAGAGTGCCAGAGAGTGTCAGAGAGTGATAGAGAGTGATAGAGAGTTTCAGAGAGTGTCAGAGAGTGTCAGAGAGTGTCTGAGAGTGTCAGAGAGCGATAGAGAGTGTCAGAGAGTGTCAGAGAGTGATAGAGAGTGATAGAGAGTGTCAGAGAGTGTCAGAGAGTTTCAGAGAGTGATAGAGAGTGATAGAAGTGTTTCAGAAAGTGTTAAAGAGTGTCAGAGAGTGTCTGAGAGTGTCAGAGAGTGATAGAGAGTGTCAGAGAGTGTCAGAGAGTGATAGAGAGTGATAGATAGTTTCAGAGAGTGTCAGAGAGTGTCTGAGAGTGTCAGAGAGTGATAGAGAGTGTCAGAGAGTGTCAGAGAGTGATAGAGAGTGATAGAGAGTGTCAGAGAGTGTCAAAGAGTGATAGTGAGTGTCAGAGAGTGATAGAGAGTGTCAGAGAGTGATAGTGAGTGTCAGAGAGTGATAGAGAGTGATAGAGAGTGATAGAGAGTGTCAGAGAGTGTCAGAGAGTGATAGAGAGTGTCAGAGAGTGTCAGAGAGTGTCTGAGAGTGTCAGAGAGTGATAGAGAGTGATAGAGTGTGGCAGAGAGTGTCAGAGAGTGATAGAGAGTGATAGACAGTGATAGAGAGTGTCAGAGAGTGTCAGAGAGTGATAGAGAGTGATAGAGATTGCCAGAGAGTGTCAGAGAGTGATAGTGAGTGTCAGAGAGTGTCAGAGAGTGATAGAGAGTGTCAGAGAGTGATAGTGAGTGTCAGAGAGTGATAGAGAGTGATAGAGAGTGATAGAGAGTGTCAGAGAGTGATAGAGAGTGATAGAGAGTGTCAGAGAGTGTCAGAGAGTGTCAGAGAGTGATAGCGAGTGTCAGAGAGTGATAGAGAGTGATAGAGAGTGATAGAGAGTTTCAGAGAGTGATAGAGAGTGATAGAGAGTGTCAGAGAGTGTCAGAGAGTGATAGTGAGAGTCAGAGAGTGTCAGAGAGTGATAGAGAGTGATAGAGAGTGTCAGAGAGTGATAGTGAGTGTCAGAGAGTGATAGAGAGTGATAGAGAGTGATAGAGAGTGTCAGAGAGTGTCAGAGAGTGATAGAGAGTGATAGAGAGTGTCAGAGAGTGTCAGAGAGTGATAGAGAGTGATAGAGAGTGTCAGAGAGTGATAGAGAGTGTCAGAGAGTGATAGTGAGTGTCTGAGAGTGTCAGATAGTGTCAAAGAGTGTCAGAGAGTGATGGAGAGTGATAGAGAGTGCCAAAGAGTGTCAGATAGTGTCAAAGAGTGTCAGAGAGTGATAGAGAGTGATAGAGAGTGATAGAGAGTGTCAGAGAGTGATAGTGAGTGTCAGAGAGTGATAGAGAGTGATAGAGAGTGATAGAGAGTGTCAGAGAGTGTCAGAGAGTGATAGAGAGTGATAGAGAGTGTCAGAGAGTGTCAGAAAGTGTCAGAGAGTGATAGCGAGTGTCAGAGAGTGATAGAGAGTGATAGAGAGTGATAGAGAGTGCCAAAGAGTGTCAGAGAGTGATAGAGAGTGAAGGAGAGTGTTAGAGAGTGCCAGAGAGTGTCAGAGAGTGATAGAGAGTGATAGAGAGTGTCAGAGAGTGTCAGAGAGTGATAGAGAGTGATAGAGAGTTTCAGAGAGTGTCAGAGAGTGTCAGAGAGTGATAGTGAGTGTCTGAGAGTGTCAGATAGTGTCAAAGAGTGTCAGAGAGTGATGGAGAGTGATAGAGAGTGATAGAGAGTGATAGAGAGTGCCAAAGAGTGTCAGAGAGTGATAGAGAGTGATAGAGAGTTTCAGAGAGTGTCAGAGAGTGTCAGAGAGTGATAGTGAGTGTCTGAGAGTGTCAGAGAGTGTCAGAGAGTGATGGAGAGTGATGGAGAGTGATAGAGAGTGTCAGAGAGTGTCAGAGAGTGTCAGAGAGTGATAGAGAGTGACAGAGAGTGTCAGAGAGTGATAGAGAGTGACAGAGAGTTTCAGAGAGTGTCAGAGAGTGTCAGAGAGTGATAGTGAGTGTCTGAGAGTGTCAGAGAGTGTCAGAGAGCGATAGAAAGGGATAGAGAGTGTCAGAGAGTGTCAGAGAGTGTCAGAGAGTGTCAGAGAGTGATAGAGAGTGATAGAGAGTTTCAGAGAGTGTCAGAGAGTGTCAGAGAGTGTCTGAGATTGTCTGAGATTGATAGAGAGTGATAGAGACTGTCAGAGAGTCATAGAGAGTGATAGAGAGTGTCAGAGAGTGTCAGAGAGTGTCAGAGAGTGATAGCAAGTGTCAGAGAGTGATAGAGAGTGATAGAGAGTGATAGAGAGTGCCAAAGAGTGTCAGAGAGTGATAGAGAGTGAAGGAGAGTGTTAGAGAGTGCCAGAGAGTGTCAGAGAGTGATAGAGAGTGATAGAGAGTGTCAGAGAGTGTCAGAGAGTGATAGAGAGTGATAGAGAGTTTCAGAGAGTGTCAGAGAGTGTCAGAGAGTGATAGTGAGTGTCTGAGAGTGTCAGATAGTGTCAAAGAGTGTCAGAGAGTGATGGAGAGTGATAGAGAGTGATAGAGAGTGATAGAGACTGCCAAAGAGTGTCAGAGAGTGATAGAGAGTGATAGAGAGTTTCAGAGAGTGTCAGAGAGTGTCAGAGAGTGATAGTGAGTGTCTGAGAGTGTCAGATAGTGTCAAAGAGTGTCAGAGAGTGATGGAGAGTGATAGAGAGTGATAGAGAGTGATAGAGAGTGCCAAAGAGTGTCAGAGAGTGATAGAGAGTGATAGAGAGTTTCAGAGAGTGTCAGAGAGTGTCAGAGAGTGATAGTGAGTGTCTGAGAGTGTCAGAGAGTGTCAGAGAGTGATGGAGAGTGATGGAGAGTGATAGAGAGTGTCAGAGAGTGTCAGAGAGTGTCAGAGAGTGATAGAGTGTGACAGAGAGTGTCAGAGAGTGATAGTGAGTGTCAGAGAGTGTCAGAGAGTGTCAGAGAGTGATAGAGAGTGATAATGAGTTTCAAAGAGTGTCAGAGAGTGTCTGAGAGTGTCTGAGAGTGTCAGAGAGTGTCTGAGAGTGTCAGAGAGTGATGGAGAGTGATAGAGAGTGATAGAGAGTGTCAGAGAGTGACAGAGAGTGATAGAGACTGTCAGAGAGTGTCAGAGAGTGTCAGAGAGTGATAGAGAGTGATAGAGAGTTTCGGAGAGTGATAGAGAGTGTCAGAGAGTGTCAGAGAGTGATAGAGAGTGATAGAGAGTGTCAGAGAGTGTCAGAGAGTGTCAGAGAGTGATAGTGAGTGTCTGAGAGTGTCAGATAGTGTCAAAGAGTGTCAGAGAGTGATGGAGAGCGATAGAGAGTGATAGAGAGTGATAGAGAGTGCCAGAGAGTGTCAGAGAGTGATAGAGAGTGATAGAGGGTGTCAGAGAGTGTCAGAGAGTGATAGAGAGTGATAGAGAGTGTCAGAGAGTGTCAGAGAGTGTCAGAGAGTGATAGTGAGTGTCTGAGAGTGTCAGATCGTGTCAAAGAGTGTGAGAGAGTGACGGAGAGTGATAGAGAGTGATAGAGAGAGATAGAGAGTGCCAGAGAGTGTCAGAGAGTGATAGAGAGTGATAGAGAGTTTCAGAGAGTGTCAGAGAGTGTCAGAGAGTGTCAGAGAGTGATAGTGAGTGTCTGAGAGTGTCAGAGAGTGTCAGAGAGTGATGGAGAGTGATAGAGAGTGATAGAGAGTGTCAGCGAGTGTCAGAGAGTGATAGAGAGTTTCAGAGAGTGTCAGAGCGTGATAGAGAGTGATAGAGAGTGTCAGAGAGTGTCAGAGACTGATAGAGAGTGACAGAGAGTTTCAGAGAGTGTCAAAGAGTGTCAGAGAGTGATAGTGAGTGTCTGAGAGTGTCAGAGAGTGATAGAGAGTTTCAGAGAGTGTCAGAGAGTGTCAGAGAGTGTCAGAGAGTGTCTGAGATTGTCTGAGAGTGATAGAGAGTGATAGAGACTGTCAGAGAGTGTCAGAGAGTGATAGAGAGTGTCAAAGAGAGTCAGAGAGTGTCAGAGAGCGATAGAGAGGGATAGAGAGTGTCAGAGAGTGTCAGAGAGTGTCAGAGAGTGTCAGAGAGTGATAGAGAGTTTCGGAGAGTGATAGAGAGTGTCAGAGAGTGTCAGAGAGTGATAGAGAGTGATAGAGAGTGAAGGAGAGTGTTAGAGAGTGCCAGAGAGTGTCAGAGAGTGATAGAGAGTGATAGAGAGTGTCAGAGAGTGTCAGAGAGTGATAGAGAGTGATAGAGAGTTTCAGAGAGTGTCAGAGAGTGTCAGAGAGTGTCAGAGAGTGATAGTGAGTGTCTGAGAGTGTCAGATAGTGTCAAAGAGTGTCAGAGAGTGATGGAGAGTGATAGAGAGTGATAGAGAGTGCCAAAGAGTGTCAGAGAGTGATAGAGAGTGAAGGAGAGTGTTAGAGAGTGCCAGAGAGTGTCAGAGAGTGATAAAGAGTGATAGAGAGTGTCAGAGAGTGTCAGAGAGTGATAGAGAGTGATAGAGAGTTTCAGAGAGTGTCAGAGAGTGTCAGAGAGTGATAGTGAGTGTCTGAGAGTGTCAGATAGTGTCAAAGAGTGTCAGAGAGTGATGGAGAGTGATAGAGAGTGATAGAGAGTGATAGAGAGTGCCAAAGAGTGTCAGAGAGTGATAGAGAGTGATAGAGAGTTTCAGAGAGTGTCAGAGAGTGTCAGAGAGTGATAGTGAGTGTCTGAGAGTGTCAGAGAGTGTCAGAGAGTGATGGAGAGTGATGGAGAGTGACAGAGAGTGTCAGAGAGTGATAGAGAGTGACAGAGAGTTTCAGAGAGTGTCAGAGAGTGTCAGAGAGTGATAGTGAGTGTCTGAGAGTGTCAGAGAGTGTCAGAGAGCGATAGAAAGGGATAGAGAGTGTCAGAGAGTGTCAGAGAGTGTCAGAGAGTGGCAGAGAGTGATAGAGAGTGATAGAGAGTTTCAGAGAGTGTCAGAGAGTGTCAGAGAGTGTCTGAGATTGTCTGAGAGTGATAGAGAGTGATAGAGACTGTCAGAGAGTCATAGAGAGTGATAGAGAGTGTCAAAGAGAGTCAGAGAGTGTCAGAGAGCGATAGAGAGGGATAGAGAGTGTCAGAGAGTGTCAGAGAGTGTCAGAGAGTGTCAGAGAGTGATAGAGATTGATAGAGAGTGTCAGAGAGTGTCAGAGAGTTTCAGAGAGTGATAGAGAGTGATAGAGAGTTTCAGAGAGTGTCAGAGAGTGTCTGAGAGTGTCAGAGAGTGATAATGAGTGTCAGAGAGTGTCAGAGAGTTTCAGAGAGTGTCAGAGAATTTCAGAGAGTTTCAGAGAGTGTCAGAGAGTGTCAAAGAGTGTCAGAGAGTGATGGAGAGCGATCGAGAGTGATAGAGAGTGCCAGAGAGTGTCAGAGAGTGATAGAGAGTGATAGAGAGTTTCAGAGAGTGTCTGAGAGTGTCAGAGAGTGATAATGAGTGTCAGAGAGTGTCAGAGAGTTTCAGAAAGTGTCAGAGAGTTTCAGAGAGTTTCAGAGAGTGTCAGAGAGTGTCAAAGAGTGTCAGAGAGTGATGGAGAGTGATAGAGAGTGATAGAGAGTGCCAGAGAGTGTCACAGAGTGATAGAGAGTGATAGAGAGTTTCAGAGAGTGTCAGAGAGTGTCAGAGAGTGATAATGAGTGTCAGAGAGTGTCAGAGAGTTTCAGAGAGTTTCAGAGAGTGTCAGAGAGTGTCAAAGAGTGTCAGAGAGTGATGGAGAGTGATAGAGAGTGATAGAGAGTGCCAGAGAGCGTCAGAGAGTGATAGAGAGTGATAGAGAGTTTCAGAGATTGTCAGAGAGTGTCAGAGAGTGATAGTGAGTGTCTGAGAGTGTCAGAGAGTGATGGAGAGTGATAGAGAATGATAGAGAGTTTCAGAGAGTGTCAGAGAGTGATAGTGAGTGATAGAGAGTGTCAGAGAGTGTCAGAGAGTGATAGAGAGTGATAGAGAGTTTCAGAGAGTGTCAGAGAGTGTCAGAGAGTGATAGAGAGTGTCAGAGAGTGTCAGAGAGTGTCAGAGAGTGATAGAGAGTGATAGAGAGTTTCAGAGAGTGTCAGAGAGTGTCAGAGAGTGATAGAGAGTGTCAGAGAGTGATAGAGAGTGTCAGAGAGTGTCAGAGAGTTTCAGAGATTGTCAGAGAGTGATAGAGAGTTTCAGAGAGTGTCAGAGAGTGTCAAAGAGTGTCAGAGAGTGATGGAGAGTGATAGAGAGCGATAGAGAGTGCCAGAGAGTGTCAGAGATTGATAGAGAGTGATAGAGAGTTTCAGAGAGTGTCAGAGAGTGATAGTGAGTGTCTGAGAGTGTCAGAGAGTGTCAGAGTGTGATGGAGAGTGATAGAGAGTGTCAGAGAGTGTCAGAGAGTGATAGAGAGTTTCAGAGAGTGTCAGAGAGTGATAGAGAGTGATAGAGAGTGCCAGAGAGTGTCAGAGAGTGATCGAGAGTGTCTGAGAGTTTCAGAGAGTGTCAGAGAGTGTCAGAGAGTGTCAGAGAGCGATAGAGAGGGATAGAGAGTGTCAGAGAGTGTCAGAGAGTGTCAGAGAGTGATAGAGAGTGATAGAGAGTTTCAGAGAGTGTCAGAGAGTGTCTGAGATTGTCTGAGAGTGATAGAGAGTGATAGAGACTGTCAGAGAGTGTCTGAGAGTGTCAGAGAGTGATAGAGAGTGATAGAGAGTGTCAGAGTGTGTCAGAGAGTGTCAGAGAGCAATAGAGAGGGATAGAGAGAGTCAGAGAGTGTCAGAGAGTGTCAGAGAGTGTCAGAGAGTGATAGAGAGTGATAGAGAGTTTCAGAGAGTGTCAGAGAGTGTCAGAGAGTGTCAGAGAGTGTCTGAGATTGTCTGAGAGTGATAGAGAGTGATAGAGAGTTTCAGAGAGTGTCAGAGAGTGTCAGAGAGTGTCTGAGATTGTCTGAGAGTGATAGAGAGTGACAGAGAGTTTCAGAGAGTGTCAGAGAGTGTCAGAGAGTGATAATGAGTGTCAGAGAGTGTCAGAGAGTTTCAGAGAGTTTCAGAGAGTTTCAGAGAGTTTCAGAGAGAGTCAGAGAGTGTAAAAGAGTGTCAGAGAGTGATGGAGAGTGATAGGGAGTGATAGAGAGTGCCAGAGAGTGTCAGAGAGTGATAGAGAGTGATAGAGAGTTTCAGAGAGTGTCTGAGAGTGTCAGAGAGTGATAATGAGTGTCAGAGAGTGTCAGAGAGTTTCAGAAAGTGTCAGAGAGTTTCAGAGAGTTTCAGAGAGTGTCAGAGAGTGTCAGAGAGTGTCAAAGAGTGTCAGAGAGTGATGGAGAGTGATAGAGAGTGATAGAGAGTGCCAGAGAGTGTCAGAGAGTGATAGAGAGTGATAGAGAGTTTCAGAGAGTGTCAGAGAGTGTCAGAGAGTGATAATGAGTGTCAGAGAGTGTCAGAGAGTTTCAGAGAGTTTCAGAGAGTGTCAGAGAGTGTCAAAGAGTGTCAGAGAGTGATGGAGAGTGATAGAGAGTGATAGAGAGTGCCAGAGAGTGTCAGAGAGTGATAGAGAGTGATAGAGAGTTTCAGAGATTGTCAGAGAGTGTCAGAGAGTGATAGTGAGTGTCAGAGAGTGATAATGAGTGTCAGAGAGTGTCAGAGAGTTTCAGAGAGTGTCAGAGAGTGTCAGAGAGTGTCAGAGAGTGATGGAGAGTGATAGAGAGTGATAGAGAGTTTCAGAGAGTGTCAGAGAGTGATAGAGAGTGATAGAGAGTGTCAGAGAGTGTCAGAGAGTGATAGAGAGTGATAGAGAGTTTCAGAGAGTGTCAGAGAGTGTCAGAGAGTGATAGAGATTGTCAGAGAGTGTCAGAGAGTGTCAGAGAGTGATAGAGAGTGATAGAGAGTTTCAGAGAGTGTCAGAGAGTGTCAGAGAGTGTCTGAGAGTGTCAAAGAGTGATAGAGAGTGTCAGAGAGTGTCAGAGAGTTTCAGAGATTGTCAGAGAGAGATAGAGAGTTTCAGAGAGTGTCAGAGAGTGTCAAAGAGTGTCAGAGAGTGATGGAGAGTGATAGAGAGTGCCAGAGAGTGTCAGAGAGTGATAGAGAGTGATAGAGAGTTTCAGAGAGTGTCAGAGAGTGATAGTGAGTGTCTGAGAGTGTCAGAGAGTGATGGAGAGTGATGGAGAGTGATAGAGAGTGTCAGAGAGTGTCAGAGAGTGATAGAGAGTGATAGAGAGTTTCAGAGAGTGTCAGAGAGTGATAGAGAGTGATAGAGAGTGTCAGAGAGTGTCAGAGAGTGATCGAGAGTGTCTGAGAGTTTCAGCGAGTGTCAGAGAGTGTCAGAGAGTGTCAGAGAGCTATAGAGAGGGATAGAGAGTGTCAGAGAGTGTCAGAGAGTGTCACAGAGTGTCAGAGAGTGATAGAGAGTGATAGAGAGTTTCAGAGAGTGTCAGAGATTGTCTGAGATTGTCTGAGAGTGATAGAGAGTGTTCGAGACTGTCAGAGAGTGTCTGAGAGTGTCAGAGAGTGATAGAGAGTGATAGAGAGTGTCAGAGTGTGTCAGAGAGTGTCAGAGAGCAATAGAGAAGGATAGAGAGTGTCAGAGAGTGTCAGAGAGTGTCAGAGAGTGTCTGAGAGTGATAGAGAGTGATAGAGAGTTTCAGAGAGTGTCAGAGAGTGTCAGTGAGTGTCTGAGATTGTCTGAGAGTGATAGAGAGTGATAGAGAGTTTCAGAGAGTGTCAGAGAGTGTCAGAGAGTGTCTGAGATTGTCTGAGAGTGATAGTGAGTGTCTGAGAGTGTCAGAGAGTGTCAGAGAGCGATAGAAAGGGATAGAGAGTGTCAGAGAGTGTCAGAGAGTGATGGAGAGTGATAGAGAGTTTCAGAGAGTGTCAGAGAGTGTCAGAGAGTGTCTGTGATTGTCTGAGAGTGATAGAGAGTGATAGAGAGTTTCACAGAGTGATAGAGAGTGTCAGAGTGTGAAAGAGAGTGTCAGAGAGTGAAAGAGAGTGAAAGAGAGTGAGAGAGATTTTCAGAGAGTGATAGCGAGTGTCTGAGAGTGACTGAGACTGTCTGAGACTGTCAGAGAGTGACAGTGAGTGTCAGAGAGTGTCAGAGACTAATAGTGAGTGTCTGAGACTGTCCGAGAGTGTCAGAGAGTTATAGCGAGTGTCAGAGAGTGATAGTGAGTGTCTGAGAGTGTCAGAGAGTGATAGCGAGTGTCAGAGAATGTCAAAGAGTGATAGTGAGTGTCTGAGATTGTCTGAAATTGTCATAGAGTGTCAGAGAGTGTCAGAGAGTGATAGCGAGTGTCAGAGAGTGTCAGAGAGTGACAGTGAGTGTCAGAGAGTGTCAGAGAGTAATAGTGAGTGTCTGAGACTGTCCGAGAATGTCAGAGAGTGATAGTGAGTGTCTGAGATTGTCTGAAATTGTCAGAGAGTGTCAGAGAGTGTCAGAGAGTGATAGAGAGTGATAGAGAGTGATAGAGAGTGTCAGAGAGTATCAGATTATGATAGTCAGTGTCTGAGAGTGTCTGAGAATGTCAGAGAGTGTGAGAGTGTGTCAGAGAGTGAAAGAGTGTGTCAGAGAGTTAATGTGAGTATCTGAGAGTGTCTGAGAGTGTCTGAGAGTGTCAGAGAGTGTCAGAGAGTGTCAGAGAGTGTCAGAGAGTGGCAGAGAGTGGCAGAGAGTGATAGAGAGAGGCAGAGAGTAATAGTGAATGTCTGAGAGTGTCTGAGAGTGATAGAGAGTGTCAGAGAGAGATAGAGAAAGTCAGAGAGTGATAGTGAGTGTCTGAGATTGTCAGAGAGTGATAGAGAGTGTCAGAGTGTATCAGAGAGTGATAGTGAATGTCACAGAGTGACAGAGAGTGTCAGAGAGTGCTAGAGAGTGTCAGAGAGTGATAATGAGTGTCAGAGAGTGTCAGAGCGTTTCAGAGAGTATCAGAGAGTTTCAGAGAGTTTCAGAGAGTGTCAGAGAGTGTCAAAGAGTGTCAGAGAGTGATGGAGAGTGATAGAGAGTGATAGAGAGTGCCAGAGAGTGTCAGAGAGTGATAGAGAGTGATAGAGAGTTTCAGAGAGTGTCAGAGAGTGTCAGAGAGTGATCGAGAGTGACAGAGAGTTTCAGAGAGTGTCAGAGAGTGTCAGAGAGTGATAGTGAGTGTCAGAGAGTGTCTGAGAGTGTCAGAGAGTGATAATGAGTGTCAGAGAGTGTCAGAGCGTTTCAGAGAGTGTCAGAGAGTTTCAGAGAGTTTCAGAGAGTGTCAGAGAGTGTCAAAGAGTGTCAGAGAGTGATGGAGAGTGATAGAGAGTGATAGAGAGTGCCAGAGAGTGTCAGAGAGTGATAGAGAGTGATAGAGAGTGATAGAGAGTTTCAGAGAGTGTCAGAGAGTGTCAGAGAGTGATAGAGAGTGACAGAGAGTTTCAGAGAGTGTCAGAGAGTGTCAGAGAGTGATAATGAGTGTCAGAGAGTGTCAGAGCGTTTCAGAGAGTATCAGAGAGTTTCAGAGAGTTTCAGAGAGTGTCAGAGAGTGTCAAAGAGTGTCAGAGAGTGATGGAGAGTGATAGAGAGTGATAGAGAGTGCCAGAGAGTGTCAGAGAGTGATAGAGAGTGATAGAGAGTTTCAGAGAGTGTCAGAGAGTGTCAGAGAGTGATAGAGAGTGACAGAGAGTTTCAGAGAGTGTCAGAGAGTGATAGTGAGTGTCAGAGAGTGTCTGAGAGTGTCAGAGAGTGATAATGAGTGTCAGAGAGTGTCAGAGCGTTTCAGAGAGTGTCAGAGTGTTTCAGAGAGTTTCAGTGAGTGTCAGAGAGTGTCAAAGAGTGTCAGAGAGTGATGGAGAGTGATAGAGAGTGATAGAGAGTGCCAGAGAGTGTCAGAGAGTGATAGAGAGTGATAGAGAGTTTCAGAGAGTGTCAGAGAGTGTCAGAGAGTGATAGAGAGTGACAGAGAGTTTCAGAGAGTGTCAGAGAGTGTCAGAGAGTGATAATGAGTGTCAGAGAGTGTCAGAGCGTTTCAGAGAGTGTCAGAGAGTTTCAGAGAGTTTCAGAGAGTGTCAGAGAGTGTCAAAGAGTGTCAGAGAGAGATGGAGAGTGATAGAGAGTGATAGAGAGTGCCAGAGAGTGTCAGAGAGTGATAGAGAGTGATAGAGAGTTTCAGAGAGTGTCAGAGAGTGTCAGAGAGTGATAGAGAGTGACAGAGAGTTTCAGAGAGTGTCAGAGAGTGTCAGAGAGTGATAGTGAGTGTCTGAGAGTGTCAGAGAGTGTCAGAGAGCGATAGAAAGGGATAGAGAGTGTCAGAGAGTGTCAGAGAGTGTCAGAGAGTGTCAGAGAGTGATGGAGAGTGATAGAGAGTGTCAGAGAGTGTCAGAGAGTGTCAGAGAGTGTCTGTGATTGTCTGAGAGTGATAGAGAGTGATAGAGACTGTCAGAGAGTGTCTGAGAGTGTCAGAGAGTGATAGAGAGTGATAGAGAGTGTCAGAGAGTGTCAGAGAGTGTCAGAGAGCGATAGAGAGGGATAGAGAGTGTCAGAGAGTGTCAGAGAGTGTCAGAGAGTGATAGAGATTGATAGAGAGTGTCAGAGAGTGTCAGAGAGTTTCAGAGAGTGATAGAGAGTGATAGAGAGTTTCAGAGAGTGTCAGAGAGTGTCTGAGAGTGTCAGAGAGTGATAGAGAGTGTCAGAGAGTGTCAGAGAGTTTCAGAGATTGTCAGAGAGTGATAGAGAGTTTCAGAGAGTGTCAGAGAGTGTCAAAGAGTGTCAGAGAGTGATGGAGAGTGATAGAGAGTGATAGAGAGTGCCAGAGAGTGTCCGAGAGTGATAGAGAGTGATAGAGAGTTTCAGAGAGTGTCTGAGAGTGTCAGAGAGTGATGGAGAGTGATAGAGAGTGTCAGAGAGTGTCAGAGAGTGATAGAAAGGGATAGAGAGTGTCAGAGAGTGTCAGAGAGTGTCAGAGAGTGTCAGAGAGTGATGGAGAGTGATAGAGAGTTTCAGAGAGTGTCAGAGAGTGTCAGAGAGTGTCTGTGATTGTCTGAGAGTGATAGAGAGTGATAGAGACTGTCAGAGAGTGTCTGAGAGTGTCAGAGAGTGATAGAGAGTGATAGAGAGTGTCAGAGAGTGTCAGAGAGTGTCAGAGAGCGATAGAGAGGGATAGAGAGTGTCAGAGAGTGTCAGAGAGTGTCAGAGAGTGATAGAGATTGATAGAGAGTGTCAGAGAGTGTCAGAGAGTTTCAGAGAGTGATAGAGAGTGATAGAGAGTTTCAGAGAGTGTCAGAGAGTGTCTGAGAGTGTCAGAGAGTGATAGAGAGTGTCAGAGAGTGTCAGAGAGTTTCAGAGATTGTCAGAGAGTGATAGAGAGTTTCAGAGAGTGTCAGAGAGTGTCAAAGAGTGTCAGAGAGTGATGGAGAGTGATAGAGAGTGATAGAGAGTGCCAGAGAGTGTCCGAGAGTGATAGAGAGTGATAGAGAGTTTCAGAGAGTGTCTGAGAGTGTCAGAGAGTGATGGAGAGTGATAGAGAGTGTCAGAGAGTGTCAGAGAGTGATAGAGAGTGATAGAGAGTTTCAGAGAGTGTCAGAGAGTGATAGAGAGTGATAGAGAGTGTCAGAGAGTGTCAGAGAGTGATCGAGAGTGTCTGAGAGTTTCAGAGAGTGTCAGAGAGTGTCAGAGAGCGATAGAGAGGGATAGAGAGTGTCAGAGAGTGTCAGACAGTGTCAGAGAGTGTCAGAGAGTGATAGAGAGTGATAGAGAGTTTCAGAGAGTGTCAGAGAGTGTCAGAGAGTGTCTGAGATTGTCTGAGAGTGATAGAGAGTGATAGAGACTGTCAGAGAGTGTCAGAGAGTGTCAGAGAGTGTCAGAGAGTGAGAGAGAGTGATAGAGAGTTTCAGAGAGTGCCAGAGAGTGTCAGAGAGTGTCTGAGATTGTCTGAGAGTGATAGAGAGTGATAGAGACTGTCAGAAAGTGTCTGAGACTGTCAGAGAGTGTCAGAGCGTGATAGAGAGTGATAGAGAGTTTCAGAAGTGTCAGAGTGTGTCAGAGAGTGATAGAGAGTGTCAGAGAGTGACAGAGAGTGTCTGAGAGTGATAGAGAGTGATCGAGAGTGTCAGAGATTGTCAGAGAGTGTCTGAGAGTGTCAGAGAATGATAGAGAGTGTCAGAGAGTGTCAGAGAGTGATAGAGAGTGATAGAGAGTGATAGAGAGTTTCAGAGAGTGTCAGAGAGTGTCAGAGAGTGTCAGAGAGTGATAGAGAGTGATAGAGAGTGTCAGAGAGTGTCAGAGAGTGATAGAGAGTGTCTGAGAGTGTCAGATAGTGTCAAAGAGTGTCAGAGAGTGATGGAGAGTGATAGAGAGTGATAGAGAGTGATAGAGAGTGCCAGAGAGTGTCAGAGAGTGATAGAGAGTGATAGAGAGTGTCAGAGAGTGTCAGAGAGTGATAGAGAGTGATAGAGAGTTTCAGAGAGTGTCAGAGAGTGTCAGAGAGTGATAGTGAGTGTCAGAGAGTGTCAGAGAGTGTCAGAGAGTGTCAGAGAGTGATGGAGAGTGACAGAGAGTGATAGAGAGTGATAGAGAGTGTCAGAGAGTGTCAGAGAGTGATAGAGAGTGATAGTGAGTTTCAGAGAGTGTCAGAGAGTGTCAGAGAGTGATAGTGAGTGTCTGAGAGTGTCAGAGAGTGTCAGAGAGTGTCAGAGAGCGATAGTAAGGGATAGAGAGTGTCAGAGAGTGTCAGAGAGTGTCAGAGAGTGATAGAGAGTGATAGAGAGTTTCAGAGAGTGTCAGAGAGTGTCAGAGAGTGATAGTGAGTGTCAGAGAGTGTCAGAGAGTGTCAGAGAGTGTCAGAGAGTGATGGAGAGTGACAGAGAGTGATAGAGAGTGATAGAGAGTGTCAGAGAGTGTCAGAGAGTGATAGAGAGTGATAGAGAGTTTCAGAGAGTGTCAGAGAGTGTCAGAGAGTGATAGTGAGTGTCTGAGAGTGTCAGAGAGTGTCAGAGAGTGTCAGAGAGCGATAGAAAGGGATAGAGAGTGTCAGAGAGTGTCAGAGAGTGTCAGAGAGTGATAGAGAGTGATAGAGAGTTTCAGAGAGTGTCAGAGAGTGTCAGAGTGTGTCTGAGATTGTCTGAGAGTGATAGAGAGTGATAGAGACTGTCAGAGAGTGTCTGAGAGTGTCAGAGAGTGATAGAGAGTGATAGAGAGTGTCAGAGAGTGTCAGAGAGTGTCAGAGAGTGTCAGAGAGCGATAGAGAGTGTCAGAGAGTGTCAGAGAGTGTCAGAGAGTGTCAGAGAGTGTCGGAGAGTGATACAGAGTGTCAGAGAGTGTCAGAGAGTGATAGAGAGTGCCATAGAGTGTCAGAGAGTGTCAGAGAGTGTCAGAGAGTGTCAGAGAGTGTCTGAGAGTGTCAGAGAGTGATAGAGAGTGTCAGAGAGTGTCAGAGAGTTTCAGAGAGTGTCAGAGAGTTTCAGAGAGTTTCAGAGAGTGTCAGAGAGTGTCAAAGAGTGTCAGAGAGTGATGGAGAGTGATAGAGAGTGATAGAGAGTGCCAGAGAGTGTCAGAGAGTGATAGAGAGTGATAGAGAGTTTCAGAGAGTGTCAGAGAGTGATAGTGAGTGTCTGAGAGTGTCAGAGAGTGATAGAGAGTGTCAGAGAGTGATAGAGAGTGTCAGAGAGTGTCAGAGAGTTTCAGAGAGTGTCAGAGAGTTTCAGAGAGTTTCAGAGAGTGTCAGAGAGTGTCAAAGACTGTCAGAGAGTGATGGAGAGTGATAGAGAGTGATAGAGAGTGCCAGAGATTGTCAGAGAGTGATAGAGAGTGATAGAGAGTTTCAGAGAGTGTCAGAGAGTGATAGAGAGTGTCAGAGAGTGATAGAGAGTGTCAGAGAGTGATAGAGAGTGTCAGAGAGTGTCAGAGAGTTTCAGAGAGTGTCAGAGAGTTTCAGAGAGTTTCAGAGAGTGTCAGAGAGTGTCAAAGAGTGTCAGAGAGTGATGGAGAGTGATAGAGAGTGATAGAGAGTGCCAGAGATTGTCAGAGAGTGATAGAGAGTGATAGAGAGTTTCAGAGAGTGTCAGAGAGTGATAGTGAGTGTCTGAGAGTGTCAGAGAGTGTCAGAGAGTGATGGAGTGTGATAGAGAGTGATAGAGAGTGTCAGAGAGTGTCAGAGAGTGATAGTGAGTGATAGAGAGTTTCAGAGAATGTCAGAGAGTGATAGAGAGTGATAGAGAGTGTCAGAGAGTGTCAGAGAGTGATAGAGTGATAGAGAGTTTCAGAGAGTGTCAGAGAGTGTCAGAGAGTGATAGAGTGTGTCAGAGAGTGTCAGAGAGTGTCAGAGAGTGATAGAGAGTGATAGAGACTTTCAGAGAGTGTCAGACAGTGTCAGAGAGTGTCTGAGAGTGTCAGAGAGTGATAGAGAGTGTCAGAGAGTGTCAGAGAGTTTCAGAGATTGTCAGAGAGTGATAGAGAGTTTCAGAGAGTGTCAGAGAGTGTCAAAGAGTGTCAGTGAGTGATGGAGAGTGATAGAGAGTGATAGAGAGTGCCAGAGAGTGTCAGAGAGTGATAGAGAGTGATAGAGAGTTTCAGAGAGTGTCAGAGAGTGTCAGAGAGTGATAGTGAGTGTCTGATAGTGTCAGAGAGTGTCAGAGAGTGTCAGAGAGTGATAGAGAGTGATAGAGAGTGTCAGAGAGTGTCAGAGAGTGATAGAGAGTGATAGAGAGTTTCAGAGAGTGTCAGAGAGTGATAGAGAGTGATAGAGAGTATCAGAGAGTGTCAGAGAGTGATCGAGAGTGATAGAGAGCTTCAGAGAGTGTCAGAGAGTGTCAGAGAGTGTCAGAGAGTGTCAGAGTGCGATAGAGAGGGATAGAGAGTGTCAGAGAGTGTCAGAGAGTGTCAGAGAGTGTCAGAGAGTGATACAGAGTGATAGAGAGTTTCAGAGAGTGTCAGAGAGTGTCAGAGAGTGATAGAGAGGGATAGAGAGTGTCAGGGAGTGTCAGAGAGTGTCAGAGAGTGATAGAGAGTGATAGAGAGTGTCAGAGTGTGTCAGAGAGTGTCAGAGAGTGATAGAGAGGGATAGAGAGTGTCAGAGAGTGTCAGAGAGTGATAGAGAGTGATAGAGAGTTTCAGAGAGTGTCAGAGAGTGTCTGTGATTTTCTGAGAGTGATAGAGAGTGATAGAGACTGTCAGAGAGTGTCTGAGAGTGTCAGAGAGTGTCAGAGAGTGATAGAGAGTGATAGAGAGTTTCAGAGAGTGTCAGAGAGTGATAGAGAGTGTCAGAGAGTGACAGAGAGTGTCAGAGAGTGACAGAGAGTGTCTGAGAGTGATAGAGTGATCGAGAGTGTCAGAGAGTGTCTGAGAGTGTCAGAGAGTGATAGAGAATGTCAGAGAGTGTCAGAGAGTGTCAGAGAGTGATAGAGAGTTTCAGAGAGTGTCAGAGAGTGTCAGAGAGTGTCTGAGAGTGTCAGAGAGTGATAGAGAGTGTCAGAGAGTGTCAGAGAGTGTCAGAGAGTGTCAGAGAGTGATAGAGAGTTTCAGAGAGTGTCAGAGAGTGTCAGAGAGTGTCAGAGAGTGATAGAGAGTTTCAGAGAGTGTCAGAGAGTGTCTGAGAGTGTCAGATAGTGATAGAGAGTGATAGAGAGTGTCAGAGAGTGTCTGAGAGTGTCAGAGAGTGTCAGAGAGTGATAGAGAGTGATAGAGAGTGAGAGAGAGTTTCAGAGAATGTCAGAGTGTGTCAGAGAGTGTCTGAGAGTGTCAGAGGGTGTCAGAGAGTGATAGAGTGTGATAGAGAGTTTCAGAGAGTGTCAGAGAGTGTCTGAGAGTGTCAGAGAGTAATCGAGAGTGATGGAGAGTGTCAGAGAGTGTCAGAGAGTGATAGTGAGTGCCTGAGAGTGTCTGAGAGTGTCAGAGAGTGATAGAGAGTGTCAGAGAGTGTCAGAGAGTGATAGTGAGTGTCTGAGAGTTTCAGAGAGTGTCAGAGAGTGTCAGAGAGTGTCAGAGAGCGATAGAGAGTGTCAGAGAGTGTCAGAGAGTGTCAGAGAGTGTCAGAGAGTGATACAGAGTGATAGAGAGTTTCAGAGAGTGTCAGAGAGTGTCAGAGAGTGTCTGAGAGTGTCAGAGTGTGATAGAGAGTGATAGAGAGTTTCAGAGAGTGTCAGAGAGTGGCAGAGAGTGTCTGAGATTGTAAGAGAGTGATAGAGAGTGTCAGAGAGTGTCAGAGAGTGATTGAGAGTGATAGAGAGTTTCAGAGAGTGTCAGAGAGTGTCTGAGAGTGTCAGAGAGTGATAGAGAGTGTCAGAGAGTGTCAGAGAGTGTCAGAGAGTGATAGAGAGTGATAGAGAGTTTCAGAGAGTGTCAGAGAGTGTCTGAGAGTGTCAGAGAGAGATAGAGAGTGTCAGAGAGTGTCAGAGAGTGATAGAGAGTGATAGAGAGTTTCAGAGAGTGTCAGAGAGAGTCTGAGAGTGTCATAGAGTGATAGAGAGTGTCAGAGAGTGTCAGAGACTGTCAGAGAGTGATATTGAGTGTCAGAGAGTGTCAGAGAGTGTCAGAGAGTGATAGAGAGTGATAGAGAGTTTCAGAGAGTGTCAGAGAGTGTCAGAGAGTGTCAGAGAGTGATAGAGAGTGATAGAGAGTGTCAGAGAGTGTCAGAGAGTGATAGAGAGTGATAGAGAGTGTCAGAGAGTGTCAGAGAGTGATAGTGAGTGTCAGAGAGTGTCAGAGAGTGATAGAGAGTGATAGAGAGTTTCAGAGAGTGTCAGAGAGTGTCTGAGAGTGTCAGAGAGTGATAGAGAGTGATAGAGAGTGTCAGAGAGTGTCAGAGAGTGATAGAGAGTGATAGAGAGTGTCAGAGAGTGTCAGAGAGTGATAGTGAGTGTCAGAGAGTGTCAGAGAGTGATAGAGAGTGATAGAGAGTTTCAGAGAGTGATAGTGAGTGTCAGAGAGTGTCAGAGAGTGATAGAGAGTTTCAGAGAGTGATAGTGAGTGTCTGAGAGTGTCAGAGAGTGATAGAGAGTGATAGAGAGTGTCAGAGAGTGTCAGAGAGTGATAGAGAGTGATAGAGAGTGTCAGAGAGTGTCAGAGAGTGATAGTGAGTGTCAGAGAGTGACAGAGAGTGATAGAGAGTGATAGAGAGTTTCAGAGAGTGATAGTGAGTGTCAGAGAGTGTCAGAGAGTGATAGAGAGTGTCAGAGAGTGATCGAGGGTGTCAGAGAGTGTCAGAGAGTGATAGAGAGTGATAGAGAGTGTCAGAGAGTGTCAGAGAGTGTCAGAGAGTGATAGTGAGTGTCAGAGAGTGTCAGAGAGTGATAGAGAGTGATAGAGAGTTTCAGAGAGTGTCAGAGAGTGTCTGAGAGTGTCTGAGAGTGTCAGAGAGTGATAGAGAGTGATAGAGAGTGTCAGAGAGTGTCAGAGAGTGATAGAGAGTGATAGAGAGTGTCAGAGAGTGTCAGAGAGTGATAGTGAGTGTCAGAGAGTGTCAGAGAGTGAGAGAGAGTGATAGAGATTGTCAGATAGTGTCAGAGAGTGATATAGAGTGATAGAGAGTGTCAGTGAGTGTCAGAGAGTTTCAGAGAGTGTCAGAGAGTGTCAGAGAGTGCCAGAGAGTGTCAGAGAGTGTCTGAGAGTGTCAGAGAGTGATGGAGAGTGATAGAGAGTGATAGAGAGTGTCAGAGAGTGTCAGAGAGTGATAGAGAGTGATAGAGAGTTTCAGAGAGTGTCAGAGGGTGATAGAGAGTGATAGATAGTGTCTGAGAGTGTCAGAGAGTGATAGAGAGTGATAGTGAGTGTCAGAGAGTGTCAGAGAGTGATAGAGAGTGATAGAGAGTGTCAGAGAGTGTCAGAGAGTGATAGTGAGTGTCAGAGAGTGTCAGAGAGTGAGAGAGAGTGATAGAGATTGTCAGATAGTGTCAGAGAGTGATATAGAGTGATAGAGAGTGTCAGTGAGTGTCAGAGAGTTTCAGAGAGTGTCAGAGAGTGTCAGAGAGTGCCAGAGAGTGTCAGAGAGTGTCTGAGAGTGTCAGAGAGTGATGGAGAGTGATAGAGAGTGATAGAGAGTGTCAGAGAGTGTCAGAGTGTGATAGAGAGTGATAGAGAGTTTCAGAGAGTGTCAGAGGGTGATAGAGAGTGATAGATAGTGTCAGAGATTGTCAGAGAGTGATAGAGAGTTTCAGAGAGTGTCAGAGAGTGTCAGAGAGTGATAGTGAGTATCTGAGAGTGTCAGAGAGTGTCAGAGAGCGATAGAAAGGGATAGAGAGTGTCAGAGAGTGTCAGAGAGTGTCAGAGAGTGCAGAGAGTGATAGAGAGTGATAGAGAGTTTCAGAGAGTGTCAGAGAGTGTCAGAGAGTGTCTGAGATTGTCTGAGAGTGATAGAGAGTGATAGAGACTGTCAGAGAGTGTCTGAGAGTGTCAGAGAGTGATAGAGAGTGATAGAGAGTGTCAGAGAGTGTCAGAGAGTGCCAGAGAGCGAAAGAGAGGGATAGAGAGTGTCAGAGAGTGTCGGAGAGTGTCAGAGAGTGTCAGAGAGTGATGGAGAGTGATAGAGAGTGTCAGAGAGTGTCAGAGAGTGTCAGAGAGTGATAGAGAGTGATAGAGAGTTTCAGAGAGTGTCAGAGAGTGTCAGAGAGTGTCTGAGAGTGTCAGAGAGTGATAGAGAGTGATAGAGAGTGTCAGAGAGTGTCAGAGAGTTTCAGAGAGTGTCAGAGAGTTTCAGAGAGTTTCAGAGAGTGTCAGAGAGTGTCAAAGAGTGTCAGAGAGTGATGGAGAGTGATAGAGAGTGATAGAGAGTGCCAGAGAGTGTCAGAGAGTGATAGAGAGTGATAGAGAGTTTCAGAGAGTGTCAGAGAGTTTCAGAGAGTTTCAGAGAGTGTCAGAGAGTGTCAAAGAGTGTCAGAGAGTGATGGAGAGTGATAGAGAGGGAAAGAGAGTGCCAGAGAGTGTCAGAGAGTGTCAGAGAGTGATAGAGAGTGATAGAGAGTGTCAGAGAGTGTCAGAGAGTGTCAGAGAGCGATAGAGAGGGATAGAGAGTGTCAGAGAGTGTCAGAGAGTGTCAGAGAGTGTCAGAGAGTGATAGAGAGTGTCAGAGAGTGTCAGAGAGTGATAGAGAGTGATAGAGAGTTTCACAGAGTGTCAGAGAGTGTCTGAGAGTGTCAGAGAGTGATAGAGAGTGTCAGAGAGTGATAGAGAGTTTCAGAGAGTGTCAGAGAGTTTCAGAGAGTGTCAGAGAGTGCCAAAGAGTGTCAGAGAGTGATGGAGAGTGATAGAGAGTGATAGAGAGTGCCAGAGAGTGTCAGAGAGTGATAGAGAGTGATAGAGAGTTTCAGAGAGTGTCAGAGAGTGTCAGAGTGTGATAGTGAGTGTCTGAGAGTGATAGAGAGTGCCAGAGAGTGTCAGAGAGTGATGGAGAGTGATAGAGAGTGTCAGAGAGTGTCAGAGAGTGTCAGAGAGTGATAGAGAGTGATAGAGAGTTTCAGAGAGTGTCAGAGAGTGTCAGAGAGTGTCTGAGAGTGTCAGAGAGTGATAGAGAGTGATAGAGAGTGTCAGAGAGTGTCAGAGAGTTTCAGAGAGTGTCAGAGAGTTTCAGAGAGTTTCAGAGAGTGTCAGAGAGTGTCAAAGAGTGTCAGAGAGTGATGGAGAGTGATAGAGAGTGATAGAGAGTGCCAGAGAGTGTCAGAGAGTGATAGAGAGTGATAGAGAGTTTCAGAGAGTGTCAGAGAGTTTCAGAGAGTTTCAGAGAGTGTCAGAGAGTGTCAAAGAGTGTCAGAGAGTGATGGAGAGTGATAGAGAGGGAAAGAGAGTGCCAGAGAGTGTCAGAGAGTGTCAGAGAGTGATAGAGAGTGATAGAGAGTGTCAGAGAGTGTCAGAGAGTGTCAGAGAGCGATAGAGAGGGATAGAGAGTGTCAGAGAGTGTCAGAGAGTGTCAGAGAGTGTCAGAGAGTGATAGAGAGTGTCAGAGAGTGTCAGAGAGTGATAGAGAGTGATAGAGAGTTTCAGAGAGTGTCAGAGAGTGTCTGAGAGTGTCAGAGAGTGATAGAGAGTGTCAGAGAGTGATAGAGAGTGTCAGAGAGTGTCAGAGAGTTTCAGAGAGTGTCAGAGAGTGCCAAAGAGTGTCAGAGAGTGATGGAGAGTGATAGAGAGTGATAGAGAGTGCCAGAGAGTGTCAGAGAGTGATAGAGAGTGATAGAGAGTTTCAGAGAGTGTCAGAGAGTGTCAGAGTGTGATAGTGAGTGTCTGAGAGTGATAGAGAGTGCCAGAGAGTGTCAGAGAGTGATAGAGAGTGATAGAGAGTTTCAGAGAGTGTCAGAGAGTGTCAGAGAGTGATAGTGAGTGTCTGAGAGTGTCAGAGAGTGTCAGAGAGTGATGGAGAGTGATAGAGAGTGATAGAGAGTGTCAGAGAGTGTCAGAGAGTGATAGAGAGTGATAGAGAGTTTCAAAGAGTGTCAGAGAGTGTCAGAGAGTTTCAGAGAGTTTCAGAGAGTGTCAGAGAGTGTCAAAGAGTGTCAGAGAGTGATGGAGAGTGATAGAGAGTGATAGAGAGTGCCAGAGAGTGTCAGAGAGTGATAGAGAGTGATAGAGAGTTTCAGAGAGTGTCAGAGAGTGTCAGAGTGTGATAGTGAGTGTCTGAGAGTGATAGAGAGTGCCAGACAGTGTCGGAGTGTGATAGAGAGTGATAGAGAGTTTCAGAGAGTGTTAGAGAGTGTCAGAGAGTGATAGTGAGTGTCTGAGAGTGTCAGAGAGTGTCAGAGAGTGATGGAGAGTGATAGAGAGTGATAGAGAGTGTCAGAGAGTGTCAGAGAGTGATAGAGAGTTTCAGAGAGTGTCAGAGAGTTTCAGAGAGTGTCAGAGAGTGTCAGAGAGTGTCAGAGAGTGATAGAGTGTTTCAGAGAGTGTCAGAGGGTGATAGAGAGTGATAGATAGTGTCAGAGAGTGTCAGAGAGTGATAGAGTGTGTTAGAGAGTGTCAGAGAGTGTCAGAGAGTGTCAGAGTGTGATAGTGAGTGTCTGAGAGTGTCAGAGAGTGATAGAGAGTGATAGAGAGTTTCAGAGAGTGATAGTGAGTGTCTGAGAGTGTCAGAGAGTGAGAGAGAGAGATAGAGATTGTCAGATAGTGTCAGAGAGTGATATAGAGTGATAGAGAGTGTCAGTGAGTGTCAGAGAGTTTCAGAGAGTGTCAGAGAGTGTCAGAGAGTATCAGAGAGTGTCTGAGAGTGTCAGAGAGTGATGGAGAGTGATAGAGAGTGATAGAGAGTGTCAGAGAGTGTCAGAGAGTGATAAAGAGTTTCAGAGAGTGTCAGAGTGTGATAGAGAGTGATAGATAGTGTCAGAGATTGTCAGAGAGTGATAGAGAGTGATAGAGAGTTTCAGTGAGTGTCAGAGATTGTCAGAGAGTGATAGTGAGTGTCTGAGAGTGTCAGAGTGTGTCAGAGAGCGATAGAAAGGGATAGAGAGTGTCAGAGAGTGTCAGAGAGTGTCAGAGAGTGTCAGAGAGTGGCAGAGAGTGATAGAGAGTGATAGAGAGTTTCAGAGAGTGTCAGAGAGTGTCAGAGAGTGTCTGAGATTGTCTGAGAGTGATATAGAGTGATAGAGACTGTCAGAGAGTGTCTGAGAGTGTCAGAGAGCGATAGAGAGTGATAGAGAGTGTCAGAGAGTGTCAGAGAGTGCCAGAGAGCGATAGAGAGGGATATAGAGTGTCAGAGAGTGTCAGAGAGTGTCAGAGAGTGTCAGAGAGTGATAGAGAGTGATAGAGAGTGTCAGAGAGTGTCAGAGAGTGTCAGAGAGTGATAGAGAGTGATAGAGAGTGATAGAGAGTGTCAGAGAGTGTCAGAGAGTGTCAGAGAGTGTCTGAGAGAGTCAGAGAGTGATAGAGAGTGTCAGAGAGTGTCAGAGAGTTTCAGAGAGTGTCAGAGAGTTTCAGAGAGTTTCAGAGAGTGTCAGAGAGTGTCAAAGAGTGTCAGAGAGTGATGGAGAGTGATAGAGAGTGATAGAGAGTGCCAGAGAGTGTCAGAGAGTGATAGAGAGTGATAGAGAGTTTCAGAGTGTGTCAGAGAGTTTCAGAGAGTTTCAGAGAGTGTCAGAGAGTGTCAAAGAGTGTCAGAGAGTGATGGAGAGTGATAGAGAGTGAAAGAGAGTGCCAGAGAGTGTCAGAGAGAGTCAGAGAGTGATAGAGAGTGATAGAGAGTGTCAGAGAGTGTCAGAGAGTGTCAGAGAGCGATAGAGAGGGATAGAGAGGGTCAGAGAGTGTCAGAGAGTGTCAGAGAGTGTCAGAGAGTGATAGAGAGTGTCAGAGAGTGTCAGAGAGTGTCTGAGAGTGTCAGAGAGTGATAGAGAGTGTCAGAGAGTGTCAGAGAGTTTCAGAGAGTGTCAGAGAGTGTCAGAGAGTGTCAGAGAGTGTCAGAGAGTGATGGAGAGTGATAGAGAGTGATAGAGAGTGCCAGAGAGTGTCAGAGAGTGATAGAGAGTGATAGAGAGTTTCAGAGAGTGTCAGAGAGTGTCAGAGAGTGATAGTGAGTGTCTGAGAGTGATAGAGAGTGCCGGAGAGTGTCAGAGAGTGATAGAGAGTTTCAGAGAGTGTCAGAGAGTGTCAGAGAGTGATAGTGAGTGTCTGAGAGTGATAGAGAGTGCCGGAGAGTGTCAGAGAGTGATAGAGAGTTTCAGAGAGTGTCAGAGAGTGTCAGAGAGTGATAGAGAGTGTCAGAGAGTGTCAGAGAGTTTCAGAGAGTGTCAGAGAGTGTCAGAGAGTGTCAGAGAGTGTCAAAGAGTGTCAGAGAGTGATGGAGAGTGATAGAGAGTGATAGAGAGTGCCAGAGAGTGTCAGAGAGTGATAGAGAGTGATAGAGAGTTTCAGAGAGTGTCAGAGAGTGTCAGAGAGTGATAGTGAGTGTCTGAGAGTGATAGAGAGTGCCGGAGAGTGTCAGAGAGTGATAGAGAGTTTCAGAGAGTGTCAGAGAGTGTCAGAGAGTGATAGTGAGTGTCTGAGAGTGTCAGAGAGTGATGGAGAGTGATAGAGAGTTTTAGAGAGTGTCAGAGAGTGTCAGAGAGTGATAGAGAGTGATAGAGAGTTTCAGAGAGTGTCAGAGAGTGATAGAGAGTGATAGAGAGTGTCAGAGAGTGTCAGAGAGTGATAGAGAGTGATAGAGAGTTTCAGAGAGTGTCAGAGAGTGTCAGAGAGTGATAGAGAGTGTCAGAGAGTGTCAGAGAGTGTCAGAGAGTGATAGAGAGTGATAGAGAGTTTCAGAGAGTGTCAGAGAGTGTCAGAGAGTGTCTGAGAGTGTCAGAGCGTGATAGAGAGTGTCAGAGAGTGTCAGAGAGTTTCAGAGATTGTCAGAGAGTGATAGAGAGTTTCAGAGAGTGATAGAGAGTTTCAGAGAGTGTCAGAGAGTGTCAAAGAGTGTCAGAGAGTGATAGAGAGTGATAGAGAGTGTCAGAGAGTGTCAGAGAGTGTCAGAGAGTGTAAGAGAGTGATAGAGAGTGATAGAGTGTGATAGAGAGTGTCAGAGAGTGTCAGAGAGTGTCAGAGAGTGTCTGAGAGAGTCAGAGAGTGATAGAGAGTGTCAGAGAGTGTCAGAGAGTTTCAGAGAGTGTCAGAGAGTTTCAGAGAGTTTCAGAGAGTGTCAGAGAGTGTCAAAGAGTGTCAGAGAGTGATGGAGAGTGATAGAGAGTGATAGAGAGTGCCAGAGAGTGTCAGAGAGTGATAGAGAGTGATAGAGAGTTTCAGAGAGTGTCAGATAGTTTCAGAGAGTTTCAGAGAGTGTCAGAGAGTGTCAAAGAGTGTCAGAGAGTGATGGAGAGTGATAGAGAGTGAAATAGAGTGCCAGAGAGTGTCAGAGAGAGTCAGAGAGTGATAGAAAGTGATAGAGAGTGTCAGAGAGTGTCAGAGAGTGTCAGAGAGCGATAGAGAGGGATAGAGAGTGTCAGAGAGTGTCAGAGAGTGATAGAGAGTGTCAGAGAGTGTCAGAGAGTGTCAGAGAGTGATAGAGAGTGTCTGAGAGTGTCAGAGAGTGATAGAGAGTGTCAGAGAGTGATAGAGAGTGTCAGAGAGTGTCAGAGAGTTTCAGAGAGTTTCAGAGAGTTTCAGAGAGTGTCAGAGAGTGTCAAAGAGTGTCAGAGAGTGATGGAGAGTGATAGAGAGTGATAGAGAGTGCCAGAGATTGTCAGAGAGTGATAGAGAGTGATAGAGAGTTTCAGAGAGTGTCAGAGAGTGATAGTGAGTGTCTGAGAGTGATAGAGAGTGCCAGAGAGTGTCAGAGAGTGATAGAGAGTGATAGAGAGTTTCAGAGAGTGTCAGAGAGTGTCAGAGAGTGATAGTGAGTGTCAAAGAGTGTCAGAGAGTGATGGAGAGTGATAGAGAGTGATAGAGAGTGCCAGAGATTGTCAGAGAGTGATAGAGAGTGATAGAGAGTTTCAGAGAGTGTCAGAGAGTGATAGTGAGTGTCTGAGAGTGATAGAGAGTGCCAGAGAGTGTCAGAGAGTGATAGAGAGTGATAGAGAGTTTCAGAGAGTGTCAGAGAGTGTCAGAGAGAGATAGTGAGTGTCTGAGAGTGTCAAAGAGTGTCAGAGAGTGATGGAGAGTGATAGAGAGTGAAATAGAGTGCCAGAGAGTGTCAGAGAGAGTCAGAGAGTGATAGAAAGTGATAGAGAGTGTCAGAGAGTGTCAGAGAGTGTCAGAGAGCGATAGAGAGGGATAGAGAGTGTCAGAGAGTGTCAGAGAGTGATAGAGAGTGTCAGAGAGTGTCAGAGAGTGTCAGAGAGTGATAGAGAGTGTCTGAGAGTGTCAGAGAGTGATAGAGAGTGTCAGAGAGTGATAGAGAGTGATAGAGAGTGTCAGAGAGTGTCAGAGAGTGATAGAGAGTTTCAGAGAGTGTCAGAGAGTTTCAGAGAGTGTCAGAGAGTGTCAGAGAGTGTCAGAGAGTGATAGTGAGTGTCAAAGAGTGTCAGAGAGTGATGGAGAGTGATAGAGAGTGATAGAGAGTGCCAGAGATTGTCAGAGAGTGATAGAGAGTGATAGAGAGTTTCAGAGAGTGTCAGAGAGTGATAGTGAGTGTCTGAGAGTGATAGAGAGTGCCAGAGAGTGTCAGAGAGTGATAGAGAGTGATAGAGAGTTTCAGAGAGTGTCAGAGAGTGTCAGAGAGAGATAGTGAGTGTCTGAGAGTGTCAGAGAGTGTCAGAGAGTGATGGAGAGTGATAGAGAGTGATAGAGAGTGATAGAGAGTGTCAGAGAGTGTCAGAGAGTGATAGAGAGTTTCAGAGAGTGTCAGAGAGTTTCAGAGAGTGTCAGAGAGTGTCAGAGAGTGTCAGAGAGTGATAGAGAGTTTCAGAGAGTGTCAGAGGGTGATAGAGAGTGATAGATAGTGTCAGAGAGTGTCAGAGAGTGATAGAGAGTGATAGAGAGTGTCAGAGAGTGTCAGAGAGTGTCAGAGTGTGATAGTGAGTGTCTGAGAGTGTCAGAGAGTGATAGAGAGTGATAGAGAGTTTCAGAGAGTGATAGTGAGTGTCTGAGAGTGTCAGAGAGTGAGAGAGAGTGATAGAGATTGTCAGATAGTGTCAGAGAGTGATATAGAGTGATAGAGAGTGTCAGTGAGTGTCAGAGAATTTCAGAGAGTGTCAGAGAGTGTCAGAGAGTGTCAGAGAGTGTCTGAGAGTGTCAGAGAGTGATGGAGAGTGATAGAGAGTGATAGAGAGTGTCAGAGAGTGTCAGAGAGTGATAGAGAGTGATAGAGAGTTTCAGAGAGTGTCAGAGGGTGATAGAGAGTGATAGATAGTGTCAGAGATTGTCAGAGAGTGATAGAGAGTGATAGAGAGTTTCAGAGAGTGTCAGAGAGTGTCAGAGAGTGATAGTGAGTGTCTGAGAGTGTCAGAGAGTGTCAGAGAGCGATAGAAAGGGATAGAGAGTGTCAGAGAGTGTCAGAGAGTGGCAGAGAGTGATAGAGAGTGATAGAGAGTTTCAGAGAGTGTCAGAGAGTGTCAGAGAGTGTCTGAGATTGTCTGAGAGTGATAGAGAGTGATAGAGATTGTCAGATAGTGTCAGAGAGTGATATAGAGTGATAGAGAGTGTCAGTGAGTGTCAGAGAGTTTCAGAGAGTGTCAGAGAGTGTCAGAGAGTGTCAGAGAGTGTCTGAGAGTGTCAGAGAGTGATGGAGAGTGATAGAGAGTGATAGAGAGTGTCAGAGAGTGTCAGAGAGTGAGAGAGAGTGATAGAGAGTTTCAGAGAGTGTCAGAGGGTGATAGAGAGTGATAGATAGTGTCAGAGAGTGTCAGAGAGTGATAGTGAGTGTCTGAGAGTGTCAGAGAGTGTCAGAGAGCGATAGGAATGGATAGAGAGTGTCAGAGAGTGTCAGAGAGTGTCAGAGAGTGGCAGAGAGTGATAGAGAGTGATAGAGAGTTTCAGAGAGTGTCAGAGAGTGTCAGAGAGTGTCTGAGATTGTCTGAGAGTGATAGAGAGTGATAGAGACTGTCAGAGAGTGTCTGAGAGTGTCAGAGAGTGATAGAGAGTGATAGAGAGTGTCAGAGAGTGTCAGAGAGTGCCAGAGAGCGATGGAGAGGGATAGAGAGTGTCAGAGAGTGTCAGAGACTGTCAGAGAGTGTCAGAGAGTGATAGAGAGTGATAGAGAGTGTCAGAGAGTGTCAGAGAGTGTCAGAGAGTGATAGAGAGTGATAGAGAGTGTCAGAGAGTGTCAGAGAGTGTCAGAGAGTGTCTGAGAGAGTCAGAGAGTGATAGAGAGTGTCAGAGAGTGTCAGAGAGTTTCAGAGAGTGTCAGAGAGTTTCAGAGAGTTTCAGAGAGTGTCAGAGAGTGTCAAAGAGTGTCAGAGAGTGATGGAGAGTGATAGAGAGTGATAGAGAGTGCCAGAGAGTGTCAGAGAGTGATAGAGAGTGATAGAGAGTTTCAGAGAGTGTCAGAGAGTTTCAGAGAGTTTCAGAGAGTTTCAGAGAGTGTCAGAGAGTGTCAGAGAGTGATGGAGAGTGATAGAGAGTGAAAGAGAGTGCCAGAGAGTGTCAGAGAGAGTCAGAGAGTGATAGAGAGTGATAGAGAGTGTCAGTGAGTGTCAGAGAGCGATAGAGAGGGATAGAGAGTGTCAGAGAGTGTCAGAGAGTGTCAGAGATTGTCAGAGCGTGATAGAGAGTGTCAGAGAGTGTCAGAGAGTGTCAGAGAGTGATAGAGAGTGATAGAGAGTGTCAGAGAGTGTCAGAGAGTGTCAGAGAGTGTCTGAGAGTGTCAGAGAGTGATAGAGAGTGTCAGAGAGTGTCAGAGAGTTTCAGAGAGTGTCAGAGAGTGTCAGAGAGTGTCAGAGAGTGTCAGAGAGTGATGGAGAGTGATAGAGAGTGATGGAGAGTGCCAGAGAGTGTCAGAGAGTGATAGAGAGTGATAGAGAGTTTCAGAGAGTGTCAGAGAGTGTCAGAGAGTGATAGTGAGTGTCTGAGAGTGATAGAGAGTGCCGGAGAGTGTCAGAGAGTGATAGAGAGTTTCAGAGAGTGTCAGAGAGTGATAGTGAGTGTCTGAGAGTGTCAAAGAGTGTCAGAGAGTGATGGAGAGTGATAGAGAGTTTCAGAGAGTGTCAGAGAGTGTCAGAGAGTGATAGTGAGTGTCTGAGAGTGATAGAGAGGGGCGGAGAGTGTCAGAGAGTGATAGAGAGTTTCAGAGAGTGTCAGAGAGTGTCAGAGAGTGATAGTGAGTGTCTGAGAGTGTCAGAGAGTGTCAGAGAGTGATGGAGAGTGATAGAGAGTTTTAGAGAGTGTCAGAGAGTGTCAGAGAGTGATAGAGAGTGTCAGAGAGTGTCAGAGAGTGTCAGAGAGTGATAGAGAGTGATAGAGAGTTTCAGAGAGTGTCAGAGAGTGTCTGTGAGTGTCAGAGCGTGATAGAGAGTGTCAGAGAGTGTCAGAGAGTTTCAGAGATTGTCAGAGAGTGATAGAGAGTTTCAG